>NC_053025.1:274479148-275153858 GCF_003073215.2 Triticum urartu
GTTCAGGTCCTGTAGCATGTTGTTTTGTTGCTCCGAAGAGGGCTTTATGATCTGAAATTCCAGACAAGTGTTAATTTCACTAAGTCTGAGATCTGTTTTACCATTTGCGTTTTTGCCATGCTTGTTTGAACCTGTTAATGGAAGATTTGGCCGTAGCTCAGTGCTAGAATTTTGTTAAGCATCTTGAATTCTTCCCTTCCATGTATTTTGATGTCACGTTTGGGTGCTGTAGCATGTTCATCTCATTGCATTTAGATGCCTACTTGCTGTAAATCGCAGATCGGTGTCGTTTTTGAAACGCTTGCCATTTCCAAACCGTAACTCCGATTCCGGCGTTCTTTATATCGTTTTCAAGCGATTTCATCTCATCTTTCCAGTGGCATACTTGGTTTTCCAAGTTGAGGCCAGGTTCATGCTTTTCCTGTCATATCTTGCATTTTGCATCCCGCATCACATCCCGCATAGCATATCATCTTTGCATTGTGTTGTTTAAGTTTGCACGTGGTTGATTGTATCCTTGTTGCTTGTTTGTCTTGTTTGGGTAGAGCCGGGAGAAGAGTTCACTAACGAGGAGCCCGTTGAGTTTGCTTTTGAGGATCCAGTCAATTCTGACAACTGTGCAGGCAAGATGATCATACCCTCGAAATCACTACTATCTTTGCTATGATAGTTTGCTCGTTCTTTTGCTATGCCATTGCTACGATGCCTACCACTTGCTTGCAAGCCTCCCAAATTGCCATGTCAAACCTCTAACCCACCATTGTCCTAGCAAATCGTTGATTGGCTATGTTACCGCTTTGCTCAGCCCCTCTTATAGCGTTGCTAGTTGCAGGTGAAGATTGGAGGTCGTTCCTTGTTGGAACATCTTTTATTTACTTGTTGGGATATCATTATATTGCCATGTTATCTTAATGCATCTATATACTTGGTAAAGGGTGGAAGGCTCGGCCTCTCGCCTAGTGTTTTGTTCCAATCTTGCCGCCCTAGTTTCCGTCATATCGGTGTTATGTTCCCGGTTTTTGCGTTCCTTACGCGGTTCGGTTATAATGGGAACCCCTTGATAGTTCGCCTTGATTAAAGCTTTTCCAGCAATGCCCAACCTTGGTTTTACC
This sequence comes from Triticum urartu, assembly GCF_003073215.2. Lineage (NCBI taxonomy): Eukaryota > Viridiplantae > Streptophyta > Magnoliopsida > Poales > Poaceae > Triticum > Triticum urartu. The sequence continues at coordinate 274,480,261 of NC_053025.1, forward strand.
ATTCGCCACCTAGCCTCTTTTTCCCTTGGGTTTCCGGAGCCCAAGGGTCATCTTATTTTAACCCACCCCGGGCCAGTGCTCCCTCTGAGTGTTGGTCCGAACCGGGCAGCCTGCGGGGCTACCTCGGGGAAACTTGAGGGTTGGTTTTACTCGTAGCTTGACCTATCTGAGTGTGCCCTAAGAACGAGATATGTGCAGCTCCTATTAGGATTTGTCGGCACATTCGGGCGGTGTTGCTGGTCTTGTTTTAACTTGTCGAAGTGTCTTGAATTACCGAGATACCGAGCCTGATTGGAACATCTTGGGAGGAGGTCTATTCCTTCGTTGACCGTGAGAGCTTGTCATGGGCTAAGTTGGGACTCCCCTGCAGGGATTGAACTTTCGAAAGACGTGCCCGCGGTTATGGGCAGATGGGAATTTGTTAATGTCCGGTTGTAGATAACTTGAACCTTAACTTAATTAAAATGAATCAACTGAGTGTGTTACCGTGATGGCCTCTTCTCGGCGGAGTCCGGGAAGTGGACACGGTGTTGGAGTAATGTTTGCGCAGGTTGCTCTCTAGTTTCTCGCTCGCGCTTTACTTCCTCTTCTCGCTCTCCTTTGCGAATAAGTTAGCCACCATATTTGCTAGTCGCTTGCTGCAGCTCCACGCATATTTTACCTACCTTGCCTATAAGCTTAAATAGTCTTGATCGCGAGGGTGCGAGATTGCTGAGTCCCTGTGGCTCACAGATTACATTTACACCAGATGCAGGGCCTGATGATTCTGCTCCAGGAGACGCGTGTGAGCTCAAGTGGGAGTTCGACGAAGACTCTCAACGATACTACGTTCCCTTTCCCGATGATCAGTAGTGGTGCCCCGTTGGGGGTGATTGGGACCGTGTCGCATGTTGGGTTCTCTTTTATTTTGGCGCCGTAGTCGGGCCATGAGTGTTTGGATGTTGTAATGTTATTTATGTACTTGATTGATGTGGCGAGTGTAAGCCAACTATGTTATCTCCCTTTTTATTATCATATTACATGGGATGTTGTGAAGATTGCCTAACTTGCGACATATGCCTTCAATGCGATTATGTCTCTAAGTCGTGCCTCGACACGTAGGAGCTATAGTCGCATCGAGGGTGTTACACCATGCCCTGGGCCGTAGGCGGGCAAGTCAAGGTACCCCCGTTCCCAGGATGCCGACAACGTCGCCTTCATCCGCCGCGACCACCACAACGTCATCATCAGAAGCAAAAGCTCTGACCAGAGCATCCACGTTATCATCCACCCAGCGCGCCAGGTTGCCCCGAATAGCCCTGGGCACTGGGCGATGGCGGCGTCGAAGTCGAAGATGGGATCGGCATTCTAAAGATGGCTGAAGACGCGGTAAAATGCGCGCCCGAGGAGGCCGCGGCTCTTTTCATCAACGAGCTCACGAGCCTTCTCTACCCGGTCCTCCAGTTGTGTCATGACGTCCGCCTGAGCAACCTGACGCTCCCTCATCTCCAACCACTCAAGCTCGAGGCTGCGCTCTGTGGAGTCCAGCACTAGCGCTTCCTCGCGCTTCAAGATCTCATCCTCGTCGAACAGCGCCCCCTTCATCGTCGCCAAGGAAGCTCTGCGCGCCTCCGCCTGCTGCTCCAGAAAGGCATTCAGGGCCTGAACCTCTTGCTTGCGCTTCACGGCAACCTTGCAGCGGTGGTCTGCCTCCCTGGCCTCCTCGAAGGCTCGGGCGCTGGCCTCGAGAGAGGTTTCCAGGGATGCCTCGGCTTTCGTGTTGGCACCCTCACGCTAGAGGCTCCCAAGGTTGATGGCCACCCTCAATTGATGCCATTCATACACCAATCGAAGAACCTCAGTTTCAAGGCAAGCGTCCACATCCACAAGCTCTTCCCCGAGCCAGCTCAGTGCACCCATAGCTTCCTGGAAGAGCTCGTGATGGACGGCACCTTGCCCGCGCGCAAGCTCGAATGCAGAACCGGGTCCGTCCTCCACGCCGGGAGTCGCTGAAGAGGTTCGAGGTGGCTCGCCTCCTCCCAGCAGGGGGCTGGAGGCCGGGGCCTTTCCAATCGCCCTTCGGGCCCCAACGAGGGCCCGAAGGGGTGGAGGCTCGGTAAACGAAGGAGAGGCTAGAACCGAGGCAACCTAGCTGCGATCAATAACTAGAGGAGGAGCCCTCGACACACCTTCCGCATCCCAAGCAAGGCCGCGAAGAGCGGACGGCAAGAACGCGGGGTCGAGATGCCAAGCCGGTGTGCTAGCCTCTCTGGCCAACCTCGCACCAAGTGTTGTAGGCTGGCTTGGGGCGCTCAAGGTCAGCAGAGGACTCGAGGCAGGAAGAGGTTGCTTCTCGGGAGGCTTCGTTACCTTGACAGGAGGGACCCTGAGGAATCACGATTAGGAGGAGAAGCGGCACTCTAGAAATTACAAAGATAAGGTACTCACTCGTCGATAGCAATGTAATTCCTCTGCTTCAATGGCCGAAAGGTGTCACCACTGTAGCTTGGAGACCCCCTCCTCTTACGGAGCACCGCGAAGTTCAGTCGGAGCTGGCCGAAGCCCTGGGCGCGGTCACCAAAGCCGGGCGCGGATCGTGCGACCCCTGAGGAGGCGACCTCAAGGGTGCCGGACCGCGCTAAGACCTCGGTACTCGCCTTGTGGAGGTTCACCGAGGCCTCGGGGGCTTCGGCCTCAGGAGCATCAGACTGCGTCGCCCCCCAGGCCGTCTCCTCAGGACGGCTTTCCAGGGTCCCGGAGGAGGGCATCTCAGGAGCCCCGAGTGGTGCCGATTCCTCAGCAGTAGCGTTGCCATCGCCTAACATCAACCGCCCCCTGCGCTCACTCCCGATGCGGGCATCGCGCTCGTGGCAGGAAGGGGGGCCATGAAGACAAGTCTCTCACGAGGCCCTTTAAGGCCAACCGGGCGTGGTCCCTATTCATCGAAGAGGGGCATGTGCTTCACGAACTCCAGCTTGTTCGAGCAACAGTATAGAAGACAGCCCTCCTCCAGCAGGTTGGCTAGCATCGGGTTGCCCGTCAGGAGCTCGAGCATCGTTCGCCGCGCCTCAAGAGGAAGAGCCGGAGCTTGAAGCCTCAAATGGTCCCTGTAGCCAGAGAAGGTCCACATTTGCTGAGAGTGGTGCTGAAGCAGAGCGATGCGACACCGGATGAACTCCTTCACCACCATGGGCGCTGTCACACCAAGGTCCTTCAACCTGGTGAACCGGAGCCAGACATGGGCGAGCCGCCGATCGGTGAGCTTCCCGTGCCCCCAACCGGAGCTTGGAGCAGCTGGGACCGGGGGAAGCAGCAGCAGGAGGCTGGGCACGCCAACGTCCGCGAACACCCACCTCTTCCTAAAGCCTCCAACGACTGGCGAGAGGTCGAAGTCAATCCCCGAGCCGGCCGTCGCCGCGACGGCCTGGAGGGATACACACCCAGAGCGCTGGAGAGGATCTGTTTGGTGCAGTGAGGAGAAGTGGCGAAGCAGAGCCACGGAAGGGGCAATGCCCACCATGGCTTCGCAGACGAAGGCAAAAACATCAAGGAGGATGATGGATTGGGGATCGAGATGCGGCGCATTAATCTGGTAATGCGAGAGCACCACATTGAAGAAATTGGAGAAGGGGGGATCAAGCCTGCCCAGAGGGCATGGAGATGGGTGGGGACCTCGGTGGTCGTCCTGTCAACTTCGGCGCGGGAAGCAGGCTGGGCCACCGTCGCCCCTCACTCATTGAAATTGGTGGCAAGCGCCGGGCGCACCTTACCCATCACCTCTTGGTTGAGAACCAATGACCGCTCGATGGCGGGCTGGAGGACTGGCATCACGGGGGCCGAGGTATGGGACTCCTTCTTTCCCTTCTTCTTCCGGCTTGGTGCCATGGCGGCGGGGGGAGTTGGTGTTAGATTGGACCGGGGAAAGAGATCTGCAGCCCTCTGGAAGATGAGGGAGCGGCGGAGAGTGCTGCTTGTAAAGGAGGAGGAGCTACAAAGACGATGGTGGTTGCCTAGCCAGGCAGAAATCGAGCTTGCGTGGGGAAGTGGAGGCGCCCACATCCCGTTAGTCACCACACGTCAATCAAGGCCGCAGGCTGCCCGCAGCGCTCCGCACTTGTCCCTTGGCTTCTCCACAAAGCCAAGTACGAGCGCACCTTGGGCCCGGGGGCTACTGTCGGTGTCCTGGGAACAGGGGTACCCATACTTGCCTGCCTGCGCCCTAGGGCGTGCCTCCACCAGCGGCCTGGTATGACCCATCTTCATCAAACAACTCTCAAGACCCTCGCGAGGCGGATGACACAAGACCTCCTCAGGGGCAGCCTCACTAGGCTAGCTCGGGAGGAGCGGAGAGATCAAGGCGGGGGCACCTCGTGAGGTTCCCTTGACGTGAGCCATGAAGACCAAGCCCATGCGGGTTCCAGCGGGCGTAGAGTGCCAGTTTCCTCTGTGGTGCTGAAGAGGCTGGCGCAGGAGAGGAGTCCCAATGCGTGAGGCAAAGGTTTCCATATCGGTGCAATGAGACTAAGACCAGTAGGACGGCAAGACGAAGGTCATCACGGAGCCCACGACGGCGTCACCACCAGAGCCTTTGGTAGGCGAAGACCACCTTTTGTCAGGATAACTTGTACTCGTTGTCCCCCTTCAAATTGGCCGTTGTAGGATCCCTTCCCGCCTAATATTTGGGGCGACGACATGGGCCTCTATAAATAGGGCTAGCCACCACCATAGAAAACGACGGATCATTGAGATCATCCCCAACCACACAAGCTCATCGAGCTCAAGAACACCTCGCCTCAGGAGGTTGTTCTTCCTTTGTACTTGTTCATCCCCAGCCTACAAGGCAATCCACCACACCACACTGGAGTAGGGTATTACACCGCAATGGTGGCCCGAACCAGTATAAACTCTTGTGTCCCTTGTTCCTTGGGTTCGGCGAGCTAGGCTTTGAGATCGTTGCGAGAGTGTGAGCTAGGGGGAGAGAGACCTTCGTGCGCACCCCAGTGTTCGAACCTCAAGGGTTTTTTGAAACCCCTAAATCCGATAGGCGGGCCGGGCGGGAGGCGGCATGGACATGTGGAGGCGTGCCACTGGCTCGGGGCGGTGGCGCGGGTATGTCCAGCGGTGGGCAGACATGTTCGGTGGCTGAGAGGGAGAGAGGGTTAGGGTTTGATCCAGATTTGGATGGGGAAGGCCTTTTTATAGGTAGGGGGAGCTAGAAGAGTCCAAATGAGGTGCGGTTTTCGCCCACACGATCGTGATCCAACGACGGAGCGCATGGAGGGGGTTGGTGCCCTCCGTCTTGCCGTCCTACCGGTCGTGGTCTCGTTGCACTGATATGGAAACCTTTGCTTGATGCCTCGGTACTCCGCGCCTGTGCTTGCCGCCTTAGCACCAAATAGGAAACAAGGATGCTGCGCGCGCTAGTGCCCGCCTGGCGCCTGCCTGGTATCGATCGTCATGGCTCACGTCACAAGAACCTCGCATGGTTTGCCTCGCGTTGAACTCTCCTCCCCTCGCGAGCCTGCCTGGCGAGGCCGCTCCTGAGGAGGTCTTGCATCGTCCGCCTCACAAGGCTTGGCCCCTCGCGAGGGTCTTGATTGCCTTATTGATGAACATGGGCCCTATAGGCCAGCTAGCAAAGCCACCCCGTGAGCCGCAGGCAGGCAAGTCAGGGGACCCCCGTTCCCAGAACACCGACACACATGATGTGTGCTATTCTTGGAATTGCATTTTGTTTTATTTTTGCTTTATGTTTTAATAAAGTACTTAGATCTGAAGGTTTTTAAATAAAATAGAGTCCTCAAATAGTCGCCAAGGAGGGTAGGTAAGAGGCACGCACGTCCCGTCAACGAAGCTCTTTTCTATGGAATTGCTCTAGTGCTTCACTTATATCTTTTTGAGCATGGTGTGCATTTTTATTTTTGAAGAAATTCTCTCCTGCTTCACTTAAATTAATTTGAGAGGAAGAAATATTATGCTCATGATCTTCACTCACATTTGTTTGAACTTATCAAAAGCAACACATGAAAATTAGTTCCAAAGTGATATATATCCAAGAAGGATACAATAAAAACTTTCATGAAGATCATTGGACAAAATAAACTTAATTCTTTGTAATAGTTTTGAGATATGATGATAGTGATATGTGAGTCATGTTGGTGAGTAATTATGCTTTAGTAAGTACATTGGTGTTAACATTTGTGATTCCCTATGCAAGTACGAAAGTCAATAGTTGTGTAATGAAATTACATCCTACTTGTGGTGCATTATTCAGTGTTAATTATGCTCAATGCTCGCTTATGAGATTATTCGTTTCTTCATTGGTCACTTATCAATATTTTTCTAGCCTTCATTTTGCACTAAGTATGATCACTACTTGTGCATCCAAAATCCTTTAAACCAGTTTTGCCACATGACTCCACCATACCTACCTATATGCGGTATTCTTTTGCCGTTCTAAGCAAATTTGTATGTGTCATCTCTAATTTTCAAAATAAACTTCTCTTTTGTGTGCTCGTACCGCTTGCGATGCAGTGAGGGGTGGCCAATATTTTCCATGCTAGATGTGTTATTCTCATGATGAGTGTTTATTCACTTGTCATTGCACGAGAGTAAGGTAAAGGTATTAGGGATGCCTAGTCCCGAAATGAAAAATGAATTTACTTTATGTTGTCAAATAATAAATTCCTTGGAAAGTGCTGGTACGGAGGGCACCCGTGGATACTGTTAGCCATAGAAAGTGAAAGAATGGTGGAAAAAGGAATAAACTTTATTTCTTGTTTGGGAACTGCCTATGATATATCTAGAATGGAAAGTGTTGCGAGCTCTAAGTCGTTTTTGTTGGTGGGAAAAGTATTCCACCCAAAATATTTTTATCTCTCTATTTCGCTTTGATCTCTGACTCATCTACAAATCCCTACTTCCCTCCGCAAAGGGCGTATCTATTTACTTTATGCAATTTTTATTTTTATTTGAGTCTCCATCTTCTCTTGTAAAGCACCAACTAAGGGGCACTATGATCATACTTGAGCATTGGTTGTAGCTAATATGCGAGTGTGTTTCATGAATGGATCAATGATTGAGCAAGATGGGCTAGGTATAACTTATTTTAGCGTTGATATTTTGATAGACATGGTTGCTTGTTTATATGCTTGAGTATTTAAGTCTCATGTCAAAGCTAGACTATTGCTTTGAACAATATAAAAGTCCAAATGTCCATGCTATAAAGAAAAGAATATGAGATGACATGCTAGGCAGCATTCCACATCAAAAATTCTATTTTTATCATTTACATACTCGAGGATGAGCTGGAATTATGCTTGGGGATGCTGATACATCTCCAATGTATCTATAATTTTTTATTGTTCCATGTTGTTATATTATCATTCTTGGATGTTTTATAATCATTTTATAGTAATTTTATATCATTTTTGGCACTAACCTATTAACATAGTGCCAAGTGCCACTTGCTATTTTTCATGTTTTTAACATTGCAAGAAATCAATATGAAATGGTGTAACGCCCCAAGACCGGAGCTCGACCTTTTGTCTACTAAGCATAGTAAAGGTTTGCAGGGAGGACTGGATGATTGTAATAACGCTGACATCGACATCGACGGCACCGGCACCAATGGCGGCATCGAGACCGGTGGGGAAGGTACCGGCGCTGAAGCCGGTGCTGAAAAGAAGAAGTAGAAGAAGCAGAGGATACAAAAACCTAACAAACCCAGCATCAGACGACTGGTGATCACAAAGATGGCCCTGGCAAGTTTGAGCCATTAGACCTGGAAGAACCTCGCAAGTGCTATGGGAACCAAGTAGGATGCATCCTACGAGAATGCGCAAGCATCAACGATGATGACTTAAGAAGTAAAGAACATTTCAGGAAGTTGCTCCTATCGAAGTTGCACAAGAGATTCAAGTTCCCCGACCGGGATAATAGCATAGAACAACCATGCATGATCCGAAGATGAACAAGATTAACAATCACGCCATCGGCATGCTCAACAATGATTTGGTCTCCTGGAAAGGGAGGGTGAAATGAGCTATTGAGGCTGAGGAACCCCTGTCCAAGATTCTGGAGGAAAATCTAACACTTACGAAAGAGGAGTTCCAAAAGTTCAAGGAAACTTCCTCTACTGAGGCAGCCAAGGCTAAGGCCGTGAAATTCAAGAGCCTTTAGCAAAGGAACACGGGGAAGCATCGCCTCGGAAGCCGTGGCTACCTTCGCAAAAGGCCCATACAGGATATGGAGTACGCAGAACGTGAAGCTGCGGATCTCCCAGACCCCTTCGCGAAGTTCACCAACCCCTTGGAGCGTGAATTCATCAGTCCCCACTAAAAGTGGGACAAGGAAAAGAAGGTTTTTTTACATGGACCAGATCACGAGGAAATTGATAAGAATACTGGCAATTATTCTTTTACCACCTTACATGTAGCTTCTGATCATGTCGACTACACATTCGTAAACGGTTCATGTTCCTTCTGCAGGAGAAGCAATACCAGCTTGCAGCCGAAAACCCTACTTCATCGATGATGGAAGCTCGGGGTACTAGCCATGACGGAAGACTTTGTTCGTGGCTAAACTCGGCAGTTTCCCTTTTTTACGCGATGTGGAATATCATTAGGGGATCTACATCTCCTTATATACACCATCCGGGCGTGGTGAGGGACCTATTTGCAAAAAGCATGGACCATTCGTATTCACTTAGCACACGGAAATCGAAGAGACAACAGGGAGGGACCGTGAGAGGTCATGGCCGGACTGTCATTGCTCCGAGGAATAAAGAAGAACCCACCTTGCAAAGCCGAAGACATAATCTAGATACTACATCATCATTGATGGCCAGTTCAGGGGCTATTGAGGGAGTCCTGGATTATGGGGTCCTCTGGTATCCGAGCTATGTGAGATGGGCCAGAAAAATATAAGGCAGAAGGCCTTCCCCCATGTTCGGATGGGACTATCCTTTCTGTGTATAGCTAGTCCGACATCCGGACATGTGGCTTCCTTTCTCTGTAAACCGCCATTGTACAACCCTAGTCCCCTCCGGTGTCTATATAAAGCGGAGGGTTTAGTCCGTAGAGGCAATCCGAATTCATACAGGCTAGACATCTAGGGTTTAGCCATTACAATCTCGAGGTAGATAAACTCTTGTAACCCCTATACTCATCAAGATCAATCAAGAAGGAAGTAGGGTATTACCTCCATTAAGAGGGCCCGAACCTGGGTAAACATTGTGTCCCCTTTGTCTCCTGTTACCTTCGATCTTGAGACACATAGTTCAGGACCCCCTACCCGAGATCGGCCGATTTTGACACCGACAGCGGCCGCAATATGGACGTGTGCACGGCGCCGGAGATGGTGCCATGTGGAAGGTCTTTTACAACGAGAGCCCGGAGGCCAAGAAGCAGAAAAAGGTGTTTAGTCACGTAACGCCCCGAGACCGATGCCCCAGTTGCCTTCATTTATTTTTATTGTTGTCGTGTGTTTCAGTTGTTTTCTATCATGACGTGAGTGCAACGTTTGCTTGTGTTGGAGTTCTTCTGCATCTTCTTCGTTCAGGGGATAGGTTCCTAGTCGGCAGCCTGGGCTAGCAGGGTGGATGTCGTTTGAGCTTATGTTTGTGTTTCATCCATAGTCGGATGTTGTTCTATGTATGATGTATTGACGTATTCTTGTGTGATTGTATGCCTTTTGTATGTATCCCAAATATTATGTAATGGTATGATGTAATGATATCCACCTTGCAAAAGTGTGGATATATGCGGTTCTATCCTTGGTGGGACCTTCGAGTTCCTTTAGGATAGTGTCGCATATTGGGCGTGACAAGTCAGGTGGACATCGACGAGAAGGTGAAGCTTGCGTTTGGGAAAGAAGCAGCCGAGGACGCGAAAAAGCAACTGAGGAGAAAAATGAGTTGCTACAGCAGGCAGTCGATGCAGTTGTACATGCCTGCAGAAATGATTTCACCACTAACTTGATCCCGGCTATCATCAACTGGATGAAGGAAAATCCAGCCAAGACGGTATATGATTTCCCCATGCCTAGTTTCGCCAGGAGCAACTGAGTGAACAGAAGCACCACACCATCACCTACTCACGCAACCGCGCCTGCTCCCGCACCCGCACCCGCTCATAGTAGCCCGTCCTCGGTCTCTGGCACACTAGGCGGGCCTTTGTCTTTGGCTGAGCTCAACACCCTCACGGTAATTACAGGTCGCACCAACATATATCTAGAATATTCCATTTTAGTTTCCTTTCGGATGTTTTACGCTGTAGACATGTGTTTGCAGGCCGATGAAACCCCGTGCACCGTACTGTACTTGATCAAAGGCCATAAGGTGGACGTGGGAAAGGCGGTGATAACGAAGCCCTTGGAACTCACGTTCCACGGCCAGTCGATGCCCTGTGGCCACTTGAGGGTTACATTATCGAGTGTGAAATCGGGGCATGAGGATTTGCCACCTCCAGTATGGGTAGGGGGAGAGGACGACAAGACCCCACAGCGAATTGGAAACTGCATGGGTTGGGTGTTGCTATGGCTGAAGAATCTTCTTCATCTGGAGCCAGCCTAGAGCACATCAACAAGTAGGTACGAACACCACCACCCTGCCTATGCAATTACTAGCGCATGTAGTGCCGGGTGAGAGCGGCAGACGACATGATGAAGGGGGTACAATAGTGGTTGATGTAATCGCCCCCGTACAACAAAGTATGCATGATGAGATGGAGGAGGACCCTATTCGGTTCCTCAATATAGGCACCTATGATGGTGATTTAGATATGATGAGTCAGCCATATGACGGTGACTTAGATATGATGAGTCAGCATGCTAATGAGGATATGGATGATCTGCCCGGGCAGGAACGTCCTAGCAGGGATTGCAAGAAGTCTCTCTTCATGCAATCCTCACAGGACATGCCTGAAGATGCCACCTCAACATAGGTTCAACTAGCTGGGGGTCGTACAGTTCTTAGCCCGACAACACTGGGGCAGGGGTTAAGGAAGGGTCTGGAAGGTCAGCCCAAGAAAAAGGAAAGGAAGAAACCGGGGAAGAGAGGCTCTGCTGCCTACAAACAAGCCAGAGCACATAGTAGCAAGACGACGGATTTTGAAGAGCGTGTACCTCTCAAAGGTGCGGCCATGTTCCATGTCACGGGCGAGCCGATGCTACCGCTAAAACCCCTGGAGGAAATATCAAGGGGTCTCAGGAGACTGCACGACCATCTATTGTCGACTGATAAAATCCTACTAGCCACGAAGGATGCAGGATATCTCACATACGCGAATCTTGTGCCTGAGGTGAAGTGCTACGTCGACACACGGCCCGCGGACGTGTTCTTCCTGCGGTTTGAGCGAATCTTTGAGATGTTTCTGAAAAGGCAGCTCGATTGTACAATCGTCCGCCATTTTTGCGCTACATACGAGCTCCGTCATGAAGAGAGAAAAAGTCTCGCAAATCTGTGTGGCGGATCCATACTACATGCACGACTCCTTCATGAGTCTCGGCGACTTTGAGCGTAAATCTGCTAGGGGGCACGAGTCCGCGTAAGTCATTCTGGACATCCCTTTCATACATTTCAATCATTCTTTCTAGCTCATATGGAGAATAATTTGAGGTGTTTTTTCCCCGCAGCAACGGGTGCGCCATCCTTATCATTCTTTACCCGCTATTCTCCCACGCCGTGTATTTCGACCCTGCCAGAAACTACGAGAAGAAGGACTACACCCACGTAATGAATATTCTAGATGATGCTCTCCAAGGCTTTAGCTTGAGGGGTGGCTACCTGCAGATCAGGAAACAAAGGAACAAGAAGATGTGTTTCTCGCATAAAACTAACTTCTGCTGCATCCATGTCCTAGAACAAAGAAAGAACGATGGATTCTTCATCCTCCGTCTCATGATGGAGTTCACAAGGGATCTCCAAAAGCTTTGCATGACAAGCAGAAATGATGATCATACCCGCAAGTGGGTAGAATCTCATGGAGAAGCGGATTATAAACTTAGAGATGACTTCTTTCTCATCCAGAGGGACATTGCGACGATCATCATGAAAGAAGTCGTCGAAGAGAAGGGGATGTTCCACCACGACCCTATATCACGAGCTGACGTCCGAACTCGCATAAGCATGCAACGTTAGGACCTCACGCTGTTCAAGAAGCTAGGGTCCATCCTCGATGATATGGACGGATGGAACTTCTAGTGATTTACAATGTCGATGATGATGATATGTGTCGGTTCAACTTGTATAGTTCCTATAGCGATGAAACATTGTGATGTCCATGGTTCCAACCGAACTTGTGTAACGCTGCTTTGTTAGTTTGGGTAGGATGACCTGCTTACCTCTAGTTAATTAGTTTGTGTATGATGTAACTGCGTTGATTATTTGTATGTTTACTATATGTTGCATATAGTTGCTAACCCTTTCTTTTTCGCGTTGCTCAAGTATATTTTGTTGCATATATGATTGTACATTCTCTTGATGAAGATGCATCTCTAATAGGTACCTAGATTTTTGATGGTGAAGAAGCAGTGCTATGTCGTGTAAAAAGGGAAGGTTCCGGGAGTGTACGACGAGTGGCCTGAGTGTCAGGCACAAGTAGAGGGGGTCTCGGGTGCCAGCTATCGGATCACGGGTTCCGTCAAAACCCTCAAGGTTCGAACACTGGGTTCCGCGCGAAGATCTCCGCCTACCGATCCACGTCCTAGCCTCCATAAGATCTCATGGGCTAACTCGATGAACTCGCAACACAAAGGACACATGATTTATACTGGTTCGGTTCACCATTGTGGTGTAATACCCTACTCCAGTGTGGTGGTGGTGGATTGCCTCTTGGGCTGAGGATGAACAGTACAAGGGGAGGAACAGCCTCCTAAGGAGAGGTGTTCTTGTGCTCGGTGAACTTGTGGTAGTTCTGGTCTCTCTCGATCCGTCCGATCGATCCCCCTAGCTATGGTGGTGGCTAGTCTTATATATAGAGGCCCTGGTCCTCTCCCCAAATATTGAGCGGGAAGGGAGCCAACAACAGCCAATTTGAAAGGGGACAACTAGTACAGCTTATCCTAACAAAAGCAGTCTTCACCTGCAAAAGGTTCTGGTGGTGACGCCATCTTGGGCTCCTTGGTGACCTCCGTCTTGCTGTCCTTCTGGTCTTGGTCTCCTTGCACCGATATGGAAACCTTTGCTTGACGCCTTAGTACTCCGTGCCTCCGATTGCTTCCTTAGCACCAAACACTATTGGAATCTGATAATTTGTCGTCTGCCAACTCTTTGTCGTCCGCCAGCAGACAGCATAGAGCCTCTTTGCCGTCCGCTTCCACATAGCGGATGCCAAAGAATGGGCAGATGGCAAAAAGTCTATTTGCCGTCAGCTGGCTGATGGCAAAGAGCTAGAAGGTAGACGACAAAGGGCCAGATGGGCCCCACAGGGCACGGCGTGGCTAGATCAACTTCTTTGTCGTCTGCCTGGTCTTTGCCGTCTGCCTTCTGGAGCCGAACGGCAAAGAAATGGCCCAGCTAACGGTTTTCTCCCCCTCCTATGCTCTCTCTCTGTCTCTCCGGCCCCACCCCCTCTCTCTCCCCTCTCTCCCAACTCAACAGCGCCCGCGCCCACAATGCCGCCGTCGAACACCGCCGCCGCTCGGACACTGTCGCCACCCCACCCCGCCGCAGCACCACCCCGCCGCCTCGGAGCCCTATAGCCCCGTCGTCGCCACCGCCCGGCGCCCCCTCCGCCCGGCCTGCGTCGCCCTGCCGCCGCCCCCCACGCTGCCACCACCCCACCCCTCCGCAGCACCACCCCGCCGCCCCGGAGCCCTGTGGCCTCGTCGCCGCCACCGCTCGGCGCCACCCAGCCGCCCCGAAGCCCTGTGGCACCATTCCCACCACCGCCCGGCACCCCCTCCGCCCGTCCAGTGCTCCTCCACCGCCGAGCAACCCGGCGCCCGGCGCCCGTGGGCCAGCAGTAGATGAGCCCCGGCCACACCCCTCTTCTCCTCTTTTTTTTGTTTTTTCGATTTTTTTGTTTAGTTTTAGATTTAGTTTAGTATAGATTACTGTTAGTTTGGTTCTTAATTTAGTTTAGTTTAGATTACTTTTAGTTTGGTCTTAGGTTTAGTTTAGTTTTAGGTTTATGTTTAGTCATGAAAAAAACTAAGAATAATTAGAAAAAGAAGAATTAGTGCTAGGTTTAGGTGTAGTTTTTTCCTGTTTTGTTTTAGATTAATTAGTGCTAGGTTTAAGAAGAGGAAAAAGGAGAAGAAGAAGAAGAATAAGAACAAGAAGAAGAAGAGGAGAAAAAGAAGAAGAAGAAGAAGAAGAAGAAGAAGAAGAAGAAGAAGAAGAAGAAGAAGAAGAAGAAGAAGAAGGAACAAGAAGAAGAAGAAGAAGAAGAAGAAGAAGAGGAGGAGGAGGAGGAGGAGGAGGAGAAGAAGAAGAAGAAGAACAAAGAGGAGAGGGGGAGAAGAAGAAGAAAAGGAAAAAGAGACCCCGACCCGACCCGACCCCCGACACCCGACACCCTGACACCTCGGCATGACACCCCGACCCCGACCCCCGACCCTCGACACCCTGACACCACACACCGACCCCGACCCCCGACCAACCGACACCTTGACACCACAACCCGACCCACACTCGACCCCGACCCCTACACCCTGACACCCCGACCCCGACACGACACCCCGACATGACACCCCGACCCCGACACCCCGACACCCTAACACCATACCCCTACCCCGACCACCGACACCCCGACACCACACCCACCGTTACCCCGACCCCCGACACCCTGACACCACACCCCGACTCCGACACTGACACCCCGACACCCCGACCCCGACACAAGACCCTGACACGACACCCGACCCCGACACCCCGACACCCTGACACCATACCCCGACCCCATATATATTTCTGTTGATTGGGTGTATTTTTATTATGATACACCTAAATTATATACATATTATTATGTTCATGTCAGGTATCAAATTTTTTTTATGTTGTACTAATGTCATTTACTTTTTGTCATTGCATGTGTTGACAGGACGGTGGGCAAGGGTCCAGAGCACCCCGATCCTCCAGCGAGCGCTACTGGGAGGGGTGGTTCCATTATTCTAGCCCAGCCCCTCTGAAGAGCGCTGCTAGACAGTATGCAGACACCTACGTCGAGCGCTTCTTCTTCAGCTGGGAGAGGTCGGGGGAGGACGAAAAAGCCTGCTAGAGGTGGACATGGCAACGGGAGAGGTAGGAAGGCTGTTACGCCTTCCTCGCCGCCACCCTCGGCTGATTCACCCGACCACAAGAGTGCTCTATCTGACGTGGACCCATCTCGGACTCCGGTCCATGAGCCTCCGATCGCTGATCCTTCCCCCGACCAGACTCGGGTTGCCGATCCTTCAGCCCACGTGAGTCCGGTCCCAGAGTCTTTGTTTCAGAGGACTCCGGTCATGGGGTCTTCGTCCCAGAAGACTCCGGTCACGGGGTCTTCGGCCCACGAGACTCCGGAGGCTAGTGGCTCGGAGGATGGTAGTGAGGACACCTTTTCAGATGATAGCTACAGCGACGAAGAGCTGGTTGAGACGGGCAAGAGGCGTGGCGCTATAAAGCTCCCTCCTATGCCGACGACCCTCGACTAGAGGTGGTTGATTGTGCCTAAAGGGTTGAACTAAGTGCATTTACTATTTTTAACCTTTTGCCTTCATGTTCCTTCAAATTAATATCTAATGCATTGGCCTTGTCATACTGCAGGGGCTGGGTACGCCCCCGTGGTTCCTGTAGGCCCAACCAGGTCCTTGGTGTGCTTTGCCGGCAACACTTCCCTAGGTGGGTCACATTGCCCGGTGAGGGTCAGGTTCCACAACTAGCACTGACATGGGAGCTGTACTCGGTTGCCCCGGCCCCGCCGGAGGAGAGGGTCGACGGTGTCTTGTGCAAGACTGTGGCCGACATTGTGCTCCGTCGGTTTTGGGTAATTTCTCCTTTACGAAATTAAAAATCAACACTACCTAGTGATTGTACTAATCAGTGTTGTCTTGTTTGATTGTAGACCTTCTACAGGGTTTCAGAGGGAGAGCAGGAGGCCGCGTGTATGGTTGTCGAAAATGAGTGCAAGCTCCTACTTCAGAACTTAAGGCACGATGCTCTGGTGGAGGCCGTTCAAGACTACTACGCCTCGAAGGGTATTAGGAGGGGCAAGCAGAAGTGTCGCGGTAAGTTTCTGAGTAAGGAGAAGTACATGCCGGTAATTACCTATTCTTAAGGCCTTGAACTTAGTTTTCTTGATTTGATTCGTAGGCGTAGCACTGAAATTTCTCTTGATTCACTTAGGTGCCCCCGAGATGGTGTGTGGATAAGATGGACTGTTGGGAGGCGTTTGTGTATGCGTGGTGCTCTGCCCAATGGAAAGTCGAACACCAAAGGGCCAAGGATAAGCGCTACCAAATGGAAGGTGTGCCACACCATCAAGGGAGCTCCAACCTGTTTGAGTACGGGGATAACTGGGTATGTGGTTTGCTACATGACTCATGCAATTCATTCTTCAAGCTAGATAGTTCATTTATGACATATTTAGCTCTAAGATGACATAATAACCTTAGATAGCTCTATAAAATGACTTAATATGCTTTAGTCAATTAAAAAATGGCATAACTACCTTCGATAGCTCAATAACGACCTAAACTAATCTTAGCTAGTTAGATCCAAAATGACCTATTTACATAGCAATATCATTCTTCATGCTAGCTTGAGCCCTTAACTAATATTTTGTTCCTCTCTCTTCGGCGCACCACCACAAGAAGCATGTGCCAGGTCTGTTCGACCTCTATGGCATGGCCCATATGGCCTCATACAAGAAGGCCAAGCCATTCACGGAGTCTGACATAGATGATCCAGAGAGCTTCACCAACAAGACCTCCCACCACAAGCTTGCGAAGTACAAACACGAGGGGAAGGCGAGGAAAGGGGAGGACTTTAACCCAAGCCAGGATCCTTTTGATACAGAGCTGGTGATGATATCTAGTGGCGGGAGGTCCCATGGCTCTCTAGCCATTGGTGATGGACTGATACGTTGTCCGAAGACTCTCCCGCAGATCAAGAAGCGCCTGAGTAGCTCTGATCCTGAGATACCTCGTGCATGGCCCGCGTAGATTGCCATGGCGGTTAGTTATACGGACTCTCTCACCTTTCCTCCATTACATTGTGTGTGCGTCCGTCGATGATTACAATGCTAACGAGGAGTGGTGTGTTGCAGGCTATTGTTGAGAAAGAGAGATTGAAGACGAAGGAGCTTGTGGAGGAGGCAAAAAGGGAGGCCCGCGGATTTCTTCTTCTTCTAGTCTTCTTCTTCTTCTTCTTCTTCTTCTTCTTCTTCTAGTTTTCTTCTTCTTCTAGTTTTCTTCTTCTTCTAGTTTTCTTCTTCTCCTCCTCCTCCAAAATGAAGTAAGCTCTAAGTTATATCTCATAATATGCTTAGTTAGGTCAAAAATGGCATAATTAGCTAGGTAAGCTCAAAAATGGCATTTTTCTTCTTATTTAGCCTATTTAGTCCATTTATGACATAATTGAGCCTATTTAGTCCACAAATGACATAATAAGATGAAGAAAATCTAGGAAGAGGAAGAAAAGAAGGAATAGGAAGAAAAGAAGAAGAAGAAGAAGAAGAAGAAGAAGAAGTTCTTCTTCTAGTCTTCTTCTTCTTCTTCTTCTTCTAGTTTTCTTCTTCTTCTCCAAAATGAAGCTAGCTCTAAGTTATATAAAAAATGGCATAATATGCTTAGATCACTAAAAAATGGCACAATTAGCTAGGTTAGCTCCATTTTACCTAAGTATGCTTACTTCTTCTTCTTCTTCTTCTGATTCTAGTCTTCTTCTTCTAACTTTCTTGTTTCCCATTTTGCAGATTTAAATCACTATATGGAAGCTTGCATGGATGGAGTGCTTGTTTCCCTTTTCTTTTTTTCTGTTGTATCGATAAAATGTGGAACTTTGTTGTATGGATGCATGCATGGAACAATGTGTTGGATGAACATTGTGATGTTATTGTAATATGTATGGATGGAACTCTGTTTCTTATTATGTATGTATGTTGTCATGGATGGAGCTATGTGTTGGATACATCATATGTCTGCTATATATATATAAACACTATTCTGATCACGGGATCAGAATAATATTCTGATCACAACCTGACCCGCCCCTCTAGTAGTACATTGAACTTCCCTGTGAACTAGATTGAACTTCCGCCAACATTTCCCAAATGGGGCTTGCGATATACCGTTGGAAAGCTATGGACCTCAAAATATAAGCGGTTTAAGAGCAGTTTTGAAAACCATCTTTTCTTCGCACAAAAAACATGAATCGTATTTTCGATCGCATTTCAAAACCGTTTATCAGAATGAGGCATATAATACGGTGTTGGAAAGCTGCTGCAAAACCGCTCCTTCCACGTGTTGAAAGTTTTCTCTAATTCCCTATGGTTAAAGAGTAATTTGAAAAACGTAAAATTTCATAAACCGAACTGCTGAGTTCGTTTTTTCGATGTCATTTCTAAACGGCTAATCCAATGGAGGCATATGATATGGCGTTGGAAAGCTTATGAAAATGTGCTACTTTTTCATCTTGAAAGTTTTTTTCTAATTTTGAATGGTTTAAGAGTAATATAGAAAATGGTCCAAGTCCTACCGAGTTCGTATTTTCTAGCTAATTTTTTAACCGTACGTTCGAATGCAGCAAATGATATGGCGTTCAAAAGGTTGAACAAATGCGAAACTTTTTGGTATGTATTGTTTCTCCCAATTCTTTACGGTTTTAAGTCAGTTTCAAAAACGGCGAAAAACGTATTTTCACCATAATTTCTACAAACTTTATCGAAATGGCGCAAATAATATACCGCTGAAAAGCTATGGAAAATGCGAAACTTTTTCATCTTAATGGTTTTCTCTGATTCCTAGCCGTTTTCAAGTAATTTCGCAAACGGCGGGATCATGCGTTTTGCCTTTATCACGAAATAGATTCTTCGAAAATGCACCGCGTGAAGAACCTGATCTTCTAGGCGCGTGTACCTGAACTTCACTCTGTTTTTCACGGGATTTTTTTGCTCGTAGGTCTCCATCCACTGCTCGTAACTCTCCATCCACTCACCGGAATTGAGCAAGTGATATACCAGTGGAAAGCTGCTGTAAGCACATAACTTTCCCGTGTTGATCGTTTTTTCATACTCGTGATGATTTTAAAAGTTTTTCATCTGAAATTCATTCAGCGTAGTAGTTGAACTTCATGCTGTTTTCACGTTGAACTTATGTGACGTAGTTTCGTTTGTAATTTTTTCATCCATTCGTCAGTGTTACACAAATGATATTCTTGTTGTACAAACCTATCTCACAATAATTTTTTTAACTTCCTCCGACGGAGTACTTGAACTTATAACGGCAACAAATTTAGCCTTTGCATTTTTTATTCTTTTTAATACAAAATGCAGACCGTGTAGAACGTGAACTTCTGGTAGTTTATCAACCTGAACTTCTCTCGGTTACGTGAAAATATCTAAGTTTTTTATAAATATTAATCTGAATTTCTTAATCCTTTTTTTGTGAATTTTCATGCGCTCCATTTTTAAAAGTTGAACTTCTTGTTATTTTATTTTTGAACTTCTTGCTTCCATTGTTTCATAACGAGGGAAATTTGAGTTTTCTATAATCATCGAACTTCTCCATCTTTTTAATATGGACTTCCTGGTTTTTTCTTAATCTTTTTTATGAATAAAAATATTTTAAGACACCAAAACAACATTTTTGTGTGTGTTTTTGCATTGGTTTGCACGTCAAAGCACGTCATCTTTAGAAATTGAACTTCTCCTTTTCTTTTTGTTTTCTTTCAACATTGTTTAGCATGTCGAACCACGTCATCTTTAGAAATTGAACTTCTCCTTTCTTTTTGTTTTCTTTCAACATTGGTTTGTACGTCGAACCGCTTCATATTTAGAAATTGAACTTCTACTTTTCTTTTTGTTTTCTTTCAATATTGGTTTACACGTTGAACCGTGTCATCTTTACAAATTGAACTTCTCCCTTTCTTTTTCTTTTCTTGCATGTTTTACCTTGCATGTTTAAATTTATTTTTTGAACTTGCTGAGATAACACACTTGACCTTCTCGAACACAACATTTTGACCTTCGCAAAACATAAATTAAAGCCAAACTTTTGACTTACAAAGCATGTACAATTTTCTCCACTTTTTCAAGAATAAAAGTTGAATCGCCCCGTTAGTTTGACATGAACTTCTGCTGCACATTTTCAAATGTCAGTTTGATTTTTCTTTTTCAAAAGCACATTGAGCTTTTTTATTATGGCCTGGGCAGTCCGTTTTTTGTTCATAGATGAATTTATTCAGTATGTGGTACACGTGAACTTTAAGAATTTCTGAAATATGAACTTCGCATTCTATTGAAATTCAAGAAAATTACACACAACAATACACATACACTTCGTGTGCTACATGTATTTACACAATGACGAATGCACACATCTGAAAGAGCATAAAGTTCTCACACAGAGTTCAAAAATAGAGTGAATTTTTTCCACAAGAAATGTTGGTCGTTTTTGGTAGGAACCTGTAGAGTTTTTCAATTGGTTTGCACGTTGAACAATGTCATCGTTAGAAACCGAACTTCTCTTTTTCTTTTCTTATAATAAAAATACAACATTATAAAGGAAATAAAAATTTCTTTTTGCAATCCTTTTTCATGGGGAACCATCCTCACATCAAAGAATGAATATACTGTTTTGCAATGAAGGTATGCATTTAAAAACCACACACACACATACAATACACACTTGACCTTCTGCAACACAACATCTTGACCTTCGCAAAAACAAAATTTTTAATCCAAATAAATCGCGCACTAGTACAAGCAGGTGCCAGTGAAGCCGCCAAGCGTGGCTGCCGGAAAGTTCATATGCATAATAGCAAATCCCGCAGCTTGTTCACACATTGAACCTTTCAAAAATTGAACTTCTCATCCACAATTTTTTTGTGTATCAACATCTCATATGCACAATAGGTCACGGCGGCATCGCGCATGTAGCTGTAGAAATCTGAATTTGTTCAGAGAGGTAAGAACTCTGAACCTGTAGCTATAGAATCTGAACTTCTACTTTTCTGAAAAACTTGGTTATCGTGGCTGGAGGACGGAGGACCCGGATGGGGGTATCGCTCGTCAGCCCATGGGCGTCTGCGACGGCGTCGCGTGTGCGGCCTTGGGTGGTGGCAGCTACAGAGGTAGGGGAAGGCCGGCGTGTGGAGGAGGAGGTGTTGGAGAAAAGCTACAGTCACAGGTTGAGGAGTGCCATGGAGGTCACTTGCTGTTGTGGGAAGCCGGTAGCCGTAGTGTGAAGCTCCTCGTCCACCCGACATGCTCGACCATACCTACAGTGGATGGGACCAGAACTGCAGTCGATGGGAAGGTCAAGACGACCATCGCTGGAAGTTCAGCAATCCCTGTAGATCCACCAGAGCCGTGTCTTCACCAGAGAAAAGAGTGGAAGGAGCGGCGCATGGCTAGGAGGCGGCCAGAGGAGCTGTGGTGGTGGCGAATCCGGGGATGCCCCGGTGGTTGGGGGCGGCGCGAGGGTGGCAGCGTCAGCTGTGTGCGTGGTGGCGGCTGTGGAAGCGTGCATGGGGGGTGCTTGGGGGAAGCCGACCGGCTGGGATCCGCGATGGCGGAGCAGGGTAGGGCGGGGGCGGCATCGCGCGGGATGGGGCGGCGGCGGCGCGGGATGGGGTGCGGTGGCAGCGCGCGGGGTAGGTGAGGTAGGAGGCGGCGCTGCGTGGGGCGGCAACAGCGGCCCGCGGTGCGCGAGGTAGGAGGCGATGCGGGGTGGGGCTGCAGCGGCTACCCGCGGGGTGGTGCGGCTGGATCGGGGGGAGGTTGAGGGGAACGTGGGGAGGAAGGGAGGTTGCGGGAGAGAGGACAGGATTTCATGTTGTTGTTTTTTCTCGGGAGTTCGGGAGGACCTCCATCGCCCCTATATAGGCTGACGTGATCCAAATAGTTATTTTGATCCCGGGATTAGAATAGTGTCACTCTATATATATATATATGTGTGTGTGTGTCTATGTGTGAATTCCTGTGAAATTAAATGGATTAAAAAAACAGGGGATATGTAGCCTCTTTGTCGTCTGGTAGCGGACGACAAAGAGGACACGTGGCAGCTACCTGTAAAACCTGGGAACACTGGCTGCCTATCTGGTCACTTTGCCATCTGCTGGCAGATGGCAAAGATTCAAATCACTTTGCCGTCCATTGGCAAACGACATAGCTAGCCACGTGGCAGCTTCCCAGTACAACCTAGCTGAGATCTTTGCCATCTGTCAGCGGACGACAAAGAGCTTTGACTCTTTACCGTCCGCTGGCAGACGGCAAAGAGCGCCGTTAACCCCCTAACAGCACTCACGCCACCGCACTGTCATCCGTTGTATTTGCTGTCTGCTGGCCTCAGATGGCGGACGAGAAAGAAGGCCTTTGTTGGCACGTGTTCAGACGGACAGTTTGCCGTTGGCTGGCGGACGGCAACGACGTTTGCTATCCATGATCCATGCCTTTGTCGTCCGCCATGGCGGACGACAAAGAATCTTATTCCGGTAGTGGAAGAGGAAACAAGGACACTGTGCGCACTGGCGCCCGCCTGGCCATGGTCGTCATGGCTTATGTCACTGGAACCTCGCAAGGTTTGTCTTGCCTTGAACTCTCCACCCCTCATGAGCCAGCCTGGTGAGGCTGCTCCTGAGGAGGTCTTGTGTCGTCCGCCTCACGAGGCTTGGCTCCTCGCGGCGATCTTGAAAGCTTGTTGGTGAAGATGGGTCGTGCGGGCCAGCTCGCAGAGCCACGCCGTGGGCTGCAGGCAGGCAAGTCTTGGGACCCCCGTTCCCAGAACACCGACAATAGCCCCCGGGCCCAAGGCGCGCTCGGGCTTGGCTTCGAGGCGAAGCCAATGGGCAAGTGTGAAGCGCCGCGGGGCCCAATAGCCTGCGGCCTTGGTCGACGCGTGGCAGTTGATTGGACGTGGGCGTCTCCACTTCCCCATGCTGCCTCGGCAACTACCTGACTATCAAAAGGTTGGCGTAGATAGCGCTTGCCTTCACTACATCCTTTCGCCTTGCTCCAGATCCCCTTTCTTGCGCCCTTCCTCCGAAATCTCCAGATCTACTCCCATCCTTCCCGCATCAGTGACCAATGGCGCCCCGGAGGGTCAAGCCCGCCTCGTCGCCGGCTTGGTACGAGCCAGCTCTCGACGCGCCCAATGTCTCGGAGAAGAACCTCGCCGCCACGCACTTGCTGACGGCGGGGGAAAGCAACAAGAAGGGGAAGACTGGACTCCGGGCTGGCTCTCACGTGCCTGAGCCCGAGGGAAGCACCTTCTTCCCCTTATTTACGAGCAGCGCCGCCGCTGGGCTGGTTCCCCCCTTCTCTGACTTCTTTTACGAGGTCCTTGATCACTACGGGCTGCAAGCGCTGCATCTTCATCCCAACTCTATCCTTCTCTTGTCGATCTTCACCTACTACTGCGAGGCATACCTCGACGTGATATCGTCCGTGCCCTTCTACTCCACTTATTCTTCCTCCGTGCCAAGGAGGGTCACGCCTCCGGGTGTGTTAATTTCATTGCGGTCGGCAAGGCCAACTCGATCTCGAATACGGGGAAGAAAGCCGACGGCTTCCGGAGCAAGTGGGCCATGGTGGATGCTAAATGCATCCACCCACGCTTGATGCTGCCGACGGAGATGCCCCAGTCCGACAAGGGGTGGTCCTGCACGAAGCTCACCGACGAGCGGGCAATGTTGGTGCTGGAGCAGATGAAGTCTGACCTGAAGCCGGGCAACGCGAAGGCAGCGAAGATTACAGGGGCCATGCTCCTCAGCGAATTCCTGATGCTGTGTGTGGCCCCGCTTCAAGCCTGCACGCTCCTCTTGTGGGAGCTTGGGGACGAAGAGGACAAGGTTCACTTGAGCCCGAAGGCCTTGTCCGACGAGGAGATGGCGCATCTCTCCGCCTTCTGGTTGGTGACGATTAGGAGTATCCGCCGAATGTCTTCACTCCCTTGTTCCACCACAAGGACGGGGCGCTGGTCATGGCCTCCAGGCCGACCTTTGACGGGCGCGGACTAGTGCCGTTGGTGCTCACCGGGGCCCTTGCGGCGCCGACGCCAGTGGAGTTGTCTTTTGGTGAGTCCCGCCGGGAGGAAGAGGAGAAGGAGGAAGACTCGGAGGTGACCCCCTAAGGGACGGGGGAGACCTCCCCTTGAGTAAAGCCGACATCCTCCACGCCTTTCCTGACAACGATGAGGCCGGCGACCGCCCGGAGAGGGGAGAGCCACCCTCGTCCCGACGAGGGGCTGATCTGCGTTGATCTCCTGGGACGGTGCTTCTGCTCCGACGCGGCCTAGAGCCGCTTCTGGACCAGCTACCGCTCCTGCTTCTACTTCCGGGGTTGGCGCGCCCGCGCCTCGGGTTGCGAAGCTCTCCGGCTTTAAGCTCACCAAGCGGAGGGTGGACTATGCTGCTATGGACCAGTAAGTGCTTGAGCTTCACCTTGTTCATGCTTATACTGCGGCCTCTTGTCGTTTGTTCTTGTCTTTGCTCTTGGTGCTTCTTTCCGACTCTTTTCCCTTGTTGTGCAACCAGGCTGACGCCTACGGTGAAGAGGAGAAGGGTGAGCGGGGTGGTGCTGCCTGAGTGCGGGTCGCCTCCTGCGACCTCGCCCCTCTCCATGAGCAAAGGTGGGGATGGTGCTCACGCTTCTCTAGTCCGATCATCCTCGCGAGGCTGGGTGGAGCATCCTCGGGAGGAATCATCCCCCGAAGCGCCGCTGACTCAGGAGGTGCCAGCGTCCAGCTCGGGTGCTGAGGTCCAAGGGGCTCAGGAGCTTCCTGCCTCCCAGGCCATGGTGATGATGACGACTCTTCCTCCTCCTGCGCCGTTACTCCCAGGTTCTTAGGCCTCCCCTGCTGTCTTGGAGCGTGCCCTTCCAAAGATGACTCATCTACGGGAAGATCTCCTGGGCGCGGATCCGCGCCTAGTAGCCGGGCGTCTGGAGCTGGCCTCCGGCTGGCTTCAGTCTGCCCCCGCAGTCCGAGCGGCGCTAAGCCAAGACGTGATGACCTCCAAGAAGGAGAAGCAGGCTGTTGCTCAAGCTGTGGGATGCCGAGCTGAACGAGGACGCCGAGCTGAAGGACGCCAAAGCCGCCCACGAAAGCTGCTGGGCACTGGAGGACGAGCTGAAGAGTCTGCGAGATGAGTGTGCAGAAGAAGCTCGCGGCCGCTAGGCGAAGGAGGAGGAGATGAAGGCCCGGGAGGACGCCATCAAGAACCGCGACGCCGAGCTAGGGGAGTTGGCGAAGGCCCATGTGACGCCCCGAGACCGATGTGCCAGGTGTCCTCCAGTTTTTCGCTGTCGTTGCCATGTCATTTTCTTTCGTGTTGCATATTGTCATGTCATCATGTGCATTGCATCATCATGTTTTTCAAAACTTGCATCCGCCCGGCCTCCCCGTTCCTTCCGTTGTCCGTTCTGAGTCCAGACACCCTTGCACGCGCCCGCGGCACCTCCGAATTAGTATTTTTTTAAGTGGCCGGAAAATGTTCTCGGATTGGGTTGAAAGTTGACGTGCGGTCTTATTATAGTGTAGATAGACCGCCTGTCAAGTTTCATCACATTCGGAGTTCGTTTGATAGCCCAACCGTAAAACTATAGCGGCATATAGCCGGTCTAACGTCGGACGTTTTCGGTCTCCGAAAACAGTCGCCGAGCCTCACTTCTCTTCTCTCCTCTCAGTCCGAGGCCTCTCTTCACAGCCCACCTAGTCCTCCCTCTATCTAAAACCGCACGATCGCGATCGTACGGCTCAAAAACCCATCCTAACCCCCAAACCCTAGCAAATTTGCTATATATGGACACCCCTAGTCCATTTTGGACAACCTAGACCCCTTCCCCTACCCCTGCCGCAGCCAAACCCCCCAACTCCTCGGATTCAGCACCGCCCCAATCCACCTCCGCCACTTGTCGCTGCCGCCGCCGCGTCCCGAACCAATCCGGGCGCGACACGTCGCATCCCGGTGCCCCGCAGCCAACCCCAGCGCGCCATGTCGCCTCCCTAGTGCCCCCACTTCGCCGCGGCCCGCCCCAGGCCGAAGCGGGCCTGAGCCGCCGCTGCATGCCCGCACTCCCCCGCGCCCTGAGCTATGCCTTCGCTCTGCCTGCGCCCGATTCCCGCAGGTGACCTGTGCCTCGACGCCGGTGACCACCAGGCCAAATTCCGCCACCTGCTCCTCTCTCCTTCCCCTGCCTCTACTTCTTCCTCTTCCTCTCACAGAGCTCTCTCTCCCCATGTTTTCGCAGGACCCCGGAGCCTCACCACGCCGCCGCATGGTGTTCGCCGGATCTCGCAACCCCCTTCGTTCCTGCGCTCGGATCCGTGCCGCACCTCGCCGTCCTCGTCCACCTCCGGCCAGATCCGGTGCCTAGGGACCGGATCTACCCATTCCCGTCGTCTTCCCATGTCGCTGGAGTCCTAGGTCTCGCCGGAGTTCATCCATCCACCGCCGCCGTCTTCTTCACAAAGCCAGGGACGAGCTCGCCCGCTCGCAGCGCCTCCCCGTGTGGGCCCCATCTCCAGCTCCGCGGCCCAGCTCCGCCCGAGCGAGCCGGCCTGCCTCTGCTCGCTAGCGGGCCGCGTTCCCGATCGTCCTGTGAAGGCCCGAGGTGAGGACGCCCAGTCCAGTTCCCCTCGGTGTTGTGGGCTAGACCCAATAGTTTCGGCCCGTTCATTGTTTTTTTCTTGCCTGCGAATTTAGCTATTTATCCAGAGTGTGCTGTTTTACAGAAAAGACCCTCATGATCATTCATTTAATATCTCACAAACTAAGTATCACTTGTAAAAACTTTATATATGAAAAATGCTTAAAATTGTGTCTAGTTTCATAATATGTCACTTTGACCCATGTTTAAAATGATTAAATTGCTGTTTGTGTAGATTTACTCTTATGCCATGCTAAAACGGTTTAATTCATAACTAATTAACCATAGCTCGGTTTTAATTAATCTTTATATGTAAATGGGGTAGAATTTTGCCTAGTTCAACATGGTGTACTTGTTTTGCATGTTTAATAACTCTAAAATTGTGCTTAGGGCAGAACAGTACCAAATCTATAAAATGCTCAAGAGGATCTTCCGGACTTGTTGTTTTGTTGTTTCGGCCTCATTTAAACTTGCCTAGATAGGTAGTTTTCATTTGCGTCACCCTCTTGCCATGCTTAACAACATTTAATATTGTTGGGTACATAAACGAGATCGAACTAAATAACTTGAATGTGGTGTTTCATCAATATGCAACGGAGTTGCATATTGAGCTCCACTTAATTTGTAGGATTGTTTGTGCACTTTGCCGTGCCATGCTTCATTAAACCGGACATGCATCATACTGAAGGAAATATGCCCTAGAGGCAATAATAAAGTTATTATTTATTTCCTTATATCATGATAAATGTTTATTATTCATGCTAGAATTGTATTAACCGGAAACATAATACATGTGTGAATACATAGACAAACAGAGTGTCACTAGTATGCCTCTACTTGACTAGCTCGTTAATCAAAGATGGTTATGTTTCCTAACCATGGACAAAGAGTTGTTATTTGATTAACGGGATCACATCATTAGGTGAATGATCTGATTGACATGACCCATTCCATTAGCTTAGCACCCGATCATTTAGTACGTTGCTATTGCTTTCTTCATGACTTATACATGTTCCTATGACTATGAGATTATGCAAATCCCGTTTACCGGAGGAACACTTTGTGTGCTACCAAACATCACAATGTAACTGGGTGATTATAAAGGTGCTCTACAGGTGTCTCCAAAGGTACATGTTGGGTTGGCGTATTTCGACATTAGGATTTGTCACTCCGATTATCGGAGAGGTATCTCTGGGCCCTCTCGGTAATGCACATCACATAAGCCTTGCAAGCATTGCAACTAATGAGTTAGTTGTGAGGTATTACGGAACGAGTAAGAGACTTGCCGGTAACGAGATTGAACTAGGTATTGAGATACCGACGATCGAATCTCGGGCAAGTAACATACCGATGACAAAGGGAACAACGTATGTTGTTATGCGGTCTGATCGATAAAGATCTTCGTAGAATATGTAGGAGCCAATATGGGCATCCAGGTCCCGCTATTGGTTATTGACCGGAGACGTGTCTCGGTCATGTCTACATTGTTCTCGAACCCGTAGGGTCCGCACGCTTAAGGTTTCGATGACAGTTATATTATGAGTTTATGAGTTTTGATGTACCGAAGAAGTTCGGAGTCCCAGATGAGATCGGGGACATGACGAGGAGTCTCAAAATGGTCGAGACGTAAAAATCGATATATTGGACGACTATATTCGGACATCGGAAAGGTTCCGAGTGATTCGAGTATTTTTTGGAGTACCGGAGAGTTACGGAATTCGCCGGGAGAAGTATTGGGCCTTATTGGGCCATATGGGAAAGAGCGAGGGGCTGCCTAGGGCAGGCCGCGCGCCCCCCCCCCCAAGGCCTAGTCCGAATTGGACTAAGGGGAGGGGCTGCGCCCCTTTCTTGTTTCCTACTCCTACTACATAGAAGGACTCCTAGTTGGACTAGGAAAGGGGAATCCTACTCCCGGTGGGAGTAGGACTCCCCTAGGCGCGCCATAGAGAGGGCTGGCCCTCCCCTCCTCTACTCCTTTATATACGGGGGCAGGGGGCACCCCATAGACACACAAGTTGATCCACGTGATCATATTCTTAGCCGTGTGCGGCGCCCCCTGCCACCATAGTCCTCGATAATATTGTAGCGATGGTTAGGCGAAGCCCTGCGACAGTAGTACATCAAGATCGTCACCACGCCGTCGTGCTGACGAAACTCTTCCCCGACACTTTGCTGGATCGGAGTCCGGGGATCGTCATCGAGCTGAACGTGTGCTATAACTCGGAGGTGCCGTAGTTTCGGTGCTTGATCGGTCAGGCCGTGGAGACGTACGACTACATCAACCAAACGCTTCCGTTGTCGATCTACAAGGGTACGTAGATCACACTCTCCCCTCTCGTTGCTATGCATCACTATGATCTTGCATGAGCGTAGAATTTTTTTTTGAAATTACTACGAAACCCAACAGTGGCATCCGAGCCTAGGTTTTATGTGTTGATGTTATATGCACGAGTAGAACACAAGTGAGTTGTGGGCGATATAAGTCATACTACTTACCAGCATGTCATACTTTGGTTCGGCGGTATTGTTGGACGAAGCGGCCCGGACTGACATTACGCGTACGCTTACGCGAGACCGGTTCTCCCGACATGCTTTGCACATAGGTGGCTTGCGGGTGACAGTTTCTCCAACTTTAGTTGAACCGAGTGTGGCTACGCCCGGTCCTTGCGAAGGTTAAAACAGCACCAACTTGACAAACTATCATTGTGGTTTTGATGCGTAGGTAAGATTGGTTCTTGCTTAAGCCCGTAGCAGCCACGTAAAACTTGCAACAACAAAGTAGAGGACGTCTAACTTGTTTTTGCAGGGCATGTTGTGATGTGATATGGTCAAGACATGATGCTAAAATTTATTGTATGAGATGATCATGTTTTGTAACCGAGTTATCGGCAACTGGCAGGAGCCATATGGTTGTCGCTTTATTGTATGCAATGCAATCGCGCTGTAATGCTTTACTTTATCACTAAGCGGTAGCGATAGTCGTGGAAGCATAAGATTGGCGAGACGACAACGATGCTACGATGAAGATCAAGGTGTCGCGCCGGTGACGATGGTGATCACGACGGTGCTTCGGAGATGGAGATCACAAGCACAAGATGATGGCCATATCATATCACTTATATTGATTGCATGTGATGTTTATCTTTTATGCATCTTATCTTGCTTTGATTGACGGTAGCATTATAAGATGATTTCTCACTAATTATCAAGAAGTGTTCTCCCTGAGTATGCACCGTTGCGAAAGTTCTTCGTGCTGAGACACCACGTGATGATCGGGTGTGATAGGCTATACGTTCAAATACAACGGGTGCAAAACAGTTGCACACGCGGAATACTCAGGTTATACTTGACGAGCCAAGCATATACAGATATGGCCTCAGAAAACGGAGACCGAAAGGTCGAGCGTGAATCATATAGTAGATATGATCAACATAGTGATGTTCACCAATGAAACTACTCCATCTCACGTGATGATCGGACATGGTTTAGTTGATTTGGATCACGTAATCACTTAGAGGATTAGAGGGATGTCTATCTAAGTGGGAGTTCTTAAGTAATATGATTAATTGAACTTAAATTTATCATGAACTTAGTCCTGGTAGTATTTTGCAAATCATGTTGTAGATCAATAGCTCGCGTTGTTGCTTCCCTGTGTTTATTTTGATATGTTCCTAGAGAAAATTGTGTTGAAAGATGTTAGTAGCAATGATACGGATTGGATCCGTGATCTGAGGTTTATCCTCATTGCTGCACAAAAGAATTATGTCCTTGATGCACCGCTAGGTAACGGGCCTATTGCAGGAGCAGATGCAGACGTTATGAACGTTTGGCTAGCTCAATATGATGACTACTTGATAGTTTAGTGCACCATGCTTAACAGCTTAGAATCGGGACTTCAAAGACGTTTTAAACGTCATGGACCATATGAGATGTTCCAGGAGTTGAAGTTAATATTTCAAGCAAATACCCAAGTTGAGAGATATGAAGTCTCCAACAAGTTCTATAGCTAAAAGATGGAGGAGAATCGCTCAACTAGTGAGCATGTGCCCAGATTGTCTGAGTACTACAATCGCTTGAATCAAGTGGGAGTTAATCTTCCAGATAAGATAGTGATTGACAGAATTCTCTAGTCACCATCACCAAGTTAGTAGAACTTCATGATGAACTATGATATGCAAGGGATAACGGAAACGATTCCCAAGCTCTTCGTAATGCGGAAATTGATGAAGGTAGAAATCGAGAAAAACATCAAGTGTTGATGGTAGACAAGACCACTAGTTTCAAGAAAAGGGCAGAGGGAAGAAGGGGGACTTCAAAAAGAATAGCAAGCAAGTTGCTGCTCAAGTGAAGAAGCCCAAGTCTGATCCTAAGCCTGAGACTAAGTGCTTCTACTGCAAAGGGACTGGTCACTGCAAGCGGAACTACCCCAAGTGATTGGCGGATAAGAAGGATGGCAAAGTGAACATAAGTATATTTGATATACATGTTATTGATGTGTACTTTACTAGTGTTTATAGCAACCCCTCAGTATTTGATACTAGTTCAGTTGCTAAGATTAGTAACTCGAAACGGGAGTTGCGGAATAAACAGAGACTAGTTAAGGGTGAAGTGACGATGTGTGTTGGAAGTGGTTCCAAGATTGACATGATCATCATCGCACACTCCCTATACTTTCAGGATTAGTGTTGAACCTAAATAAGTGTTATTTGGTGTTTGCGTTGAGCATAAATATGATTTGATCATGTTTATTGCAATATGGTTATTCATTTAAGTAAGAGAATAAATTGTTGTTCTGTTTACATGAATAAAACCTTATATGGTTACACACCCAATGAAAATGGTTCGTTGGATCTCGATCGTAGTAATACACATATTCATGATATTGAAGCCAAAAGAAGCAAAGTTAATAATGATAGTGCAACTTATTTGTGGCACTGCCGTTTAGGTCATATTGGTGTAAAGCGCATGAAGGAACTCCATGCTGATGGGATTTTGGAAGCACTTGATTATGAATAAGTTGATGCTTACGAACCATGCCTCATGGGCAAAGATGACTAAGACTCCATTCTTCGGAACAATGGAGCGAGCGACAGATTTGCTGGAAATCATACATACTGATGTATGTGGTCCGATGAATAGGCTCGTGGCAGGTATCATTATTTTCTAATCTTCACAGATGATTTGAGCAGATATGGGTATATCTACTTGATGAAACATAAGTCTGAAACATTTGAAAAGTTCAAAGAATTTCAGAGTGAAGTGGAAAATCATCGTGACAAGAAAATAAAAGTTTCTACGATATGATCACAGAGGTAAAATATTTGAGTTACGAGTTTGGCCTTCAATTAAAACAATGTGAAATAGTTTCACTACTCACGCCACCTGGAACACCATAGTGTAATGGTGTGTCCGAACGTCATAACCGTACTTTATTAGATATAGTGCGATCTATGATGTCTCTTACCGATCTACCACTATCGTTTTGGGGTTATGCATTAGAGACAGCTGCATTCACGTTAAATAGGGCACCATCTAAATCCGTTGAGACGACACCGTGTGAACTATGGTTTTGCAAGGAACCTAAGCTGTCGTTTCTTAAAGTTTGGAGTTGCGATGCTTATGTGAAAAAGTTTCATCTCGATAAGCTCAAACTCAAATCGGAGAAATATGTCTTCATAGGATACCCAAAGGAGACAGTTGGGTACACCTTCTATCACAGATCCGAAGGCAAGACATTCGTTGCTAAGAATGGATCCTTTCTAGAGAAGGAGTTTCTCTCGAAAGAAGTGAGTGGGAGGAAAGTAGAGAACTTGATGAGGTAACTGGACCTGCTCCCTTATTGGAAAGTAGTTCATCACAGAAATCTGTTCCTGTGACTACTACACCAATTAGTGAGGAAGCTAATGATGATGATCATGTAACTTCAGATCAAGTTACTATCGAATCTCATAGGTAAACCAGAGTGAGATCCGCACCAGAGTGGTACGGTAATCCTATTCTGGAGGTCATGTTACTTGACCATGACGAACTTGCGAACTATGAGGAAGCGATGGTGAGCCCAGATTCCACGAAATGGTTTGAGGCCATGAAATCTGAGATATGATCCATGTATGAGAACAAAGTATGGACTTTGATGGATTTGCCCAATGATCGGCAAGCCATAGAAAATAAATGGATCTTCAAGAGAAAGACGGACGTTGATAGTAGTGTTACTATCTACAAAGCTAGAATTGTCGCAAAAAGGTTTTCGACAAGTTCAAGGTGTTGACTATGATGAGAGTTTCTCACTCGTATCTATGCTTAAGTCTGTCCGAATGATGTTAGCAATTGCCGCATTTTATGAAATCCGGCAAATGGATAAACAAAATTGCATTCCTTAATGGATTTATTAAAGAAGAGTTGTATATGATACAACCAGAAGGTTTTGTCAATCTTAAAGGTGCTAACAAAATGTGCAAGCTCCAGCGATCCATCTATGGACTGGTGCAAACATCTCGGAGTTGGAATATACTCTTTGATAAGTTGATCAAAGCATATAGTTTTATACAGACTTGCGGTGAAGCCTGTATTTACAAGAAAGTGAGTGGGAGCACTACAACATTTCTGATAAAGTATATGTGAAAGACATATTGTTGATCGGAGATAATGTAGAATTATTCTGCAAAGCATAAAGGAATGTTTGAAAGGAGTTTCTCAATGAAAGACCTCGGTGAAGCTGCTTACATATTGAGTATCAAGATCTATAGAGATAGATCAAGACGCTTGATAAGTTTTTTCAATGAGTACATACCTTGACAAGATTTTGAAGTAGTTCAAAATGGAACAGTCAAAGAAAAAGTTTCTTTCCTGTGTTACAAGGTGTGAAGTTGAGTAAGACTCAAAGCCCGACCACGGCAGAAGATAGAAAGAGAATGAAAGTCATTCCCTATGCCTCAGTCATAGGTTCTATAAAGTATGCCATGCTGTGTACTAGATCTATTGTATACCATACATTGTGTTAAGAGAGGGAGTACAATAGTGATCTAGGAGTAGATCAATGGACAGCAGTCAAAATTATCCTTACTGGAATAAGGATATGTTTCTCGATTACGGAGGTGACAAAAGGTTTGTCGTAAAGGGTTACGTCGATGCAAGTTTTGACACTGATCTAGATGACTCTAAGTCTCAATCTGGATACATATTGAAAGTGGGAGCAATTAGCTAGAGTAGCTCCATGCAGAGCATTGTTGACATAGAAATTTGCAAAATACATGCGGATCTGAATGTGGCAGACCCGTTGACTAAACTTCTCTCACAAGCAAAACATGATCACTTTTTGGGTCTTAATCACATAGCGATGTGAACTAGATTATTGAATCTACTAAACCCTTTGGGTGTTAGTCACATGGAGATGTGAACCAATCACATAAAGATGTGAACTATTGATGTTAAATCACATGGCGATGTGATCTAGATTATTGACTCTAGTGCAAGTGGGAGACTGAAGGAAATATTCCCTAGAGGCAATAATAAAGTTATTATTTATTTCCTTATATCATGATAAATGTTTTATTATTCATGCTAGAATTGTATTAACCGGAAACATAATACATGTGTGAATACATAGACAAACAGAGTGTCACTAGTATGCCTCTACTTGACTAGCTCGTTACAAAGATGGTTATGTTTCCTAACCATGGACAAAGAGTTGTTAATTTGATTAACGGGATCACATCATTAGGTGAATGATCTGATTGACATGACCCATTCCATTAGCTTAGCACCCGATCGTTTAGTATGTTGCTATTGCTTTCTTCATGACTTATACATGTTCCTATGACTATGAGATTATGCAAATCCCGTTTACCGGAGGAACACTTTGTGTGCTACCAAACGTCACAACGTAACTGGGTGATTATAAAGGTGCTCTACAGGTGTCTCCAAAGGTACATGTTGGGTTGGCGTATTTCGAGATTAGGATTTGTCACTCCGATTGTCGGAGAGGTATCTCTGGGCCCTCTCGGTAATGCACATCACATAAGCCTTGCAAGCATTGCAACTAATGAGTTAGTTGTGAGATGATGTATTACGGAACGAGTAAAGAGACTTGCCGGTAACGAGATCGAACTAGGTATTTGGAATACCGACGATCGAATCTCGGGCAAGTAACATACCGATGACAAAGGGAACAACGTATGTTGTTATGCGGTCTGACCGATAAAGATCTTCGTAGAATATGTAGGAGCCAATATGGGCATCCAGGTCCCGCTATTGGTTATTGACCGGAGACGTGTCTCGGTCATGTCTACATTGTTCTCGAACCCGTAGGGTCCGCACGCTTAAGGTTTCGATGACAGTTATATTATGAGTTTATGAGTTTTGATGTACCGAAGGAGTTCGGAGTCCCGGATGAGATCGGGGACATGACGAGGAGTCTCAAAATGGTCGAGACGTAAAAATCGATATATTGGACGACTATATTCGGACATCGGAAAGGTTCCGAGTGATTCGAGTATTTTTCGGAGTACCGGAGAGTTACGGGAATTCGCCGGGAGAAGTATTGGGCCTTATTGGGCCATACGGGAAAGAGAGAGGGGCTGCCTAGGGCAGGCCGCGCGCTCCCCCAAGGCCTAGTCCGAATTGGACTAAGGGGAGGGGCTGCGCCCCTTTCTTGTTTCCTACTCCTACTACATAGAAGGACTCCTAGTTGGACTAGGAAAGGGGAATCCTACTCCCGGTGGGAGTAGGACTCCCCTAGGCGCGCCATAGAGAGGGCCGGCCCTCCCTTCCTCCACTCCTTTATATACGGGGGCAGGGGGCACCCCATAGACACACAAGTTGATCCACGTGATCATATTCTTAGCCGTGTGCGGCGCCCGTGCCACCATAGTCCTTGATAATATTGTAGCGGTGCTTAGGCGAAGCCCTGCGATAGTAGTACATCAAGATCGTCACCACGCCGTCGTGCTGACGGAACTCTTCCCCGACACTTTGCTGGATCGGAGTCCAGGGATCTTCATCGAGCTGAACGTGTGCTAGAACTCGGAGGTGCCGTAGTTTCGGTGCTTGATCGGTCGGGCCGTGGAGACGTACGACTACATCAACCAAACGCTTCCGTTGTCGATCTACAAGGGTACGTAGATCACACTCTCCCCTCTCGTTGCTATGCATCACTATGATCTTGCGTGAGCGTAGGAATTTTTTTTGAAATTACTACGAAACCCAACACATACTTGATTTGCATCATGCCATGATTATGTATGGTTTGTTTACTATGTTGTTTGCTTCTTTCCGGTGTTGCTTCTTCGGGTTGGTTCCGATAACGTCGCGTTTGTGAGGATCCGTTCGACAACGTCCGTTTGTCTTCTTCTTGGACTCGTTCTTCTTCCTTGCGGGATTTCAGGCAAGATGACCATACCCTCGAAATCACTTCTATCTTTGCTTGCTAGTTGCTCGCTCTTTTGCTATGCCTATGCTGCGATACCTACCACTTGCTTATCATGCCTCCCATATTGTTGAACCAAGCCTCTAACCCACCTTGTCCTAGCAAACCGTTGTTTAGCTATGTTACCGCTTTGCTCAGCCCCTCTTATAGCGTTGTTAGTTGCAGGTGAAGATTGGAGCTTGTTCCATGTTGGAACATGGATATTTTGTTGGGATATCACAATATCTCTTATTTAATTAATGCATCTATATACTTGGTAAAGGGTGGAAGGCTCGGCCTTATGCCTGGTGTTTTGTTCCACTCTTGCCGCCCTAGTTTCCGTCATATCGGTGTTATGTTCCCTGATTTTGCGTTCCTTACGCGGTTGGGTTATAATGGGAACCCCTTGACAGTTTATTTTGAATAAAACTCCTCCAGCAAGGCCCAACATTGGTTTTACCATTCGCCACCTAGCCTTTTTTCCGTTGGGAGTCACGCATCCCGAGGGTCATCTTTATTTTAACCCCCCGGGCCAGTGCTTGTCTAAGTGTTGGTCCGAAATGGGCAGTGTAACACCCTCGATGCGACTATAGCTCCCACGTGTCGAGGCACGACTTAGAGACATAATCGCATTGAAGGCATATGTCGCAAGTTAGGCAATCTTCACAACATCCCATGTAATATAAATAATAAAGGGGAGATAACATAGTTGGCTTACACTCGCCATGTCAATCAAGTACATAAATAACATTACATCATCCAAACACTCATGGCCCGACTACGGCGCCAAAATAAAAGATAACCCAACATGCGACACGGTCCCAATCACGCCCAACTGGGCACCACTACTGATCGTCGGGAAAGGAAACATAGTAACGTTGAGAGTCTTCGCCAAACTCCCACTTGAGCTCAAGTGCGTCTCCTGGAGCGGAATCATCAGGCCCTGCATCTGGTGTAATAGTAATTTGTCAGCCACAGGGACTCAGCAATCTCGCACCCTCGCGATCAAGACTATTTAAGCTTATAGGTAAGGCAAGGTAAATATAAGTGGAGGTGCAGCAAGCGACTAGGAAGTATGGTATTAACTTATTTGCAAAAGAGAGCGAGAAGAGGAGGCAAAGCGCGAGCGAGAAACTAGAGAGAAACCTGCGCAAACATTACTCCAACACCATGTCCACTTCCCGGACTCCGCCGAGAAGAGGCCATCACGGTAACACACTCAGTTGATTCATTTTAATTAAATTAAGGTTCAAGTTATCTACAACCGGACATTAACAAATTCCCATCTGCCCATAACCGCGGGCACGGCTTTCGAAAGTTCAATCCCTGCAGGGAGTCCCAGCTTAGCCCATGACAAGCTCTCACGGTCAACGAAGGAATAGACCTCCTCCCAAGACGTTCCGATCAGACTCGGTATCTCGGTAATTCAAGACACTTCGACAGGTTAAAACAAGACCAGCAACACCGCCCGAATGTGCCGACAAATCCCGATAGGAGTTGCACATATCTCTTTCTCAGGGCACACTCAGATTGTCTAAACTTCCGGTAGGCCAGCCCAGAGTTGCCCCTGGTAGCCACCGGCGGCTGACAGCTTGGACCAACACTCAGAGGAGCACTGGCCCGGGGGGTTAAAATAATGATGACCCTTGAGTCTGTAGAACCCAAGGGAAAGAAAATGCTAGGTGGCAAATGGTAAAACCAAGGTTGGGCATTGCTGGAAAAGCTTTAATCAAGGCGAAATATCAAGGGGTTCCCATTATAACCCAACCGCGTAAGGAACGCAAAATCCGGGAACATAACACCGATATGACGGAAACTAGGGCGGCAAGAGTGGAACAAAACACTAGGCGAGAGGCCGAGCCTTCCACCCTTTACCAAGTATATAGATTCATTAAGATAACATGGCAATATAATGATATCCCAACCAGTAAATAAATGTTCCAACAAGGAACGGCCTTCAATCTTCACCTGCAACTAGCAACGCTATAAGAGGGGCTGAGCAAAGCGGTAACATAACCAATCAACGGTTTGCTAGGACAATGGTGGGTTAGAAGGTTTGACATGGCAATTTGGGAGGCTTGAAAGCAAGTGGTAGGCATCGTAGCATTGGCATAGCAAAAGAGCGAGCAAACTAGCATAGCAAAGATAGTAGTGATTTCGAGGGTATGATCATCTTGCCTGCATAGTTGTCAGAGTTGACTGTATCCTCGAAAGCAAACTCAACGGGCTCCTCGTTAGTGAACTCGTCTCCCGGCTCTACCCAAACAAGACAAACAAGCAACAAGGATACAATCAACCACGTGCAAGACCAAGCAATATGATGAAATGATGATATGCTATGTGGGATGTGATGCGGGATGCAAGATGCAAGATATGACAGGAAAATCATGAACCTGGCCTCAACAAGGAAATCCAAGTGTGCCACTGGAAAGATGAGATGAAATCACTTGAAAACGATATAAAGAACGCTGGAATCGGAGTTACGGTTTGGAAATGGCAAGCGATTCAAAAATGACACCGGTCTGCGATTTACAGCAAGTAGGCATCTAAATGCAACGAAATGAACATGCTACAACACCCAAACATGACAACAAAATACATGGCAGGGATGAACACAATATGCTTAACAAAAGTCTAGCACTGAGCTACGGCCAATTCATCCATTAACAGGTTCAAACAAGCATAGCAAAAATGCATATGGCGAACAGATCTTAGACTTAGTGAAATTAACACTTGTCTGGAATTTCAGATCAGGTAGCCCTCTTCGGAGCAACAAAACTACATGCTACAGGACCTGATCATGGCAAAGTAAAGCATGGAATGGAGCTAATCAAATATCTTAACAAAAGTCCCTTAGTGACCTTGAGGCAAAAGGGATCAGAAAATACAATTGCAAGCATGTGAACATAGCAAAAACATAATCAGATCAACGACTTAGTGAAAACTGGAGCATGCTGAAACATAACTCAAGTAGGCATGTTTACGAGCTCGATGCACTCACTACAGTGCAATTCATGGCAAGAAAAGCATACACCCATTAAGAAGTCACAAAATGCAAGCTAGACATGACAAGAACAATAACATAGCATGCACGGATCAACTACAACATCATCGGCAAAATTGCAAACAAGTTGACAATCTGCCCGGATTCACAAAGTAGCAAAAGTAGAGCTTGATTGACTCAAGCTAGGGTGCTCCATAATTGCAAACAAAGACATGGATGGATAGAGCACTACAATATTAACAAAACATCCTTACTGATCATCCTCAAAAGAGGCACAGATCACTAGGAAACAACATGAACATATGGCATCATGAGATAAACAGCTCCAGGACTTAGTGAAATTACTAAGTCCCTGAAAACAGAATTAGCAAGTGCACCACTTTGCAAGCTTGCACTAGTCCACACACACATCACGAAAATACATGGGTTGCACCTCTGGAAAGATGACAAAACCCTTAACAAAACATATGTAGAACTCACGGGCATATCATGCACACATTAATCATGGCAAAAATGACAAAAAGCTAAACGGAGTAGCAGATCTGACAATAATCTCAAGTAGCCCTCTTCTAACAGCATTTCGGGCATCAAGATTAACTCAAATGAAAATGATGCAATGGAATGAAATGATCTACTCTCTGAGATGAACATTTTGATATGCTATATGCATGAATCGGATCTACGGATGCAAAGTTACGACATGATGAAGTTATGCAAAAAAATACTAGGAGGAGGCAAAAGTCAACCGGATCTAGGGTTTTCCAGATCTGACGGGCGTAGATCCCGAAGTTCGCCCTCGAGCTTGCCAGCGATGGGGATGTGGTGGCCGGAGTTAGGGGGGCCGCCGGAGGAGGAGATCCGGCGGAGGAGGTGGCCGACCCGCCGGCGAGGTGGCCGCGGCAGAGGACGGCGGGACCACGGCGGCGTGCGGCGGAGGTCAGCAAGGAGGCGGCGGCCTCGGTCATCGCCGGCGTAGAAGGTCGAGGTGGGCGGCATGGAGGTGAACCGGCGAGGCGAGGCGGCCGGCGTCGAAGCGGGAGGCCGGCGCGGGCGGCGTGGCTCCCTCGCGCGGGGCGCAGGCGGCGGGAAGGCGCGGGCCGGGGAGGGCCTGCCCCGGGCCCGACCGGGCTGCGGCGGCGGCGGCCGGAGTGGAGCCACGTGGTAGAAAGCGGTAGGCGGCGGCGGTGTCCGGCGCGTCCGGACGCATCCGGCGCGCGGAGAGACGACGGGGGCTAGGTTAGGGGTGGTTTGGACGCGAAATTTCGGGAGAGGATCTAGTTTTATAGGTAGAGGGAGCTAGGAGAGTCCAAATGAGGTGCGGTTTTCGGCCATGCGATCGTGATCGAACGATCTAGATGATGGAGCAGAGTTAGGTTGGTTTTGGGCCAAATTGGAGGGGTGTTGGGCTGCAACACACACGAGGCCTTTTCGGTCCCTCGGTTAACCGTTGGAGTATCAAACGAAGTCCAAATGATACGAAACTTGACAGGCGGTCTACCGGTAGTAAACCAAGGCCGCTTGGCAAGTCTCGGTCCAATATGGAAATGTTTAATCCCCACACACGAAAGAAAGCTAGAAATGACCACCGGAGGAGAATGAAGCACCGGAATGCAAAACGGACAACGGGGAAAATGCTCGAATGCATGAGATGAACACGTATGCAAATGCAATGCACATGATGACATGATATGAGATGCATGACAACGACAACAACACACGGAGACAAAACCCGAACCCGAGGAAATAATTATAACTTAACGCCGGAAACGGCAGAGTTGGAGTACAAATTGGGAAAGTTACATCCGGGGTGTTACAACACTCCACCACTACGAAAGGATCTCGTCCCGAGATCTAGGACTGAAAGAACGCTGGGTACTCAGAACGGAGGTGATCCTCGCGTTCCCAGGTAGCTTCATGGTCGGAATGACGTGACCACTTGACTTTGAGAAATTTGATTGACTTGTTGCGAGTCTTGCGTTCAGTCTCTTCAAGAATAGCAACTGGGTGCTCACGATAAGAGAGATCTTCTTGGAGCTCAATGTCCTCGAAGTTGGCGGTGCGGTCAGGAGTCTTGAAGCACTTTCGAAGCTGAGAGACATGGAACACGTCATGAACATTTGCGAAGTTTGAAGGAAGCTCGAGTTGATAGGAGAGGTCGCCTCTCTTGCTGACAATCTTGAAAGGTCCCACGTATCTAGGGGCAAGCTTCCCTTTGATACCGAAGCGAATAGTACCTTTCATAGGAGAGACGCGGAGGTAAACATGATCTCCGATCTCGAAAGCCAAATCACGGTGCTTACTATCATAGTAGCTCTTCTGACGGGATTGGGCTGCTTTGAGGTTATCACGAATGACTTTGCACATTTCCTCTGCCTCTGTGATTAACTCATTACCCAAAAGCTGACGTTCACCGGTTTTAGACCAGTTGAGAGGGGTACGGCACTTCCTGCCATACAGAATTTCAAATGGGGCCTTGCCCGAACTTGCTTGAAAACTGTTGTTGTAGGAGAATTCAGCATAAGGAAGACAATCCTCCCACTTCATGCCGAAGGAGATCACACAAGCCCTGAGCATATCTTCAAGAATTTGGTTGACACGCTCGACTTGACCGCTAGTTTAAGGATGGAAAGCTGTGCTGAAGCGGATGTTCGTGCCCATGGCCTTCTGAAAAGAATCCCAAAACTTTGAGGTAAAGATGCTGCCATGGTCTGAAGAGATCACTTGTGGAATACCGTGCAGAGAGACAATACGAGAGGTATAGAGTTCCGCCAATTGAGCTGCAGTGATCGACTCTTTAATAGGCAGAAAGTGAGCCACTTTGGTGAGTTTGTTAATGACAATGAATATAGCATCATTGCCACGCTTGGACTTTGGAAACCCAGTCACGAAGTCCATTTCAATGTGGTCAAACTTCCATTCTAGAATGGCAAGAGGTTGGAGGAGACTTGCTGGCCTTTGGTGTTCTGCCTTCACTCTTCTGCAGACATCACATTCATTCACGAATTGAGCAATCTCGCGCTTCATTCGAGTCCACCAATAAGCCTGCTTGAGGTCCTGATACATCTTCGTGCTCCCAGGGTGGATGGAGAGGAGAGAATTGTGGGCCTCGTTCATGATCACTTTACGGAGGTCACCTTTGGGTACAACAATATGATCCTCGAAGAAGAGAGTGTCCTTGTCATCAAGGCGGTAGCACTTGTACTTGGGTTGACTCTTGGCAATCCCAATCTTCACCTTTTTCACCATAGCATCAAGAAGCTGGGCTTGGCGAATCTGGTCTTCCAAGGTAGGAGAGACTTGAAGGTTGGCGAGGAAACCTTGGGGAATAACTTGCAGATTTAGTTTGCGGAAGGCTTCATAAAGCTCGGGTTGATAAGGCTTGAGAATCAGACTATTGCAGTAAGCTTTCCTGCTCAATGCGTCAGCAATCACATTGGCCTTGCCTGGAGTATACTCAATACTCGGATTATACTCTTGAATCATTTTGACCCATCGAGTTTGCCTGAGGTTGAGATTAGGCTGAGTGAAGATGTACTTGAGACTCTTGTGATCAGTGAAAATGTCCACTTTTCTTCCCAATAGAAGATGTCTCCAAGTCAAAAGAGCATGCACAACTGCCGCCAACTCGAGATCATGAGTGGGGTAGTTCTTCTCATTAGGCTTCAATTGGCGAGAGGTATAAGCAACAACTTTCTTCTCTTGCATCAATACCGCGCCAAGACCTTGGAGAGAGGCATCACAAAAGACCTCGTACGGCTTGGATTCATCAGGCGGAGTGAGAACTGGAGCAGTGATCAATTTCTCTTTCAAAGTGTTGAAAGCAATATCACACTCCGGAGACCAAACGTACTTGACGTGCTTCTGGAGAAGATTTGAGAGAGGCTTCGCGATCTTAGAAAAGTTTTCAACGAATCTTCGGCAATAGTTTGCGAGACCGAGGAAGCTACGGAGTTGCTTCACATTCTGAGGAGGTTCCCAATTCACAATTGCAGACACCTTCTCAGGATTCACGGCAATGCCCTTGGCAGAGATGATATGACCAAGATAAAGAACCTCATCAAGCCAAAATTCACACTTGGAGAACTTGGCGTAGAACTGATGTTCCCTGAGCTTATCAAGAACCAAACGCAAGTGCTTGGCATGATCTTCCTTGTTCTTGGAGAAAACCAGAATGTCGTCGAGATAGACCAAAACGAAGTCATTGGTGTAGGCGTTGAAGATGAAGTTCATCATGCGAGAGAACGTCGGAGGTGCGTTGACGAGACCAAAAGACATGACAGTGTATTCATATGAACCAAAGCTTGTCCTGAAAGCCGCCTTGGGAATATCTTGCTCACGGATTCGAATCTGATGATAACCCATACGGAGATCAAGCTTGGAGAATACTTGGGCACCTTTGAGTTGTTTGAACAGCTCATTGATGTTGGGAAGTGGGTATTTGTTCTTGATGGTCTTCTTGTTCACTGGACGGTAATCAACACAAAGTCGGTCCGTTCCATCCTTCTTCTTCACAAAAAGAACACCACAACCCCACGGAGAAGAACTAGGCCAGATCAGACCCATTTTCTCTTGAATATCGAGTTGCTTCTTCAGCTCCTTCAACTCTTCAGGTCCGAGCTTGTAAGGACGTTTGCACACAGGTTCCATGCCAGGCTCAAGATCAATAACGAATTCAACTGGCCGGTGCGGAGGCATTCCTGGAAGCTCTTCTGGAAAGACGTCTTGATATTCGCAAACGACTGGAATTTGCGAGATGGCATCCAATTCACCCTTCTCATTGAGAGAAAACAGACGGATGGTATTATCCCGAGCGGCAAAGACAATTACATCCTCAGACGAATGAGTCAATTGAATCTTCCTGGCTGCACAATCAAGCTGAGACTTGTGCTTAGAAAGCCAATCCATTTCGAGAATAAGATCAATATCCGAGTTACCAAGGATCATTGGAGAAGCCAGAAACTTGAAATCACCCATCGAGATAGAAATATCCGGAACTTCGTAGTTAGCAAGTTAGCATCTACCCGGAGAGACGACTGCTAATGGCTTATGCATAACTTGAGAAAACCACCCATGCTTAGATGCAAAAGGTCTCGAGATAAAGCAATGCGATGCACCCGTGTCAAAAAGAACTTTTGCAGGAACATCATTAACAGGAAGGTTACCCATGATCACATCTGACGAGTCCTCTGCCTGAGCTGCATTCACCATATTGACCTTGGCGTACTTGGGGTTATGCTTGACCACAGCTCTACTTGCCGATCTGACGGGAGGAGGAGGAGGAAGACGCCTCTGGTTGAAACACTTGTTGGCATAGTGACCCTTCTGTTGGCACTTATTGCACGTGACCTCTGAAAGCGGACGGTGATACGGAGCACTCGATCTTGGAGGTTGAGACGAAGTCTTGTTCTGAAAGCCAGGGTTGGGTGGGTGGGAAGATCCAC
The DNA here is from genome assembly GCF_003073215.2 of Triticum urartu. Lineage (NCBI taxonomy): Eukaryota > Viridiplantae > Streptophyta > Magnoliopsida > Poales > Poaceae > Triticum > Triticum urartu. Next base: position 274,524,877 of record NC_053025.1, read on the forward strand.
TGCCACCTTTGCTCTTCTGCTGATACGGCTGACGGAACGGAGGAGGAGGAAGCCAATACTTCTGCTGCTTGGCCACTTGAGTAGAGGAAGAAAAGGAGTAACATCTCTGAGTCGCTTCTTGGAAGCATCACACCTCAACTGAGCGGCCTATTGCTTCAGTGCCATGTCGTAGAACTCATCGTACCTCAAGGGCTCAAAGAGAACAAGAGCTAGCTGAATTTCTTCTCTGAGACCACCCCTGAACTGATATATCATGCTCTTCTCATCAGGTACGTCCTGCTTGGCAAAGCGGGCGAGCTTCTGGAACAACTTGTTGTAGTCATAGACAGACAAAGAGCCTTGCTTCAGATTGCGGAATTCCTGACGCTTGCTTTCAACCACGCTCTGGGGAATATGATGAGCTCGGAAATCTTGATGGAAATCATCCCAAGTGATAACACTTCCACCTCTGGAATCCTTGTACTGCTAGAACCATTCTGCAGCTTGATCTTTGAGTTGGAAGGAGGCGAACTTAACAAAGTCCTCATGCCTGACGTTACTGCACTCGAAATGCTTGCACAGATCCACTAGCCAATCTTCAGCATCGGTTGCCTCAACACAATTGCTGAAAGTCTTTGGCCCGTTAACAAGGAACTGGTTGAGTGTAGCAAAGTGATTCTGATTGCTGCCTTGATTCCCTTGGTTGCCTTGATTGCGCTCTTGAAGAATTTGCATGATCAACTGTGTGTTTGCATTGGTTGCGTCCATCACAGCTTGCCATGCCTCCGGAGGAGGTGGAGGTGGAGGCGGATCAGGATTTGGAGTCGTGCGCATTGGAGGAGCCATCCTGAAGAGGTTGACCACCATTAGCACATTGACAGACAAATATTGAAGCTGAATCCAACGGAATGAAAATTGCAACATATAGTCTTCACATCCGAACAAAATGAACGAATGCATTCCTCTTGAAATGGTCACATATCCATAAATTGAGAAGCCACGTAGAATTAAGGTAGAGGAATAAATCAAGAGGGTACGGATCAAGAACGAATAATCGGTAAGAAATCCCAATCTCAAACCAATATCCGTGGAAGATGAACTAGAGCTACTAGAATTCCCACCTATGAAACTCCCGAACCTTTCCGGTTATGCAATCAGGTGTTGGGGATACAGGGGAAGCATAATATCTCACCCAAATCTAGCAAATCCTACATCTAGCTTTATCCATCCTTCAACACATAACCAAGAAACCTTCGGAAACCATCTACCTCAACCTTCGAAAAGCATCCGTTATACAAGTTATGGCGATACTCCCGAACTCCCGCCCCAGTACTGGGTGGCGTCGAGGTTATCTCACCAATGAACTGCATAAAAGAGATTTTCGATGTCGGCATACTAAACTCAGGTATTCCAGAACTGCAACGATAAAATTATGATGACAACACCTCAGAGCTCAACTCCCCGGGACACTTCCACTAAACCCCTGACAGGAGGCACCAAGACAATGTTCCCATCATAAAACCATCGGAACGATTCCAAGATACCTGCGTGATCCTAAAAAAAAATTTTAGTGAAATTTGAGAAGAGAAGAGTCAAAACTCTACGTCAGGATGCCTTACCAGAGCGATGAGGAGACTGGGAAGTAAAAAGAATTCCTAAACTCTCCGATATATAATTCCTAAATGACTCAAAACATTTTTCTAGACACAACTCGGCCACTAAAAACGATCAAGCAATGGGGCTCCTAAGGTCGGGGAAGGCTCTGATTACCAACTTGTAACACCCTCGATGCTACTATAGCTCCCACGTGTCGAGGCACGACTTAGAGACATAATCGCATTGCAGGCATATGTCGCAAGTTAGGCAATCTTCACAACATCCCATGTAATATAAATAATAAAGGGGAGATAACATGGTTGGCTTACACTCGCCACGTCAATCAAGTACATAAATAACATTACATCATCCAAACACTCATGGCCCGACTACGGCGCCAAAATAAAAGATAACCCAACATGCGACACGGTCCCAATCAACCCCAACTGGGCACCACTACTGATCATCGGGAAAGGAAACATAGTAACGTTGAGAGTCTTCGTCGAACTCCCACTTGAGCTCAAGTGCGTCTCCTGGAGTGGAATCATCAGGCCCTGCATCTGGTGTAATAGTAATCTGTCAGCCATTAGGACTCAGCAATCTCGCACCTCGCGATCAAGACTATTTAAGCTTATAGGTAAGGCAAGGTAAATATAAGTGGAGCTGCAGCAAGCGACTAGCAAGTATGGTGGCTAACTTATTCGCAAAAGAGAGCAAGAAGAGGAGGAAAAGCGCGAGCGAGAAACTAGAGAGCAACCTGCGCAAACATTACTCCAACACCGTGTCCACTTCCCGGACTCCGCCGAGAAGAGGCCATCACGGTAACACACTCAGTTGATTCATTTTAATTAAATTAAGGTTCAAGTTATCTACAACCGGACATTAACAAATTCCCATCTGCCCATAACCGCAGGCATGGCTTTCGAAAGTTCAATCCCTGCAGGGGAGTCCCAACTTAGCCCATGACAAGCTCTCACGGTCAACGAAGGAATAGACCTCCTCCTAAGACGTTCCGATCAGACTCGGTATCTCGGTAATTCAAGACACTTCGACAGGTTAAAACAAGACCAGCAACACCGCCCAAATGTGCCGACAAATCCCGATAGAAGCTGCACATATCCCTTTCTCAGGGCACACTCAGATTGTCAAAACTTCCGGTAGGCCAGCCCATAGTTGCCCCTGGTAGCCACCAGCTGCTGACAGCTTGGACCAACACTTAGAGGAGCACTGGCCCGGGGGGTTAATGTTGGAAATATGCCCTAGAGGCAATAATAAATAAGTTATTATTATATTTCCTTGTTCATGATAATCGTTTATTATCCATGCTAGAATTGTACTGATAGGAAACTCAGATACATGTGTGGATACATAGACAACACCATGTCCCTAGTAAGCCTCTAGTTGACTAGCTCGTTGATCAATAGATGGTTACGGTTTCCTGACCATGGACATTGGATGTCGTTGATAACGGGATCACGTCATTAGGAGAATGATGTGATGGACAAGACCCAATCCTAAGCCTAGCACAAAGATCGTGTAGTTCATTCGCTAAAGCTTTTCTAATGTCAAGTATCATTTCCTTAGACCATGAGATTGTGCAACTCCCGGATACCGTAGGAGTGCTTTGGGCGTGCCAAATGTCACAACGTAACTGGGTGACTATAAAGGTGCACTACGGGTATCTCCGAAAGTGTCTGTTGGGTTGGCACGAATCGAGAATGGGATTTGTCACTCCGTGTGACGGAGAGGTATCTCTAGGCCCACTCGGTAGGACATCATCATAATGTGCACAATGTGATCAAGGAGTTGATCACGGGATGATGTGTTATGGAACGAGTAAAGAGACTTGCCGGTAACGAGATTGAACAAGGTATCAGGATACCGACGATCGAATCTCGGGCAAGTATCGTACCGATAGACAAAGGGAATTGTATACAGGATTGATTAAGTCCTTGACATCGTGGTTCATCCGATGAGATCATCGTGGAACATGTGGGAGCCAACATGGGTATCCAGATCCCGCTGTTGGTTATTGACCGGAGAATGTCTCGGTCATGTCTGCATGTCTCCCGAACCCGTAGGGTCTACACACTTAAGGTTCGATGACGCTAGGGTTATAAAGGAAGTTTGTATGTGGTTACCGAATGTTGTTCGGAGTCCCGTATGAGATCCCGGACGTCACGAGGAGTTCCGGAATGGTCCGGAGGTAAAGATTTATATATGGGAAGTCCTGTTTTGGTCACCGGAAAAGTTTCGGGGTTTATCGGTAACGTACCGGGACCACCGGGAGGGTCCCGGGGGTCCACCAAGTGGGGCCACCAGTCCCGGAGGCTTGCGTGGGCCAAGAGTGGTGAGGGACCAGCCCCTGAGTGGGCTGGTGCGCCTCCCACAAGGCCCAAGGCGTAGCAAAGGAGGAGAAGGGGAAACCCTAGGCTTAGATGGGCCCTAAGGCCCACCCTAGGGGGCGCCCCCCCTCTCCCCCTCTTGGCCGCCACCCCAAGACCCATCTAGGGCTTCCGCCCCTCTAGGGGTGGGAACCCTAGAGGGGGCGCACCCTCCTCCCCTTCCCCTATATATATGAGGCCTAGGGGCTGCCCAAAAAACGCGATTTGATCTCTCTCGTTGGTGCAGCCCTCCCTCTCTTTCTCCTCATATCCCGTGGTGCTTGGCGAAGCCCTGCAGGATTGCCATGCTCCTCCACCACCACCACACCGTTGTGCTGCTTCTGGATGGAGTCTTCCTCAACCTCTCCCTCTCTCCTTGCTGGAACAAGGCGTGGGAGACATCGTCGGGCTGTACGTGTGTTGAACGCGGAGGTGCCGTCCGTTCGGCACTAGGATCATCGGTGATTTGGATCACGACGAGTAGGACTCCATCAACCCCGTTCTCTTGAACGTTTCCGCTTAGCGATCTTTAAGGGTATATAGATGCACTCTCCCTCCCCTCGTTGCTAGTTTCTCCATAGATAGATCTTGGTGACACGTAGGAAAATTTTGAATTTATGCTACGTTCCCCAACAGTGGCATCATGAGCTAGGTCTATTGCATAGTTTCTATGCACGAGTAGAACACAAAGTAGTTGTGGGCGTTGATTTTGTTCAATATGCTTACCGTTACTAGTCCAATCTTGATTCGGCGGCATCGTGGGATGAAGCGGCCCGGACCGACCTTACACGTACTCTTATGTGAGACTGGTTCCACCGACTGACATGCACTAGTTGCATAAGGTGGCTAGCGGGTGCCTGTCTCTCCCACTTTAGTCGGATCGGATTCGATGAACAGGGTCCTTATGAAGGGTAAATAGCAATTGGCATATCACGTTGTGGTTTTGCGTAGGTAAGAAACGTTCTTGCTAGAAACCCATAGCAGCCACGTAAAACATGCAAACAACAATTAGAGGACGTCTAACTTGTTTTTGCAGGGTATGCTATGTGATGTGATATGGCCAAGAAGAATGTGATGAATGATATGTGATGTATGAGATTGATCATGTTCTTGTAATAGGAATCACGACTTGCATGTCGATGAGTATGACAACCGGTAGGAGCCATAGGAGTTGTCTTAATTTATTTATGACCTGTGTGTCAACATAAACGTCATGTAATTACTTTACTTTATTGCTAACCGTTAGCTGTAGAAGTAGAAGTAATAGTTGGCGAGACAACTTCATGAAGACACGATGATGGAGATCATGATGATGGAGATCATGGTGTCATGCCGGTGATGATGATGATCATGGAGCCCCGAAGATGGAGATCAAGAGGAGCAAAATGATGATGGCCATATCATGTCACTATTTGATTGCATGTGATGTTTATCATGTTTATACATCTTATTTGCTTAGAACGACGGTAGTAAATAAGATGATCCCTCATTAAAATTTCAAGAAATTGTTCCCCCTAACTATGCACCGTTGCGACAGTTCGTTGTTTCGAAGCACCACGTGATGATCGGGTGTTACATTCTAAGACAGATTTACACACACGAAACACTTAGGTTGACTTGACGAGCCTAGCATGTGTACAGACATGGCCTCGGAACACAGAAGACCGAAAGGTCGAGCATGAGTCATATGGTAGATACGATCAACATGAAGATGTTCACCGATGTTGACTAGTCCGTCTCACGTGATGATCGGACACGGCCTAGTTGACTCAGATCATGTAATCACTTAGATGACTAGAGGGATGTCTATCTGAGTGGGAGTTCATAAGATGAACTTAATTATCCTGAACATAGTCAAAAGATCTTTGCAAATTATGTCGTAGCTCGCGCTTCAGTTCTACCGTTTAGATATGTTCCTAGAGAAAATTTAGTTGAAAGTTGATAGTAGCAATTATGCGGACTAGGTCCGTAAACCGAGGATTCTCCTCATTGCTTCATAGAAGGCTTATGTCCTTTATGCACCGCTCAGTGTGCTGAACCTCGAACGTCATCTGTGGATGTTGCGAACATCTGACATACACGTTTTGATAACTACGTGATAGTTCAGTTAAACGGTTTAGAGTTGAGGCACCAAAGACGTTTTTGAAACGTCGCAAAACATATGAGATGTTTTGAGGGCTGAAATTGGGATTTCAGGCTCGTGCCCACGTCAAGAGGTATAAGACCTCCGACGATTTTCTCAGCCTACAAACTGGGGAGAAAAGCTCAATTGTTGAGCTTGTGCTCAGATTGTCTAAGTACAACAATCGCTTGAATTGTGTGGGAGTTGATCTTCCAGATGAAATAGTGATGGTTCTCCGAAGTCATTACCACCAAGCTGCTTGAGCTTCATGATGAACTATAATATATCAGGGACATATATGATGATCCTTGAGATATTCGCGATGTTTGACACCACAAAAGTAGAAATCAAGAAGGAGCATCAATTGTTGATGGTTGGTGAAACCACTAGTTTCAAGAAGGGCAAGGGCAAGAAGGGATACTTCATGAAACGGCAACTCAGCTGCTGCTCTAGTGAAGAAACCCAAGGTTGAACCCAAACCCGAGACTGAGTGCTTCTGTAATAAGGGGAATAGCCACTGGAGCAGAATTACCCTAGATACTTGGTAGATTAGAAGGCTGGCAAGGTCGATAGAAGTATATTGGATATACATTGTGTTGATGTGTACTTTACTAGTACTCCTAGTAGCACCAGGGTATTAGATACCGGTTCGGTTGCTAAGTGTTAGTAACTCGAAATAAAAGTTACGGAATAAACGGAGACTAGCTAAAGGTGAGCTGACGATATGTGTTGGAAGTGTTTCCAATGTTGATATGATCAAGCATCGCACGCTCCCTCTACCATCGAGATTGGTGTTAAAACTAAATAATGGTTATTTGGTGTTTGCGTTGAGCATAGACATGATTGGATTATACCTATCGCAATACGGTTATTCATTTAAGGAGAATAATCGTTACTCTGTTTATTTGAATAATACCTTTAATGGTCTTACGCCTAAAATGAATGGTTTATTGAATCTCGATCGTAGTGATACACATGTTCATGCCAAAAGATATAAGATAGTAATGATAGTACCACCTACTTGTGGCACTACCACGTAAGTCATATCGGTATAAAACTCATGAAGAAGCTCCATGTTGATGGATCTTTGGGCTCACTCATTTTTGAAAAGTTTGAGACATGCGAACCATGTCTATTGGTGTATATGCATGAAGAAACTCCATGCAAATGGACCATTTGAACTCACTTGATCTTGAATCACTTGAGACATGCAAATCATACCACATGGGCAAGATGACTGAAATCCTCGGTTTCAGTAAAATGGAACTAGAAAGCAACTTGTTGGAAGAAATACATTTTGATGTGTGCAGTCCAATGAGTGCTGAGGCATGTAGTGGATATCGTTATGTTCTTACTTCACAGATGATTTGAGTAGATGTTGAGTACATTTACTTGATGAATCATGAGTCTGAATTATTGAAAGGTTCAAGTAATTTCAGGGTGAAGTTGAAAGATCGTCGTGACAAGAGGATAAAATGTCTATGATATGATCGTAGAGATGAATATCTGAATTACAAGTTTGGCACAGAATTAAGACATTGTGGAAAATTTTTCACAACCAATACAGCCAGGAACACCATGGTGTGATGGTGTGTCCATACATCATAACTGCACCCTATTGGATATGATGCATACCATGATGTCTCTTATCGAATTACCATGATAGTTTATGGGTTAGGCATTAAAGACAACCACATTCACTTTAAATAGGGCACCACGTAATTCCGATGATATGACACCGTATGAACTATGGTTTAGAGAAACCTAAGCTGTCATTTCTTAAAAGTTTGGGGCTGCGACGCTTATGTGGAAAAGTTTCAGGCTAATAAACTCGAACCCAAAGCGGATAAATGCATCTTCATAGGACACCCAAAACAGTTGGGTATACCTCCTGTCTCAGATCCGAAAGCAATAAGGGATTGTTTCTAGAATCGGGTCCTTTCTCGAGGAAAAAGTTTCTCTCGAAAGAATTGAGTGGGAGGATGGTGGAGACTTGATGAGGTTATTGAACCATCTCTTCAACTAGTGTGTGGCAGAGCACAGGGAGTTGTTCCTGTGGCACCTACACCAATTGAAGTGGAAGCTTATGATAGTGATCATGAAACTTCAGATCAAGTCACTACCAAACCTCGTGGGATGACAAGGATGCGTACTACTTCAGAGTGGTACGTAATCCTGTCTTGGAAGTCATGTTGCTAGACAACAATGAACCTACGAGCTATGGAGAAGCGATGGTGGGCCCGGATTCCGATAAATGGCTCGAGGCCATAAAATCCGAGAGAGGATCCATGTATGAAAACAAAGTGTAGACTTTGGAAGAACTACTTGATGGTCGTGAGGCTGTTGAGTACAGATGGATTTAAAAGGAAGACGGACAATGATGGTAAATGTCACCATTAAGAAAGCTCGACTTGTCGTTAAGAAGTTTCCCGACAAGTTCAAGGAGTTGACTACGGTGAGACTTTCTCACTCGTAGCGATGCTAAGAGTCTGTTGGAATTATATTAGCAATTACTGCATCATTTATGAAATCTTGCAGATAGGATATCAAAACATTGTTTCCTCGACGATTTTTGAGGAAAGGTTGTATGTGATACAACCGGAAGGTTTTGTCAATCCTGAAAGATGCTAATAAGTATGCAAAGCTCCAGCAATCCTTCTAAGGACTGGAGTAAGCATCTCGGAGTTGGAAGGTATGCTTTGATAAGATGATCAAAGTTTTTGGGTTTATACAAAGTTTATGAGAAACTTGTATTTCCAAAGAAGTGAGTGGGAGCACTATAGAATTTCAGATGAGTATATGTTGTTAACATATTGTTGATCGGAAATGATGTAGAATTTCTGGAAAGCATGCAGAGTTATTTGAAAAATGTTTTTCAATGGAAAACCTGGATTAGGCTGCTTGAGTATTGAGCATTAGGATCTATGAGGATAGATCAAAACGCTTAATAGTACTTTCAAATGAGCACATACCTTGACATGATCTTGAAGGTGTTCAAGATGGATCAGTCAAAGAAGGAGTTCTTGCCTGAGTTGTAAGGTATGAAGTTAAGACTTAAAGCATGACCACGGCAAAATAGAGAGAAAGGACGAAGGTCGTCCCCTATGCTTAAGACGTAGGCTCTACAGTATGCTATGCTGTGTACCGCACCTGAAGTGTGCCTTGCCATGAGTCAGTCAAGGGGTACAAGAGTGATCCAAGAATGGATCACAGGACAGCGGTCAAAGTTATCCTTAGTAACTAGTGGACTAAGGAATTTTTCTCGATTATGGAGGTGGTAAAAGAGTTCGTCGTAAAGGGTTACGTCGATGCAAGCTTAACACCTATCCGGATAGCTCTGAGTAGAGATACCGGATACGTATAATGGAGCAACAATTTAGAATAGCTCCAAGTAGAATAGTTATTTGGAATGGATCCAAATGTAGCGTAGTAGTTGCATCTACAAGATGACATAGAAATTTGTGAAGTACATACGATCTGAATGTTGCAGACCCGTTGACTATAACCTCTCTCACAAGCATAACATGATCAAACCCAGAACTCATCGAGTGTTAATCACATAGTAAATGTGAACTAGATGATTGACTCTAGTAAATTCTTTGGGTGTTAGTCACATGGGGATGTGACCTTGAGTGTTAATCACATATCGATGTGAACTAGATTATTGACTCTAGTGCAAGTGGGAGACTGTTGGAAATATGCCCTAGAGGCAATAATAAATAAGTTATTATTATATTTCCTTGTTCATGATAATCGTTTATTATCCATGCTAGAATTGTACTGATAGGAAACTCAGATACATGTGTGGATACATAGACAACACCATGTCCCTAGTAAGCCTCTAGTTGACTAGCTCGTTGATCAATAGATGGTTACGGTTTCCTAACCATGGACATTGGATGTCGTTGATAACGGGATCACATCATTAGGAGAATGATGTGATGGACAAGACCCAATCCTAAGCCTAGCACAAAGATCGTGTAGTTCATTCGCTAAAGCTTTTCTAATGTCAAGTATCATTTCCTTAGACCATGAGATTGTGCAACTCCCGGATACCGTAGGAGTGCTTTGGGCGTGCCAAATGTCACAACGTAACTGGGTGACTATAAAGGTGCACTACGGGTATCTCCGAAAGTGTCTGTTGGGTTGGCACGAATCGAGAATGGGATTTGTCACTCCGTGTAACGGAGAGGTATCTCTGGGCCCACTCGGTAGGACATCATCATAATGTGCACAATGTGATCAAGGAGTTGATCACGGGATGATGTGTTACGGAACGAGTAAAGAGACTTGCCGGTAACGAGATTGAACAAGGTATCAGGATACCGACGATCGAATCTCGGGCAAGTATCGTACCGATAGACAAAGGGAATTGTATACAGGATTGATTAAGTCCTTGACATCGTGGTTCATCCGATGAGATCATCGTGGAACATGTGGGAGCCAACATGGGTATCCAGATCCCGCTATTGGTTATTGACCGGAGAACGTCTCGGTCATGTCTGCATGTCTCCCGAACCCGTAGGGTCTACACACTTAAGGTTCGATGACGCTAGGGTTATAAAGGAAGTTTGTATGTCGTTACCGAATGTTGTTCGGAGTCCCGGATGAGATCCCGGACGTCACGAGGAGTTCCGGAATGGTCCGGAGGTAAAGATTTATATATGGGAAGTCCTGTTTTGGTTACCAGAAAAGTTTCGGGGTTTATCGGTTACGTACCGGGACCACCGGGAGGGTCCCGGGGGTCCACCAAGTGGGGCCACCAGTCCCGGAGGCTTGCGTGGGCAAAGAGTGGTGAGGGACCAGCCCCTGAGTGGGCTGGTGCGCCTCCCACAAGGCCCAAGGCGCAGCAAAGGAGGAGAAGGGGAAACCCTAGGCTTAGATGGGCCCTAAGGCCCACCCTAGGGGGCGCCCCCCCTCTCCCCCTCTTGGCCGCCACCCCAAGACCCATCTAGGGCTGCCGCCCCTCTAGGGGTGGGAAACCTAGAGGGGGCGCACCCTCCTCCCCTTCCCCTATATATATGAGGCCTAGGGGCTGCCCAAAAAACGCGATTTGATCTCTCTCGTTGGGGCAGCCCTCCCTCTCTTTCTCCTCATATCCCGTGGTGCTTGGCGAAGCCCTGCAGGATTGCCACGCTCCTCCACCACCACCACGCCGTTGTGCTGCTGCTGGATGGAGTCTTCCTCAACCTCTCCCTCTCTCCTTGCTGGATCAAGGCGTGGGCGACATCGTCGGGCTGTACGTGTGTTGAACGCGGAGGTGCCGTCCGTTCGGCACTAGGATCATCGGTGATTTGGATCATGACGAGTACGACTCCATCAACCCCGTTCTCTTGAACGCTTCCGCTTAGCGATCTACAAGGGTATGTAGATGCACTCTCCCTCCCCTTGTTGCTGGTTTCTCCATAGATAGATCTTGGTGACACGTAGGAAAATTTTGAATTTATCCTACGTTCCCCAACAGTTAAAATAATGATGACCCTTGAGTCTGCAGAACCCAAGGGAAAGAAAATGCTAGGTGGCAAATGGTAAAACCAAGGTTGGGCATTGCTGGAAAAGCTTTAATCAAGGCGAAATATCAAGGGGTTCCCATTATAACCCAACCGCGTAAGGAACGCAAAATCCGGGAACATAACACCGATATGACGGAAACTAGGGCGGCAAGAGTGGAACAAAACACTAGGCGAGAGGCCGAGCCTTCCACCCTTTACCAAGTATATAGATGCATTAAGATAACATGGCAATATAATGATATCCCAACCAGTAAATAAATGTTCCAACAAGGAACGGCCTTCAATCTTCACCTGCAACTAGCAACGCTATAAGAGGGGCTGAGCAAAGCGGTAACATAACCAATCAACGGTTTTCTAGGACAATGGTGGGTTAGAAGGTTTGACATGGCAATTTGGGAGGCTTGAAAGCAAGTGGTAGGCATCGTAGCATTGGCATAGCAAAAGAGCGAGCAAACTAGCATAGCAAAGATAGTAGTGATTTCGAGGGTATGATCATCTTGCCTGCATAGTTGTCAGAGTTGACTGGATCCTCGAAAGCAAACTCAACGGGCTCCTCGTTAGCGAACTCGTCTCCCGGCTCTACCCAAACAAGACAAACAAGCAACAAGGATACAATCAACCACGTGCAAGACCAAGCAATATGATGAAATGATGATATGCTATGCGGGATGCAATGCGGGATGCAAAATGCAAGATATGACAGGAAAAGCATGAACCTTGCCTCAACTTTGAAATCCAAGTGTGCCACTTGAAAGATGAGATGAAATCGCTTGAAAACGATATAAAGAACGCCGGAATCGGAGTTACGGTTTGGAAATGGCAAGCGATTCAAAAATGACACCGGTCTGCGATTTACAGCAAGTAGGCATCTAAATGCAACGAAATGAACATGCTACAGCACCCAGACATGACAACAAAATACATGGCAGGGATGCACACAAGATTCTTAACAAAAGTCTAGCACTGAGCTATGGCCAATTCATCCATTAACAGGTTCAAACAAGCATGGCAAAAATGCATATGGCGAACAGATCTTAGACTTAGTGAAATTAACACTTGTCTAGAATTTCAGATCAGGTAGCCCTCTTCAGAGCAACAAAACTACATGCTACAGGACCTGATCATGGCAAAGTAAAGAATGGCATGGAGCTACTCAAAGAGCTTAACAAAAGTCCCTTAGTGACCTTGAGCCAAAATGTATCAGAAAATACAATTGCAAGCATGTGAACATAGCAAAAACATAATCAGATCACAGACTTGGTGAAAACTGGAGCATGCTGAAACATAACTCAAGTAGGCATGTTTACGAGATCGATGCACTAACTACGTTGTAAGTCATGGCAAGAAAAGCATACACCCATCAAGAAGTCACAAAATGCAAGCTATACATGGCAAGAACAATAACATAGCATGCACGGATCAACAAAACATCATCGGCAAAATTGCAAACAAGTTGACAATCTGCCCAGATTCACAAAGTAGCAAAAGTAGAGCTCGATTGACTCAAGCTAGGGTGCTCCATAATTGCAAACAAAGACATGGATGGATAGAGCACTACAATATTAACAAAACATCCTTAGTGATCATCCTCAAAAGAGGCATGGATCACTAGGAAACAACATGAACATATGGCATCATGAGATAAACAGCTCCAGGACTTTGTGAAATTACTAAGTCTCTGAAAACAGAATTAGCAAGTGCACCACTTTGCAAGCTTGCACTAGTCCACACACACATCACAAAAATACATGGGTTGCACCTCTGGAAAGATGACAAAACCCTTAACAAAACATATGTAGAACTCACGGGCATATCATGCACACATTAATCATGGCAAAAATGACAAAAAGCTAAACGGAGTAGCAGATTTGACAATAATCTCAAGTAGCCCTCTTCTAACAGCATTTCGGGCATCAAGATGAACTCAAATGAAAATGATGCAATGGAATGAAATGATCTACTCTTTGAGATGAACATTTTGATATGCTATATGCATGAATCGGAGCTACGGATGCAAAGTTACGACATGATGAATTTATGCAAAAAAAATACTAGGAGGCAAAAGTCAACCGGTTCTAGGGTTTTCAGATCTGACGGGCGCGGATCCCGAGGTTCGCCCTCGAGATTGCCGGCGATGGGGATGCGGTGGCCAGAGTTAGGGGGTTGCTGGAGGAGGAGATCCGGCGGAGGAGGTGGCCGACCCGCCGGCGAGGTGGCCGCGGCAGAGGACGGCGGGACCATGGCGGCGCGCGGCGGAGGTCAGCGAGGAGGCGGCGGCCTCGGTCGTCGCCGGCGTAGAAGGTCGAGGCGGCCGGCGCGGAGGTAAACCGGCGAGGCGAGGCGGCCGGCGTCGGAGCGGGAGGCCGGCGCGGGCGGCGTGGCTCCCTCGCGCGGGGCGTAGGCGGCGGGAAGGCGCGGGCCGGGGAGGGCCTGCCCCGGGCCCGACCGGGCTGCGGCGGCGGCGGCCGGAGTGGAGCCACGTGGTAGAACGCGGTAGGCGGCGGCGGTGTCCGGCGCGTCCGGACGCATCCGGCGCGCGGAGAGACGACGGGGGCTAGGTTAGGGGTGGTTTGGACCCGGAATTTCGAGAGAGGATCTAGTTTTATAAGTAGAGGGAGCTAGGAGAGTCCAAATGAGGTGCGGTTTTCGGCCACGCGATCGTGATCAAATGCTCTAGATGATGGAGCAGAGTTAGGTGGGTTTTGGGCCAAATTGGAGGGGTGTTGGGCTGCAACACACACGAGGCCTTTTCGGTCCCTCGGTTAACCGTTGGAGTATCAAACGAAGTCCAAATGATACGAAACTTGACAGGCGGTCTACCGGTAGTAAACCAAGGCCGCTTGGCAAGTCTCGGTCCAATCCAAAAATGTTTAATCCCCACACACGAAAGAAAGCTAGAAATGACCACCGGAGGAGAACGAAGCGCCGGAATGCAAAACGGACAACGGGGAAAACGCTCGAATGCATGAGATGAACACGTATGCAAAAGCAATGCACATGATGACATGATATGAGATGCATGACAATGAAAACAACACACGGAGACAAAACTCGAACCCGAGGAAATAATTATAACTTAACGCCGGAAACGGCAGAGTTGGAGTACAAATTGGGAAAGTTACATCCGGGGTGTTACAGGCAGCCTGCAGGGCCACCTCGGGGAAACTTGAGGGCTGGTTTTACTCGTAGCTTGACCTATCCGGTGTTGCCCTGAGAACGAGATATGTGCAGCTCCCATCAGGATGTCGGCGCATCGGGCGGCTTTGCTGGACTTGTTTTACTATTGTCGAGGATGTCTTGTAGCCGGGATTCCGAGCCTGATCGGGTCTTCCCGCTAGAAGGAATATCCTTCGTTGACCGTGAGAGCTTGTGATGGACTAAGTTGGGACACCCCTGCAGGGTTTTGAACTTTCGAAAGCCGTGCCCGCAGTTATGGGCAGATGGGAATTTGTTAATGTCCGGTTCTAGAAAACCTGAAGTTGACCTTAATTAAAATACATCAACCGCGTGTGTTACCGTGATGGTCTCTTCTCGGCGGGGTCCGGGAAGTGAACACGATGTTGGAGTTATGCTTGACTTAGGTTGTTCTAGGATCACTTCTTGATCATAGTTTCTCGACCGTGCTTTTGCCTTCTCTTCTCGCTCTCCTTTTGCGTATGTTAGCCACCATATATGCTAGTCGCTTGCTGCAGCTCCACATCATACCTTTACCTTACCCATAAGCTTAAATAGTCTTGATCGCGAGGGTGTGAGATTGCTGAGTCCCCGTGACTCACAGATACTTCCAAAACCAGTTTGCAGGTGCCGATGTTACCGAGCAGGTGACGTAACCAAGCTCAAGGGGGAGCTCGATGAAGATCTTGTCCTTTGTGTTGTTTCATTCTAGTTGATCAGTAGTGGAGCCCAGTTGGGGTCGATCGGGGATCTGTCTAGCATTTGGGGTAGTCTTCTTTTATTTTGGTTCCGTAGTCGGACCTTGATTGTATCGGGATGATGTAATGGTTTATTCATGTATTGTGTGAAGTGGCGATTGTAAGCCAACTATGTATCTCTTCCCCTTATGTATTACATGGGTTGTGTGAAGATTACCTCACTTGCGACATTGCTTTCAATGCGGTTATGCCTCTAAGTCGTGCTTCGACACGTGGAAGATATAGCCGCATCGAGGGTGTTACAAGTTGGTAATCAGAGCCTTCCCCGACCTTAGGAGCCCCCTGCTTGATCGAATCGTTGGCGTTGTTGAGTCTAGAAAAATGTTTTCAGTCATTTAGGATTATATATATCGGAGAGTAGGATTCTTTTTACTCCTCAGTCCCTTCGTCGCTCTGGTGAGGCATCCTGACGTAGAGTTTTGACTCTTCTCTTCTCAAATTTTCACAAAAAAAATTTAGGATCACGCGGGTATCTTGGAATCGTTCCGATGGTTTTGTGATGAGAACATTGTTCTTGGTGCCTCCTGACATTTAGGGGTTGTGGCACTGTCCCGGGGAGTTGAGCTCCGAGGTGTTGTCGTCACAATTTTATCGTTGTAGCTCTGGAATACCCTAGTTTAGTTTCGCCAACATCGAAAATCTCTTTTATGCAGTTGTTGGTGAGATAACCTCGACGCCACCCAGTACTGGGTGGGAGTTCGGGAGTATTGCCATAACTCGTATAACAGATGCTTTTCGAAGGTTGAGGTAGACGATTTCCGAAGGTTTTTTGGTTATGTGTTGAAGGATGGATACAGGTGGATGTAGGATTTGCTAGTTTTCGGTGAGATATTATGCTTCCCCTGTATCCCCAACACCTGATTGCATAATCAGAAAGTTTCGGGAGTTTATAAGTGGGAATTCAAGTAGTTCGTAGGATATCTTTCTGACGGATGTATGATATGAAATTGGGGTTCGATGTCTAGTGGTCCGCCTATCCATGGTTGGTTTTATAGTGGTCTCGTTGTGTCTTAAAGAGTCCTTGGCTACGCCGACTCGGGGACGCTTCGTATCTCATGTGCACTGCCTTGTACATGATGGTGCTGTACGATCGAGCCGGTGTAGGCCCCACCACGAAAACTTCGGACAAAATCTCTATCATATGTTTGTTCCGGCTTATTCTGCAAGCCAATCCTTTGTTTTGTTTTCAGTTGTGGTATTCGAGTTGCTTCAATGTCAAATGTTGATTCCATACCTTTCCTAAGTGGTGTTCTCACATTTCTATGTGAATGCAAATCCTTCATGACAATCGAGATTGTCATGTTAATTCTTTTTCAACCGGTGTGTTTTCTCTTCAAGTGGATCCAATCATTTCACATCCGCAAGATCAATTATCAGTTCTTATCAACGGTGCTCATTTTATCTGTCCCAAGCTGCCTTTGTTTTTCCCCCCCCCCCCCCCCCTTTTTTTTTTTCGAAGACTCAGATTTCTTAATCAAGTATCATCTCAGTGATGAGAAGTATCTCCATTCTTTTCTGTTAATGTTCTTATCGGGTGATTCTCATGAAGATTCGAATGGAGCGTCAAGCTCATCATTATTCTTCTTTTCTTCTCCGCTGGAACCGATTCAAGCTTTGTTGATCATATCCTTTCCTCGTTTCAAATACCATCTCATACCGGTGCACCTCTTAATCATTCACACCCCGCTATACATTTGTTTCGGAGTGCTCAAGATATCTCGAAGATTCGTGTTTCCACTCTGCTTTCGTTCAAACTCTTTCGAGGTTGTTATCTCATTCAAGTCATTTAATTCAACCGGTGCAACCTCTCTTTCAAATCATTCAACGGTGTTTCTTTTGAGTGGGCCCTAACCCACAGGTCTTTTCCCAGGATCTTACCTGACTCTTCTTATTTTCCAGGAGCTATCCTCAAATTTCTTTTCGAAGTTTGACGTAAGAATGATTTATCATCAGTCAAATGTCTTTCTCCAAGATCTTCCAAATTGTTTTCATCATTGGTTCAACTTTTCTATTCTTCTTTATTCCGGAGTGTCTCAACAATTCACGGTGGTGTTACTCATCGTCTTTTCCAACTTTTGAAGACCGAAGAAGAGTTTCTCCTCAATCTTATCCATTCTCTCAAAAATTCATGATGCTAGCCTTATGCCATCCTCTCATAATTGTTTTCGATCGTGAGAATTATTTTCACCCATCCGAAGCAATTCAAGAGTCTTCTTAGTTTGATTATCCGGAATCCATCAATACAGGTTTATTCATTCTCAGCTTTCAGTTGTCATTCTCCAATCTTACCGGTGCATCATTCAAGTGATCTCTAATCAGTTCGTGATCCCTTCGTTCTCATGTATCTAGATTGTCTCAAGTATCTTCGTTCATTTCACAATTCTTACCCGGTGATTCATCCCTTTACTTCGTTTTTTTTTCAATTCTTATGGTGGTTCATTCAAAGATTCTTCTTACCTCGTTTTCATATCAATTTATTCGTTCTTTCCAATCCTACCGGTGGTTCGTTTAAGGTTCTCTCCCATGGTTATAATATCAATTCATTCTTTGTTTCAATCCTACCGGTGGTTCGTTGAAGACCTTCCCAAGTTTGCGCTATATCTATCTTAACCCTTTTTACGAGAATAAGTAATATGCCAAATCCGTTGCTTGTCATCAATTTAAATTGGTGAAGGATAAGCATAACATAATTCTTATTTTTGTTCATCCAAGTGATTAATTCCTTATTTCGGAGGTTCATTGAAAAATTCTTGGTTTCTTTTGCTCATCTTTCTTTTTCGGAGTACCAAGTTTCAACTTTATCTTGTCGCGAAGCTCTATTTAAATCATCGCAAGGCATCACCTTGTGTTTTTCAACTTCTCTTTTTTTCTCATTATCCTTTTGATAACCGGAGTTCTTCATGAAGGTTCTACATGATGGTTCATCAAGGATTTAATTCCTTCTCGAAGTGTTCATCGAGATTCTTTTCTAAGGAGCTTAAATTTCTTCATCTTGCAATCCGGAGTGCAATTCTTTATTCCGTATCATTGGAGGTGGTATTATGTCATTCTTGATAATTTCAGTTCATGTTTCATGATTCACATGTTGTTAAGAATGAGTTACTTTAAATCCATCAATCTCTTCTTTGGAGTTATCTTGGGTGATAGTTCACCTAAAGCCTTCCCTAAGGATTGTTGCTGTTTATGGTGCTCATAAATGACCCAAGTTCTTCTTTTATCCTTCCGGTGAATAAGTTTCTCGTCTTCTTGTTCATATAAATCCAATCTTTTCCGTGAGTGGCAAGTTGTCACCTCATAATGTTGATATGCCTTCTATAAGCCCACTTCAAGCTTGTCCTTCCGTTGTTGGTGTTCCAACAACTCCGTTCGACCCTTCTCCTAAGTATGCCTTTTCAAGCTCTTTTGTGACAGAAGTTGGCATTTTCTTCTCCATTCTCCTATTTAATTTATATATCTTCTATTCTTTCGTTCCGGAGGCTGTATGTTGTTGATCTCTTCAAGTATCTTCTCATCTTATCAAGTTATTATTCAATTCCTTTTCTTTTCAATCGGAGTGCTGCCCGAAGTTGTTCTTCCTTGTTCCTCTTCCCTACCGGAGTGTTTTCAATTTTGTTCATCTCTGTTGTATTCTTTTCTCGAAATGACTTAACCTTTCAAGGTTCTTTGATTTCACTCGTTTGTCAAAGAAGCAACTTAGTTTTACCTCTTCTCTTTCTCTTCCGTTTTCCCTCCGGTGCCATTCTAGATCTCGGGACGAGATCCTCTCGTAGTGGTGGAGTGTTGTGACGCCCTGAGACCGATGTGCCAGGTGTCCTCCAGTTTTTCGCTGTCGTTGCCATGTCATTTGCTTTCGTGTTGCATATTGTCATGTCATCATGTGCATTGCATCATCATGTTTTTCAAAACTTGCATCCGTCCCGGCCTCCCCGTTCCTTCCGTTGTGCGTTCTGAGTCCAGACACCCTTGCACGCGCCCGCGGCACCTCCGTATTAGTATTTTTTTAAGTGGCCGGAAAATGTTCTCGGATTGGGTTGAAAGTTGACGTGCGCTCTTATTATAGTGTAGATAGACCGCCTGTCAAGTTTCATCGCATTCGGAGTTTGTTTGAGCCCAACTGTTAAACTATAGCGGCATATAGCCGGTCTAACGTCGGACATTTTCGGTCTCCGGAAACAGTCGCCGAGCCTCACTTCTCTTCTCTCCTCTCATCCCGAGGCCTCTCTTCACAACCCACCTAGTCCCCCCTCTATCTGAAACCGCACGATCGCGATGGTACGGCTCAAAAACCCCTCCTAACCCCCAAACCCTAGCATATTTGCTATATATGGACACCCCTAGTCCATTTTGGACAACCTAGACCCCTTCCCCGACCCCTGCCGCAGCCAACCCCCCTCCTCCTCGGATTCAGCGCCGCCCCACTCCACCTCCGCTACTTGTTGCCGCCGCTGCCGCCGCGTCCCGGACCAATCCGGGCGCGACACGTCGCCTCCCGGTGCCCCGCAGCCAACCCCAGCGCGCCATGTCGCCTCCCTAGTGCCCCCACTTCACCGCGGCCCGCCCGGCCCATCCGCGGCCCGCCCCGGGCCGAAGCGGGCTTGAGCCACCGCTGCACGCCCGCACTCCCCCATGCCCTGAGCTCTGCCTTCGCTCTGCCTGCACCCGATTCCCGCAGGCGACCAGTGCCTCACCACCGGTGACCACCAGGCCGAATTCCGCCACCTGCTCCTCTCTCCTTCCCCTGCCTCTAGTTCTTCCTCTTCCTCTCACAGAGCTCTCTCTCCCCATGTTTTCGCAGGACCTCAGAGCCTCATCGCGCCGCCGCATGGTGTTCTCTGGATCTCGTGACCCTCGTCATTCTTGCGCTCGGATCCGTGCTGCACCTCGCCGTCCTCGTCCACCTCCGGCCAGATCCGGTGCCTAGGGACCGGATCTGCCCATTCCCGTCGTCTTCCCATGTCGCTGGAGTCCTAGGTCTCACCGGAGTTCATCCATCCACCGCCGCGTCTTCTTCACAAAGCCAGGGACGAGCTCGCCCGCTCGCAGTGCCTCCCCGTGTGGGCCCCATCTCCAGCTCCGCGGCCCAGCTCCGCCCGAGCGAGCCGGCCTGCCTCCGCTCGCTAGCGGGCCGCGTTCCCGATCGGCCTGTGAAGGCCTGAGGTGAGGACGCCCAGTCCAGTTCCCCTCGGTGTTGTGGGATAGACCCAGTAGTTTCGGCCCGTTCATTGTTTTTTTCCTGCCTGTGAATTTAGCTATTTATCCAGAGTGTGTTGTTTTACAGAGAGGACCCTCATGATCATTCATTTAATAGCTCACAAACTAAGCATCACATGTAAAAACTTTATATATGAAAAATGCTTAAAATTGTGTATAGTTTCATAATATGTCACTTTGACCCATGTTTATAATGATTAAATTGTTGTTTGTGTAGATTTACTCTTATGCCATGCTAAAACGGTTTAATTCATAACTAATTAACCGTAGCTTGGTTTTAATTAATCTTTATATGTAAATGGGGTAGAATTTTGCCTAGTTCAACATGGTGTACTTGTTTTGCATGTTTAATAACTCTAAAATTGTGTTTAGGGCAGAACAGTACCAAATATATAAAATGTTCATGAGGATCTTCCGGACTTGCTGTTTTGTTGTTCCGGCCTCATTTAAACTTGCCTAGATAGGTAGTTTTCATTTGCGTCACCCTCTTGCCATGCTTAACAACATTTAATATTGTTGGGTACATAAACAAGATCGAACTAAATAACTTGAATGTGGTGTTTCGTCAATATGCAACAGAGTTGCATATTGAGCTCCACTTAATTTGTAGGATTGTTTGTGCACTTTGCCGTGCCATGCTTCATTAAACCGGACATGCATCATACTTGATTGCGCATCATGCCATGATTATGTGTGGTTTGTTTACTATGTTGTTTTCTTCTTTCCGGTGTTGCTTCTTCGGGTTGGTTCCGATAACGTCGCATTTGTGAGGATCCTTTCGACAACGTCCGTTTGTCTTCTTCTTGGACTCGTTCTTCTTCCTTGCGGTATTTCAGGCAAGATGACCATACCCTCGAAATCACTTCTATCTTTGCTTGCTAGTTGCTCGCTCTTTTGCTATGCCTATGTTGCGATACCTACCACTTGCTTATCATGCCTCCCATATTGTTGAACCAAGCCTCTAACCCACCTTGTCATAGAAAACCGTTGTTTGGCTATGTTACCGCTTTGCTCAGCCCTTCTTATAGCGTTGTTAGTTGCAAGTGAATATTGGAGCTTGTTCCATGTTGGAACATGGATATTTTGTTGGGATATCACAATATCTCTTATTTAATTAATGCATCTATATACTTGGTAAAGGGTTGAAGGCTCGGCCTTATGCCTGGTGTTTTGTTCCACTCTTGCCGCCCTAGTTTCCGTCATATCGGTGTTACTTTCCTAGATTTTGCGTTCCTTACGCGGTTGGGTTATAATGGGAACCCCTTGACAGTTCGCTTTGAATAAAACTCCTCCAGCAAGGCCCAACATTGGTTTTACCATTCACCACCTAGCCTTTTTTTCCCTTGGGAGTCACGCATCCTGAGGGTCATCTTTATTTTAACCCCCCCGGGCCAGTGCTTGTCTAAGTGTTGGTCCCAAATGGGCAGCCTGCGGGGCCACCTCAGGGAAACTTGAGGGCTGGTTTTACTCGTAGCTTGACCTATCTGGTGTTGCCCTGAGAACAAGATATGTGCAGCTCCCATCAGGATGTCGGTGCATCGGGCAGCTTTGCTGGACTTATTTTACCATTGTCGAGGATGTCTTGTAACCGGGATTCCGAGCCTGATCGGGTCTTCCCGCTAGAAGGAATATCCTTCATTGACCGTGAGAGCTTGTATTGGGCTAAGTTGGGACACCCCTGCAGGGTTTTGAACTTTCGAAAGCCGTGCCCGCGGTTATGGGCAGATGGGAATTTGTTAATGTTCATTTCTAGAAAACCTGAAGTTGACCTTAATTAAAATACATCAACCGCGTGTGTTACCGAGATGGTCTCTTCTCAGCGGGGTCCGGGAAGTGAACACGGTGTTGGAGTTATGCTTGACGTAGGTTGTTCTAGGATCACTTCTTGATCATAGTTTCTTGACCGTGCTTTTGCCTTCTCTTCTCGGTCTCCTTTTGCATATGTTAGCCACCATATATGCTAGTCGCTTGCTGCAGCTCCACATCATACCTTTACCTTACACATAAGCTTAAATAGTCTTGATCGCGAGGGTGTGAGATTGTTGAGTCCCCTGACTCACAGATACTTCCAAAACCAGTTTGCAGGTTTCGATGTTACCGAGCAGGTGACGCAACCAAGCTCAAGGAGGAGCTCGATGAAGATCTTGTCCTTTGTGTTGTTTCGTTCTAGTTGATTAGTAGTGGAGCCCAGTTGGGGTCGATCGGGGATCTGTGTAGCATTTGGGGTAGTCTTCTTTTATTTTGGTTCCGTAGTCGGACCGGGATGATGTAATGGTTTATTTCATGTATTGTGTGAAGTGGCGATTGTAAGCCAACTATGTATCTCTTCCCCTTATGTATTACATGGGTTGTGTGAAGATTACCTCACTTGCGGCATTGCTTTCAATGCGGTTATGCCTCTAAGTCGTGCTTCGACACGTGGGAGATATAGCCGCAACGAGGGCGTTGATACGACACAAGGTGAGCCAAAGAATATTCTCAAGTATTAGCAGCTGAGTTGTCAATTCAACCACA
This sequence comes from Triticum urartu, assembly GCF_003073215.2. Lineage (NCBI taxonomy): Eukaryota > Viridiplantae > Streptophyta > Magnoliopsida > Poales > Poaceae > Triticum > Triticum urartu. The sequence goes on from NC_053025.1 coordinate 274,548,128, forward strand.
CCTGGAAACTTAGTATCTGCAGCAAAGTGTTTAGTAGCAAAGTAATATGATAGTAGTGGTAACGGTGATAAAAGGTAACGGTAGCAAAAGTAATTTTTTTGGTGTTTTGTAGTGATGATAACAATAGCAACGAAAAGTAAACAAGCAAAGAACAATATATTGAAAGCTTATAGGCAATGGATCGGTGATGGAGAATTATGCCGGATGCGGTTCATCCTGCAACAATCATATCCTAGGGTGACACAGAACTAGCTCCAGTTCATCAATGTAATGTAGGCATGTATTCCGAATATAGTCATACATGATTATGGAAAAGAACTTGCATGACATCTTTTGTCCTACCCTCCCGTGGCAGTGGGGTCCTAGCGGAAACTAAGGGATATTAAGGCCTCCTTTTAATAGAGTACCGGACCAAAGCATTAACAGATAGTGAATACATGAACTCCTCAAAATACGATCATCACTGGTAAGTATCCCGATTATTATCACTTCGGGGTTAACGGATCATAACACATAATAGGTGACTATAGACTTGCAAGATAGGATCAAGAACTCTCATATATTGATGAAAACATAATAGGTTCAGATCTGAAATCATGGCACTCGGGCCCTTGTGACAAGCATTAAGCATAGCAAAGTCATAGAAACATCAATCTCAGAACATAATGGATACTAGGGATCAAACCCTAACAAAACTAACTTGATTACATGATAAATCTCATCCAACCCATCACCGTCCAGGAAGCCTACGATGGAATTACTCACGCACGGCGGTGAGCATCATGAAATTGGTGATGGAGGATGGTTGATTATGACGATGGCGACAGATTCACCTCTTCGGAGCCCCGAACGGACTCTAGATCAGCCCTCCCAAGAGTGTTTAGGGCTTGGCGGCGGCTCTGTATCGTAAAACGCGATGAATCCTCTCTCCCGGTTTTTTCTCCATGAAAGTGAATATATGGAGTCCAGGTTGAGGTCGGTGGAGCGTCAGGGGGCCCACGAGGCAGGGGGCACGCCCAGGGGGGCAGGCGCGCCCCCACCCTCGTGGATAGGTGGGGCACCCCCTGACGTGGATCTTCCTTCCAATATTCATTAAATATTCCAAAATAGTGCTATGTTGATTTTCAAGTCATTTCGAGAACTTTTATTTCTGCACCAAAATAACACCATGGCAATTCTGCTGAAAACAGCGTCAGTCCGGGTTAGTTCCATTCAAATCATGCAAGTTAGAGTCCAAACCAAGGGCAAAAGTGTTTGGAAAAGTAGATACGACGGAGACGTATCAACTCCCCCAAGCTTAAACCTTTGCTTGTCCTCAAGCAGTTCAGTTGATAAACTGAAAGTGATAAAGAAAAACTTTTACAAACTCTGTTTGCTCTTGTTGTTGTAAATATGTAAAGCCAACATTCATGTTTTCAGCAAAGATTATGAACTAACCATATTCACAATAACATTTAGGTCTCATGTTTACTCATATCAATGGCAGCATAATCAACTAGCGAGCAATAATAATAAATCTCGGATGACAACACTTTCTCAAAACAATCATAATATGATATAACAAGATGGTATCTCGCTAGCCCTTTCTGAGACCGCAAAACATAAGTGCAGTGCACTTTTAAAGATCAAGGACTGACTAGACATTGTAATTCATGGTAAAAGAGATCCAGTCAAGTCATACTCAATGTAAACTAACAGTAATGGATGCAAATGACATCGGTGCTCTCCAACTGGTGCTTTTTAATAAGAGGATGATGACTCGGCATAAAAGTAAATAGATAGGCCCTTCGCAGAGGGAAGCAGGGATTTGTAGAGGTGCCAGAGCTCGGTTTTCAACATAACAACCAAGAGATGGCGATATCTTCCATGCTACACACATTATAGGCGGTTCCCAACAGAATGGTAAAGTTTATACTCCCCCTCCACCAACAAGCATCAATCCATGGCTTGCTCGAAACAACGAGTGCCTCCAACTAACAAGAGTCCTAGGGGAGTTTTGTTTGCAATTAGTTTGATTTGATTTGCATAAAGCATGGGACTGGGCATCCCGGTGACCAGCCATTTTCTCGTGAGTGAGGAGTGGAGTCCACTCCTCTTGAGAATAACCCGCCTAACATGGAAGATACAGACAACCCTAGTTCATACATGAGCTATTCGAGCATACAAAATAGAATGTTTATTTGAAGGTTTAGAGTTTGGCAAATACAAATTTACTTGGAATGGCAGGTAGATACCGTATATAGGTAGGTATGGTGGACTGATATGGAACAACTTTGGGGTTTATGGAATTCGATGCACAAGCAGTATTCCCGTTTAGTACAAGTGAAGGCTAGCAAAAGACTGGGAAGTGACCAGCTAGAGAGCGACAAGTCATGAACATGCATTAAAATTAATCAACACCGAATGCAAGCATGAGTAGGATATAATGCACCATGAACATAAATATCGTAGAGGCTATGTTGATTTTGTTTCAACTACATGCGTGAACATGTGCCAAGTCAAGCCACTCGAATCGTTCAAAAGAGGATACCACCCTATCATACCACATCACAACCATTTTAATAGCATGTTGGCACGCAAGGTAAACCATTATAAGCTGCCTGCTAGCTAATTAAGCATGGCATAAGCAACTATAATCTCTAATTTTCATTGCAAACCTGTTTATTCATAATAGGCTAAATCAGGGACGATGAACTAATCATATTTACAAAAACAAGAGAGGTCGAGTTCATACCAGCTTTTGTCATCTCAATAAGTTCATCATATAATCATCATTATTGCCTTTCACTTGCACGACCGAATAGTGTGGATAATAATAATAGTGCACGTGCATTGGACTAAGCTGGAATCTGCAAGCATTCAATTCAAGAGAGAAGACAAGGTAATATGGGCTCTTTGTTAGATCAACAATAATGCATATAAGAGCCACTCAACATTTTTATTATGGTCTTCTCCTTTTGACCCCCAAAGGAAAGAAAGAAATAAAACTATTTACATGGGAAAGCTCCCAACAAGCAAAAGAAGAATGAGAAATCTTTTTTGAGTTTTCTTTTTAATTACTACTACAAGCATGGAAATTAAACTAATTAAAAGCTACAACTATTTTTTTGTCTTTCTTAAGGTTTATTAAACACACAAGAAGAAAGCATAAAAAAAGGAAAATAAACTAGCATGGATGATACAATGAAAAAGTATGAGCATCGACAACTAGCAATGAGTGTGTGAACATGAATGTAATGTCTGTGAGAAATACGTACTCCCCCAAGCTTAGGCTTTTGGCCTAAGTTGGTCTATGGCCACGGCTGGCCTGGCGGATATCCAAAGTTGTAGCTGGGGTCATACTGAGATGCAGCAGCTATTGCCTCATGAGCTGCCGCTTGGAGACGGGCCGTCTCCGTCCTCCTCTTATACTCGTCCGCCTCCTCCCTGGTTATAACATATCTTCCTTTTGCCTGAAAGTCAAAGAAAGCAGGAGCAGGGGGAGCGACGTGATAGGTGCGTCGTCTGTCAAAGATTGGTCGGTACTGGAGGAACTGATCATTCCTCTCAACAAATTGATGATGAACCATGGCCTCATAATCCAAATAAACAGGAGGCAACTCAATATCATACCCACGTATGGGTTCACCAAGAAAATTAGCTAGATGGGTTGCATAAATTCCACCGAAGAAATCTCCACTAAATCTATTATTATGCAACCTACGTGCAATAATGGCTCCCAAATTATAATGTATATCTTCTAATACAGCCCTCCTGAGAACACTGAGGTCAGGGACACACATGTGACATGCTTCATCCTTACCATTTATGCACCTACCTATAAAGAGAGCAAAATAATTTATAGCAGGAAAATGAATGCTCCCTATGGTAGCTTGTGTTATGTCTCTAGATTCCCCCACAGTTATACTAGCAAGAAAATCTCTAAATTCAGATTTGCAAGGTTCATTAGGACTACCCCATTGTGGAAGTTTACAAGCAGTGTTAAAATCCTCTAAGTCCATAGTATAAGAATTTTCATAGAGATCAAACAGGACAGTTTGAGAATTGCATGATGATGAAAATTCAAACCTCCTCACAAAGGAATATGTGAGATAGTGGTATTAGCGGCATTTTTCTGCCTCGAAGCTCTCAAGATCAGCATTACGCACATATGCGTTAAATTCTTCCTTGATTCCTACTCGATCCATAAAGTCCTCTAAAGGCCATCCACAAGCTCGCACTTGAGCTTCCCTCGGTGGTTCTTTGTCGGCATCGCACATTGCGAGCCTGGGTCCTTGCTTCCTTGAAGGACCACCTTGGTACATTTTCCTAAACATATTTCTTCCTCTGAAAAAATTCTGAAATTTTTAGTAACTTGAAAATAAAAGTGAACCAAACTCAACAAAATTGATAGCAACTACTCCTACAAGTTCCTAGAAGCAATATCATGCATCAAAACTACTTTTGACCATATAAAATTGACATGCAAGCTCAAGAACAGGGCCACCTAAGCAACAAAAATATGCAATGAATAAAGCACTAGAACAAAAACTAATTGGACCATTGGAGGAGTCACATACCAAGGAACAATCCCCCAAAGCAGTTTTGTGAGAGGTGCTTTGAGCAAGGAGATCGATAATGGCAGCAAAATGAGCTTGGACTCGGGTTTGAGCTGGTTAGTGGTGTTTGTGGGAGGAAGAAGGAATGTGTGGTAGCTGGAATAAGTGGAGGGGAGCCACCATGGGCCCACGAGGCAGGGGGCGCGCAAAGGGGGTAGGGCGCGCCCTCCACCCTCGTGGCCACGTGCTTGCTCCCCCTGTTGTGTTCTCAGTGCCAGATATTCTAAAATATTCTAGAAAAAATCATATTTAATTTTCAGGGCATTTGGAGAACTTTTATTTTCGGGGTATTTTTTTATTGTATTGATAAGTTAGAAAACAGACAGAATATACTATTTTTTCTTTATCTAATATAAATAACAGAAAGTAAAAAGAGGGTACAGAGAGTTGTGTTTTCTAAATTCATCCATCTCATGCTCATCAAAAGGAATCCACTAACAAGGTTGATCAAGTCTTGTTAACAAACTCATTCCGAATAACATGGAACCGGAGAATTTTCGAATAACACTAGGTTACCTCAACGGGGATATGCACATCCCCAACAATAAGAATATGATATTTCTTCTTGACAGTAGGAAGAGGAAATTCAAAACCTCCAAAAATAATCGATGGAATTTTTCCAATAGAGTTTATACTATGAACCTAAGGTTGTTTCCTCGGAAAGTGTACCGTATGCTCATTACCATTATCATGAAAAGTGACATTGCCTTTGGTGCAATCAATAACAGCCCCTGCAGTATTCAAAAAGGGTCTTCCAAGAATAATAGACATACTATCGTCCTCGGGAATATCAAGAATAACAAAGTCCGTTAAAATAGTAACGTTTGCAACCACAACAGGCACATCCTCACAAATACCGATAGTTATAGCAGTTGATTTATCTGCCATTTGCAAAGATATTTCAGTAGGTGTCAACTTATTCAAATCAAGTCTACGTTACAAAGAGAGAGGCATAACACTAACACCGGCTCCAAGATCACATAAAGCAGTTTTAACATAGTTTCTTTTAATGGAGCATGGTATAGTTGGTACTCCGGGATCTCCTAGTTTCTTAGATATTCCACATTTAAAAGTATAATTAGCAAGAATGGTGTAAATTTCAGCTTCCGGTATCTTTCTTTTATTTGTAACAATATCTTTCATGTACTTAGCATAAGGATTCATTTTAAGCATATCAGTCAAACGCATACGCAAGAAGATAGGTCTAATCATTTCAGCAAAGCACTCAAAATCCTCATCATCCTTTTTCTTGGATGGTTTAGGAGGAAAAGGCATGGGTTTCTGAACCCATGGTTCTCTTTCCTTACCGTGCTTCCTAGCAACAAAGTCTCTCTTAACATAACATTGATTCTTTGATTGTGGGTTATCAAGATCAACAGCATGTTCAATTTCTACATCATTATCGTTGCTAGGTTGAGCATCAACATGAACATCATAATTAACATTATTACTAGGTTCATGTTCATTACCAAATTGTGTTTGAACATCAGAAATAGAAATATCATTAGGATTCTCAGGTGTGTCAATAACAGGTTCACTAGAAGCATGCAAAGTCCTGTCATTTTTCTTCTTCCTCCTCTTAGAAGGACTAGGTGCATCTATATTGGTTCTCTGAGAATCCTGCTCAATTCTCTTAGGGTGGCCCTTAGGATAAAAAGGTTCCTGAGTCATTTTACCGCCTCTAGTCATAACTCTAACAGCATTATCATTCTTCTTACTATTTAATTCATTAAGGAAATCATTCTGAGCTTTAAGTACTTGTTCTACTTGAGTGGTAACCATGGAAGCATGTTTACTAATAAGTTTAAGTTCACATTTAACATTAGCCATATAATCACCCAAGTGTTCAAGCATATCAACATTTCATTTTAATTCTCTACCAAAATAAGCATTGAAGTTTTCTTGCTTAACCATAAAGTCATCAAGCTCATCCAAGCATGGGCTAGCAAACTTAGTAAATGGGATTTCAGCTTCATCGTATCTATAGAGAGAATTTACCTTTACTACCTGTGTCGGGTTATCAAGACCATGTATTTCTTCAACAGGTGGTAAATTAAGACCATGTATTTTTCAGTGGGAGGTAAATGCTTAACATCTCTTGCATATCTTCAGGACTGAGAAATAGAATACCCCTTTTCTTTGGAGTTGGCTTCGGAGTTGGTTCAGGAATTGGATCACGAATTGGATCAGGAAGTGTCCAATTATTTTCATTAGTCAACATATTATTCAATAGAATTTCAGCTTCATCTCGTGTTCTTTCCCTGAAAACACAACCAGCACAATTATCCAGGTGGTCTCTGGAAGCATCGATTAGTCCATTATAAAAGATATCAAGTATTTCATTTTTCTTAAGAGGATGATTAGGCAAAGCATTAAGTAATTGGAGAAGCCTCCCCCAAGCTTGTGGGAGACGCTCTTCTTCAATTTGCACAAAATTATATATTTCCCTTAAAGCAGCATGTTTCTTATGAGCGGGTAAATATTTAGCAGAGAAGTAATAAATCATATCGTGGGGACTACGCACACAACCAGGATCAAGAGAATTAAACCATATCTTAGCATCACCCTTTAATGAGAACGGAAATATCTTAAGGATATAATAGTAGCGAGTTTTCTCACCATTAGTGAATAGGGTGGCTATATCATTTAATTTAGTAAGATGTGCCACAACAGTTGCAGATTCATAACCATAGAAAGGATCAGATTCAACTAAAGTAATTATCTCAGGATAAACAGAGAAATCATAATTCTTATCTGTAGCAAAGATAGATGAAGTAGCGTAAGCAGGATCATATTTCATTCTAGCATTCAGAGTTTTTTGTTTCAGCTTGGCTAATAATTTCTTAAGATCACTCCTATCATTGCAAACAAGAAAATCTCTAGCAGTTTCTTCATCCATAACATAGCCCTCAAGCACAACAGGTAATTCATATCTAGGAGGAGAATCTTCATCATCACTTTCATCAATATTATCAGTTTCAATAATTTCATTCTCTCTAGCCCTAGCGTGTTGTTCATCAAGAAATTCACCAAGTGGCACAGTAGTATCAAGCATAGAAGTAGTTTCATCATAAGTATCATGCATAGCAGTAGTGACATCATCAATAACATGCGACATATCAGAATTAATAGCAGAAGCAGGTTTAGGTGTCGCAAGCTTACTCAAAACAGAAGGTGAATCAAGTGCAGAGCTAGATGGCAGTTCCTTACCTCCCCTCGTAGTTGAGGGATAAATCTTTGTTTTCGCGTCTTTCAAGTTCTTCATAATGATAAGCAGATATAAATCCCAAGTGACTCAAAGAATAGAGCTATGCTCCCCGGCAACGGCGCCAGAAAATAGTCTTGATAACCCACAAGTACAGGGGATCACAACCGTTTTCAAGGTAGAGTATTCAACCCAAATTTATTGATTCGACACAAGGGGAGCCAAAGAATATTCTCAAGTATTAGCAGCTAAGTTGTCAATTCAACCACACCTGGAAACTTAATATCTGCAGCAAAGTGTTTAGTAGCAAAGTAATATGATAGTAGTGGTAACGGTGATAAAAGGTAACAGTAGCAAAAGTAATATTTTTGGTGTTTTGTAGTGATGATAAAAATAGCAACGGAAAAGTAAATAAGCGAAGAACAATATATGCAAAGCTCGTAGGCAATGGATCAATGATGGATAATTATGCTGGATGCGGTTCATCATGCAACAGTCATATCCTAGAGTGACACAGAACTAGCTCCAGTTCATCAATGTAATGTAGGCATGTATTCCGAATATAGACATACAAGCTTATGGAAAAGAACTCGCATGACATCTTTTGTCCTACCCTCCTGTGGCAACGGGGTCCTAGCGGAAACTAAGGGATATTAAGGCTTCCTTTTAATAGAGTACATGACCAAAGCATTAACACATAGTGAATACATGAACTCCTCAAACTACGGTCATCCCCGGTAAGTATCCCGATTATTGTCACTTCAGGGTTAACGGATCATAACACATAATAGGTGACTATAGACTTGCAAGATAGGATCAAGAACTCTCATATATTGATGAAAACATAATAGGTTCAGATCTGAAATCATGGCACTCGGGCCCTAGAGACAAGCATTAAGCATAGCAAAGTCATAGCAACATCAATCTCAGAACATAGTGGATACAGGGATCATACCCTAACAAAACTAACTCGATTACATGATAAATCTCATCCTATCCATCACCGTCTAGCAAGCCTACGATGGAATTACACACGCATGGCGGTGAGCATCATGAAATTGGTGATGGAGGGTGGTTGATGATGATGATGGCGACGGATTCCCCTCTTCGGAGCCCCGAACGGACTCTAGATCAGCCCTCCCGAGAGAGTTTAGGGCTTGGCGGCGGATTCGTCTCGTAAAACACGATGAATACTTCTCTCCCAGTTTTTCTCCCAGAAAGTGAATATATGGAGTCCAGGTTGAGGTCAGCGAAGCATTAGGGGGCCCACTAGGCAGGGGGCACGCCCACACCCTCGTGGACAGGTGGGGCACCCCCTGACGTGGATCTTCTTTCCAATATTCATTAAATATTCCAAAATATTGCTTCTTTGATTTTCAAGTCATTCCGAGAATTTTATTTCTACACAAAAATAACACCATGGCAACTCTGCTGAAAACAACGTTAGTCCGGGTTAGTTCCATTCAAATCATGCAAGTTAGAGTCCAAAAAAAGGGAAAAGTGTTTGTAAAAGTAGATACGACGGAGACGTATCAGACCTCCGCCCATGAGGACTGGTTGGAGCAACTGTCAGGCTACAGTCATACCCAACGGGTCCTCCGGCTGGCACCTCCTCTGCGAAGGGGCGAGGGAGCTGGATCCAGGTGTCAGGCGGACTCTCCATCCACACCATGAACTCGCGGGTCGTGTCATTTGAGCGTGCCTGTGGGCGAGGTGGTCGGGCGGCCACCGCATACCTCCCTCCTCGTCCACGACCTCCGTGGCTTCCATGGTCGCTTCCCCACAAAGAACCCTTGCCGCGATTGCTGGAGCCGGCGCGGACCCCAACGGAGCGCGCTCGTGCCGAATGGGGGCCACTGCATGCGTCGCGGTGATCTTGCGAGGTCGGCCGCACCCCTTCTTCAGCGGGCACAACTCAGGCTCCTCCCGTGGTACCTTCCCCTTCTCGGTGGCATAACACCTTCTCACCGGCGCCATGGCTGCTGTTGTGGAAGCGTGGAATGGAGCAACAGGAAGACAAAAATGGGTTCGGACTCCACTCCCCACGCCCTCTTATAGGTTATTGAAGAAAGCCATTCAGCATGCCTTCGCATTCGGGAAATCATGGCCCTGCGGCATGCGCCAGTCCTTTGTTAGCTTAGGAAGTTGCCAAGGCGACATGGGGAAGTAGAGGCGTCTGCGTCCCATCGTGCGTCACGCGTCAATCCTGGCCCGCAGGCGATGAGGGCCCGCGTTGCTTCGCCCTTCGCTCCTTGGCTTCGCCTCAAAGCTAGCCTGAGCGCTCCTTGGGCCCAGGGGCTACTGTCGGCGTTCTGGGAAGGGGGTACCCAGACTTGCCTACCTGTGGCCCAGCACGCAGACCCATCGACGGGCCGATACGGCCTATCTACAAGACCCTCGCAAGGGCCCATGGCCTCGCGAGGCGAACGACGCCAAGACGTCCCAAGGGGCAGCTCCCTGAGCCTGCCTCCCGAGGAGTGGCGATTTCTATACATGTACCAGCCTCCCGAGGCTCTTGATGATGTAAGCCATGGCGATCAAGACCAGGAGGGCGCCAGTGGGTGCAGAGGTGGACAGTTTCTTCTTTGGTGCTAAGAAGACAAGGGCGTACACTGGTTCCCAAGGAATGCCCCAAAGGTTTCCATTCCGGCGCAACTGGACCAAGACCACGGGCTCGGCAGGACGGATGCCAGCGCCAAGCCCACCTCTGTGTCATGACTAGAAGTTTTGCAGGTGAATACCACCTTTCGTGTGGATAGGATGTACTTCCGGTCCCCTTTCAAATTGGCCATTGTGGAATCCCTTCCTGCGTAAGCTATGAGGGAAGACCGAGGCTAGTCTCCACCGTAGAGAGGGGTCGATCCACTCACACTCCCCGAGCCCTCGCGAGGCAATCCTCATCCTCCTCGCGAGGCAATCCACCACAAAGTAGGAGTAGGGTTTTACACTGCAAGGTGGCCCGAACCTGGGTAAATTTCCGTGTTCATCTCCTTCCCCGCTCGCACGAACTCGACGAGGCCAAGCCGTGAGGTGATGAGCTTGAGGCCGTGGCTGGGTTAGATCTTCGCACACTCCCTAGAGTTTGTACCTTTCTTGCGTCCGTGGAGCCTCGATTCTGACACTCTCAATCTGATCTCACCTGATGTGATCAAGAATCTAAATATTCATGACGAAGATTTGAAGAAGACTTGCACGTTCCAAGGGATCAATCCTGGAAGAAGCTAGCCGAAGGGCAAGATCATTATACCAGTGACATTTGGTAGTGAACTCAACTACAGGACCGAGAAGATTGGCATCGACATTGTCAAGATTCCATTTCCATACAATGGGATCGTTGGCCGCTGGGCACTGGCGAAGTTCATGGTAGTATCCCACTATGCATACAACACTATAACATGCCAGGGCCAATTAGCGTCATGACCATCCATTCTGACAAGAAGGATGCGCCAGTCTGCGCTGAAGAACTCTACCGAGAGGCAGTTGCAATATCTTCCACCAAGGGACTCGCTTCTGCCGACAAAGCTCCGAGGAGGAAGAAGAGGAAGAAGACCGGCCATGCCAGTAACTCCGGCAAGCACGCCTCTTGAGAGTGCTACGCTCTCGTAAAAGATGTGCTAGAGAGCCTTGGTGACAAGAGCAAAAAGAACAAGGCTGCTCCACCAGAGACCAAGAATGAGCCCGCCAAGGAGGAAGGTACATGGGAACTTTCACCATAAGTTTCACCCTCGACGACAGATACGAAAGCGCGCTCATTGCTTTCCTACGGGCGAATGTCAATGTATTTGCATGGCAACCATCTGACATCCCCGGTGTTCCTAGGGAAGTAAATGAGCACCACCTTGTCGTCTGTCCTCACGCGCGGCCCGTCAAGCAGAAGGTGAGGAAGCAAGATTTGGAACGGCAATAGTTTATTGCCGAAGAGATCAAGTAGTTAGAAGTGGCAGTTTTGGTCAGGGGTGTACTTCATCCTACGTGGTTGGCCAATCCAGTTGTTGGGCGCAAGGTGAATGGCAAGTGGCAGCTCTGCATTGACTATACAGATATCAATAAAGCCTACCCGAAGGATCCTTTTTCCTTTCCGCGCATAGACCAGATTGTTGACACCACTACCGGATGTGACTTGTTGTTATTTCTTGATGCCTACTCCGGGTATGGTGTGGCCATCACTACCTCGCATACAACCAAAAAGTCCGCACAAATATATATTTGGCAAGTGAATTCTAGTAGTAACTATAAAATGTTTTTTTTGCTGAAGGAAAAATTACTACATCTCTATTTCTTTCATGCAGAATTGGCGAAGATTTTTACAGACTATGTGTTAAGATATGGGTGCTTAAGTATATGTAAACATACATGCTTGTGTATACACCCATTCATATGCTATGGATGAGTTGGTGCAGCCATGCATGCAACAGGCGTGAGTCCATGCATGTGTGCATGCATAGGAGAGGGTTGGTCCATGCATGTGAAATTGAATGCATAAGTGGTGGATCCATCTATATGAATTACCAGAGGCAGGAGGCAGATAGTCCAAACTTTCTATGAACGAGCAGCATCCAACATGGTGGGCCAAGGAGGGCCAGGCACGAGGACCCTGCAACAACAATGACAGCGACCGTGTACGCCAAAATATCCTTGGACTCTGATGATGTCTTGCGCGAGAGGATTTCGACTGTCCATATATATTCGACTATGCTTAGGGTTTAGACTTAGGTTTTGTTTAGAGAAGTTGAGCTTTAGCTACTTTTATTTGTCTTCGCTCGTAGCAGCTAGTGAGACCATCAAGACATCCTATTGGAACCCCATCTTGTGAGATTAATTCCATCTAGTATGTTCGCAATTTTCAGATTGCTTGGCTATTATTTTCTTTCTTGTTCTTCGATTTTCTTGTAGAAAGAATCCTTCATGGGTTGGTGGATCGCACCATTTGCTCATTCGATAACGTCGTGGAGTTGGTTCAGCGATTGCCGTGGATATCAGTCGTGTACGGTTCTCCCTGTACGGTTGGTGTCCGGATCATGAGGGTCAAGTCCCACCCAAAATCTTAGTTATCTCTCTCTCTCATCGAGAGATCGGGCCCCAGTTCACATCAAGTGGTCTCACTTTTCAGCTTCATCGGTGAGAGATTTATAGTTTTTATAGATTAGTTTACTGTTCTATCCTATAAACCCACGAGAAAGCAAAAAAATAGATTAGTTCATCCATTACACCTACCTTTTTAGCATCTAGCAATTTTTGCATCTAGTATTTTCTTTTTTGAATCACTAGCACATATGCCCGTGTGTTGCAACAGAAGAGATTTTTTTGCAAGCAACATCGGAAGAGATAATTGGTATGTCCATCAAAACGGTCTCCACAATAGTGGGGCGTTAGAGTAGAGAGCTACAGTGTTCTCGTGCGTCATGTTTGGCCCACGAGATCTTTGTAGTAGTGGAGTTGGTCGAAGTGGCTGCCACTAACCAACTCGTGTTTTTTCCTTCAAGTCCGCCTCCTTGTCGAGGTTGTGGTGACCTCCTAATTTTTCTAAAAAACCTGCGAACATATTTTTTGAAAAATGATTAATTTCTAGAAAAAGGAAAATAAAACTTGAAATAGAAAGATTTTTAAAATTCACAAACATTTTTTGAAAACATGATCATTTCTAAGGTGAGAGAAATGAACATTTTTTGAATTTGTGAAGAATTTTTGAAAGTGGAAACTTCTCTTGAATATTCAAAACAATTTTTAAAAATGTATTTTCAATCAGGAACATTATTTTCAATTTGTGGCCATATCAATAAAAAAATATTTTTCTAATTTCTATTATTTATAAAATGAAATTTATTTTTACAAATCTCGAACAATTTTGGAATTCTTTTTGAAAAAATGCGCACATTTTTTGAATGTCAAACAAATGTTGAAAGAAAATAATAAATTTAAAGTTCCAAATATTTTTGAAAATGGAAAGAAATTTTGCAATTCTAAGATTTAACGAAAATTTGCACAAGAAATGAAATTTTGGAAAATTAAAAAAATAAATTTATGGAAAAAGGAAAAAGTAACTTGAAAGCGAAAAAAGAAAAATAGAAAAGGAAAAAAAGTGGAAACAGGTCGGCCCAATATTGTCGCCAGATGAGAAGCTCCAATTATATGACGCTCCATGTGATAACTAATGTTCCCAGCTGCGTGCGTAGGATATAAATGGGTGGCTATTCTGGGCCTTAGCGCCTCTGGCCCAGGCATGAAATTCGGGACAAAACTCTTTTTGTTTCTTTTCTAGCAGATGGATTAAAAAAATTATTTATTTTCGAATTTCAATTATTTTTGCAATGAAAATTAATTTACAAATCGCGAACAATATTTGAATTATTTTTGTGAAAATGTGAACATTTTTTAATTTCAAATAAATTTTGAACGAAAACAAAAAATTAAAAGTTCCAAATATTTTTGAAAATACGAATAATTTTTGAAATGCTAAGATCTAACGAAAATTAGTACAAAAAGAAATTTAGAAAAATTAAAAAATAAATTTATGGGAAAAGGAAAAAATAACTTTGAAGGAAAAAAATAAAAAAGGACCACATAAAAAATATAAAAGGGCCGGTCCAACATTGGGCGACCGATGGGAAGCTCGGACTATATGCCGCTTCGTGCGACAAATAAGGTTTTCCAGCTGCATGCGCAGGAAATAAATGGGTGGTTGTTCTGGGCCTTAACGCGTGCGGCCCATGTACGAAATTCTGGACAAATTCTCAAAAAAAATTAGTACCACCTCGGATATAGAAAAAATATTTTTATGGTGAACGGATGAAAACATTAGAGAAACGCACCTTGCTTTATTAGTAGGTATAGATATAGATTGGTTGCATCCATCCTAGTATTAGTGTTGGTTTAGATTTGTTTGGGAGAAAATCATCTACTAGATGAATCTGTTTTTGTCCACTCACCAAATCTTTGCCGCAACGCTCGTATTAAAAAAAGATCAGGTTGCTTTGTTCCTAAGTTTTGCTGATTCTCAGCCGGTCTTTTCTTTCTCTAGTCCGTGTATTAACTGCGTGCAATTTGGCACCACATCGATTAGCATCCGCTGTCCTACCAAGGAAACAATCATTGCTTTTCACGCTTGCGTACACGTTCACATCTGATGTTGGCCTACGTCCCCTCCTGCAGCTTGTTTGTGTACTAAGACACGCACGCCCGAGCCTTCGGCCACTAGTGCCCAAGCATCTCAATTCCATCAGGACATCCATCCATCATTACTTGATTTGTACCACTTCTAGAAGCACATGTCCCATCAGCAATCAATTTTTTAGTGAATCAGCTATCATCCTGTGTACGTGACTTCCTGCTTGCTTACGGCTTGACAACAGAAGGTAAGAGCAGTTTTTCTAAAAAAGTAAAAAACAGAGAAGAAAATGTAAGAAAAAAAATTCAGGCTGGTTAGCATCTTTTAAAATTTCTTTTGCAAAACATTTACTTTGTTCATATACGTGATATCTTCTGGACATTTTCCTGTTCTAGTTTTTGATACACTGCCATTTATACCTCACTTATATCTAGCTATTTATAGCTATCATATTTTCACCGGCTTCCAATCATTTGATTAAGTATCTGGGTGTAATCTCGATGCGGCTATATCTCCCACGTGTCAAAGCACGACTTAGAGGCATAACCGCATTGAAAGCAATGTCGCAAGTGAGGTAATCTTCGCAAACAACCCATGTACATAAAATAAAGGGAAAAGGTACATAGTTGGCTTACACTCGCCACATCACACAAATACATAAATAAGTCATTACATTCATCCAATACACTCAAGGTCCGACTACGGAACCAAAATAAAGATCAACCCCCAAATGCGACAAAGTCCCCGATCGCCCCAACTGGGCACCACTACTGATCATCTGGGAAAGACACATAATAACGACGAGAGTCTTCATCGAACTCCCACTTGAGCTCGGTCATATCATCTGGAGCGGTATCTTCGGTCCCTGCATCTGTTTTTGGAAGGAATCTGTGAGTCACGGGGACTCAGCAATCTCACACCCTCGCGATCAAGACTATTTAAGCTTATAGGTAAGGTAAAGGTATGATGTGAAGTTGCAGCAAGGGACTAGCATATTTGGTGGCTAACATATTCGCAAAAGAGAGCGAGAAGAGAAGGCAAAGGCACGAGTGACAAACTATGATCAAGAAGTGATCCTAGAACAACCTACGTCAAGCATTACTCCAACACCGTGTTCACTTCCCGGACTCCGCCGAGAAGAGACCATCACGGTTACACACGCAGTTGGTGCATTTTAAATTAAGTTAAGTTTCAGGTTATCTACAATCGGACATTAACAAATTCCCTTCTACCCATAACCGCGGGCACGGCTTTCGAAAGTTCAAATCCCTGCAGGGGAGTCCCAACTTAGCCCATCACAAGCTCTCACGGTCAACGAAGGATATTCCTTCTCCCAAGACAATCCGATCAGACTCGGCATCCCGGTTACAAGACATCCTCGACAATGGTAAAACAAGTCCAGCAACACCGCCCGAATGTGCTGAGAAATCCTGATAGGAGCTGCACATATCTCGTTCTCAGGGCACACTCAGATAAGCAATCCGTACAACTAGAACCACCCCTCGAGTTTCCCCGAGGTGGCGCTGCAAGGGGCTCTAGTTTGGACCAACACTCAGAGGAGCACTGACCCGGGGGGTTTAATAAAGATGACCCTTGTGCTCTGGAAACCCAAGAGAAAAAGAGGCTAGGTGGAAAATGGTAAAACCAAGGTTGGGCATTGCTGGACGAGTTTTATTCAAGGAGAACTGTCAAGGGGTTCCCATTATAACCCAACCGTGTAAGGAACACAAAATCCGGGAACATAACACCGATATGACGGAAACTAGGGCGGCAAGAGTGGAACAAAACACTAGGCATAAGGCCGAGCATTCCACCCTTTAACAAGTATATACATGCATTAAGATAAACAAGATAATATGGTGATATCCCAACAATAAACATGTTCCAACAAGGAACGATCTCCAATCTTCACCTACAACTAGCAACGCTATAAGAGGGGCTGAGCAAAGCGGTAACATAGCCAAACAAAGGTTTGCTTGGACATGGTGGGTTAGAGGTTTGACATGGCAAAATGGGAGGCATGATAAGCAAGTGGTAGGTATCGTAGTATAGGCATAGCAAAAGAGCGAGCATCTAGCAAGCAAAGATAGAAGAGATTTCGAGAGTATGGCGATCTTGCCTGCAAAGTTCTCAGAGTTTCCTTGATCCTCGTAAGTGAACTCAACGGGCTCCTCGTTCACGTACTCGTCTCCCAGCTCTACCCAAACAAGAACAACAAGCAAAAGGAACACAATCAACCACGTGCAATGCTCAAGCAACATGGTATGATATGCGGGATGCGATATGGGATGCATATGGATGATTTACAAAGGGATGATTGAACCTGGACTCAACTTGGAAATCGAAGAGTGCCACTGGAAAGGTGAGTTGATTTCGGTTGAAATCGATATAAAGATCACCGGAATCGGATGCACGGTTTGGAAATTGCAAGCAAAACAAATATGCAACCGGTCTGCGATAAACAGCAAGTAGCCTCCTAAATGCATCAAGACCAACATGCTACAGCACTCAAACATAGCAACAAAATACATGGCAGGGATCCACTCATGATGCTTAAAAAAAGATGAACACTGAGCTACAGCTAATTCAATCAATAGCAGGTTCAAACAAGCATGGCAAAAGTGCAAAAGATAACAGGTTACAGACTTAGTGAAATTAACAACATGTGAGGAATTTATCATCAGTTAGCAATGTTTAGAGCACGATAACTACATGCTACAGGAACAAATCATGGCAAAGCAAGGTATGGAATGAAGATACTCTAAGTATATAACAAAAGTCCCTTACTGACCATGAGCCAAAAGGGATCAGAAAATACAATTGCAAGCATGTGAAGATAGCAAAAACATAAACAGATTCAGACTTAGTGAACAAGTAGGCATGTTTACGAGCTCAATGCACTCACTACGAGGCATTGCATGATAAACTAAGCATACACCCAGCATATAGACAGGACATATAAGGTATACATGGCAAGAACAACATCATAGCATGCACGGATCAACAACAACATTCTTGGCAAAATTGCTAAACATGTTAACAATCTGCCGGGAACATTTTATAGCAAAAGTAGAGCTCGATTTACTCAAGATAGGGTGCTCCATAATTGCAAACAAAGACATGGATGGATAGAGCACAACATTATCTACAAAACATCCTTACTAATCATTCTCAAAAGAGGCACCGATCACTAGGAAACAACATGAACATATGGCATAAAAACAATAACAGGACAAGGACTTAGTGAAATTCTAAGTCCCTGAAATCAGCATCATTGAGTAAGCTACTTTGCATGCTTGTGCTAGTCACCACAAAGATCACAAAAATACATGGCATACACCCCTGTAAAGATAAAATGGCATTCTATAAAACACATGTAGAGCTCAGGATCATAGCATGCACACATTAATCATGGCAAAAATGACAAAAGTGCATTTGCTGAAACAGATCTGAAATTATCATCACATAGCCCTCTTCCAACAGCATTTCGGGCATCAAGATGATCTCAAAAGAAAATGATGCAATGAGATTAAATGATGTACTCGTCGAGACAAACATTTTGATATGCTACACGCACGAATCGAAGCTATGATGAGGAAGTTATGGCATGTCAAAGAATGCAAAATAATTAGGGTTAGGGACGAAAAGTCAACCCCGAGATGAATCTGGATCTGGTGTGCGCGCGGCCCGAGGTTCAACGGCGCAAGCTCGCCAGAGAGTCGCCGACTTGTCGTTTCGAGGAGGAGGAAGGAGAGGGAGCCGGATCCGGCGCGCGGCTCGCCGAAGCTCACCGGCGGGAGTTGCGGGGTGGCCGCGGCTGTAAGGAGGCGGCGGCCCGGTGCGGATGGCGGCGGGGGTCGGGTCGCCGGCGACGAGGCTCGTCGGCGAGGTCGGAGAAATGTGGCGGCGGCCGGAGCGCCGGCGATGAAGGCGAAGGCGGCGCGCTGCAGGAGGAGAAGGGCGGCGGGCGCGGGCGCCTCTAGCCCGGTAGGCGGCTCGGGCGGGCCTCCCGTGGGCTGGTCGGGCCGGAGGAGAGAGAGAACTGGCGCGGGACAGGTGGCTTGAGGCGGTTGGCCGCGGCGGTGTGTCCGGCGCCGGCGGACAATGTCCGGCGCGCTGAGGATGAAAGGGACTAGGGTTAGGGGCGAAATGGACCCGGGATTGAAATGGAGGGGTCTATTTATAGAGATAGAGGGAGCTATGGAGCTCCAAATGAGGTGCGGTTTGCGGCCACATGATCCTGATCGAACGATCTAGATGATAGAAGGGGTTTAGGTGGGTTTTAGGCCACTTTGGAAGGGTGTTGGGCTGCAACACACACAAGGCCTTTTCGATCCCTCGGTTAACCGTTGGAGTATCAAACGAAGTCGAAATGGCATGAAACTTGACAGGCGGTCTACCGGTAGTAAACTAAGGCCGCTTGGCAAGTATAGGTCCAATCCGAAAACGTTTAACACACACACACGAAAAGAGGTAGAAAGGACCATCGGAGGACATAGGAGCGCCGGAATGCAAAACGGACAACGGGGAAAATGCTCGGATGCATGAGACGAACACGTATGCAAATGCAATACACATGATGACATGATATGAGATGCATGACAAAGACAAAACACACGGAGGCAAAAACCCGACACCGAGGATATAAAATAACTTAGTGCCAGAAACGGCAAGAGTCGGAATACAAATAAGGTAAATTACATCCGGGGTGTTACACTGGGCTTAGATTATTTTATCTCTTACTAGTCGACTGCCGGCACTAGTTAGGAGTTTGAGCAATTATTTAACTTGCATTGCTTTTGCCAAATTGTGCCACTGATATTGTGAGTTGAGGAGCCTTTGCCAAACTACACTTTATCGTACCAATAAGTACAGGTCCCGACACTACTGATTCCTGGTTATCACTCCATCCAATCTTCATCGGTTGTTTGAAGCCAACACAAACACGCCGATCACCACCTATTGTATTGGTAAGAACTGTCGGATCCTGGGCTCCGGAGACCCCTGAGAGGTTTGAACACTAGGGTGCGTACTAAGAACTCCTTCTCCCCAACTTGCTGGCCCAATGATTCCACAGTCTAGCTCGAGGAACCCAAGGGACAAGAGACACAACAGTTTATCCTGGTTCGGGCCACCTTGCGGTGTAATACCCTACTCCAACTTGTGGTGGATTGCCTCGAGGGCTAAGGATGAACTAGTACAGTGGTTGAACAGCTTCAGGAGGTGAGGTGTTCTTGAGCTCAATGAGCTAGTGGGTGTGAGGATGCTATGAATGATCCAATCCCGCTCTCGGGTGGTAGCTAAGTCCTATTTATAGTGGCCTTGGTCCACTTCCCAAATGTAGGAGGGAAGGGATCCGACAATGGCCAAATTCAAAGGGAGATATCTAGTACAAGTTATCCTGACAGAAGTGGTCTTCGCCGGCAAGGCTATGGTTGTGACGCTGCAGTGAGCTCCGCGATGACCTCCATCTTGTCATCCTGGTGGTCTTGGTCTCATACACCAAAATGGAAACCTTTGCCTGATTCCTCGGGAATCGGCGCCTGCGCTTGCCTCCTTGGCACCAAAGGGGAAACTGGTACACTGCGCCCGCTGGCACCCGCTTCGCCTTGGTCATCATGGCTCACATCATGTGAACCTCGCGAGGTGCACCTTGCATTGATATCTCCACTCCTTGGGTGCCAGCCTAGTGAGGACTCCCCATAAGAAGGTCTTGGTGTCGTCCGCCTCGCGAGGCTTGGCCCCTCGCGAGGGTCTTGAATCGTTGTTGCTGAAACTGGGCCGTACTGGGCCGCTGATGGAGCCATGCCATGGGCCGTAGGCAGGCAAGTCAGGGTACCCCCGTTCCTAGTATGCCGACAGTAGCCCCCGGGCCCAAGGCGCGCTCGAACATGGCTTCGGGGTGAAGCCAAAGGGCAAGTGCGGAGCGCCGCTGGCCCCAACCGCCCGCGGCCTTTGTCGACACATGGCGATTGATGGGACGTGGGCACCTCCGCTTCCCCATGCTGCCTCTGCAACCGTCCGACTTGACCAGACTACGCTACATGCAGAGAAAAATCATCATTATGTGCGATCGTGGAGGCCGGCGGCTGGCCTTCTCCTGGCTAAAAATGAGGGAGGGGCGTAGCCCCTTGTTAATCTATGTCTGTCTGATTTCGGGTTCCTACAAAACCCTTGATGTTCGAACACTAGGGTGCGCACGAAGATCTCTCCCCCCCCCCTTGCACTCTCCCTCACCTTGATCTCAAGACTCAGCGCGTCGAACTTGCAGAACAAAGGGACACATGATTATACTAGTTCGGGCCACCGATGTGGTGTAAAACCCTACTCCAGTGTGGTGTGGTGGATTGCCTCTTGGGTTGAGGATGAACAGTTACAAGGGAAGAACAGCCTCCTGAGGAGAGGTGCTCCTGTGCTTGGTTAGTTTGTGTGGATGAGGGTGATCTGAATGGCCTCAGGTCAGTTGCCTCCTACTGTGGTGGCTAGCCCTATTTATAGAGGCGTTGGTCCTTCCCAAATGCTAGCGGGAAGGGATGCCACAACAACCAAATTTGAAGGGAGACAACTATAACAAGTTATCCTGACTAAAGGTGGTCTTCGCCTGCCAAAGGCTCTGGTGGTGACGCCATCATGGGCTCCACGATGACCTCCGTCCTGCCGTCCTGCTGGTCTTGGTCTCGTTGCACTGATATAGAAACATTTGCCTAATGCCTCGGGAATCCTCGCCTGTGCTTGACTATTTGGCACCAAAGAGGAAATGAGGACACTGTGCGTGCTGGTGCCCGCCTGGCCCCGGTCGTCATGGCTTGCGTCACAGGAACCTCGCGAGGTGCCCCTTGCCTTGATCTCTCCACCCCTCGCGAGCCAGCCTAGTGAGGCCGCCCTGAGGAGGTCTTGCATCGTCCGCCTCGTGAGGCTCGGCCCCTCGTGAGGGTATTGAGTGTTTGCTAGAGAAGATGGGCCGTATGGGGCCGCTGGGGGAGTCACGCCATGGGCCGCAGGCAGGTAAGTCTAGGGACCCCCGTTCCTAGGACGCCGACAGTAGCCCCCGGGCCCAAGGCGCGCTCGGACTTGGCGTCGAGGCGAAGCCAAGGGGCAAGTGCAGAGCGCCGCTAGCCCCAACAGCCTATGGCCTCGGTTGATGCGTGGCAATTGATGGGACGTGGGTGTCTTCACTTCCAACGCTACCTTGGAAACTGTCTGACTTGACGAGTCCCTGTAGCATGTAGAGTAAAATCATCATTACCTGTGATCGTGGGGATCGCCGGTTGGCCTTCTCCCGCTATAAATGAGGAGGGGGCGGAGCCCCCGTTGCTCATCCCTTCCTGCTCCGCTTGCTTCTTCTCCCTTTATTCATCGCTAGTAGTGACACCCATGGCGCCTGCAAAGAGGTTCTCGGCCACAGAAAAGGGGAAGGCCCGCCATGAGGGGCCGGCTCACGGCCGCCTAGGAGGGGGCGCGACCGTCCCCACAAGCACACCACGGCCCCCGCCGTGGCCCCTCGCGGCCGCCGCAGCACCTCTTCGCATGGTGGGAGTCACCCAGTTCGTGGTAGCCCCATCAATGAAGGGAGGCGCGCCATGGTCGCACGGCCTCCCTGGCCGTGCTTCCACTCGGTGGAGGTGCTGCTGGAGTTCGTCGTGTGGTCAGAGAACCCGGACGGCACCTGGCTTCAGCTTTTGCGCTTCTTTGCCGGCGAGCTGCCAGCAATTGGCCCAGGCGGTCTCTGGCTATAGGCGGACGGCTGCTGCAGCAAGGCTTCATGGGTCGCGGACGAGGTCTCCGTTGCATGCAATGCAGCCCTGGCCCGCTGCTGGCAGACGTTTGCTCGCGCGCGCGGCCTGGACCGGTGGTGCACCCTCCACTTCCAGTACGATGGCAACGCGACCCTCTATGTGAGGGTGTTAAGGGAAGATGGTCGCCGCGTCGGATGCTGCCTTGAGGACAACGACGGTGGTGAGCTGCTCAGCCTCTGCGACGACCGCGACGAGGGTGAAGGAGGGCTTGTCCTTGGCGCCGACCATGGCTCGTCCAGCTACGGTGGCACTTGTTCCGGCGACAGCTCTAGCAGTGGCGGCTACGACCAGCAACCATGCCGTCCTGCCCGTTTCAAGGGTGGCAGCGGGTCGTCTTGTCGCCACGCTCCAGTGAAGCAAGAGGAGGGGTCTGGCTGAGCCCAGGAGAGCGCCATGGGCCCATCCTCGCAAACTGCTGCGGGGCACGTGCCACTTTTGTTTCCTTCTTCCTTTTCTTCCTGCATTAAGAGAGAGACAATTATGGGGCCCCGCAGGGACGTGCAATGAACCATGATTTCCAAGTTCCTATGCTATGTTTATCGTTCCTATGTCGCATTGCAACATCAGCATTTTATTTAGGCACGTAGAAATAACTTAGCTTGGCGCGCTCGAAGTAGTTTCCGCCTCGTGAGTCGCATTTCCCAGTGCCTGGCGAGGCCTCCTTGGCTCGGGAGGCGTCTAGGAACTGCAAAAATTCGTTAGGAAACTTTTATTCATCCGAGCCCTGGTTGCAGGTGCAGTCGGCCATGACCCAGCGCTTCGCATCGCGGTACTCGAGGGGCACGGATTGAGAGAGGTGCGCCAGCTTGAGAGCTCGAGCGAGGGTGCCTCGTGAAGAACAGAGAAAATGCTCACAAGGGCACCTGTCCTGCCCCCTTGCGAGGCAAGCAAGGGAGAGCACGGGTCAAAATAAGGAACCGAGGGCAGAACAGAGGCAAAAGGCGATGGAACCAAGCTGGCAAGGAACACCAGAAAGTAAATTTTCATTAAAGAGGGGCAAGCCAACTACGGAAAGCAAATGAAAAGCCGCGTGTGGCACCTAGTCTAGTCTTCTCCCCATCTAGGAGCTAAGTGTTGCCACTAGGACGTGGGAGGGAGCCCCCGAGGCCCGAGGGCGGCAATCCTGAGACTCCGCGGCGTCTCTAGGTGCACGGCGCCAAGCTTGGAGATGTGGGAGACCTTAAACGGGCCCTCCCACATGGGTGAAAGCTTATGCAACCCTTCCCTAGAGAGCACCCGCCTTAGGACGAGGTCACCCCCCTCAAGCATCCTAGAGCGGACACCGCAACAGTGATACCACTGCAACGCCTGCTAGTATCTTGCCGCTCGAAGCATGGCTTCGCTGCGGCGTTCCTCCCCCAGCACGAGGTCCATCCCCCGCATGGTGTCCTGTTGCGCCTCATCAAATGCCAGGAACGGCGCGGAGCGATGCCTGACCTCGTGTGGGAGAACCTCTTCTGCTCCGTAGACGAGGAAGAACGGGGTCTCGCCTGTTGTCTTGGTGGTGGTGGTGCAGATGGACCACATCACGGACTGGAGCTCATCGTGCCAGCCCCTGCCCCAAGCCTCGAGCTTCTTCTTGAAGGTCCTGGTCTTGAGGCCTCTTGGGACCTCCCCGTTGGCGCGTTCGGCCTGACCATTGCTCCTGGGGTGTGCCACCGAAGCATAGCAGATATGCATTCCAAGGTTAGCACAATATGTCTTGAAGAGATTGCTAGTGAACTGCGAGCCGTTGTCGGTGATGATGCGATTAGGGACCCCGAACCGGCTCACGATACCCTTGATGAACTTGACCGCAGATCCGGCCGGGATGGTGCGGACAGCTTCTACCTCCGCCCATTTGGTGAACTTGTCGATGGCGACATAGAGCTAGCGGTAGCCCCCAGGCGCTCGAGGGAATGGGCCTAAGATATCAAGCCCCTAGACTTCAAATGGCCACGAGAGCGGGATGGTCTGGAGGTCTTGAGCTGGATGATGGATCTGCTTGGCATGGAATTGACAGGCCTCACAGGACTTCACCAGCTCAGTCGCGAGGTTGAGCGCCGTAGGCCAGTAGAACCTGATGCGGAATGCCTTGCCTACGAGGGTTCGTGACGACGAGTGGTGCCCGGAGTCTCCACCGTGTATGTCAGCTAGCAACTCGTTCCCCTGTTCCCTAGAGATACAACGTAAGGAAGCGTCATTCGGCCGCTTCCTGTATAACTCACCGTCCTGGATGCAGTATGTCGTGGCCTGTCGGGCCACGCACTTCGCATCCTCCTCTTTCTCCCACAGCGTCCCTTGCGTCAGGTATTCCTTGAACTCCTTGGTCCAGCACCCCTCCTGAGGCTCGAGCGCCAAGAGTAGGCACGCTCTCGAGGCAGGTGATTGGGGGAGCTCCTCCCGAGGCAGGGCCGGCCTCGAAAGCGGAGGCGCTGCCGACGGCTTGAAGAGCCGCTCCTCAAAGACGCCATGCTCTTGGGGTAGTCGCTTGGATGCTCTTTTGGCGATGTCGTCGGCCTCCTTGTTGGTGCCACGAGGCACGTGCTGCAATTCTAGACCCAGGAACTGCTTTTCCATTTTGCATACCTCCGCGAGGTATGCCCCCATGTGCTCGTTCCTTGGCTCGTATACCTTATTGGAGAAGTTGACGAGGAGCTGCGAGTCACCCCTGATGGTGAGGCGCTTCACCCCTAGGGCCACCACAGCCTTAAGGCGAGCTATGAGGCCTTTGTACTACATGATGTTGTTGGAGACCTTCTCGCCCTGCTGGAAGCATAGCTGCACGACGTAATAGGGCTTGTCTTGGGTGGGTGAGATGAGCACCGCTCCGGCCCCACGCACTGCATGCAAACGCGCCATCGAAATACATAACCCAGCCATCAAGCGCTTCACTTCCTGGAGAGAGGGATCGGTCCTCACCTGCTTCAAGCCCCGGGGCATCCGTCCATTCTGCCATGAAATCGGAGAGCGCGGCTTCCTTGATTACCCTGGTTGTGCTGAACTCCAGCTGGAATGCCTGCAGCTCGATGTTCCATTCGTTGACCCTTCCTGCAACAATGTTGGGGCTCCTAAGTACCCTCTCCAGCGGGTAGGCCGAGACGACCTTGATTGGATGACCTTGAAAGTAGTGTTGTAGCTTACGCGAGGCCACCAAGAGCGCAAGCAAGAGCTTCTGAGGCATGCGGTACCATGCCCTTGCGTCCCACAGTACTGTGCTGATGAAATACACTGGGTGCTCGACATGGGCGGGCACGCCGATGGGGCCTACGTCTGTCGGTGGTTGAGGCGCCTCCGGAAGCGGTGGGACCCCCAGGGACTGGTCACTCATTGGGGCCTCTATAAGCCCAAGGACACTATCTTGCTAGGCCTAGTCATCCGTTGGCGTTGCTGTAGCCCTTGCGGTGCCCTCCGGGTCTTGTGTCACTCCGGCTGGGGGCGTCGCTTGGCGCGACGTATCCTTGGACTGGCGCTCTTCCCTAACCGCCACCGGAGCTGCGCTGGCAGTGTAAGGAGTTGCGGCAAGGTAGAGCACCAGGGGCTCGAGAGGGTGGGGCGCCACAATCACCCGAGGGCTGGTCAGTTATCTCTTGAGGTCTTGAAACAATTGGTCAACCTCCAGGGTCCACTCAAATGGGCCCCTCTTCTTAATCAACTTGAAGAATGGTAGGGCCCACTCTCCAAGCTTGGAGATGAAGCGCCCTAGCGAAGTCACGCAGCTGGCAAGCTTCTGTATCTCCTTGAGGGTTCGCGGTGGGCTCATGTCTTCGATCTCCTTGACCTTCTCCAGGTTGGCCTCGATCCCCCTATGGGACACGAGGAAGACAGGTAGCTTGCCGGAAGGGACACCAAGCACACACTTCTCCTGGTTGAGCCGCAAGTCCACCTGGCGCAGGCTCGCAAAGGTCTCCTCCAGGTCCTGAATCAAAGTTCTCGCCTCCCGAGACTTTACCACAATGTCGTTGCCGTAGGCTTCAGCGTTCCTCCCGAGCAACTGACCCAGGGTGATGTGCTACAGCCGTTGGAAGGTCGCGCCTGCGTTGCGCAACCCGAACGACATGCAAGTGTAGCAGTACACCCCGCACGGGGTTAGGAAGGCCGTCTTCTCCACATCCTCTACCGCCATCTTGATCTGATGATAGCCCGAGTCAATGATCTGTTCGATGCGTGGAAGTGGGAACGTATCTTGGGGACATGTCTTCTTGAGGTTGGTGAAGTCGACACACATGCGCTCCTTCCCACCTTTCTTTGGCACGACGACGGGGTTCGCCATCCACTCGGGGTACCGAACCTCGTGAATGACACATGCCGCCTCCAGCTTGCAGGTTTCCTGGATGATGAAGGACTTCTTCTCCGGGGATTGTCGCCAAGCTTTCTGCTTCACAGGGCGCACATTGGGGCACATCCTCATGTGATGCTCGA
Source organism: Triticum urartu (assembly GCF_003073215.2). Classification (NCBI taxonomy): domain Eukaryota; kingdom Viridiplantae; phylum Streptophyta; class Magnoliopsida; order Poales; family Poaceae; genus Triticum; species Triticum urartu. The sequence goes on from NC_053025.1 coordinate 274,575,233, forward strand.
TCAACACTCTTGGGACCCCTGCCAGCTATTTGGGTTCCCATGCAAATACTTCCTTGTTTGCGCGCAAGAACTTCACCAATGCCTTCTCTTGATCCGGGTCGAGGTTGGCACTTATGGTGAAGGTGACTCCAGAGGACCCATCTTCCTCGACTGGCACCTGCTTGGTTTCTGCCCGATCTTGAGTGAACAACTGCTTCTTCTTCGCTGGTGCGGCCTCCTTGACTCCGAAGGTGACCTCGTCGGCCGGTCGTGCTGCCGCAGCGGTTTTGAGGGCAAGCATGAGCGCTACCAGAGCTTCCTTTGTATCTCCGACTATGGTGAGGACGTCCTTGTTCCCAGGCATCTTCATGAGGTTATAGGCCGGATGGGTTGCCGCCATAAACTGAGCCAGTGCTGGGTACCCGAGGATGGCGTTGTACGGGAGGCCAATACGGGCGATATCGAATTCGATCAGCTCAGTGCGATAGTTGTGAAGGGTGCCGAAGGTCACGGGAAGACGGATCTGCCCTAGGGGGGGGAGTTGCCGCCGACCCTGGAGAAGGGCTTGCTAGGGCGGAGCTGCTCGAGCGGCACGTGAAGGAGGCTAAAAGCCTCCACAGAGAGCATGTTGAGGCTGGCGCCGCCATCGACGAAGGTCTTGGTGATAGCTAGGCTGCAGATGGTGAGCGTGCAAAGCATTGGGAGCACGCCCGAGCCAACGGTGGTGACTGGGTAATCCCCCGAGTCGAAGGTCAGGTCGGCCTTGGACACCGCCCAGCCCAGTGGAGCTCCCTGCCACACGGAAGCGGCGCCAATCTGGCTAAGCAACGGCTTGGCGTGACGGCCCGAGGGCGGCGCTTGCGAGCCGCCGAGGAGGGCCGCGACAGCGAGGGGCGCCGGTGCCGCGAACACGCAGCGAAGAGGCTGCGCAGCTCCTCCCAAGATGCCTTCATAGATCCTGGGAGGTTCAGCAGTCAGGCGCGCGGTGCACCAGCGAGGGCCATGGGAATCCAGTTGGCCATGACCTTGTCGTCGCTCCCAGCTTTTAGGACGGCCTCTTCATATGCTAGCAGGAAGGCCGACGGGTCCGCCGCGCCGTCGTAACTCGGCGGCATATCTGGCTTGAACTTGGGTGGCCACCGCACACGCCGCAAAGCGGGGGATAAGGCTCGGAGTGCCCTGGCCCCGCCATGGGCATCCGTCATTGCAGCCAGATGAGCAACCCCGTCCATGGGCGCAAGGCGCGGTGATGGCGGAGCGTGGATCGATGAAAGAAATGCTTCGGCGCACCCTTACATGGCATGCCAAAATTCGAATTTCGGGTTCCGGCAAAATCCTTGAGGTTCAAACACTGGGGTGCGCACAAAGATCTCTCCTTCCCCTTGCACTCTCCCTCACCGTGATCTCAAGGCTCAGCGCGTCGAACTCGCAGAACAAAGGGACACAAGATTTATACTGGTTCGGGCCATCGATGTGGTGTAAAACCCTACTCCAGTGTGGTGTGGTGGATTGCCTCTTGGGCTGAGGATGAACAGTTACAAGGGAAGAACAGCCTCCCAAGGAGAGGTGCTCTTGTGCTTGGTGAGTTTGTGTGGATGAGGATGATCTGAATGGCCTCAGATCAGTTGCCTCCTACTATGGTGGCTAGCCCTATTTATAGAGGCCCTGCTCCTCTTGCCAAATGCGGGCGGGAAGGGATGCCACAACGGCCAAATTTGAAGGGAGACAACTAGTACAAGTTATCCTGACTAAAGTTGGTCTTCTCCTGCCAAAGGCTTTGGTGGTGACGCCGTCCTGGCTACACGATAACCTCCGTCCTGCCATCCTTCTGGTGTTGGTCTCGTTGGACTGATATGGAAACCTTTGCCTAATGCCTTGGGACTCCTCGCATGCGCTTGCCTCTTTAGCACCAAAGAGGAAACAAGGACACTGTGCGCGCTGGTGCCCTCCTGGCCCCGGTCGTCATGGCTTGCGTCACAGGAACCTCACGAGGTGCCCCTTGCCTTGATCACTCTGCCCCTCGCGAGCCAACCTGGTGAGGCCGCCCCCGAGGAGGTCTTACATCATCCTCCTCGCGAGGCTCGGCCCCTCGCGAGGGTCTTGAGTGTTTGCCGGTGAAGATGGGCCGTACGGGGCCGCTGGCGGAGCCACGCTGTGGGCCACAGGCAGGCAAGTCTAGGGACCCCCGTTCCCAGGACGCCGACTATGTTTTGTCCTGGCTATAAATGAGGGTGACGGGCGCAACGCCTGCCGCTGGTCCTGCCGACAACTCCTCCAGCAGCAGAAACGACTCATGGGAGTCCAGTGACTCTCCTGAGCCTAGCGAGTCTCCGGAGTCGAGCGACGACAGCTACGTGCCCCCGAGCTCCCGCCGTGGCCGGAGTGCCGCGGCGACCTCCGTCCAGCGCCGACGATGATCTGGATGGGGATGGTGTTGGCCTCACGTGGTCCAATGTTGATGATGGCATCGGTGGCGGCGCCCGTAGTCAGGGCTCCTTGAGTTGTTCCCCTTTTGTTCCCTGTAAGGAATCGAAACGAACCCCGTGGGGGGTATGTAAAAATCCTGTAATGCTTTTGTTCCACCGTTTATTATTCTTAACATGAGATTGCGGCTACGTGTCTCGCTCATGCATCACTCCCCCTTTTAGTCCTTGTAGTAGCTTTAGCGCTCTACTGTAACGCCCTTGATGCGGCTATATCTCCCACGTGTCGAAGCATGACTTAGAGGCATAACCGCATTGAAAGCAATGTCGCAAGTGAGGTAATCTTCACACAACCCATGTAATACATAAGGGAAAGAGATACATAGTTGGCTTACAATCGCCACTTCACACAATACATGAATAAAGCATTACATCATCCAGATACAAACAAGGTCCGACTATGGAACCCAAAATAAAAGAAGACTACCCCAAGTGCTACACAGATCCCCGATCGTCCCAACTGGGCTCCACTACTGATCAACTGAAAAACGAAACAACACAATGAACACGATCTTCATCAAGCTCCTCCTTGAGATCTGTTGCATCACCTGCACGATATCATCGGCACCTGCAAGCTGGTTTTGGAAGTATCTGTGAGTCACGGGGAATCAGCAATCTTACACCCTCGCGATCAAGACTATTTAAGCTTATGGGTAGGGTAAAAGTATGAAGTGAAGCTGCAGCAAGCGACTAGCATATATGGTGGCTAACATACGCAAATGAGAGCGAGAAGAGAAGGCAAAGCATGGTCGAGAAACTATGATCAAGAAGTGATCCTAGAATAACCTACGTCAAGCATAACTCCAACACCGTGTTCACTTCCCAGACTCCGCCGGAAAGAGACCATCATGGTTACACATGCGGTTGATGCATTTTAATTAAGGTAAGCTTCAGGTTTTCTACAACCAGACATTAACAAATTCCGATCTGCCCATAACCACGGGCACGGCTTTTGAAAGTTCAAAACCCTGCAGGGGTGTCCCAACTTAGCCTATCACAACCTCTCACGGTCAACGAAGGATATTCCTTCTCCCAGGAAGACCCGATCAGGCTCTGAATCCCGGTTACAAGGCATTTCGACAATGGTAAAACAAGACCGGAGCTGCACATATCCCGATAGGAGCTGCACATATCTCGTTCTCAGGGCACACCGGATGAGCAAGACGTCGGGTGGGCCAGCCCAGAGTTGCCCCTGGTAGCTCCGGACATCGCTCAGTTGGACCAACACTTAGAGAAGCACTGGTCCGGGGGGGTTATAATAAAGATGACCCTTGGGCAGGCCTACCCAAGGGAAAGAAAAGGCTAGGTGGCAAATGGTAAAACCAATGTTGGGCCTTGCTGGAGGAGTTTTATTCAAGCCGGACTGTCAAGGTGTAAGTGCATCTAGTGCCACCCCTAGTTGGTTTTGGAGTATGACGACAAACCTAGTTGAGGGACTAATGTGTTTGTGAGAATTGCAGGATAACACAGGTAGAAGTCCCTCATTGATTCGGTTTTACTACCAGAGATGACCCCTAAAAATGTATGAAGACATTGAAGTCAAAGGTGGTATATGAAGATATTCACATTGAAGACTATGACAAAAGAAGACACGTTATGAAGCCTATGGAGCTCGAAGACTTAGATCTTTCGTAGTTCTTTTTCTTTTGTGTTGAGTCATAGGAACCACCGTACTGTTAAGTGGGGTCCAGGAGAACCAGTCAGAATGACTGAAGTGATGCCTAAACCAAAAAACCTATGTCTTCGAGTGAAGACAATGAGAGCGAATCTTGTCCAGAACCGGACAAGTCAGCTTTGCTTGTAGCCCAAGTAAAGTTTCCATGAGAGTTTGAAATCTGACCGTTGAGACACATGTCAGTTCCTTAGTGACCCAGGGTCATTTCGGACAAATCAGGTTGGGTTGCCAAGTGGCTATAAATAGCCCACCCCCTACAACCATAAACGGTTGGCTGCTCAGATTTCAGTGCACGGCTTTTGTCATTTGAGAGCAACCCACCTCGAAGCCTTTGAGAGAGAGAATTCCTTGCGAGGATAAAGCCCTAACAACCCAGAGCCAGAGAACATTGGGCATCACTTAAGTCTTCTTGTCTGTGTGATCTGAAGACTTATTACACTTGAGGACTGTGCATCCCCAGACGGTTAGGCATCGCGTTCAGAGCATCCAAGAGACATTGTGGATTGCCAGTGAACGAAGTCTGTGAAGGTTTGGGAGTCTACCTTGAAGACTTACCAGAGTGATTGGGCGAGGACTAAGTGACCTTAGCTCAAGGTGAATACGGTGAGGACTTGGTGTCCTGAGCTGCGTGTTCAGGACTGGGTGTCCGGGACTGTGTGTCCTAAGGTTTAAATACCTAGCCGCTCCAACCAGACGTACAGTTGTCACAACAATTGGAACTGGTCCAACACATCATTGTCTTCAACGAGTCACTCGTTTCATCTTCACTTCCTTTTACTTACTGATCACTCATTGTGAAGTCATTGCGTGTCTGTTCTATCTTTTGTCTTCACAACGTGAGTGTATGATCTGTTTGGCTTCATAGTATCTTCCGACCTGATCCTAATTACACTACAGCTATTTGTCACTGTGCTTTCACTTTGTTGATACTTGACCATGGCTTGCCTAGTGTAGTCTAACTTCCGCTGTATAATAATAGGCATATCTCTACTGTTTGTCTTCATAACTTCCATGTTTAGAAGACTTTCATAAAAATCGCCTATTCACCCCCCCTCTAGTCGATATAACGCACTTTCAATTGGTATCAAAGCAAGGTGCTCCCTTGTTCTGTGTGATTCGGTTTAACCACCTGGAGTTTTAGCTATGTCGACTGCAGGGATAATTAAAGTCTCCGCTGCGTGCCCCGTCTTTGATGGAACTGAATATCCCTACTGGAAGAATAAGATGCGTATGCATCTTGAATCCATTGACGTCGACCTATGGTATGTCGTCGAGAACGGCGTTCCCAAGGCTGGAGAAGGTGTCACTGCTGCTGATGTCAAGAAATTCGTTCAACTGGACTCTACTGACAAGAACATCATCTGTGGTCATCTGACCAAAGGACAGTATGGCCGTGTGAGTGCTTTGAAGACATCCAAGCTGGTCTGGGACTGGCTCTCCAAGGTCAATGAAGGCATCTCAACCCAGAGAGATCAAAGAATCAGTGTCCTTCGCAATCTCTTCAACCGCTTCAAGCGAAATGACAATGAGAATGTCCAGCACACATTTCACAGACTCACTGACATCACAAATGAACTTCAAGCCCTCGGCGCTACTGAGATCACCAAACATGAAGTCGTCAAGACGCTGCTGAGATCACTTGATAGTTTGTTTGACATCCTAGCCCTGATGATTCAAGAATGTCCTGATTTCAAGACACTCGATCCATCTGACATACTTGAGAGGCTCAACACACATGAGTTTCAGCTTTTTGAGAAAAGAGATATCTATGGTCCAAACTATGGGCGAACTCGTGCCTTGAAGAAAAAGATGTTTCCTCATCTGAAGAAGAATCTGACAGCAGTTCTGATGATCCTAAAGACATTGGAAGGGAACTTGCAATGCTAGTGAAGAAGTTCCAGAAATTCACCAAGAAGAAAGGCTTCAGAAAGTCTTCACGATCAAGCTCAAGGAATGATGAAGCTTCTGCTCATGACTACAAGAAGAAAACATGCCACAAGTGCAAGAAAACTAGACACTTCATCTCTGAGTGTCCACAGTGGGACAATGAGAACAGAAAGAAGAAGAAGAGCAAGGAATATGACTCTGACGACAAGAAGAAGAAGAAATACACAAAGTCTTCTTCCAAGTCTTCCTCAAAGTCTTCATCACACAAGAAGAGCTCATCTAGCAAGGCACGTGCATTTGTTGGCAAGGAAATGGATTCAGAGGAGGAGTCCGCTTCTGAGGAGGTAGAGGTGGAGTCTGAGGAGGAGTCTGATTCTGGCATTGCAAGTCTGGCTACAGCATACGTCGCCAAGTCCATCTTCAACACTGAAGACAATGATTTCAACACTGACACCGATGCAAATGACAAGGACTACTCCACTCCTACCTACTGCTTCATGGCACGCGGTGCCAAGGTAAACAAACGCACTACTCACTATCAAACATCTAGTGACAATGACTCTGATTGTGATTCAAAACCCAGTTAAAAACACTTGCTAAAATTGCAACTGAACAACAGAAAGCCATGGAACATATTCAAAAACTGTTAGACAGAAGCGATGATCTGTTGGGTGCTGAAATGACTCGATCTGAATCCTTAATTGAAGACATAAAAAATCTTCACGTTAAGTATCAGGAACTTGAAGATCGTCATGATACTCTCTCAACAACTCATGAAAAGCTTTCCTATGATTATCTTCAAAGGAATCAAGAACTTGAGAAATTGAGAGCGGATCATGAAGATCTTCAAAAGGAAAACGAGTCACTTCGCTCCGAACAGATCAGTTCCGCTCAGGAAGGATTTGAACCACCATGTCTTAAATGCATTGAGCGTGATAATGCTACTTCTGTTGCTGAATGTTCCACTGCTACTGCTGTTGCAATATCTTCAACTGTTGATGTGGTAACTAACCCCTCTGCTGAGGATACCACTGCTATTGCTGATGAGAATGCTAGGTTGAAGACATTGCTTGAAACAGGGATGTACAAAAGTCTTAAAGGACATCAGACATTATGTGATGTCCTCAAGAAGCAGATTCTGAACCGAAACCTTAGGAAAGAGGGTGTTGGGTTCGTAAGGAAAATAAATGCAGATGGCTCTTACTGGAAACCTGAGCAGTACCCCAAAACCAAGTGGGTTGCTGCAAAGGAACCTTCAGCAGACCCATCCAATCTATCTGGCTTCACCTATGCTAACCCCATTATCATTGATGAATCCTTTGATGCAAACTATATACTGTTTAAGAATCAGAATGGTGAAGTGTTTGCCAGGTACATTGGTACTAACTGCAGGAATGGACCGCCTATGAAGAAGATCTGGGTTCCGAAAAAGTGTTTGGAAAATCTTCTTGTGAATGTCTTCATGACACCTCACTTGAAGAAGACAAACCTCAGACCAAAGGCTTCATACGGTCCAAAGGCTTCATACAAACAGAGGACTCACCTGAGTCACACTAACGCAAATGTTTTGCAGGGAAACCATACTCAGGCATATGAATATGAGAGAGGTTCATCAAACCGTTATGTTCATATGACCAAAAATTATTCTACTTATTCTTATGAGTACTATTGTCCACCTGCAAGACTGTTTGCTAAGGCTTCAAAGCCAAAATTCTCAGATGCTGCACTTAGACTTATTGCTTCTAAGCCACCCTTTAAGATGTGGGTGGTTAAGAAGGCTTAACTCTCTTTTGCAGGGAAAGGTCTCCAGCAGAAAACCAAAATCTTCTGACGCTATTGCTGGGGACCTTAAAAATCTTGTAGGGCGCAAGATAAAATGCCCGAATGGCATCATTATGTACTTCGTTCCTGAATCGCATGCTATCTCCCTATTAGTCCTAATCTGGATCTAAGTTTTCATAACCCACTGGTTCGTCAAATGTTTTTGCTTCACAATTCTCTTCGTGAAGCCTATCCCCCTAACTGCACTGTAGGGTACGACACCAGCGTCTTCAAAGTCTTCAGAATGGATTATTGATAGTGGGTGTACAAATCACATGACTGGCAAAAGAAGCCTTCTTATGGACTCAACCTTACGTCCATCCGACAAGAGCCACATCACATTTGCTGACACTGGTAAAAGTAAGGTATTGGGTCTAGGTAGAGTTGCAATCTCAAAGGATCAACACATGGATAAAGTCATGCTTGTTGAATCCCTTGGTTTCAACTTAATGTCTGTCTCAATGCTTTGCGATTTGAACATGGTTGTAATATTTGGAAAATATCGTTGCCTGGTACTAATGGAATCTGACAAGTATCTAGTGTTTGAAGGGTATCGGAAAGATGATTTGTATGTGGTAGATTTCTCAGTAGGGCCACAACTTGCAGTATGTCTTCTTGCAAAAGCTTCAGAATGCTGGCTTTGGCATCGGAGGCTTGGGCATGCTGGCATGAGGAACCTCCACACCTTGCGAAGAAGAAACATGTCATAGGCATCGAGGGCGTCAAGTTCAAGAAAGATCACTTATGCGGTGCCTGTGAAGCAGGGAAGATGACGAGGGCAAAACATCCCTCGAAGACAATCATGACCACTACTCGACCCTTCGAACTGCTTCACATGGATCTTTTTGGTCCCACTCACTACTCAACTTTTACTTCTACTGCTTGCCTCTATGGCTTCGTTATTGTTGATGATTATTCTAGATATACTTGGGTGCACATAATTCTTTACAAGACTGAAGTGCAGGATGTCTTCAGACGCTTCGCCAATTGTGCTATGAACAATTTTGGCGCCAAGATAAAGCACATAAGAAGTGACAATGGCACTGAATTCAAGAACACTGGCCTTGATACATATCTTGATACCTTGGGCATCACACATGAATTCTCAGCTCCGTACACGCCACAGCAGAATGGCGTCGTCGAACGCAAGAACATAACACTCATTGAGATGGCCAGAACGATGCTAGATGAATACAAGACTCCAAGAAAATTCTGGACTGAAGCCATTGACACTGCATGCCATACAATCAATCGTGTTTATCTTCACAAGCTTCTGAACAAGACATCTTAGGAGCTCCTTACTGGCAAAAAGCCAAATGTCAGTTACTTCAGAGTATTTGGTGCAAGGTGCTGGATCAAGGACCCACATCACACCTCAAAATTTGCACCAAAGCACATGAGGGTTTTATGCTTGGATATGGAAAGGATTCGCACTCCTACAGAGTCTTCAATCTCTTTCATTACAAAGTGGTTGAAACAGTGGATGTGCGGTTCGATGAGACCAACGGATCACAAAGAGAGCAGCTGCCAAGTGTGCTAGATGAAGTTCCATCCAGTGAATCAATCAAGCTAATGGGAACTGGAGAGATTATACCTTCTGAAGCTCATCCTGAAGAAGAACTTATCATCTCAGCACCTGATCAACATGAAGACAATGCTCAGCCTGAAGACATTCCTCCCAACAACAACACAGATCAGCAAGAGCAAAGTCTTCGCCCTGTACATCCTCGTGTAGCCAATGAAGTGCAGATTGATAGAATAATTGATAGCATCAATGCACCTGGTCCACTCACTCGTTCAAGGGCAACTCAGCTAGCAAATTTCTGTGGGCACTTCGCATTCATCTCAATATCAGAACCCAAGAAAGTTGAAGAAGCCTTCATGGAACCTGAATGGATTCAAGCTATGCAAGAAGAGCTTCAACAGTTTGAGCTAAATAATGTATGGGAACTGGTTAAGCGTCCTGATCCACGGAAGCACAATATAATAGGCACCAAATGGATATACCGCAACAAGCAAGATGAGCATGGTCAAGTTGTCAGAAACAAAGCTCGTCTCGTTGCTCAAGGATATACTCAAGTAGAAGGCATTGACTTCGATGAAACACTTGCTCCTGTGGCTAGGCTTGAAGCCATACGCATACTGCTGGCCTATGCAAATCATCATAACATTCTTCTATATCAAATGGATGTGAAGACTGCCTTTCTCAATGGCAAGATTGAAGAAGAAGTGTATGTTGCACAACCGCCTGGCTTTGAAAATCCAAAACATCCTGACATGGTATACAAGCTCAACAAGGCGCTGTATGGCCTCAAACAAGCCCCTAGGGCCTGGTATGACACACTCAAATACTTCTTGAAGAGCAAAGGCTTCATACCTGGTTCCCTAGATCCCACTCTTTTCACGAAGACATATGATGGTGAACTGTTTGTGTGCCAAATATATGTGGATGACATTATCTTCGGCTGCACAAATCAGAAGTACAGTGAAGAGTTTGGATATATGATGCAAGAGCAATATCAGATGTCCATGATGGGGGAGCTGAATTTCTTCCTTGGTCTTCAAATACGACAACAATGCAATGGCATCTTCATATCTCAAGAGAAGTATCTCAAAGATTGCCTGAAGAAGTTCGGTATGCAAGACTGCAAAGGCTTCACAACACCAATGCCAGCCAAACATCATCTGGGTCCCGACGACAATGGTAAAGAGTTCGATCAAAAGGTATACCACTCCATGATTGGTTCTTTGCTTTATTTATGTGCATCTAGGCCAGATATTATGCTTAGTGTTTGCATGTGTGCTCGATTTCAAGCGGCACCAAAGGAGTTGCATCACTTAGCTGTGAAGCGAATTCTTCGATATTTGGCTCACACCCCAACTCTAGGATTATGGTATCCAAAGGGCTCAGAGTTTGATTTGGTTGGATTCTCGGATGCTGATTATGCTGGTGACAAAGTTGATCGCAAGTCTACATCAGGCACATGTCACTTTCTGGGACGATCACTTGTATGTTGGTCTTCAAAGAAGCAGAACTGTGTATCTCTCTCCACTGTTGAATCTGAATACATTGCTGCTGGATCTTGCTGTGCTCAGCTTCTGTGGATGAAGCAAACACTCAAGGACTATGGCATTCATCTGAAGCAAGTGCCACTTTACTACGACAACGAAAGCGCCATCAAGATTGCCAACAACCCAGTTCAGCACTCGAAGACAAAGCACATTGAAATTCGTCATCACTTTCTCAGAGATCATGTTGTGAAGGAAGACATTGATATCATACACGTCAACACTGAAGAGCAATTGGCAGATATCTTCACCAAGCCCTTGGATGAGAAGAGGTTTTGCAAGTTACGGTGTGAGCTAAATATCCTGGAATCCTCAAATGTCCTGTGATCAGGCACACATCCTAACCCTTATGCATATTGATCACTTAGATGTGCAACACACGAAGTGAAGTATATCTTCAATCAATGAAGACATACATTCTAAGTGTGAATACATTAATGTGGAATTTGACCTCGGAGCGCCACGATAATTGTGCGCCGTGTCTGGGTCTAATACTTCCTATACGGTGGGTAACGCCACCACCAAACGTTCTATTTTGAAGTGTTTCTCTCATGGCGTTACCTTGCAATGTCTTCACATTTGGTTTGGCTTCGAACTCAACATATTTTCATGATTATCTTCACTATGTTGACTATATATATATATATATGCTAGTGTTCTGTCCTCTACAACATTCACTTATAGCTATGTCTTCGTGTTGAATCTTTTGAACTAAGTGAATGTGATCGGACCCCAAAATTCTCTATGCTTTCTATCTCAAACTCTATCTCTCTAAGTCATATGCATTCTATTGAAACTGTCGAATGTCTTCACTGCGTCCTTGTCAGCAGAAGATATAGAGACAACCATAAAGTCCGTTTTCAATGCTCATTCCTCCACATAAAATCCGGAGAAGAAGGAACGACCGCCCGACAATCCAGGCGTGCGTGGGACGTGGAACAAACCCCAAACTTCCGCAAACTGGCCACGCATTCCTCAGATGCGAATCGCCAGGGGCACCTGTGTAATAGCGCGGTGCCGCCCCTGCGCCTATAAATTCACACTTACCGCGGTCATTATCTCCTTCTTCCACCCTCGCACGAACCCTAGCGCCACCGCTAGCTCTCGACGACGCCGACGACGAAGCGCTTCGCTGCCGCAACCTCTCCGACGCCGTCTTACGCCGATCGCGGACATCGTCCTCTCCGTCGTCGCCGTAGGTGTCTTCCGTCGCCAAGTTAGGGCACAGAGGATTGAACTGCTCGGCATCATCTCCCACTCCGTCTAGCAGTTCCAAGTGTGGTAAATAAAACTTCTTTTCACAGCCCCTTTTGATCTCATGGTTCTGTCACTTTCTACCATAAGAAGTTTCTCTTCACACAAGTTAGATCTCTCAATCTGCATCTCATAACATGCCTAGTATATTCACTTGTGCTTCATGAAGTAGTTAGATTCCTCACATGTACTGATCTGTGGGTTCGTACAAATCTGGAACCAACTTCTTATCTATGAGTGAATGTCTTCGCACGATGAGGTCAATGTCTTCTAAACTGATTAATCTTCAAAACCTTCTGAGAATGCATATGACCTCTTCTCCTTCCCTCACACCTTAATGCTGTCACAGGTACATGTCCGTGGGAGAATCCTTTGGTTCTCATAGTCTGCATTCATTTGCAGAGTTCTTACAGCATCACATAAATTCTCCTGAAGCCAGTTCCTATTGGTCCAGCAAAAGAAAGCCTTTGAAGCCTTTGAACGTCTTGAAGCCTTCCAAGTTAAAGTTTATGGCTTCAGAAACAGCAGCAAGAAAGGGGGACAGACAGCGACGTGGAGGAACATCCAAAGATCTGCCTGATGAACTGGCAGAAATGTATAAAACAGATCCTGAAGAGAATTATGGGCAGCGCAAGACCCGAATCCAATGGATTCGACGCTATTGGGCAGAACAATGGTTCAAATACCGCTTCACAACCCAAGAGTATGCTGAGAAAAGTGCCATCAAAAGACCGTGGGGAGACATCTTATACAAGAACCTTGTACCCAGGTCCAGAGATGAAGCTATTGCCCAAAGCTTCTATCCATGCATGGTCCGTGGGCCACAGCCTGATGATGCACATCCGGCGTCACTACTCTGGTGTCATGACGACAATCTGTTCAAGCGCAACTTCCAGTTTGCCCAACAATCAGCGAAGCAGAACAAGAAGAAATTTGGGTTAGACTTCAACCCTGGTCCCTCAGCACCAAGGGCAGATGGCACACGCGACGCAGAACCCAAAATCATCGGTCCGTATGCCAACCTTGAGGGCCTCATCACCCGCATATTAGTCCAAGGGACTGCCATGAATGACCCTCTAGCTGACTCTGAGTCTGATGAAGCTCCTGCTGTACCGAAGCCAAAGCAGTCAAAGAAGCCAAAAGCTTCAAAGCCGGCCCCTTCACCAAAAATCTCAAGGGCGAAGCCATTGGCAACTGCACCTCCTGAAGACAGTGTGCAGTCTGAAGACGTATCCCGCGTCTCCAAGCCCCAGAAGGCCAAGATGCCTCAGCCACACACCGGCAAAGAGCTCACAGCTGCTGCCATTCTGCGCAGTGAAGCCATTGATCTGTCAAGTGATGAAGATCTTGGAGATGACGCTCTCGAGCAGCTCATCAAGAGCAAAGAAGAAGCTGAAATCTTCAACAATTTGCCTCTCTTTGATCTCGCCATCATCCACAACTTCATCGACGAATGGTTTGCCACACCAAACATCAGCTTCGAAGATCTGCAGCTGCCCGTTGGCCTCAGCGTCGCCTTCCAAGGCGCTATTGCTTCAGAACTTGCAATTGCCCAGCGCATTGTTGAACTGAAGCAGAAAATTGATCATGAAAAGGCTCAGTTCAAGAAGCATATGGCCAAGCTCAGCGTGCAAGAAGTGAAGAGCTTCAAGATCATGTTGCACGAACTAAAGGAAAACTTTCTGAAGAAGCGTGCAGAAGCTCAAGGTTCGCGGGAGCGAATGAAGACTCTGGCAGACAGATGTGTGCAGGCCTACAATGAGGCTGAGAAGCGCAAGGCACTTGGGCGTCCTGGCATCGACCCCAAGATGGCCGCAAAGAAAAAGAAGAAGACTGTTCCAGCTGAACAAGAGGCACCAAGGCAGGAAGCAGTTCCGCTTGTCTTCCCAACTGCAACGACTGGCTCGAAGCCAAAGAGCCGGTCAACAGCTTCAGAGCTCAAGAAGACAAGAACTGCTGAGGCTGAAGCCAGGAAGAGGAAAAGCTCTGAAGCCTCTCCTACTGCCCCCAGCAAGAAAAAGAGAAAGACCAAGAAATCTCGGGCTGCTCCCACAGAGCCCTTGATAGTTGAACCTGTTTCTATGGTTCACCCTGACGCAGAATGTCAACTGACGGTGCATGAGCCTGCTTCCACAGAGGCTCCTGTTCCTGAAGACATTCCAGCAGCTGATCCCATCGCTGCTAAAGACATTGGTCATCGTGACAATGTAGAAGATGATGCAACCCTTCCTCAATTAGAACACAGCGAACTCATCAGCATTGGTCGTCCACTGACGCCAATTGCATAGGATGCTTCATGGGCGGATCGCCCTCAAGAGGAAGAAGACAATGAGGCCCAGCCTACTCCAACCCCACAGGCGTCGTCTGCATTCCGCAGGCTTCGCAAAGGTCCAAGGCCTCAAGTCTATGCTGAAGACATTCCGGCTGCATCAGCCGTAGAAGAAGCACCACAAGAGCCCACTCCTATGCTCCACCAAGAAGCAGTTCTCCAGGAGAACGTGCTTGTGACCGACCCTCCAGCTAGTCAAGCGGAGGCTGAAAATATTGAGGCTGCCACAACCAACACTGAAGCCAATGTGGAGCCCTCCCCACCAAAAGCTTCAGAAGACAGCGAAGCTACTGATCCAGACACTTCTGTTCCTGAGTCTGCTGCAGGTCCTCAATTTGATTACCATGTTGAGCACATGCCTCATGTCCAGAAGCCAGTCCCAAGGCTGCCGAGGTTCCCAGGTCCTGCATCAGCACCTGGCTCCTTTAACATCAATAGCTTCAAGGCAGATAATACGTTCTTCAACAGCTCCAAGAACCCCTATTCAAGGGAAAGGATTTCATCAGATAGGTTCTGGAGCTATCCTCAGTGCAGCTACTATTCATGCATCCTATACAACCAAGGTCGCATCTTCCCGCACAAGCGCCTTGATGTTGAAGCCATTGCTGGTCTGCCCTGTTTAGAGGAAGCGTTGGATTGCTTCAAGCAAGTGGGTCTGCTGCAGTTTGTAAATGATGAAGAGCACTGTAATGAAGAGCTTCTACTGCAATTCTATGCCACCCTCCACATCAAAGGATACAACAGAGATCCGAAGACTTGGGCCCTGGAGTGGATGACCGGCAATGTCCATCACGAAGCCAATGCATTTGATATCATTGAGCTCACCGGCCTGCCCACTCCTAGCGAATTCTTCGAGGAAGGCTGTCCACTACACACCGAAGCTCTTGAGAGCATATTCCAGAGGCCTGAACCGAATATGAGTCAGATGCTCTCCATGATGAAGCCATTGCCCCACGATGCCCCTTATCCAACAGAGTTCTTCGTTGAAGACTTTGAGTACCTGCCTAGAACCATCTATCACATTATCCGGCGGACTCTCTGGCCTATCAAAGGGCACTCTCCAAATGCCAAGATCGAGGGTGCAATGAAGACTCTGATATTTTGTATCCTTCATGGCAAATGCTTCAACGCACAGGACTTCTTCATACGCCAACTTGCTGCATCAGGCTTAGATTTACTTGGTTTGAAGTTCTATGCTCCTTGGGTAATGAGACTGATCAAGCTTCACTCTGCGATCTCATATCAGCCCTCAGCCCGCAACCATCGGATCTTCTTGCCAGATGTGGATACCTCTGCTGAAGCTATATATCCTGAGCCTGCCAAGCAACCTTTGAGTCTTCAGAATGCAGAACACCAGAGCTTCACTCAGAACGTTGAAGGTGTTGAAGCCATCTCCAGGGTGTATCCTTTGGCTGGCACTACATGTGCACTACACCCTGCTTCAACTGAAGCCACTGACAGTGCCACTGCTTCAAGACCCAAGAAGCGCACTCGTGTTCTCAACGACCGAGAGCTTCTTGTGGCCCTTCATCAAAAGCAGGATAGGCATCATGACTGGTTGAAGAGACAGATGAAGAGCCTCTTGGTGGATGTAAATCGCATCCGAAATCTTGCCACCAAGAACGCTTTCGTTGCCCATGAAACCTGTCGCCGCACATGGAAAGGGCTAACGATGATGCTTTCTGAAGCTGATCTTCAAGAGGATGGCTTCACTGAGAGATTCAAGTTTGACTCCACACCTCCTCGAAGAGTTGTGCTGCTGGGGACTCCATCTCTTGAAGACTCTGAGTTTTCTTTCTCTGCTGCCACAGTCACTGCCAGAATCATTGATGAAGAAGACGATGCTACCTCACCGCCACCTACTTTAGCACCTCCAAGCTCTTCTGCACCGCCAAACAACGCCAACAACCTTGCTACTTCATCTACTCCTCATGGGAACGAGTAGAGGCTCTATGTCTTCAAACCTTTTTGGTCATTACTGACAAAAGGGGGAGAAGCATATGAGATTGATAGTCTTCAAGCGGGTTCATATGGGCGAGTGCCTTATATTTTTCTTCGTGCTTACAACTCTCATTTTTTTTGCTACATTTGGTTCTTATGAGTTGTAACACTTAAACCAGAAGGTCGTCTGCTACTTGTTTGCCACCCTGTTATGCGAACATAAATTCCGCATGTGCGACGATAAATTCCGCACTTATCTCATTCTGCAGACGTCCATTTTCCATTATGCATGTCATTATCTTCATATACTTTCACATGCATAGTGGATTGTCATCATAAGCTGAAGTGGATCTCCACAAGTACAACCTGCCATGTGCATTTGCATTCCAAAAGCAAATTAACTTATATGCACATCTTCAGGGGGAGCCCTTGCAACTTATGAAGACAATTCCTTATCCTTTACAATTTCACAGACTATATTCCCCATTGAAAACTTCAACTAGTTTGTCATCAATCACCAAAAAGGGGGAGATTGTAAGTGCATCTAGTGCCACCCCTAGTTGGTTTTGGAGTATTGACGACAAACCTAGTTGAGGGACTAATGTGTTTGTGAGAATTGCACGATAACACAGGTAGAAGTCCCTCATTGATTCGGTTTTACTACCAGAGATGACCCCTAAAAATGTATGAAGACATTGAAGTCAAAGGTGGTATATGAAGATATTCACATTGAAGACTATGACAAAAGAAGACACGTTATGAAGCCTATGGAGCTCGAAGACTTAGATCTTTCGTAGTTCTTTTTCTTTTGTGTTGAGTCATAGGAACCACCGTACTGTTAAGTGGGGTCCAGGAGAACCAGTCAGAATGACTGAAGTGATGCCTAAACCAAAAAACCTATGTCTTCGAGTGAAGACAATGAGAGCGAATCTTGTCCAGAGCCGGACAAGTCAGCTTTGCTTGTAGCCCAAGTAAAGTTGTCATGAGAGTTTGAAATCTGACCGTTGAGACATGTGTCAGTTCCTTAGTGACCCAGGGTCATTTCGGACAAATCAGGTCGGGTTGCCAAGTGGCTATAAATATCCCACCCCCTACAACCATAAACGGTTGGCTGCTCAGATTTCAGTGCACGGATTTTGTCGTTTGAGAGCAACCCACCTTGAAGCCTTTGAGAGAGAGAATTCCTTGCGAGGATAAAGCCCTAACCACCCAGAGCCAGAGAACATTGGGCATCACTTAAGTCTTCTTGTCTGTGTGATCTGTAGACTTATTACACTTGAGGACTGTGCATCCCCAGACGGTTAGGCGTCGCGTTCAGAGCATCCAAGAGACATTGTGGATTGCCAGTGAACGAAGTCTGTGAAGGTTTGGGAGTCTACCTTGAAGACTTACCAGAGTGATTGGGCGAGGACTAAGTGACCTTAGCTCAAGGAGAATACGGTGAGGACTTGGTGTCCTGAGCTGCGTGTTCAGGACTGGGTGTCCGGGACTGTGTGTCCTAAGGTTTAAATACCTAGCCGCTCCAACCAGACGTACAGTTGTCACAGCAACTGGAACTGGTCCAACACATCATTGTCTTCAACGAGTCACTGGTTTCATCTTCACTTCCTTTTACTTACTGATCACTCATTGTGAAGTCATTGCGTGTCTGTTCTATCTTTTGTCTTCACAATGTGAGTGTATGATCTGTTTGGCTTCATAGTATCTTCCTACCTGATCCTAATTACACTACAGCTATTTGTCACTGTGCTTTCACTCTGTTGATACTTGACCATGGCTTGCCTAGTGTAGTCTAACTTCCGCTGCATAATAATAGGCTTATCTCTACTGTTTGTCTTCATAACTTCCATGTTTTGAAGACTTCAATAAAAATCGCCTATTCACCCCCCTCTAGTCGATATAATGCACTTTCACAAGGGGTTCCCATTATAACCCAAGCGTGTAAGGAACGCAAAATCCGGGAACATAACACCGGTATGACGGAGACTAGGGCGGCAAGAGTGGAACAAAACACCAGGCATAAGGCTGAGCCTTCCACCCTTTACCAAGTATATAGATGCACTAATATAAATAAGAGATATTGTGATATCCCAACAAATATTCATGTTCCAACAAGGATCAAACTCCAATATTCACCTGCAACTAACAACGCTATAAGAGGTGCTGAGCAAAGCGGTAACATAGCCAAACAACGGCTTGCTAGGACAAGGTGTGTTAGAGGCTCATGGCAATATGGGAGGCATGATAAGCAAGTGGTAGGTATCGTAGCATAGGCATAGCAAAAGAGCGAGCATCTAGCAAGCAAAGATAGAAGTGATTTTGAGGGTATGGTCATCTTGCCTGAGATCCCGCAAGGAAGAAGAACGAGTCCATGAAGAAGACAAACGGACGTAGCCAACGGATCCTCACAAACGCAACGTTACCGGATTACCGAGAAGAAGTACACCGGAAAGAAAGCAAACAACATAGTAAACAAACATCACATAAGCATGGCACGATGCGCAAACAAGTATGATGCATGTCTGGTTTAATGAGGCATGGCATGGCAAAGTGCACAAACAACCCTACAAATTAAGTGGAGCTCAATATGCAAAGTTGCATATTGATGAAACACCACGTGACTTATTTAGTTCGATCTTGTTTATGTACCCAAAAATATTAAATGTTGTTAGCATGGCAAGAGGTGAAGCAAAGTAAAACTACCTATCTAGTCCAGTTTAAATGAGGCCGGAACAACAAACAATAATTTCGGTGAAACCCCAGATGCATATTTTAAGGTTTGGTACTGTTCTGCCCTAAACCATATTTTATAGTTATTAAACATGCAATATGATGCCACCATGTTAAACTAGGAAAAATTCTACCCCATTTACATATAAAGTTTATTAAATTTGGAGCTACGCTTAATTAGTTATGAATTAAAACATTTTAGCAAGTTATTTAAGCAAATTTAAACAAACAGCATATTAAACATTTTAAACATGGATGAAAAAGACATATTATGAAACTAGATGAAAAACTAAGCAAGTTTCATATACAAAGTTCTTACATGTGATGCTTAGTTTGTGAGATATTAAATGCATGAAGGCTAGGGGGTTTTCTGTAAATCTGCAAATCCCTGGAAATTAGCTAAATTCGCAGAACCAAAAAAAAACATCCACTAGGCCAAAACTGAATTGGCCCAGCAGTAAGAAAAAAAAGGAGGGGGCGCTTGGGGTGGCCTCACCCATGGTCTTCGGCCCGGGAGTTGAAGGGGAGGCCGCTGGGCCGGAGCAGAGGTGGCCCAGGCACGGAGTGGCTGCGGTCAACCCAGAACGAGCGGGCGAGCGCGAGGTTCAGAGTGGCGGCGCTGACTGCGTGTGCTCTTCTCCTGCTCGATTCAGGAGTAGGGGAGGCCGGCGATGGCGCGAAGACCGGCGAGGGCTCCAGTGAGGCAGGTCTGGCAGGGTCGCTGGTCTCCCGGACGACGGCTCTGGCCGGGAACAGGCTTGGACGGCAGCTTCAGGCGACGCAGGGGCGCAACAACCTAAAAAAGATGTCGTCGATGGCAGGGGACGGAGGTTGCAGGCGCGGGGTTCCTGGTGAAGCGGTCGCCGGCGAGAGGCTGGCGCCTTGCGGGCTCGCCGTGGCTCGGGCGATGTGTGTTGGAGGCTGCTCGGTGCAGAGGACGTCACAGGCGAGGCAGGGGAAGACGACAGCTGTCCATGGCTGCTCCTGCTGCTGCTGAGTGGAGGCAAGGCTTCGCGACCACGAAGTGGAGGCGAGGGAGCTCGACGAGGTCGAGGTCCAGAGCAAGACGCCGGGGTGGCTCAGCGCGGTGCAGCTCGCGCACGAGGAGAAGCAGAGGAGGCCCGACGAGATGACCATGGAGGTCGAAGCAGGGGCGAGGTCGAGCTCGGGGACGAGCCCCTACCGCTCGGGGAGGCGCGAAGCAGAGGAGGCTCGAGACGGCGGCGCTCGCGGGCGAGGGCGCGGAAGAATGCAGGCTTGGCATGCTGCTGCTGCTCCGACGAGGCAACCGGAAGCGATGGTGGTCGGGGAGGCCCTCGGGCACGAGGTCCTTGGCAGCGGCGAACTTGACGCGCGGCTCCTGGACCCGGGCGCGAGCGAGGCTGGCGATGCAACGAAGGAGGCAGTGAAGACGGGCCCGGGCGTGGGATGGCACCAAGAGACCAGGACGGGGCACCGGCGACGGCGAGGATGAGATCGGGGTCCATCGGGAGGCCTCCATGGCGCTGGCGTGCTCCTGCTGGTGATGCTTGTCTACAGAGGGAGAAGGGGATCTGGGAGGATCCCGATGTGGGATTGAGTGTGGCGGCGGCGGATCCGAGGAGGAGAAGGCTGTGGCTTCGGTTGGCTGGAGGTTTGGATCGGGAGGGATGGATCCCAAGAGGGATTTGGTGGAGTGGCGGCGGCGATGGGACAAACCCCCTAGATTTTAGGGTTGCTGCCTAGGTCTATATATAAAGCACTGGATTTTTGGTTAGGGGCTATTAGGACCCTCCGATCACAATCAGACGATCGTGAATAAAATAGTTAGGGAGTCCAAATAAGAAAATGGTGATGTTTTGTAGTTGTTTGGGGATGTTCCGGACACAACGGCAGCGACAGCCCGGGTCGGGTCTGGGACAACTTTCGGACGCGCATGAGGGGCCAATGCACTGTACAAAGAGGGGTAGGCATGGGCCTAGGTGGACTGTGGAGAGTCGGTTGGTCTAAGAGAAGAGGGGAGAGAAACAGCCCGGCATGGTTTTCGGAGACCGAAAACGTCCAACGAAAGGACCGGCTATACTGCCGCTATAGTTTAACGGTTGGGCTATCAAACGAACTCCGAATGCAATGAAACTTGACAGGCGGTCTATCTACACTATAATAAGACCGCACGCCAACTTTCAACCCAATCTGAGAACATTTTCCGGCCACTTATAAAATACTATTTCGGACATGCCGCGGGCGCGTGCAAGCGTGTTTGGGCTCAGAACGGGCAATGGAGAGAACGAGGAGGCCGGGACGCATGAAAGTTTCGAAAACATGATGATGCAATGCACATGATGACATGACAAGATGCGACACGCAAGCAAAGACAAGGCAACAACAGCGAATAACTAGAAGACACCTGGCACATCGGTCATGGGGCATTACAACACTCCACCACTACGAGAGTTTCTCGTCCCGAGATCTAGAATGGCACCGAAGGGGAAAACGGAAGAGAAAGAGAAGAGGTAAAAATAAGTTGCTTCTTTGACAAACGAGTGAAACCAAAGAACCTTGAAAATTTGAACAAATTGAAAGGAAGAATTCGCCCTATAGTGAGTCGTATTACAATTCACTGGCCGTCGTTTTACAACGTCGTGACTGGGAAAACCCTGGCGTTACCCAACTTAATCGCCTTGCAGCACATCCCCCTTTCGCCAGCTGGCGTAATATGAGAAGATACTTGATGAAATCACAACATACTGCCTCCGGAACTATAGAATGAATGGAACAAGGGGTAAGAAAGATTTCAGGCAGCACTCCGGTTGAGAAGGGAGGTAAAACTTGATAAGATGAGAGAACTTGATAAGATGGCACGACACCCCGATTAAATGGGTAAGCACAAAAAGAACATGATTTTGGCAAACAAAGATGATAGGATGAAGAGAGCAACATCAGCATGCCTCCGGAACAAATGAATGAAAAACTAGATGGTTCGAAAGAAAAGAAAAACGGAGAAGAAGAATGAAAACTCTGACAAATAAAATTGAAAGAGCATGCTTACGAAGAAAAGGTTGAACGGAGTTGTTGGATTATCATCAACGAAAGCATAAGCTCTATGTGGGCTAATGGAAGACATCTCAAAACTGAGTTGAAATTCTGCCACTGACGGAAACGATAGATTGGATTGATATCCACAAGGAGACGAGAAACTTATTTCACAGGGAGGAAAGATGAAGAACTTGGGTCATTTATGAGCACCATAAATAGCAACAATCCTTAGAGAAGGCTTTAGGTGAACTATAACCCAAGAAAACTCCAATGACGAGATTGATGGGTTTAAAATATCTCATTCTTAACAGCATGTGAATCATGGAACATGAACTCAAATTATCAAGAATGACATAATACCACCTCTGATGATACCGAAGAAAGAATAGCACTCCGGATTGCAAGATGAAGAATACTTGAGCTCCTCTGAAAAGAATCTCAATGACCACTTCGAGAATGAATTAAATCCTTGATAAACCAACATGTAGGACCTCCATGAAGAACTCCGGCAACAAAAGAATGATCACACGAAAAGAAGGATGAAAAGAATAAGGTTGAAGCCTTTCGATGATTTAGATGGAGCTTCGTGATGATATAATTGAGAGAGCTTGGAATTCCGGGAAGAAAAGATGAAACAATTGAAACCGAGAATTTTGATGAACCTTCGGAATAAGGAATTAATCACTTGCATGAAACAAGAATAAGAATTACATTATGCTTAACCTTCATCAATTTAAATTGATGACGAGCAAACAGATTTGGCATACTACTTATTCTTGTTGAAAAGGATTAAGAGAGATATCGATAACTTGATAAGGTCTTCAACGAAACACAGGTAGGATCGAAACAACGAATGAATTGATATGATACCAAGAGAAAAGTAATCTTGAATGAACCACCGTAAGAATTGAAAATGAACAAAGAAAAGATAAAGAAACAGCAGGAAGAATTATCAAATGAACGAAGACACTTGAGAGAATTCAGATACAAGTGAAAGAAGAGAACCTGAGCTGATTAGGGGATACTTGAACGAAGCACCTGTAAGATTTGGAGAACAAGAGCTGCAAGCTGAGAATGAATAATCCTGAAGTGATGGGATTCGGAGTAAAGAAATGGAAACAACTCATGAAATGCTCCGGATAGGTGAAAAGAATTCTCACAACCAAAACAATTATGAGAGGATGGCATCAAGCTAGAACTGAGAATCTTCACGAGAACGGATATGATTGAAGAGAAATTATTCCTCGGTCTTCAAATGTTGAGAATGATGACAAGAACCACCACTGAGAATTTTTGAGGCACTCCGGAAAGAGAATTGGAAAAGGTTGAGCTAACGATGAAAAGAATTTGAAAGATCTTGGAGGAAGGCATTTGACTGATGATAATTCATTCTTACGTCAAACTTGGAGATGAATTTGAAAATAGCTCTCATAAAATTAGAAGAGTCAGGTAAGATCTTGGAAAAAGACCTGTAGGTTAGAGCCCACTCAAAAGAAACACCATTGAAATGATTTAAAAGAAAGATTGCGCTGGTTGAATTAAATGGCTTGAATAGGATAACAATCTCGAAAGAGCTTGAACGAATACAAGTGGAAACACTCTTCGAGATGTCTTCAGCACTCCGGAACAAATGAATAGCAAGCGGGGAAGATTAAGAGGTGCACCGGCATGAGAAGACATTTGAAACGAGGAAAAAGGATATGATCAACACCAAAAGCTAGATTTGAAACCACCGGAGATGAAAGGAATGAAGAATGACGAACTTGAAGCTCCGTTAGCATCTTCCTGAGAATCACCGGATAAGAACATTAAAAGATAGGAGTAAAGAGGCTTCACATCCATAAGAAGGATACTTGATAAAGAATTTCGAGTCCTTGAAGAAACAAGGTGGGCGGGCGGGAAAACAAAGGCAGCTTGGGACGGATGAAACGAACACCATTGAGAAAGCTGAGATTGAATCTTGCGGATGTTGAAGTGATCGGGTCCATTTGAAGAGGAAACACGCCGGTTGAAAAGGATTGACATGACAATCTTGATTATCATGAAGGATTGGTATTTACATAGAAATATGAGAACACCATTTGGGAAAGGTATGGAATCAACACTTGACATTGAAGCAACTCGAATACCACAACTCGAAACAAAACCAAGGATTGACTTGCAGAATAAGCCGGAACAAACATTAGAGATTTCGTCCGAAGTTTTCGTGGTGAGGCCTACACGGGCTCGATCGTACAGCACCATCATGTACAAGGCAGTGCACATGACATACGAAGTGTCCCCGAGTTGGCATGGCCAAAGACTCTTTAAGACACAACGAGACCACTGTAAAAACCAACCGTGGATAGGTGGACCACTAGACGTCGAACCCCAATTTCATATCATACATCTGTCGGAAAGATATCCTAGTAGCTACTTGAATTCCCACTTATAAACTCCTGAAACTTTCCGGTTATGCAATCAGGTGTCGGGGATACAGGGGAAGCATAATATCTCACCCAAAACTAACAAATCCTACATCCAGCTGCATCCATCCTTCAACACATAACCAAGAAACCTTCGTAAATCATTTACCTCAACCTTCGAAAGGCATACGTTATACAAGTTATGGCGATACTCCCGAACTCCCGCCCCAGTACTGGGTGGCGTCGAGGTTATCTCACTAACAACTGCATAAAAGAGATTTTCGATGTCGGCGAAACTCTGGTATTCCAGAACTACAACGATAAAATTGTGACGACAACACCTCGGAGCTCAACTCCCCGGGACACTGCCACAACCCCTAAATGACAGGAGGCACCAAGAACAATGTTCTCATCACAAAACCATCGGAACGATTCCAAGATACCCGCGTGATCCTAAATTTTTTTAGTGAAAATTTGAGAAGAGAATAGTCAAAACTCTATGTCAGGATGCCTCACCAGAGCGACGAAGGAACTGAGGAGTAAAAAGAAGTCCTACTCTCCGATATATATAATCCTAAATGACTCAAAACATTTTTTAGACTCAACAACGCCAACGATTCGATCAAGCAGGGGCTCCTAAGTCGGGGAAGGCTCTGATTACCAACTTGCAACGCCCTCGATGCGGCTATATCTCCCACGTGTCGAAGCACGACTTAGAGGCATAACCGCATTGAAAGCAATGTCGCAAGTGAGGTAATCTTCACACAACCCATGTAATACATAAGGGAAAGAGATACATAGTTGGCTTACAATCGCCACTTCACACAATACATGAATAAAGCATTACATCATCCAGATACAAACAAGGTCCGACTACGAAACCCAAAATAAAAGAAGACTACCCCAAGTGCTACACAGATCCCCGATCGTCCCAACTGGGCTCCACTACTGAGCAACTTAAAAATGGAAGAACACAATGAACACGATCTTCATCGAGCTCCTCCTTGAGCTCGGTTGCATCACCTGCACGATATCATCGGCACCTGCAAGCTGGTTTTGGAAGTATCTATGAGTCACGGGGACTCAGCAATCTTACACCCTCGCGATCAAGACTATTTAAGCTTATGGGTAGGGTAAAAGTATGAAGTGGAGCTGCAGCAAGCGACTAGCATATATGGTGGCTAACATACGTAAATGAGAGCGAGAAGAGAAGGCAAAGCACGGCCGAGAAACTATAATCAAGAAGTGATCCTAGAACAACCTACATCAAGCATAACTCCAACACCGTGTTCACTTCCCGGACTCCGCCGGAAAGAGACCATCATGGTTACACACGCGGTTGTTGCATTTTAATTAAGATAAGATTTAGGTTTTCTACAACCGGACATTAACAAATTCCCATCTGCCCATAACCGTGGGAACGGCTTTCGAAAGTTCAAAACCCTGCAGGGGTGTCCCAACTTAGCCCATCACAAGCTCTCACGGTCAACGAAGGATATTCCTTCTCCCAGGAAGACCCGATCAGGCTCGGAATCCCGGTTACAAGACATTTCGACAATGGTAAAACAAGACCAGCAAAGCCACCCAGATGTGCCAACAAATCCCGATAGGAGCTACACATATCTCGTTCTCAGGGCACGCCGGATGAGCAAGACGTCGGGTGGGCCAGCCCAGAGTTGCCCCTGGTAGCTCCGGACATCGCTCAGTTGGACCAACACTTAGAGACGCACTGGACCGGGGGGGTTAAAATAAAGATGATCCTTGGGCAGGCCCACCCAAGGGAAAGAAAAGGCTAGGTGGCAAATGGTAAAACCAATGTTGGGCCTTGCTGGAGGAGTTTTATTCAAGGCGAACTGTCAAGGGGTTCCCATTATAACCCAACCGTGTAAGGAACGCAAAATCCGGGAACATAACGCCGATATGACGGAAACTAGGGCGGCAAGAGTGGAACAAAACACCAGGCATAAGGCCGAGCCTTCCACCCTTTACCAAGTATATAGATGCACTAATATAAATAAGAGATATTGTGATATCCCAACAAATATCCATGTTCCAACAAGGATCAAACTCCAATCTTCACCTGCAACTAATAGCGCTATAAGAGGGGCTGAGGAAAGCGGTAACATAGCCAAACAATGGCTTGCTAGGACAAGGTGGGTTAGAGGCTCATGGCAATATGGGAGGCATGATAAGCAAGTGGTAGGTATCGTAGCATAGGCATAGAAAAAGAGCGAGTATCTAGCAAGCAAAGATAGAAGTGATTTCGAGGGTATGGTCATCTTGCCTGAGATCCCGCAAGGAAGAAGAACGAGTCCATGATGAAGACAAACGGACGTAGCCAACGGATCCTCACAAACGCAACGTTACCGCATTACCGAGAAGAAGTACACTGGAAAGAAAGCAAACAACATAGTAAACAAACATCACATAAGCATGGCACGATGCGCAAACAAGTATGATGCATGTCCGGTTTAATGAGGCATGTCATGGCAAAGTGCACAATCAACCCTACAAATTAAGTGGAGCTCAATATGCAAAGTTGCATATTGACGGAACACCACGTGACTTATTTAGTTCGATCTTGTTTATGTACCCAACAATATTAAATGTTGTTAGCATGGCAAGAGGTGAAGCAAAGTAAAACTACCTATCTAGTCAAGTTTAAATGAGGCCGGAACAACAAACAACAATTTTGGTGAAACCCCATATGCATATTTTAATGTTTGGTACTTTCCTGCCCTAAACCATATTTTATATTGATTAAACATGCAAGATGATTCCATCATGTTAAACTAGGCAAAATTCTACCCCATTTACATATAAAGTTTATTAAATTTGGAGCTACGGTTAATTAGTTATGAATTAAAACATTTTAGCAAGTTATTTAAGAAAATTTAAACAAACAGCATATTAAACATTTTAAACATGGATGAAAAAGATATATTATGAAACTAGATGAAAAACTAAGCAAGTTTCATATACAAAGTTCTTACATGTGATGATTAGTTTGTGAGATATTAAATGCATGAAGGGTAGGGGGTTTTCTGTAAATTTGAAAATCCCTGGAAATTAGCTAAATTCGCAGAACCAAAAAAACATCCACTGGGCCGAAGCTGAACTGGCCCAGCAGTAAGAAAAAAAGGAGGGGGCGCTTGGGGTGGCCTCACCCATGGGCTTCGGCCCGGGAGTTGAAGGGGAGGCCGCTGGGCCGGAGCAAAGGTGGCCCAGGCACGGTGTGGCAGCAATCAACGCGGAACGAGCGAGCGAGCGCGAGGTTCAAAGCGGCGGTGCTGACGGCGTGTGCTCTTCTCCTGCTCGATGCAGGAGCAGGGGAGGCCGGCGATGGTGCGAAGACCGGCGAGGGCTCCGGCGATGCAGGTCTGGCAGGGCCGCTGGTCTCCAGGACGATGGCTCTGGCCGGGAACGGGCTTGGACGGCAGCTTCAGGCGACGTAGGGGCACAACAACCTAAAGAAGACGGTGTCGATGGCAGGGGTCGGAGGCTGCAGGCAGGGGGTTCTTGGTGAAGCGGTCGCCAGCGAGAGGCTGGCGCCTTGCAGGCTCGCCATTGCTCGGGCGATGTGTGTTGGAGGCTGCCTGGTGCAGAGGACGTCACAGGCGAGGCAGGGGAAGACGACGGCTATCCATGGCTACTGCTGCTGCTGCTGAGAGGAGGAAAGGCTGTGCGATGAGGAAGTGGAGGCGAGGAAGCTCGACGAGGTCGAGGTCGAGAGCAGGACGCCGGGGTGGCTCAGCGTGGTGCAGCTCGCGCACGAGGAGAAGCAGAGGAGGCCCGACGAGATGGCCGTGGAGGTCGAAGCAGGGGCGAGGTCGAGCTCGGGGACGAGCCCCTACTGCTCGGGGAGGCGCGAAGTAGAGGAGGCTCGAGACGGCGGCGCTCGCGGGAGAGGGCGCAGAGGAAGGCAGGCTTGGCATGCTACTGCTGCTCCGATGAGGCAACCGGAAGCGATGGTGGTCGGTGAGGCCCTCGGGCACGAGGTCCTTGGTGGCGGCGAGCTTGACGTGCGGCTCCTGGACCCGGGCGCGAGCGAGGTTGGCGATGCAACGAAGGAGGCAGCAAAGACGGGCCCGGGCGTGGGATGGCACCAGGAGACCAGGACGAGGCACCGGCAACGGCGAGGATGAGGTCGGGGTCCATCGGGAGGCCTCCATGGCACTGGCGTACTCCTGCTGGTGATGCTTGTCGGCAGAGGGAGAAGGGGATCCAGGAGGATCCCGATGTGGGATTGAGTGTGGCGGCGGCGGATCCGAGGAGGAGAAGGCTGTGGCTTCGGTTGGCTGGAGGTTTGGATCGGGAGGGATGGATCCCGAGAGGGATTTGGTGGAGTGGCGGTGGCGATGGGACAAACCCCCTAGATTTTAGGGTTGCTGCCTAGGTATATATATAAAGCACTGGATTTTTGGTTAGGGGCTATAAGGACCCTCCGATCGCAATCATACGATCGTGAGTAAAATAGTTAGGGAGTCCAAATAATAAAATGGTGATGTTTTGTGGATGTTTGGGGATGTTCCGGACATAACGGTAGCGACAGCCCGGGTCGGGTCCGAGACAACTTTCGGACGCGCGCGAGGGGCCAATGCACTATACAAAGAGGGGTAGGCATGGGCCTAGGTGGACTGTGGAGAGCGGGTTGGTCTCAGAGAAGAGGGGAGAGAAACAGCCCGGCATGGTTTTCGGAGACCGAAAACGTCCGACGAAAAGACCGGCTATACTGCCGCTATAGTTTGACGGTTGGGCTATCAAACGAACTCCGAATGCGATGAAACTTGACAGGTGGTCTATCTACACTATAATAAGACCTCACGCCAACTTTCAACCCAATCCGAGAATATTTTCCGGCCACTTATAAAATACTATTTCGGACATGCCGCGGGCGCATGCAAGTGTGTCTGGGCTCAGAACGGGCAACAGAGAGAACGAGGAGGCCGGGACGCATGCAAGTTTCGAAAACATGATGATGCAATGCACATGATGACATGACAAGATGCGACACGCAAGCAAAGACAAGGCAACAACAGCGAATAACTGGAAGACACCTGGCACATCGGTCACGAGGCGTTACATCTACGCCGTCAGGTCCCAGTCCCCCGGTAGGCTTCAGCCGTCACTGGTATGCTAGGTCGCAATGCCATGATTAAGGCCAGGAGATGAGCGGCCCAAGGTCCTTTAAGAGCTCCCAAGGCGCGATGTTCAGGAGGTCCCCTTTGGCGTGCAAGAAGCTCCCTGGAGGTTGAAAAGGAAAGCAGTACTGCCAGAGCAAGTTTATAAGAGCGGAGTGCTTCAGAAGGAGAGATTCACTTCATTACGCATGGGTGACTTATCTTCTGGCAAGCCTATGGTGATTTCTTGCACAACGCCCAATTCGTGCTTCAACGGTGATGCTACTAGGTAGGGCCACGCCGGTCTCCCCTTTCCTCGCCCATCTGAATGCTCTACGTCCTCGGGTCCCAACCCTCCAGCGAGGCTCAGCCGTCGCTGGTATGCCAGGTCGTG
Organism: Triticum urartu; assembly: GCF_003073215.2. Classification (NCBI taxonomy): domain Eukaryota; kingdom Viridiplantae; phylum Streptophyta; class Magnoliopsida; order Poales; family Poaceae; genus Triticum; species Triticum urartu. The sequence continues at coordinate 274,605,335 of NC_053025.1, forward strand.
ATGCCATGGTCAAGGCCAGGGGTGAGGGATGGAGAGTCAGTAAGAGCTCCTGAGGCGTGATGCTTAGGAGCCCCCCTTTAACGCGCAAGTGACTCACATAAATTAGGTGCGGCCGGCGGGGCCGCCTGTAGTTGAGCTCCGGAGATTCCTACGGGTTAGTCCGAGAGGAGATTATAACCCGTAATCACATCTGTTGTCCTGCCACTGATCTTTCCGCAAGAAGATGAAGGCTCTGAGGATCTGGTGAGGTGACGTGCGCGGAGTGGGCCGCGAGCCAGAGCTCGATCTCAGAGGTTTATCTGCGTTGCAGGGACAGACCCGAGCACAAGCGATGTGCCAGCATGTGTATCCCCCATTGCGAGATGAGCGAGAGGCCGGTCAGCAATGCGGGGAGCCGCGAAGGGCGTTAGGCAAGCAGGTGATAACATAAATCATCTTATGGAAGGATATAAAGCTAGTCCAGATAGATGCAAGAACGATACATGCCGCGGGGATAGACCCACGCGACCTGGGGATGATGCAGCCCGAGGGGTGCCCCCAACAAAGTAATTCAAGGATACAGAAGGATATGTGTCGCAGGGACATGCCCATGCGACCTGGGGATAATGCAGCCCGAGGGGCGCCCCCAACTGAATAAACTGGAAAATGTCACCTGGTGCCGTTGCTGAAGAGATGTCGAAGTAGTTGAAGATGTGCGCTGAAAAGATTGCTCCTCATGAGCCGCCTGGGTCCTGAACCTCGGGAGGCTCTGGAAGCTCAGGAGGATCACGAAGAACCTTTGCCACCACCGCCAGGACCGCGTGGTTCCTGGCCTCCTGAGCGGCCATGATGCTTCACAGGTGACGCTGGAAGGCGACAACCGCATTCGGCAAGCTAAAAGGCATGCGAACATAACTGTGAGGTGGGCCCTCACCCCGACCAACGCGCAAGGCCAGAAGCGTTCTCGAGATGCGGCTCTTTTGAGCCCTGGAATGTTGACGCGGACACGCAGCCCGTTGTCCTCGCTAGGACAAGGGGTCGTGCCAGGTGGTTGGCGATGGTCGCCACGCATGGCTCTCGCCTCTCGAAGCTCCTCGGTCATCTTGGTGATAAACTCATGAGCACCTGGCACCCCATGCCTCCTGCCCTCGTGAGAGAAGTGTACGATGACCCATGCCTCCAAGTGGTGCCCGAGAGCATCCCTCACGACGTTGGCAAAGTCAGAGGCCCTCCAGAAGAGAGCCCCCAAACCCAGCCTGAGGAGGGCGCCAGGCGTGCGTTCCTATGCACGGGAGGGAGGCGGCCCATCTGTGGGCGTAGATCCTGAGGTGGTGCCGCTGGAGACACCGCTCCCCTGAGGCTCTTAGCGAAGTAGCTCCTTCTTCTTCTTGAGGACAGCCTCAGGACGGTAGATGGCTCCTTCATTGTCTAGGTCTTCAAGCCCCGCAGCCTGATAGGCGCGCTCGAGGGAGCACACTGTGTCCTTCTTCTCGCAGGCGATCGTGATGATGTCGCAGTTCCTTGGCATCTTGAGGACGTTGTAGCCATGGTGGGTTACTGCCATGAACTTGGGCAGGGCCGAATACCTAAGGATGGCGTTGTACGGGAGGTGGATGTGAGCGACGTCGAAGTCGGTGAGCTCGGTGCGGTAGTTGTCGTGCTGGCCGAAGGTGACAGGAGGCGGATCTGCCCTATAGGGATGGTGGAGCCGTCGCTCACTCCTGAGAAGGGCTTGGTGGAATGCAGCTGATCATATGGCACTTGGAGGCGGTCGAACGTCTCGATGGAAAGGACATTGAGCCCCGCACCACCATCGATGAGGGTCTTGGTGACAAGGACATTGTTGATGACGGGCGAGCAAAGCTTCAGAAGGGCGCCGGCAGTTGCTGCACACTTTAGCTGGTCGGACGAGCTGAAGGTGATGGTGCACTTGGACCACCTGAGCGGACGTGTGGCCTCGAGCCTGGGGAGGGCCACATTCACCTCATGAGTGAACTGCTTTAAGATGCGGTGGGAGGCTAGGGCCTGAGCGCCACCCAAGATGCAGGCGATGGCGCGAGGCTCCTAGAAGCCCCATGTCGTCGTTCTGGGACTGGGGGTACCCAGACTTGCCTGCATGTGGCCCGCGAGCGTGGCTCCACCAATTGCCTGGTACGGCCCATCTTTAGCAGCAACAACTCAAGACCCTTGCGAAGGACCGAGCCTCGCGAGACGGACGACACCAAGGTCTCCCTGGGGCAGTCTCACTAGGCTTGCTCCCGAGGAGCGGAGATATCTATGCAAGGGGCACCTTGCGAGGTTCACGTGATGTGAGCCATGACGACCAAGGCCAGGCGGGCGCCAGTGGGCGCAGTGTACCAGTTTCCTCTTTGGTGCTAAGGAGGCAAGCGCAGGCGTGGGGTCCCAAGGAATCAGGCAAAGGTTTCCATATCGGTGCAACAAGACCAAGACCGCCAGGACGGCAGGACGGAGGTCATCGCGGAGCCCATGGTAGCATCACCACCAGAGCCTTTGGCAGGCGAAGACAACCTTTTGTCAGGATAGATTGTACTGGTTGTCTCCCTTCGAGTTTCGACGTTGTGGATCCCTTCCCGCCTAACATTTGGGAAGAGGACCAAGGCCACTATAAATAGGACTTAGCCACCACCATAGAGGGGGATGGAATCTATTTCCACCCTGACCGGCTCACCAGCTCATCGAGCCCAAGAACACCTCACCCTCCGGAGGCTATTCATCCACTGTACTAGTTCATCCTCAGCCCCTCGAGAAAATCCACCACACACTGGAGTAGGGTATTAAACTGCTAGGTGGCCCGAGCCAGTATAAACCCTCGTGACTCTTGTTCTTTGGGTCCGTCAAGCTAGGTTGTGGGATCGTTGAGGGAGCGAGCTACGAAGAGAGTGTTCTTCGTGCACACCCCATAGTTTGAACCTCACAAGGGTTTGCCGGAACCCGCAATCCGACATTTGGCACACCAGGTAGGGGTGCGCTGAAGCCTTTCTTCCGTCTATCGACGCACGACTGCTCCGCCGCATCCATGGCTGGCGCTCGCTGGGCCCGTGCTGAGCCGAGCCGCTCTCAACACTCGTGTCGCCCAGACGGCGCTCGTCGGCGGGCGTCCCCATCGCTCTCCATCACCCGTTGCCGACGCCGCCACCAGCCCGACAGGGAACGTGCAACAAGCTTCTCGATGCACCCCTCCGTGCGGAGGGACGGACGCACCGCCACCCCATTGTTGACTCCGGCCGGCTCATCGTCCCACGCTCTCCGCGGGCCCGCGGACGCGAGGCCGCGCTACTCCTGGCACGCGAGCTCATGCTCTACCGTCCCGTCGACGACCTCTAGGAGGACTGGCTCGACCGCATCGTCGAGCTCGTCAGCGCCGTTGGGAGCTCTCCTGCATCGTCCCTTTTGCTGCCTCGTCCGCCTCCCGTTGCGGGCGACGTGGCCCATGGAGCACCTTCGCCACCTCCACATCAAGACGTCGCCCTTGCACCAAGACACACGGCCCTGCGGCGCAACCCACCGCGTAGGGCGCCCGTAAGTGAAGAAGTAAGCTGCCGGGAAATCTCGTGGCCAGAAGAAGATGCCCCTACACCCCCCGCACCACCATGTCAAGACCGTGCGCCGCCTATGGCGGCGGCGCGTGGGTACCAAAACCAGGGTCCACCTCCACGACAGGCTCCAGTCACCACCGTGGGCTGCTGAGCCTTCACCCCCGATCTGTGCAGCGTTGTCTGGCCTGGTAAGTTCAAGCTCGACCCCTGACCCTGCTGAGTTCTTGTAGCTCTACGAGAAAGTTATGTAGAACTAGTTTCCCATGGCTCTCAAAGACGGCGTGTGGTCGTGGCTCTTGAACCTGCCTATGGGATCGATCTCCTCCTGGGGAGAGATGCGCGAGCGCTTCGTCGCCAACTTCCAAGGCACTCGCGACTGCCCGCCTGCCGCGGTGACCTGTGGCCAATCAAGCAATAGCCAGGGGAGACCCTGCAGAAGTGCATCCAGCGTTTCAACAACGTTCTCCTCAAGATCCCCAAGGTGGCTAACGAGGCCATCATCTCAGCATTTTCCGATAGCGTCTGTGATGTCAAGTTGAAGGAGGAGCTCGCCACACACAAGGACCTGTGCACAACTCTGGAGATGTTCAACATGGCGACCGAGTGTGCGAGAGCTGAGGAGGGATGCCTCTCCCTTCTCAAGCTTCCAGCCGCCGACCCGGAAGACAAGAAGGCCAAGACCAAGGACATGAAGCGCAAGGGGGCTACCGTGCTCGCAGCGGAGCCAGAGATGAAGCGGGGCTACGACCAACCCGAGTCATCCAAGGCCAACCGCCTATTCTGCAACTTCCACAATGTGCATAGCCACAACACCAACGAGTGTCAGGAGCTCAGAGCCATTCGTGACGGGTGCTTCGGTCGACGCCCCAAGTGCAACAACCGATGCTACGACCGTGGAGGAGCCCGAACTAGAGGATGCTAGTGAAGGAAATATGCCCTAGAGGCAATAATAAAGTTGTTATTTATATTTCCTTATATCACTATAAATGTTTATTATTCATGCAAGAATTGTCTTAGCCAAAAACTTAGTACATGTGTGAATACATAGACAAACAGAGTGTCACTAGTTTGCCTCTACTTAATTAGCTCATAGAATCAATGATTGTTATGTTTCCTAACCACAGACATGAGTTGTCATTTCATTAATGGGATCACATCATTAGAGAACGATGTGATTTACTTGACCCATGAGTTATCTTATCACGATGATTGTTTGGTTTGTTGCTATTGCTTTCTCCATAACTTATACATGTTCCTATGACTATGAGATCATGCCCGAAGGAACACTTTGTGTGTTTTGATGTACCTAAGATAGTTTGGACTCCCGGATGTTATCATGGACATGACGAGGAGTCTCGACATGGTCGAGACATTAAGATTGATATATTGGACGGCTATATTCGGACACCGGATGAGTTCCGGGGGTAACTAGATATTTTATCAGAGTGTCGGGGGAGGGGGGTTATCGGTACCCCCGGTGGAACTAATGGGCCAACATGGGCCTTGTGGGAGAGAGAGGAGAGGGCCTAGGGCTCGCCGCGCCCCCCCTTGGGAGTCCGAATTGGACAAGGAGGGTGGCGGCGCCCCCTCTTTCCTCCCTCTCTCCCTCTCCATCCTTCCCCCTCCCCCCTTCCTAGTTGGAATAGGAAAAGGGGAGTCCTACTCCTACTAGGAGGAGGACTCCCCCTCTCCTTGGCGCGCCCCAAGGCCGACCGGCCTTCCCCCTTGCTCCTCTATATACGGTGGTAGGGGGCACCCTACAACATGCAAGTTGATTGTTTCCAGCCGTGTGCGGTGCCCCCCTCCACCATAATCCACCTTGGTCATATCGTAGCGGTGCTTAGGCGAAGCCCTATTCCGGTAGCATCATCATCACCGTCATCACGCCGTCGTGCTAACAAAGCTCTCCCTCGAAGCTCTACTGGATCGTGAGTCCATGGGACGTCACCGAGCCGAACGTGTGCAGATCGCGGAGGTGCTGTACCTTTGGTGCTAGGATAGGTCGGTTGTGAAGTCGTACGACTACATCAACTGCGGTGTCATAACGCTTCCGCTTACGGTCTATGAGGGTATGTAGATAACACTCTCCCCTCTCTTTGCTATGCATCACCCTGATCCTGCGTGTGCGTAGGATTTTTTTTGAAATTACTGCGTTTCCCAACTGTGGCATCTGAGCCAGGTTTATGCGTAGATGCTATATGCATGAGTAGAACACAAAGGAGTTGTGGGCGTGGGTATATACATATTGCTTTCCATCAATAGTTGATTCTTGATTCGACGGTATTGTTGGATGAAGCGGCCCAGACTGACATTACGCGTACGCTTACGCGAGATTGGTTCTACCGACGTGCTTTGCACAGATGTGGCTGGTGGGTCTCAGTTTCTCCAACTTTAGTTGAATCAGATTCAATGAACAGGGTTCTTTCTAATCAAAAACCAATCACTATACCACATTGTGGTTTTTGGTGCGTAGGCAAGAACGGTTCTTGCTTAGCCCGTAGCATCCATGTAAAACTTGCAACAACGAAGTAGAGGACGTCTAACTTGTTTTTGCAGGGCATGTTGTGATGTGATATGGTCAAGATATGATGCTAAATTTTATTGTATGAGATGATCATGTTTTGTAACACAGTTATCGGCAACTGGCAGGAGCCATATGGTTGTTGCTTTATTGTATGAAATGCAATCGCCATGAAATTTCTTTACTTTATCACTAAGTGGTAGCGATAGTCGTAGAAGCAATAGTTGGCGAGACGACAACGATGCTTCGATAGAGATCAAGGTGTCAAGCCGGTGACGATGGTGATCATGACAGTGCTTTGGAGATGGAGATCAAAGCACAGGATGATGATGGCCATATCATATCACTTATATTGATTGCATGTGATGTTTATCCTTATGCATCTTATTTTGCTTAGTTCGATGGTAGAATTATAAGATGATCTCTCACTAAATTTCAAGGTATAAGTGTTCTCCCTGAGTATGCACCGCTGCTACAGTTCGTCGTGTCGAGACACCACGTGATGATCAGGTGTGATAAGCTCTATGTTCACATACAATGGGTGCAAGCCAGTTTTACACACGCAGATTACTCGTGTTAAAATTGACGAGCCTAGCATATGCAGATATGGCCTCGGAACACTCAGAACGGAAGGTCGAGCGTGAATCATATAGTACATATGATCAACATAGTGATGTTCACCATTGAAAACTACTCCATCTCACGTGATGATCGGACATGGTTTAGTTGATATGGATCACGTGATCACTTAGATGATTAGAGAGATGTCTATCTAAGTGGGAGTTCTTAACTAATTTGATTAATTGAACTTTAATTTATCATGAACTTAATACCTGATAGTATTTTGCATGTCAATGTTGTTGTAGATAGATGGCCCGTGTTGTTGTTCCATTGAATTTTAATGTGTTCCGATAAAGCTAAGTTGAAAGATGATGGTAGAAACTACACAGACTGGATCTGTAACTTGAGGATTATCCTCATTGTTGCACAGAAGAATTACGTCCTGGAAGCACCGCTAGGTGACAAACCCGCTGTTGGAGCAATGCCAGATGTTGTAAACACCTGGTAGAGCAAAGCTGATGACTACTCGATAGTTCAGTGTGCCATGCTTTACGGCTTAGAACCAGGACTTCAATGACGTTTTGAACATCATGGAGCATATGAGATGTTCCAGGAGTTGAAATTAATATTTCAAGCAAATGCCCAGATTGAGAGATATGAAGTCTCCAATAAGTTCTACAACTACAAGATGGAGGAGAATAGTTCTATCAGTGAACATATACTCAAAATGTCTGGGTACCACAATCACTTGACTCAACTGGGAGTTAATCTTCCTGATGATAGTGTCATTGACAGAGTTCTTCAATCACTTCCACCAAGCTACAAGAGCTTCGTGATGAGCTATAATATGCAAGGGATGGATAAGATGATTCCTGAGCTCTTCGCAATGCTAAAGTCTGCGGAGGTAGAAATCAAGAAGGAGCATCAAGTGTTGTTGGTCAAGTGAATAAACCCAAGTCTAGACCTAAGCCTGAGACTAAATGCTTCTACTGCAAAGGAACTGGTTACTGGAAGCGGAACTGCCCCAAGTATTTGGCGGAGAAGAAGGATGGCAAAGTAAAAGGTATATTTGATATATATGTTATTGATGTGTACCTTACTAATGCTCACAGTAGTGCATGGGTATTTGATAATCGTTCAGTATCTAACATTTGCAACTCGAAATAGGGGCTACGGATTAAGCGAAGATTGGCTAAGGGCTAGGTTAGGATGCACGTGGGAAATGGTTCCAAAGTCGATGTGATCGCCGTCGGCATGCTACCTCTACATCTACCTTCGGGATTGTTTTAGACCTAAATAATTGTTATTTGGTGCCAGCGTTGAGCATGAACATTATATCTAGATCTTGTTTGACGCGAGACGGTTATTCATTTAAATCAGAGAATAATGGTTGTTCTATTTACATGAGTAATATCTTTTATGGTCGACCTGCTTCCGCGCTACGACGGCAGCCCCGACCCTGCTGAGTTCTTGTAGCTCTACGACTTGAGCATCGAGGCAGCCAGTGGCAACGAGAAAGTAATGGCGAACTGGTTTCCGATGGCTCTCAAAGATGGCATGCGCTCATGGCTCTTGAACCTGCCCGCGGGATCGATCTCCTCCTGGGCAGAGATGCGCGAGCGCTTCGTCGCCAACTTCCAAGGCACTCGCAAGGCCATCCACCGATGACCTGTGGCGCATCAAGCAATAGCCAGGGGAGACCCTGCAGAAGTACATCTAGTGTTTCCACAGCGTTCTCCTCAAGATCCCTAAGGTGACGGACGAGGCCATCATCTCAGCATTTTCTGATAGCGTCCGTGATGGCAAGATGAAGGAGGAGCTTGCCACACACGAGGACATATGCACTACTCTGGAGATGTTCAACATGGCCACCAAGTGCGCGAGAGCTGAGGAGGGACGCCTCTCCCTTCTTGAGCTTCCAGCCGCCGACCCGGAAGACAAGAAGGCCAAGACCAAGGACATGAAGCGCAAGGGGGCTACCGTGCTCGCAGCGGAGCCAGAGATGAAGCGCGACTATGACCATCCCGAGTCATCCAAGGCCAACCACCTATTCTACACCTTCCACAACATGCACAGCCACAACACCAACGACTGTCAGGAGCTCAGGGCCATCTGCGACGGGCGCTTCGGTCGAGGCCCTGAGTGCAACGACCGATGCTACGGCCGTAGAGGAGGCCGAACTGGAGGACGCTGGTGAAGGAAATATGCCCTAGAGGCAATAATAAACTTGTTATTTATATTTCCTTATATCATTATAAATGTTTATTATTCATGCTAGAATTGTATTAACCGGAAACTTAGTACATGTGTGAATACATAGACAAACAGAGTGTTACTAGTTTGCCTCTAGTTAACTAGCTCATTGAATCAATGATGGTTATGTTTCCAAACCATAGACATGAGTTTTCATTTCATTAACGATATCACATCATTAGAGAATGATGTGTTTGACTTGACCCATCCGTTAGCTTAGCACGATGATCGTTTAGTTTGTTGCTATTGCTTTCTGCATAACTTATACATGTTCCTATGACTATGAGATCATGCCTGAAGGAACACTTTGTGTGCTACCAAACGTCACAACGTAACTGGGTGATTATAAAGGTTGTCTACATGTGTCTCCGATGGTGTTTGTTGAGTGGGCATAGATCGAGATAAGGATTTTTCACTCCTATTGTCGGAGAGGTATCTCTAGGCCCTCTCGGTAATGCCCATCACTATAAGCCTTGCAAACAATGTGATTAATGAGTTAGTTGTGGGATGATGCAGTACGGAACGAGTAAAGATACTTGCCAGTAACGAGATTGAACTAGGTATTGAGATATTGATGATCGAATCTCGGGCAAGTAACATACTGATGGCAAACGGAACAACATATGTTGTTATGCGGTTTGATCGATAAAGATCTTCGTAGAATATGTAGGAGCCAATATGAGCATCTAGGTTCTGCTATTGGTTATTGACCGTAGACATGTCTCAGTAATGTCTACATAGTTCTCGAACCCGTAGGGTCCGCACGCTTAACGTTCGGTGATGATCGGTATTACGAGTTTATGTGTTTTGATGTACAGAAGATAGTTTGGAGTCCCGGATGTGATCACGGACATGACGAGGAGTCTCGACATGGTCGAGGCATAAAGATTGATATATTGGACGACTATATTCGGACACCGGATGAGTTCCGGGGGTCACCGGATATTTATCGGAGTGCCGAGGGAGGGGGGTTATCGGTACCCCTGGGGGAACTAATAAGCCAACATGGGCCTTGTGGGAGATAGAGGAGAGGGCCTAGGGCTGGCCGCCCCCTGGGAGTCTGAATTGGACAAGGAGGGGGTGGCGCCCCCTATTTCCACCCTCTCTCCCTCTCCTTCCTTCCCCCTTCCCCTTTCCTAGTTGGAATAGGAAAAGGGGAGTCCTACTCCTACTAGGAGGAGGACTCCCCCTCTCCTTGGCACTCCCCAAGGCCAGCCGGCCTCCCCCTTGCTCCTTTATATACGGGGGAAGGGGGGCACCCTAGAACACACAACTTGATTGTTTCCAGCCGTGTGCGGTGCCCCCTCCACCATAATCCACCTCGGTCATATCGTGCGGTGCTTAGGCAAAGCCTTGTTCTGGTAGCATCATCATTACCATCATCACGACATCGTGCTGACGAAGCTATCCCTCGAAGCTCTACTGGATCATGAGTTCGTGGGACATCATCGAGCCGAACGTGTGTAGATCGCGGAGGTGTCGTACCTTCGGTGCTAGGATCGGTCGATCGTGAAGATGTACGACTACATCAACCGCGCTGTCATAACGCTTCCACTTACAGTCTACGAGGGTACGCAGACAACACTCTCCCCTCTTGTTGCTATGCATCACCATGATCTTGAGTGTGCGTAGGATTTTTTTTTTGAAATTACTGCGTTTTCCAACACTGGGATGACCGCGGCCCCCTCTAGGAGTGGCGTGACTTGCCTCGCGAGGATCGCTGGCAGGACCAGCCTCGCGATGGTGCCTGGAGAGACCAGCCTTGTGAGGACCATCCGTAGGGCAACGCTGGCCTCCCTCCGCTGTCACCAGCACCAAGGAGGAATGACGACCATCACCAGGATGAGGGGGCTGGGGGCTTCCAGGAGCCTCGTGCCATCGTTTGCATCTTGGGTGGCGCTGAGGCCCCAGCCTCTCAGCGCATCTTCAAGAACTTTGCTCGGGAGGTGAACACGGCCATCACCAGGCTCAAGGCCACACGCCTGCTTAGGTGGTCCAAGTACACCATCACCTTCAGCTCATCCGACCCGCTCAAGTGCACGGCAACTGCCGGTGCCCTCCTGATGCTCTGCTCTCCCATCATCAGCAACGTCCTCATCACTAAGACCCTCACCGACGGCGGCATAGGGCTCAATGTCCTTCCCGTCAAAATGTTCGACCACCTCCAAGTGTCGTATGATCAGTTGCAGCCAACCAAGCCCTTCTCAGGAGTGACCGACGGCTCCACAACCCCAATAGGGAAGGTCCGCCTCCCTGTCACCTTAGGAAAGCGCGACAACTACCGCACCGAGCTCATCGACTTCGAGTCGCCCACATCCATCTGTTGTACAATGACATCCTTGGGTATCCCTCCCTGTCCAAGTTTATGGCAGTGACGCATCACGCCTACAGTGTCCTCAAGATGCCAGGAAGCTGTGGTGTCATCATGGTCGCCTGCGAGGAAAAGGACGGGTTGTGCTATCTCGAGGACGCTTACCAGGCTGCAGCGGTCGAAGACCTAAAAAACGAAGGCGCTGTCTACCCTCTTGAGGCTTTCCCCAATAAGAAGAAGTAGCTGCTCTGCCAAGGGCTTCAGGAGGGCGGATTCTCTAGTGGCACCACCTCAGGGCCCGTGCCCACAGATGGGGTGCCTCCTTCTCTCGCACAGGAAGGCACGCCCGGTGCCCTCCTCAGGCTAGGCTCGGGGGCTCTCTATTAGAGGGCCTCTGACTTAGCCAATGTCATAAGGGAGGCGCTCGGGCACCACGCGGAGGCATGCTTCACCACACGCTTCCCTCATGAGGGCACAAGGTAGGGAGTGCCCACTGCTCAGCAGTTCATCACCAAGGCAACCAAGGAGCTTCAAGAGGCGAGAACCATGCACGGCGATCACCGCCCACCACCTGGCACAACTCCTTGTCCTGGCAAGGACGACGAGTTGCGCGTCTGCGTCAACATCCCAGGGCTCAACAGGGTTGCATCCCAGGAGCGTTTCTGGCCCTTGCGCGTTGGTCAGTGCGAGGGTCCATCTCACAGCTATGTTCGCATGCCATTCGGCCTGCCGAACGCGGCTGTCCCCTCCCAGCGCCACCTGAGGAGTGTTCTGGCGGCTCAGGAGCTCAGGCATCACGCAGTCCTAGCAGACATGGCGACGGTTCTTCATGAGCCTCCTGGGCCCCCAAGGCCTCCTGAGGCTCTGGACCCAGGCAACTCGTGAGGAGCAACTCCTTCAGGATGCGTCTCCAGCCACATCAACACCTCTCCAGTAGCGGTATCAGGTGACTCTTTCCGATTCATTTAGTTGGGGACGCCCCGGGGTAGCATTATCCCAAAGTCGCACATTCCTATCCGTGCGATGTGTATCCCTTTTGCATCTCTAGCTTACTCTGTTGGGGGTGCCCCTTGGGCTTCATCATCCCCAGGCCGCACGGTTCCGTACATGCGGCATGTATCATCCTTGAATTTATCTGAACTAGCTTGCCCTGTTTCATGAGTTACCTTATGATCATCACCTGCCTGTCCGGTACTTTGATACCATGAATGTCGTGCGCCCTTGCAAGCCCGCCCGCGACCGCCTCATGATTAAGGACTATCACGGTGTTTGTGCTCGGGTCCGTCCCTACAGCGTCACTAATACCCATGAGGCTGAGCTCTAGCTCGTAGGCCAGTTCCCATGTACGTCACCTCCCATGGCCCTTGGTGCCTTTTTATCGCATGAGCTAATCACGGATAGACGAGTAAGGGCGCGCGACCCTGTGCCTCGCCACCACGGGAGCCGCGCGCCGGTTGTCTTTCTTTAGGATTTTTTGCATGAGAAGACAGGGCACGACGTCTGTGCTCGGGTCCGTCCCTGCAGCGTCAATAAACCCAACGACTAAGCTCTGTTTGGCGGGCTGGCCCTGTTCACGTCACCTCCTAGGGGCGTTGGTGTTTGGCCTTCTCATGTGATCGCCTCGGGAGATTCATTCGGCGCAGGTTGTCTAACCATCTCGCAGGTCCACCACAGCTGTCAATAATCAAGTTCAAGCGCAACCTGCCTTGAGGTAGGGCCTCGTGGGTGACGCGCTGGCTCAAGAGTGCCCAGACACACCTCGTCTAGCCCTTCCGTGCAGGGCACGTGTCAGGGCGGGGCTGTACACGCCCCGAGGGCTCCACTCAGAGGGAGCCCTCACTGACGTACCAGTGGAAGTACCATGCTCCACGCTGGCAGTCCACACAGTCGAGGAACGGCTATGCCCGTGCAAGTGCGGAAGCGCTATGCTCCGCGCTGGTGATAAACAACTGAGGGCGGCCCCATGGCCGCATCAACCACAGGGAGCCACCCGGCTTGGTGTCCAGCCTCGTCGCAACACTTTCCCCTTGGGAGAGTCATGCGAGGGAGCTGGGCACGGGGGCAGCGCTCAGGTCATGCTTGGCGTACGCCACCCTTCCAGGTCCCCCGGACCTGGTAGTCACGCGACCCTCCCGAGCAGGACCTCGATGAGGATAGGTATGGAGGTCTGTTTGTACGTCAAGGGGGACTCCTGAGCATTGCGAACCAGGAGCCTAATTGGTCATGTAGCCCCTCACGCCTTGGTATCGTCCTGGTGATCCGGATGACCCAATGGCGGCTGAGGTACGCGCGGGGCCCGGCCCTTCCGACGCAGAACACTAAGGCCTACTTTCGCATCTCCTTCCCACAGGCCGTTTGTGTGTCAAGGGAGACTCTTGAGCATTTCGAATCAAGAGCCTAAGTGGTCACGTAGCCCCTCACCCCTTGATCTCGTCCTGGTGATCCGGACGACCCAACGGCGGCTGAGGTATGCGCGGGGCCGGGCCCTGCTGACGTAGAACATAAAGCAAATGGGAAGGAACTCGCGGAATCCTAACAAATTATTACAAGACATGTTGTTCCTCAAATACCAAATAGAATTTTTAATGCCTCCATGAGGCATGGTTCATATCGTAGGGAAGTAAAAATGGGATGGGGCATTGCCAGCAAGCCTCCTCTTCAGCCTTGGGCGCTGCCGTCGGGGAGCGCCCCATCGTCGGCAGTGTCACCGTCGCCCATGTCGTTGGCCATGGTCGTGGGATCGATGGCACCATCAGCCAGAGGCGCAGGGTCGATGGTGAGGAACTTCTCCAGCAGGGCCTCCACTAAGTCCTTCACGGCGTCGGCAGCTGCTGCACAGTGCTTCTCGTCCACAGGTTCAAGTAGATCTCCAAGGTCGGTGCTCGGGCCGCGAAGATGGAGGTGGCTGAAGACGCATGTCATAGCCGAGGAGGAGCTTTCCCCTCCACCATGGGGCCGATCCCATTAATGACGTCCTCGAGAACCGCAACTAGATGAGGAATTAGCTCGGTGGGGCCTTCCTCATCTGTCACCAGCGGCTTCTTCAAGCCCTTCCCGTAGAGCTCCCGCAGGGCCTCACGGGACTTAAGCTCAAGGGATTTGAAGGTCGCACGATATTCAATGAGGATCTTCGCCTTGTCTTCCAACTGGGCCTTCTCCACCTCCACCTTCTTCTCCAGCTTCTCCAGGCGGTCGCGCTCCGTGGCCTGTGCCCGCGCCAGCTGCTCCAGCTCGGTGTCATGGCGAGCGACCTTGTCTTCCCGAGCCTTCAGCTTCTCCTCCCGTGCCTTGTTCTGGCGAGCCTCGATAGTGCGTTCATTGTGCAGGGTCTCCAACTCGGCCTCCGCCACTCGGCAGCGCTAGTTGGCGGCCTCGACATCGTTCAACGCCACATCATGAGCGGCTACAGCCAGGTCGGTAGTCCGCTTACCCTCTTTAGAAGATGCCACAGCCTGCCCCACGCCCCCCTCACAGACACGTCGCACTACAACCACTCTGAGATCAGCTCCAGGCGCCCTGACGCCAGGCGACGGTCGGCGCCCTGAAGCTCATCCTGAAGCTGGGTTAGCGCAGTGAAAGCGTCCTCCAGAGCGTCAGGCAGGGCAGAAGGATCGCGGCCAAGCGGCATGATGGGAAGAGGAGGAGGCAGCATCGGCGCCAAGGCCTGCAGGTCGGCGGCAGTAGAAGAGGCCGGGGGCTCCTGAGCCTTTGGAGCCTCAGCAGGAAAGCTGGGGGCAGGCGCCTCCGGAGCTGGCTTTGGCCATGGAGATCGCCTTCTCCTGAGGTCGGGCCTCTGAATCTCGCGAGGACTACCCGGGCGCTGAGGCTCGGGAGCCATCACCGTCCCTCTGTGCCGGGGGGCGGCAGCAGGTGGCTGTGGGGCCTCAGGGGTTGTGGTTGCCCCCTTCTTCGTCTTCACCACCGACGTTGGCATATTAGTGCAAAGCGAGACATCAAGAAACTATGGCAAGGTCAGGAATGAAGGATTAGGAGGAAGCGCTTACTGGTCTACGTCGGTGTACTCCCTCGCCCTCTTCTGGAGCACCAAGCCCGAAGGCTTCGCGGCCTGGGGCACTGGCACGCGAGCCCTAGGGGCAGGCAAGGGCGTGGCAGCAGGACCCGCAGCAGCACCAGCTGATGATGGAGCAGAAGCGTCGCCTTAGGAGATCAGCGTCGATCTTCTCTTCTTCGGGACCCCGGACGGTAGCCTCTTCATAGGGGTGCCCCTTGACCTTTTCGTGACCCCAGCGGAGTTCGGCGACTCCCTTACCGGATGCTCGCCGGCCTTGCGGGCGTTAGGGAAGGTGTGGAGGAGATCCACCACACGAAGAGGAGAAGTCTGCCCCGCTCCCTCCCGGGACACCTCCGAGTCAGGCCTCTCCTCCTTGCCGGACTCATCGGAGGACAACATGACCGGGGCCGCCACCATCAGGGCCCCGGTAGGCGCCAACGGCTCGAGCCCGCGCTTGTTGAAGACTGGCATGGAGGCGGTGATCTTTGCCTATTCGGGCAGCGGTACAGCAGAAGATGGGTATCAGGCAGGAAACCATGATCCTCCGCAACCAGGAGGTGGAGAACCTTGTCTAGCTCCTCGTCGGACAAGGCATCCGAGCGCAGGCGGAGGTCACTTCCTTCTTCCATGAGCCTCCACAAGGGGCGTGAGCGTGCCTAGAGCGGGGCCAGGCACTGCGACGGGAACTCCTTGACGATCATAGCCCCCGTCAGCTTCTCTGCCTTTGGATCGTCGACTTCAGGTCGGACGCCATCCTCCCCAGCATCCGCTCCGCCCATGGGTCAGTGAGCTTCGCGCTATTACATCCCGCGTGAGGCACTGGACTCCCCGTCGCCAGCACCAGCCGAGGGTAGGGACTCTTGGCATCCATGACGACCCATTTGTTTCGGAAGCCCTCTACCTTCTTCACGGCTCTCAAGATTGCGTTGCTTCCATTTGCTGCAACGATGTTGGTGCACCCCAAGCATGGGCCACCCTTGTTCTGGAGGTAGAAGAAATGGTGAAGCAGTGCCACGGATGGCATCACCCCCACGAATGCTTCGCAGTTGAAGGCGAAGATCGATAGGAGGAGGACGGAGTTGGGATGAAGATGGAGGGCATGGAGCTTGTAATGGCGGAGGACGGCGTAGAAGAATTCAGAGAGAGGGGGGACCAGCCCCGCAAAGACACTATGCATGAAGAAGGGGTAGAAGGTACTACCCGAGGCCTCCTTCTTGGCAGAGCCAGCCCGAAGCACGGTCTCTCCCCCCTCATTGTTGTCGACCGCCGCCATCAGGAGTGCGGTGGCAAAGTTCTTCTCCAAGACGTTGGGCGCGCTCTGGGCGGGCCCGAACTAGGAAGGCGAGCGCACAGCCTTCGCCTTGTTGGACGCCATCGGCTGCAAGCTTGGGGAGGAGTCATGGCGGATCTGGAGTCTCTCGGGGCGAGAAGAAGGGGATCTAGAGCAAGACGAAGGAAGGCAATGATGACTCTGTAGCGTGCGCCAACCTTTTGTCAGGCGGCCGCATGGGGAGGGATCCCACACGATCCCGCTCTCGGGTGGTGGCTATGTCCTATTTATAGTGGCCTTGGTCCACTTCCCAAATGTAGGCGGGAAGGGATCCGACAATGGCTAAATTCAAAGGGAGATATCTAGTACAAGTTATCCTGACAAAAGTGGTCTTCGCCGGCAAGGCTCTGGTTGTGACGCTGTAGTGAGCTCCATGATGACCTCCATCTTGTCGTCCTGGTGGTCTTGGTCTTGTTGCACCAAAATGGACACCTTTGCCTGATTCCTCAGGACTCGGCGCCTGCGCTTGCCTCCTTGGCACCAAAGGGGAAACTGGTACACTACGCCCACTGGCACCCGCCTGGCCTTGGTCGTCACGGCTCACGTCATGTGAACCTTGAGAGGTGCACCTTGCATTGATATCTCCGCTCCTCGGAAGCCAGCCTAGTGAGGCCGCCCGCCAAGGAGGTCTTGCTGTCGTCCACCTCGCGAGCCTTGGCCCCTCGCGATGGTCCTAAGTTGTTATTGCTGAAACTGGGCCGTACCGGGCCGCTGATGGAGCCACGCCGTGGGCCGTAGGCAGGCAAGTCTGGATACCCCCGTTCCTAGGACGCGGACAACAACAAGTATGATTTTGATACTAAGCTTGAGTGTGAGCGAGTTTTCTCCACCACGTCCTACTAGTAGATAGGTATTATACACTGTGTTTTTTCTCTCTTTCTCTAACAATGGCACATGATCAACCCACACATGAGTGCCTCACCACGGATGAGAAATTCACCAGGGAAGTGTCTTTCCCAACTTGAGGGTGCTCAGATTATGGCCGAAGAGAGGCTCAAGGCCATCGAGGATGCACAAGTTGTTGCAACGCACATCTACAGGACATATTGTCATGTCTGGACGGGTTGCAGACCACACCCCTCACCAACAACAATGTTGATCCTCGCAACTCCGCGGGTGTTGCCACTATTTCACAAGCTCGATGTGTGCCTCTGGGTCATCCACAACACCCAGCTACCGCCACTGATGTCGCTACCATAAACCAGCACTAATGCATTCCTCCCCGTATCAATAAGGAATATGGGGACAACTACAAGGATTATTCCGGTGACACCGTGTACGATCAAGCGGTCGACCGCCACAATGACAGTGCTCATCGATAATTGCTTTTCAACCGTCAAGGTATGGCACAAGATCCACACAGGTATGATGTTCAAGATTATGACACTCTAGTGCTAAAATTAAATTTACTATGCCTCCTTTCAATGGTAAATATAATCCAGATGTTTATCTTGATTGGGAACTTTCTATCGAACAAAAATTTGCATGTGATGATATTCCCGAGAACCAAAGAGTTAGTGCAGCCACTAGTGAATTTACAAACTTTGCTTGTATTTGGTGGAGTGAGTATTGCCGTGTTAATGCGAACAATATACCTTCTAGTGGGGATGCTTTCAGACGAGCTATGGGACAAGGTTATGTTCCTTCTTATTATGCTCGTGACAAACTAAATGAATTGCAATGTTTAAAACAAGGTAGTAGTTCTGTAGAGGATTATTATCAAGAATTGCAAACTAGGTTAATGCGATATGGATTAGTTGAAACTGAAGATGCTATGATGGCTAGGTTTTTAGGTGGTTTTAATCGTAATATTCAGGATATATTGGACTATAAAGAGTACAATTCTATTACTCGTCTATTTGATTTTGCTTGTAAAGCTGAAAGCAAAGTATAGGGAGGACACAACAAGGGACAAGGTAACTTTTCTGCCGGTCGCTACTCATCATGGACATCCTCCCCAAATGTCCCAACCTCTACCGAGGCAACACCACATGTCTTGAACAATGGTACACACCCAACAAGTTCAAAATCAGCTCCATAATCCTCTGCGGTTTGGAAAGCAATATCTCTAGCACCCACCACCTCGTATGGACACACAAGGTACCTAAAGTGTCATATATGCAAAGGTGGTGGGCACTTGATGAAGGACTGCCCAAATAAACATACATTCATTGTGCATGAAGATGGTGAGTACTCCCCTTCTAGTGATTTGGATGATGCTATGCTTGCCACAAATAATGTAGGTGACACTAAGGTGCATGACATGGAGGAGATACATATTAATGCTAATATGGAAGACAAATATCCAAGCCTTATAACCATGCAAGTACTTAGTGCCCAGGTTGGGCATGCTGAGTTGCATCAATGCAATATTCTTTTTCAAACTAAGTTTGTTACCAAAGGGCATTCTGTTCGTGTGATCATTGATGGTGGAAGCTTCAATAATTTCGTGAGTATGGAGATGGTCAAGAAACTATGCCTCGCCACTACAAGACATCCCCATCAATATTACATCCAATGGTTTAACGATTGTGGTAAGAAGGTAACACATCATGTGATAATATGTTTTACACTTGGGTCATATCATGATTACGTTGACTGTGATGTTGTACCTATGCAAGCCTGTTCTTTATTGTTAGGTCTACCTTGATAATAATCTTACCCATCATGGTAGAAAAAATTTGTATACTCTCATATTTGAAGGAAAAAACATTAACTTGCTTCCTATGAACCCAATGAAACAATAAATGATGAGAAATCTAAATCAACAGATCATACTACACATAGTATGCTAGGTATTAATTCAAAAAAAATCCATTGAGTGTTCCAACTTCTAATCTGGACATACAGTGTGTTGAAATAGAACATTTGTGTTGTCGTCATACATATATAGACTCTTTGTGGGATAACATTTATTATGATATTTATATTTTTATGATTTATAGGAAAAACTTTATCATGAAATTACAAATTTCTCACGCCCTCATGAGCCAACGCCTATGAAATAGACTATATATGTTGCATATATTTTTTTCTTTGCTCTCTAATGTATTCCAGATAGATAAAAGTCGAGGACGGCTTTGTTTTCATGAGAGGGAGGATGATGTGGCCATGGCTACCTCGCACATGACCAAAAAGTCCGCACAAATGTATATATTTTACACATGAATTTTAGTAGTAACTATAAAATGTATTTGTCGGGGTTCTGGGACCGTGAGGGGGGAACCCAGACCTGTCTGCCTACAGCCTAGCGTGTGGCTCCCCCAACAGCCCGGCGCGGCCCAGCATTGGGACTTCACGAGCAAGACCCTCGCGAGCCCCCCCCCCCCCCCCCCCCCCCCCCCCCCCCCCCGCGCCCCCCCCCCCCCCCCGCGCCTCACGAGGCGAACTACATCAAGACCTCCTAAGGAGCGATCTCTGGAGGCTTCCTACAAAGGGGCGGGCATGTCTAGGTTCATGCCTCAACTCGCGAGGAGTGCAATGACGTGAGCCATGATGACTAGAGCCAGAAGGGCGCAAGCAGGTGCAGGCGAGGTCAGATTCCTCTTTCGTGCTAAGGAGGCAAGGACGTACGCGGGTTCCCAAGGAATCCCCCAAAGGTTTCCATTCTAGTGCAACAAGACTAAGCCCATGGCCTCGGCAGGTTGGAGGTCACCACCGAGCCCACCCGCACGTCATTCCTGGAAGCTTGGCAAACAAAGACCACCTTTAGTCAGGATAGGGTGTACTCTTGTCCCCTTCAAATTTGGCCGTTGTGGTATCCCTTCTCGCCTAAGCCATGAGGGAAGAGGATGAATGCTACTATAAATATAAGTTAGTCTCCACCGTACAGGATCCAATCGAATCTGATCGGTTCATCTCTGAGCCTTCTCGAGGCTATTCTCCATTGTACTTATCCTCCTCGCGAGGCAATCCACCACAAAGCAGGAGTAGGGTTTTACACCGCAAGATGGCCCGAACCTGCGTAAATCTCCATGTCACATTCCTTTCCCGTTCCCTTGAGCACGACGATGCATCGCCTTGAGACGATGAGTACCAAACAGTAGCGTGGCGGAGTTCATTGTGCACTCCCCAGAGTTTGAACCTTTCTTTGGGTATGTAGAGCCCCGATTCCGACATTTGGCATGCCAGGTTGGGGTGTGCTTTCGCTCCTTCGCTCCATTCCACTCCCACTCCATTGTTCCCACGGCTGATGCTCCTCATGTTCGTGTCGAGCGTTGGGCTGCTCGTGTCGCTTAGATGGCACAAGCGGGTCGCTCCGCTTCCCGCCACTCCGCTTCTGACGCGGCCAACGCTATAACTGACCCCGCTGCTCTTGAGCAGCAGGATTCTTCCATGCCACCGTCCGTGTCGCGCTCATGGCACGTGAGCTGCTGAGTTACCATACCGCCAACGAAGGTTATGACGCCTGGCCTGGACGGACCACCGAGATCGTCAATGCCACGGGCGAGGCCCCGACGCCCTCTCACTCACTCCATCCTCTGCCACCTCGTATGGGCGACTGGCACACATCGCACCTCCACCTCCTACCTTGTGCAGCAACAACACCGAGCATCGGCGTGAAGCGCGGCCACGCGACCCATCGCGTGGAGCACCGGTGCCAGCACGGGACTAGGCCAGCTGCCAGGTGGTGTAGTGGCCACAGCATGACGTATGTGCGCTTCCCGCTCCGCTGCGCTAGCACCAAGACCGGGCTATTTAGGAGGCTGCAGCGCGTGGGCACCAGGATCGCCCTCCTCCTCCGCACGTCGTGCCCGTGAGTGCCGCGGGTTGCCGTGCCTTCACCCGTGAGCTGCACCAGGTGGTCTGGCCGGTCAAGTTCAAGCCGGAGCTACCCCCGCGCTACGACAGCGTCCCTGACCCGACAGAGTTCCTCTAGCTCTACACGTTGAGCATCGAGGCGGCGCATGGCGACGACAAAGTCATGGTGAATTGGTTCCCCATGGCTCTCAAGGATGGCGCGCGCTCCTGGCTCATGCATCTCTCAGAGGGGTCGATCTCCTCGTGGGATGAGCTCCGCGAGCAGTTCATCGCCAACTTCCAAGGCACCCACGACTGCGCTCTCATCGTCAACGACCCGCGGTGCATAAAGCAGCGCCCCAGCGAGACTCTCCACAAGTGCATTCAGGGCTTCACCCAGGTTCGCCTCAAGATCTCGAAGGCCTAGACGAAGCCATCATCTCGATGATCACCGAGGGTATCATGGAGGTCAAGATGAGTGAGGAGCTCGCCATGCACGATGACCTGTGAACGGGGCTAGAGAAGTTGAACTTGGCGGACAAGTGCACCAGGGCAAAGGAAGGCTGCCTCTCCCTCCTCAAGCACCGGGACAATGACCCTGAAGACAAGAAGGTCAGGAATAAGGAAGTGAAGTGCAAGGGCCCCGCCATGCTGGCGGCCGATCCTGAACTGAAGCATGGACATGATCGTGACAAGGCCGCCAAGGAGCCTGTTCTAAATCTTCCACAACGTGCACACTCACAACACCGACGACTGTCAGGAGCTCAGGGCGGTCCAGGATGAGCGCCTGGGCCATAGCCCGAAGCGCAGTGACTGTAGCTTTGGCCGCGGAGGAGGCCGCGCAGGAGGCCGCCAGAACAACCACAACCTCTGCCAAGGTTGGCATGACTAGCATCGTGAGGGTGGCTGGCGCGGTCAGCCTTGTGACGGCGCCTGGCGCGATCAGCCTTGAAGCATGCCCTCAGGGCAACGCTGGCCTCCTCCGCTGTCGCTACTGCCAAGGAGGAACAACGAAAATCATCAAGACGAGGGGGCTGGGGGCTATCAAGAGCCTCACGCGATCGCATGCAGTCTTGGTGGAGCTCAGGCACTCGCCTCGAACCACATCTTCAAGCAATTCTCTTGTGAGGTGAATATAGCCCTCCCGAAGCTCGAGGTTGTGCGTCCCTTGAAGTGGTCGCAGTACGCCATCACATTCGACTACAAGGACCACCTCAGGTGTTCAGCCACCGCCGGCGCGCTCCCCATGATGTGTATGCCAACCATCATCAACGCTTCGATCACCAAGACCCTCATCGACGGTGGCGCCGGCCTCAACATGCTCTCTGTCGAGACCTTCGAGACGCTTCAGGTGTTGTATGACCAGCTAATGCTCACCAAGCCGTTCTCTAGGGTGGCGGATGGCTCCACCACTCCCCTGCGGTAGGTGCAACTCCTTGTCACCTTCGGCAAACATGACAACTAACATATTGAGCTCATCGACTTTGATGTGGCCCACATTGGCCTCCCATACAACACCATCCTGGGGTACCCTGCCCTTGCCAAGTTCATGGCGGCCACTCAGCATGGCTACAACGTCCTCACGATGCCAGGGTGCAGTGGCGTCATCACTATCGCCTGCGATGAGAAGGATGTGGTCTGCTCCCTTGAGCATGCCTACCGCGCTACAGCGGACGAGAACTCAGATGGTGAGGGTGCCATCGTGCCTCCCAAGGCTGCCCCCGCAAAGAGGAAGAAGTTCCTCCCCAAGAGTCATACTAAAGCAAAGAAACCAACCGGTGATGCCTTAGGCTCCGCGCCTGCCGCCGAGGCACCTCTCCCTCCCGCATAGGAAGGCGCGCCCGGCGCCTTCCTCAGGTCGAGCACATGAGCTTCCATCTGGAGGGCCTCTAACTTCACTAATGCGATGAGGGAGGTTCTCAGGCACCACATGGAGGCGTACATTGACGCGTGCCCCCACAAGCAAGGAACACGGCGCGAGGCACCAGAAGCACGAGAGTTCATCACCAAGAATATCAAGGAACTTTAGGAAGCGCAACAATGTGCGGCAAGCGCCGCCCCGCATGTCCCACTGGTGCAGCTACCGCCCCTAATGCGGGTGGTAGGCTACGCATGTGCGTCAACATCCCAGGCCTCAACAGGGTGGCTTCTCAAGACCTGTTCTGGCCGTCGCATATCGGGCAGAGCGGGGCTTCCCCTGCAACTATGTCTACATGCCTTTGGGCTGGCTAAAAGTTGACGCATCGCACCAGCGCTTCGTGCAGTGCGCGATGGCGTCTCACAAGGCCTGATGCTTGGCGGTGATGTCTCAGGAGGCCCCAGACCTCCGCAAGCCCCCGGTGCCCCGCGAGCTTCCCGAGCCTCATGAGCCGTCCAGATCATGAGGAGCGAACCTCGACAACACGCTTCATCGACTTCCTTGATGCTTCTGCAGCATCATTACTAGGTGACTTTTGGTTTGTTCAATAGAGGGCACCCCGCAGGCTGCATCATCCTCAGGCTGTTAAGGCCCGTCCGTACCGCTACATCATTTTGCTCATGTATTGAAAACCAGTTATGATTTTCTAAGTTGCTATGACTATTAACCCTGCGCTTGATACCATGTCGCCCCATGGGCTTCATGCATTGCCAACTCTCCTCCTAAACGTCCCATGAGAGGGGACTATCGGCACGACGCCTATGGTCGGGTCCGTCCGTGCAGTGTTGATAAATCTAGGCAATTAAGATATGGCTCATGGGCCGGCCCCATGCACGTCACCTCACCAGGTCCTTAGTGCCTTGTCTTCTCATGGAACAATCATGAGCAAATCAACAAGCGGGCACCACCTGTGTACCTCATAATCGTTTAATGCACAGGAACTTCAGGAGACAGGCATTCGAATGGTGCCTTGGCGACGCCCTGCCATCTCAAGAGGGCCGGCTCTAGACGGACGACGGTCTTGCCGGCTAAAAAGCTAAGAACTACCAGCTTACACAGTGTCGCCGCCGACTGAGGCACTTCCCCCTATGACCTTCATGAGACACACATTTCTTTTTCGCGCAAGTCGCTTTCACGTTAAAAGGGGAACCTTGGAGCATCGCACATCAGGAGTTCTGAAAGTGCATTATATCGAGTAGAGGGGGGTGAATAGGTGTTTTTACAAATTTGTCACTGAGGAATTTCAGGGTGAGGAAATTCCTAAGCAACGAACTACTTAGCAGCGGAATAAGTACTCAGATAGAAGCATAACAAAGTAGTAGCACAGTCATCATGAAGAAATGAAAAACAAGCATAGAGTACAGAAAGCGTAAACACAGGATAAGCAGGCTGAAGACAAACTGACTGAAGAATTTGAACTGAGGAAATTGAGAAAGTCTCTAGTCAAAGTCTTCAAACAGTAACGATCAGGTACAACAACACAGTAATGAGGAAATGAAAGGGTTGAGGAAATAGAACCAGTTAGCTCGGTGAAGACAGTGATTTGGTAGACCAGTTCCAACTTCTATGACAGTTGTACGTCTGGTTGGAGCGGCTAGGTATTTAAACCTAAGGACACACAGTCCTGGACACAGAATACTCACCGTGTTCTCCTTGAGCTAAGGTCACACAGACCTCGCACAATCACTCGTGGTAAGTCTTCAGGAGACTTCCGAATCTTCACAGACTCGGTCACTCGGCGATCCACAATTTCCTCTTGGATGCTTTAGACCATGACGCCTAACCGTCTGGAGGATGCATAGTCCTCAAAGGTAACAAGCGTCGGTTCCACACATAAACAATCTCTTCAGTGATGCTCAATCAATTTGGGTTTGTAGGTGTTTGGTTTGGGTTTTGGGTTTTTCCTCACTTGATGATTTTCGCTCAAATTCCTCGGAGGATGGGACGCTCTCAATGACAAGTGTCCGTTTCTCGTGGAGCAGCCAACCAGCTAGTGGTTGTATGGGGCAGCTATTTATAGCCTAAGGAGCAGCCCAACATGATAAGACATAAATGTCCTTCAATGATATGACTATTAGGTGGGTAGATATTTTGGGACAGCTGGCTGATACGTCTCCAATGTATCTACTTTTCCAAACACTTTTGCCCTTATTTTGGACTCTAACTTGCATGATTTGAATGGAACTAACCCCGACTGACGTAGTTTTCAGCAGAATTGCCATGGTGTTATTTTTGTGCAGAAATAAAAGTTCTTGGAATGACCTGAAAATCCACGGAGACGCGTTTTGGAACTAATAAAAAATACTAGTGACAGAATCAGCATCAGGGGGCCCACACCCTGTCCACGCGTGTGCAGGGTGCCCCCCTGGGGTGCGCCCCCTGCCTCATGGGCCCCCTGAGACTCCACCAACCTCAACTCAACTCTATATATTCACGTTCTTGGATAAAAAATAAAAGAGAAGGATTCATCACATTTTATGATACGGAGCCGCCGCCAAGCCCTAATCTTC
This sequence comes from Triticum urartu, assembly GCF_003073215.2. Classification (NCBI taxonomy): domain Eukaryota; kingdom Viridiplantae; phylum Streptophyta; class Magnoliopsida; order Poales; family Poaceae; genus Triticum; species Triticum urartu. Next base: position 274,631,027 of record NC_053025.1, read on the forward strand.
CTCGGAAGGCTGATCTGGAATCCGTTTGGGGCTCCGGAGAGAGGAATCCATTGCCATCGTCATCATCAACCTTCCTCCATCACCAATTTCATGATACTCACCGCCGTGCGTGAGTAATTTCATTGTAGGCTTGCTGGACGGTGATGGGTTGGATGAGATTTACCATGTAATCGAGTTAGTTTTGTTAGGGTTTGATCCCTAGTATCCATTATGTTCTAAGATAGATGTTGCTATGACTTTGATATGCTTAATGCTTGTCACTAGGGCCCGAGTGCCATGATTTCAGATCTGAACCTATTATGTCTTCATGAATATATGTGAGTTCTTGATCCTATCTTCTAAGTCAATAGTCACCTACTATGTGTTATGATCCGGTAACCCCGAAGTGACAATAATTGGGACCACTCCCGGTGATGACCATAGTTTGAGGAGTTCATGTATTCACTAAGTGTTAATGCCTTGGTCCGGTACTCCATTAAAAGGAGGCCTTAATATCCCTTAGTTTCCAATAGGACCCCGCTGCCATGGGAGGGTAGGACAAAAGATGTCATGCAAGTTCTTTTCCATAAGCACGTATGACTATATTCAGAATACATGCCTACATTACATTGATTAACTGGAGCTAGTTCTGTGTCACCCTATGTTATAACTGTTGCATGAGGAATCGCATCCGACATAATTATCCATCATTGATCCATTGCCTATGAGCTTTTCACATATTGATGTTTGCTTAGTTACTTTCCCGTTGCCACTGTTATGATTGCTACAAAAACTACTACTGTTACTTTTGGCACTATTACCGTTACTTCCATACTACTTTGCTACTAAATACTTTGCTGCAAATACTAAGTCTTTCAGGTGTGGTTAAATTGACAACTCAACTGCTAATACTTGAGAATATTCTTTGGCTCCCCTTGTGTCGAATCAATAAATTTGGGTTGAATACTTTACCCTCGAAAATTGTTGCGATCCCCTATACTTGTGGGTTATCAAGACTATTTTCTGGCGCCGTTGCCGGGGAGCTTAGCTCTATTCTTTGAGTCACTTGGGTTTTATATCTGTTGATCACTATGAGGAACTTGAAAGATGAAAGAACCAAGATTTTTCCCTCAACTACGAGGGGAGGTAAGGAACTGCCATCTAGCTCTGCACTTGATTCACCTTCTGTTTTGAGTAAACTTGCGAAACCTAATCCTGCTATTGATTCTGATATGTCGCATGTTATTGATGATGCCACTTCTTCTTTGCATGATGCTTCTGATGAAACTACTTCTATGTTTGATAATACTGTGCCATTAGGTGAATTTCTTGATGAACAACTTGCTAGGGTTAGAGAGAATGAAATTATAGAAACTGATAATATTGATGAAAGTGATGATGAAGATTCTCCACCTAGATATGAATTGCCTGATGTGCCTGAGGGTTATGTTATGGATGAAGAAACTGCTAGAGACCTTTTTGCTTGCAAAGATAGATATGATCTTAAGAAACTATTAGCTAAGCCGAAAGAAAAGTCTTTGAATGCTAGAATGAAATATGACCCTGCTTTTGCTACTTCACCTATCTGCAGTTCTGATAAGGATTATGATTTCTCTGTCGATCCTGAGTTAATTACTTTTGTAGAATCTCATCCTTTTTATGGCTATGAATCTGAAACTATTGTGGCACATCTTACGAAATTGAATGATATATCCACCCTATTACCAAATCGTAACTTTCCATTCTCATTAAAGGGTGATTCAGGGAGTCCCGGATTAGGGGGTCTCCGGACAGTCGGACTATATCCTTTGGCCGAACTGTTGGACTATGAAGATACAAGATTGAAGATATCGTCCCGTGTCCGGATAGGACTCTACTTGGCGTGGAAGGCAAGCTAGGCAGTATGGATATGGATATCTCCTCCTTTGTAACCGACCTTGTGTAACCCTAGCCCCCTCCAGTGTCTATATAAACCGGGGGGTTTTAGTCCGTAGGACAACATACAATCATACCATAGCCTAGCTTCTAGGGTTTAGCCTCTCCGATCTCGTGGTAGATCAACTCTTGTAATACCCATATCATCAAGAATAAATCAAGCAGGACGTAGGGTTTTACCTCCATCAAGAGGGCCCGATCCTGGGTAAAACATCATGTTCCTTGCCTCCTGTTACCATCCACCTTAGACGCACAGTTCGGGACCCCCTACCCGAGATCCGCCGGTTTTGACACCAACATTGGTGCCTTTCATTGAGAGTTCCTTTGTGTCGTCGTTGTTAGGCTTGATGGCTCCTATGATCATCGATAGCGATGCAGTCCAGGGTGAGACTTTTCTTCCCGGACAGATCTTTGTGTTTGGTGGCTTCGCACTACGGGCCAACTCACTTGGCCATCTGGAGCAGATCGAAAGTTACGCCCCTCGCTACCAGGTCAGGTATGGAAGCTTAAACTACACAAACGATATCCGCGGAGACTTGATCTTCGACGGATTCGAGCCCCTGCCTTGTGCGCCACGCGGTCACGATGAGTACGATTTAGCTCTACCATCGGACAGTGTTCAAGAAATCACACCGGCAGCCGCTCCGACCCTTAATTCGGAGCCAGTTGCGCCATCCATGGACAGGTGGATAGACCCCGCCACGGAGGCCGTATCCTCTGCGACGATCGAGCCAAATATCAACTTTACCCTTCACGAGAGCCGTGTTGCCAAACTTCCGGATCCTTCTCCGGCCACGGACTCCGAATGCCGGTGCCCGTTCCTGTCGAATCCGATTGGGCACCGATCATGGAGTTTACCTCCCCGGATATTTTTCAGCACTCGCCCTTTGGCGACATACTGAACTCATTAAGGTCTCTCTCCCTGTCAGGAGAGTCCTGGCCGCACTACGTCAGGCAGGATTGGGATGCGGATGACGAAGAAATTTGCCGCCCACCCACCACCCACTTAGTAGCCACTGTCGATGACTTAAACGACATGCTCGACTTCGACTCCGAAGACATCGACGGTATGGACGACGATGCGGGAGGTGAAGATGAACCACTGCCCACAGGGCACTAGACAACCACCTCATCATATGACATATACATGCTGGACACACCCAAAGAAGGCAATGGCGTCAGCGGAGGATGACCCCTCCAAGAAGCAACCCATAGAAGGCAATGGTGGACACACCCAAAGAAGGCAATGGCGTCAGCGGAGGATGACCCCTCCAAGAAGCAACCCAAGCACCAGCGTCAGCGGCGCCACTCTCAGTCCCGCCAAGGCAAAAGCGGTGATACCAGCACCGGAGATAATAGCACTCCGGACAGTGCCGAAGGCAACAACAATCCCCTCCAGCAAGATTTAGAGCAGGAGGATGGAGAAGCCAGCCCTCCTGAGGGAGCGGTAGATGGAGAGGCGGAGGATGATAATTACATGCCTCCCTCCGAAGACGGGGCAAGCCTCGACGATGACGAATTCATCGTGCCAGAGGATCCCATCGAACAAGAGAGCTTCAAGCGCCGGCTTATAGCCACGGCAAATAGCCTTAAGAAAAAGCAGCAGCAGCTTCAAGACGATCAAGATTTGCTAGCTGACAGATGGACTGAAGTCCTGGCAGCCGAGGAATATAAACTCGAACACCCCTCCAAGAGTTATCCAAAGTGCAGGTTGCTACCCCGACTAGAGGAGGAAGCACCGAAACCTACATCTCCTGCGTATGACGCGACTGATCGGCCACCTCGTGGCCGCGACAGGGAGGCATTCCAGCCAAAAGCTCAGCCCGCACCCCGACGCCATTCAAATAAAAAGGCATGGGGAAATACGCTAGACCTGTGAGACATATTGGAGGACAAAGCAAAACACGCAAGATCAATCTACGGATCACGAGGGCTTGCCACTATGCGAGACGATAATCGTCATGCCGTATACAGTAAAAGTAAGTCCGTCCGGGCCGAACACTGCGGGTAAGACTCATTTGAGTTGCGTCGCGATATAGCCCAGTATAGAGGCGCCGCACACCCCTTATGCTTCACAGACAAAGTAATGCATCATCAAATCCCAGAGGGTTTCAAACCCGTAAATATAGAATCATACGACGGCACAATAGATCATGCGGTATGGATCGAGGATTTCCTCCTCCACATCCACATGGCTCGCGGTGATGACATACACGCCATCAAATACCTCCCACTCAAACTCAAAGGACCAGCTCGGCATTGGCTCAACAGCTTGCCGGTAGAGTCCATTGGTTGTTGGGAAGATCTGGAAGCCGCATTCCTTGACAACTTTCAGGGCACTTATGTGCGACCACCAGATGCCGATGACTTGAGCCACATAATTCAGCAGCCAGAGGAATCGGCCAGGAAATTCTAGACACGGTTCCTAACAAGGAAAAATAAAATCGTCGATTGTCTGAATGCAGAGGCCCTAGCAGCCTTCAAGCACAACATCCACGACGAATGGCTCGCCCGGCACCTTTGCCAGGAAAAGCCGAAATCTATGGCAGCCCTCACGACACTCATGACCCGCTTCTGTGAGACAGAGGACAGCTGGTTGGCTCGCAGCAATAACATATCAAAGAACCATGGTACTTCGGATACCATGGACGGCAACGGCAGGTCACGTCGCAACAAACATAAGCGCCGCATTAAAAGCGACAATACCGAGGATACGGCAGTCAATGCCGGATTCAAAGGCTCTAAACCCGGTCAGCGGAAAAAGCCATTCAAAAGAAGCACTCCGGGCCCGTCCAGTTTGGACCGTATACTCGATCGCTCGTATCAAATACACGGCACCCCCGACAAGCCAGCCAACCACACCAACAGAGATTGTTGGGTGTTCAAGCAGGCTGGCAAGTTAAATGCCGAAAACAAAGATAAGGGATCACATAGCGATGACAAGGAGGAGCACCGGAAGCCAGACACCGGAGGAAAGAAGAGGTTCCCCCCATAAGTGTGGACGATGAACCTGATATACGCAACCCACATCCCTAAGAGGGAGCGGAAGCGTGCGCTCAGGGACGTATATGCGTTGGAGCCAGTCACCCCAAAGTTCAACCCATGGTCCTCCCGTCCGATCACCTTCGATCGTAGGGACCACCCCACTAGTATCCGTCATGGCAGATTCGCCGCACTGGTCCTAGACCCAATCATTGACAGATTTCACCTCACTCGAGTCCTTATGGATGGCGGCAGCTGCCTGAACCTTCTTTATCAGGACACAGTGCGCGAAATGGGTATAGACCCCTCAAGGATCAAACCCACAAAAAGGACCTTTAAAGGCGTCATCCCAGGTGTAGAGGCCCATTGCACAGGATCAATCACACTGGAAGTGGTCTTCGGATCCCTGGATAACTTCCAAAGTGAAGAGTTAATCTTTGACATAGTCCCGTTCCGCAGTGGCTACCATGCACTGCACCTCAGTAGAGAAAGCTAAAACTGACTGTCATGATAAGGCGAGAGACTGGTCGTTGTTCGAGAGGTCTCAAGTCCCTAACGACTTATGCCAATTAGAGCAAGGAGTCAGCTCTGTCCGGCTTAAGGCGTGTATAGCGCCCCGAAATCGGCCTTCCGAATACTAGGGGCTTCACCGAAATTTAAAATTATAGAATTCTATGGCTAAGTGAGAGTGATAACGCATTATAGTCCAATTGCCTTGTTCGTTGTGCTGAGCACCTCCCTCGAAGGACCCAAAAATGGGAACAAGAGTGCTCAGGTTTATCCCGAACACCCCAGCACTCGTGGCGTGGGGGCAGAAGCCAACTACTAGCCATCTCTTAGATTTGATAAACAGCCGAACATAAGGGAATATTTGAAATTCAAACAAGCGTTGCATAGCGCATATGAACAAGTTTTCATAATAAAGGATTATACGATCAAGTTTATTCAAATATTACATCTTTTGCACACTCGTCCGCTACAAGACGGGCACCCTTCAGGACACCCTCATAGTACATCTCGGGGTGGCGATGCTCCTTGACCTGCGGCGGCCCTTCCTTCACCAACTTCACGGCGTCCATCTTGGCCCAATGCACCTTCGCACGGGCGAAAGCCCGGCGTGCACCTTCGATGCAGACGGACCGCTTGATGACTTCCAGCCGTGGGCGGGCATCCACAAGCCACCTCACCAGGCCAAAGTAGCTATTGGGAAGAGCGTCGCTAGGCCACATCCGAACTATAAAGCCTTCATGGCCTGTTCGGCCGCCTTGTGCAGCTCGACCAGTTGCTTCAGTTGGTCGCTCAGCGGCATCGGGTGTTCGGTCCCAGTATACTGAGACTAGAACAGCTTCTCCGTTGAGCTTCCCTCCTCGGCCTGGTAAAACTGTGCGGCATCCGACACGCTATGGGGAAAATGTGCGAATGCTCCTGGAGAGCTCCGGATTCGGGTAAGTAACAAGTAAATTACTTTCACATGCTTGCTTTGCATATAGAATGCCTTACCCGCCGCTATCTTCTTCATCGCATCAATCTCCTGGAGGGCCTTTTGGGCTTCGGCCTTGGCACTCTTTGCACTCTCAAGGGCCGCGGCAAGCTCGGACTCTCGCGTCTTCATGTCAAGCTCCAATGCCTCGTGCTTCGTCACGAGAGCATGGAGATCTTGCTGCACCTCGCCCACCCGTGCCTCTTGTTTTTCCTACTCGGTGCGCTCCTCGGCCGCTTTATTTTCGGCCTCGGATAGCGCTTGCTTCAGGGTTGCCACTTCGGTCGTGGCCCCTGGCAAATTAAAGATGATCCTGTCATTTTGCAATCGCATCCCTTTCATATATATACATATCTACAGACTAGGTATTACTTACCTTTGTTCTCCTCGAGCTGCCTCTTGGCAAGGCTGAGCTCTTTCTTGGACCCTTCGAGGTCCTGCTTCAGTACGGCGACCTCCGAAGTCAGTGCGGCTGAGGTTAGCAGCGAAGCCTGCATACGCATATAGACATACTTATATTAGACTCTTGTAGATATTAGTTGATCCTCTATTCGGCTTTTCTTTTTGAACACCAAACAGAGCATCAGGGGCTACTGTGTATGCGGTAATATTTTTTCTATATTTCAAATACTTACCTCAAAGCCTGTTAGAAGGCTGGCATAGGCTTCAGTCAGTCCGCTCTTGGCGGACTAAACCTTCTGGATCACCGCACTCATAATAGTGCGGTGCTCTTCGTCGATGGAAGCGCTGCAAAGCGCTCCCAGCAGATTGTCCGGTGCCTCTGGATGGACAGAGGTCACCGGCACGGGCATCTTGCCCCTTTTGGAAGGAGGCCGCCTGCCCGAGTCCGGAACCATTGGAGGTTCCGGCGCAGTGTTCGGCTGAAGGCCGAACTCGGAGCCCTCGGGAGCCTTACCCCCTCTGCTCCTGGAGTCCGGAAGGTTTCCTTGAGGCGCCTCTATGACTGTCTCCCCTTGACCCGTTGCCTCTTGAGACAGCACCTCGGCATTGTCCGTAGGGCAAGGGGAGGTGGCGGTCGGAAGTGGATCGATATCCATATCCGACGAGTCCAAGGAGCCGCCCGACGAAGATACGTCGATACGGGCTTGGGGCGGTCTGCATAATCATATTAGGCGTTAGGAGAAGCAGTGAGACAAAGGTATGCTATGAGTTACTCTGGTATCCGAATACTTACGACTTCGCCAGGGGCTTGGCCCTAAGCAGCCACTCGTCTTCGTCTTCGGCGGCGGTGGTGGAACAGTTCGGAAGGAGAGTCCTTCCCTTCTTGGACCCTTTGGCCCCCCCGGTTGGGGTGGCCTTCCTTTTCTTATCTCTCCCGGCTAGAGGGGGAGCATCTTCATCTTCCTCCTCATCTTCGTGGGAGGAGTGCGTCGCAGAGTCATCGGACGAGGAGTCCGATACCACCTGGCGTCGGGAACTCTTTTGGGTTCCCTTGGCCGTCTTCTTGGTCTTCTCCGGCACCTTGTAAGGAGCCGAAGTCAGCATCTCCGTCAGGAGAGCGTCCGCAGTGTCTTCGGGCAGAGGGGCCGGACAGTTGATCTTCTCCGATGCTCCCACCCAGTCCTGTCAAAGGCATAGGAGCTCAGACCCCGCACGTGGTTAAGCTATGGGAAGTAAAAATCCTACCAGATGTACAAAACTTACCGGATTCACAGGATGCTTCGTGCTTAGCCCACGGTCCTCGGTGAGAGAGGGAGGGACCTCGGCACCCTTGAACAACACCCTCCAGACGTCCTTGTGCGTCATATCGAAGAGCTCGCTCAGAGTCTGGTGCTGGGCCGGGTCGAACTCCCACAAGTAGAAATACCGTTGTTGACACGGGAGGATCCGGCGGAAGAGCATGACCTGGACTATGTTGACAAGCTTGAGCTTCTTGCTTGCCATATTCCGGATACATTTCTGGAGTCCGTCCAGCTCCACCGATGAACCCCAGGATAGGCCCTTCTCTTTCCAGGAGGTGAGCTGCGTGGCGATTCCGGATTGAAACTCAGGGGCCACCACCCAGTTGGTGTCGCGTGGCTCGGTGATGTAGACCCAGGCCGATTGCCACCCCTTTATGGTCTCCATGAAGGAGCCTTCAAACCATATAACATTGGGCATCTTGCCCACCATGGCTCCGCCGCATTCCGCTTGTTGGCCTCCCACCACCTTCGGCTTGATATTGAAGGTCTTCAGCCACAGGCCGAAGTGGGGCCGGATGCGGAGGAAATCCTCACACATGACGATGAACGCCGAAATGTTGAGGATGAAGTTCGGGGCCAGATCATGAAAGTCCAGCCCGTAGTAGAACATAAGACCACAGACGAATGGATGGAGGGGAAACCCCAGTCCGCGGAGGAAGTGGTGGAGGAAGACTACCCTCTCGTGAGGTTCTAGGGTAGGGACGATCTGCCCTGCAGCGAGCAGCCGATGCGCGATATTCGCGGCTAAGTATCCAGCTCCGCGCAGCTTTTTGATGTGTCCCTCTGTGATGGAGGAAGCCATCCACTTGCCTCCCGCTCCGGACATGTTTGAGGAAGGTTGAGGAGAAGGATGTGGACTTGGGCGTCGGAGCTCGAGTGCGCAAGGACGGATGAGCAAGGAGGAAGAAGGCGTGGGTAGAAAAAGGTTAAACCTTATCCCTTTATAAGGGCGGCCGAAACTATGTGCCCCCACTAGCCTGGTAAAACTCGCTTATCCCTCAAGCGCTGTAATTGATGGCACGGTTGGGTTACCCAAGCCCGTATTGATGAGAATCCCATAATAAGGGGGACACGATCTCTACTTTGACAAGACATGTCCAGAAACTGCATCGCGTTATGTGCGGGGCTAGTTAGAGAAAAACGGTTCGAATAATCACCGAGCCATGGCATGATGTCATGTTGCCAAAACATGTCAGCAGATTAGATTTGTGGAAATATTATTCTCTCTACGGTGGTATGTGGAACGTATTTTGCAGAATCAGACACCATCCTCTTATTCAAACTCTTTTGTTATATATCCGGAGGAGGAACCCGCCTTGCAATGCCGAAGACAACACTGTGCGCCGGACTCATCGTCATTGAAGCCTGGTTCAGGGGCTATTGAGGGATTCCTAGATTAGGGGGTCTTCGGACAGCCGGACTATATCCTTTGGCTGAACTGTTGGACTATGAAGATACAAGATTGAAGACTTCGTCTCGTGTCCGGATAGGACTCTACTTGGCGTGGAAGGCAAGCTAGGCAGTACGGATATGGATATCTCCTCCTTTGTAACCAACCTTGTGTCACCCTAGCCCCCTCCGGTGTCTATATAAGCCGGGGGGTTTTAGTCCGTAGGACAACATAAAATCATACCATAGGCTAGCTTCTAGGGTTCAGCCTCTCCGATCTCGTGGTAGATCAACTCTTGTAATACCCATATCATCAAGAATAAATCAAGCAGGACGTAGGGTTTTACCTGCAACAAGAGGGCCCGAACCTGGGTAAAACATCATGTCCCCTGCCTCATGTTACCATCCGCCTTAGACGCACAGTTCGGGACCCCCTACCCGAGATCCGCTGGTTTTGACACCGACAGTGATGCTAAAACATGGTTTAATTCTCTTGCTCCTGGTTGTGTGCATAGTCCCCAAGATAATTTATCACTTCTCTGCTAAATATATCCCCGCTCTTAAGAAACAAGTTGCCTTAAGGGAAATATATAATTTTGTGCAAATTGAAGAAGAGAGTCTCCCACAAGCTTGGGGGAGGCTTTTCCAATTACTTAATGCTTTGCCTGATCATCCTCTCAAGAAAAATGAAATACTTGATATCTTTTATAATGGACTAACTGATGCTTCCAGAGACCACCTAGATAGTTGTGTTGGTTGTGCTTTCAGGGAAAGAACTGTTGAGCAAGCGGAATTGCTATTGAATAATATATTGAGTAAGGATAATGATTGGACACTTCCTGAACCAACTCCTAAGCCAACTCCGAAGAAAAGGGGTCTTCTATTTCTTAGTCCTGAAGATATTCAAGAGGCAAAGAAATCTATGAAAGAAAGTGGATTAAAGCTGAAGATGTTAAGAATTTACCACCTATTGAAGAAATACATGGTCTTAATAATCTGACACAGGTTGTGAAGGTAAATTCTCTCTATAGATTTGGTGAAGGTGATATCCCTCGTAATAAATCTGCTAGCCAATGCTTGGATGAGTTTGATAATTTTATTGTTAAACAAGAAAACTTTAATGCTTATGTTGGTAGACAATTGAAACGTAATGCTTATATGATTGAACACTTGAGTCATTATATGTCTAGAGTTAAAGGTGACCTTAAACTTATTGGTAAACATGCTTCTATGGTTACCACTCAAGTAGAACAAGTGCTTAAAGCACAAGATGATTTGCTGAATGAATTAATAATAAGAAAAATGATAATGTTGTTAGAGTTGTGACTAGAGGGGGTAAAATGACTCAGGAACCTTTGTTTCCTGAGGGCTACCCGAAGAGAGTTAAGCAAGATTCTCACAGAACTAATGTTGATGCACCTAGTCCTTCTAAGAAGAAGAAAAAGAAAAATGATAGGACTTTGCACGCTTCTAGTGAACCTGTTGTTGACAAACCTGAGAATCCCAATGATATTTCTATTTCTGATGCTGAAACCTAATCTGGTAATGAACATGAACCTAGTGATAATGTTAATGATGATGTTCATGTTGATGCTCAACCTAGCAATAACAATGATGTAGAGATTGAACCTTTTATTGATCTTGATAACCCACAATCAAAGAATCAACGTTATGATAAGAGACTTTGTTGCTAGGAAGCACGGTAAAGAAAGAAAACCATGGGTTCGGAAACCCATGCCTTTTCCTCCTAAACCATCCAAGAAAAAGGATGATGAGGGTTTTGAGCGCTTTGTTGACATGATTAGACCTATCTTTTGCGTATGCGTTTGACTGGTATGCTTAAAATGAATCCTTATGCTAAGTATATGAAAGATATTGTTACAAATAAAAGAAAGATACCGAAAGCTGAAATTTCCACCATGCTTGCCAATTATACTTTTAAAGGTGGAATACCTAAGAAACTAGGAGATCCAGGAGTACCAACTATACCATGCTCCATTAAAAGAAACTATGTTAAAACTGCTTTATGTGATCTTGGAGCCAGTGTTAGTGTTATGCCTCTCTCTTTGTATCGTAGACTTGATTGGAATAAGTTGACACCTACTGAAATATATTTGCAAATGGCCGATAATCAACTGCTATACCTGTCGGTATTTGTGAGGATGTGCCTGTTGTGGTTGCAAATGTTCCTATTTTAACGGACTTTGTTATTCTTGATATTCCCGAGGACAATAGTATGTCAATTATCTTTGGTAGACCCTTTTTGAATACTGCATGGCTTGTTATTGATTGCAACAAAGGCAATGTCACTTTTCATGTTAATGGTAAGGAGCATACGGTACACTTTCCGAGGAAACAGCCTCAAGTCCACAGTAACAATTCTATTGGAAAATTTTCAATGATAACCATTGGAGGTTTTGAATTCCCTCTTCCTACTGTCAAGAAGAAATATGATATTCTTATTGTTGGGGACATGCATATCCCCATTGAGGTAACCTAGTGTTATTCGAAAATTCTTCGGTTTCATGTTATTCGGAAAGAGTTTGTTAACAAGACTTGATCAACCTTGTTAGTGGATTCCTTTTTATGAGCATGAGATGGATGAAGTTAGAAAGCACAACTCTCTATACCCTCCTTTTACTTTTTGTTATGTAGATTAAATAAAGAAAAAATAATATTTTCTGTCTGTTTTCTGAATTATCCTTACAATAAAAATACCCCGAAAATAGAAGTTCTCCAAATGTCCTAAAGATGATATATGATTTTTTGTAGAATATTTAAGAATTACTAGCACTGAGAACACATCAGGGGGCCCACCATTTGGCCACGAGGGTTCAGGGCGCCCCCCTAGGGCGCGCACCCCTACCTCGTGGACACCACGTGGCCCCGCTCCACTTATTCCAGCACCCACTCACTTCGTCTTCCTCTATAAAAATTCCTCCCACAGCTCAAACCCGTGTTCTAGCTCATCTTGCTGCCATTTTCGATCTCGTTGCTCAAAGCTCCATTTACGAAACTGTTTGGGGAGATTGTTCTTTTGTATGTGACTCCTCCAATAGTCCAATTAGTTTTTGTTTTAGTGCTTTGTTTATTGCAATTTTTGCTACTAAGGTGACCCTGTTCTTGAGCTTGCATGTCAAATTTATATTGTCCAAAGTAGTTTTAATGCATGATATAGCCTCTAGGCACTTGTGGGAGTATTTGCTATCAATTTTGTTGAGTTTGGTTCACTTTTATTTTGAGTCACTAAAAATTTCAGAAACTTTTCAAAGAAAGAAAATGTTGAAGAGATTATTGAGGGGCTCTTCGAGCTGAAGCTCAAAGGATAAGGAGAATGAGGAGAATAAAAAGCCCAAATACAATATTCCTCGCACTGCAGAGGTTCGGCCGTGCGAATGGCCTTGTGATGAGTTCTTGAGAACCGCCAGAATTTACAATGACTTTTATTATTTGGCTGAGAATGCAGGCCTCAACGACTTCCTCCACGACCAGCGCGAACAGTATCTCCTACTCACTAATATTTTCATGCAAATTTTTTATTTCCATGCTAAGAAATCACCACCTTCAGTGGAGTTTCACTTATATGATGACGTAAAGGAGATGTCACTACATGATTTTTGTCAGGTCTGCAAGATACCCTTTGAGGGCAGCATCGAGGAACCACATCGTAGTGTTGTGGATGGGTTTATTGATAGAATTGTTGTAGGAGAAAGTAGGAAAGTTTCCAATGCAAGAATTACCAGTATAAATCTTAGTGCGATATTTGTTAGTAGATGATCAATTGGTCGCAGGAACAGTGGAAATCTTAGTGCTCCTGATATTGTCATATTGCGCCATGCTTTGTTTCGTGATACAACTTTCAGCTATTGTTGCTAAATGATTAAATCTGAACCATACAAAGGGCCCCATCTTCGGAGGCATCTTTGCTTCACACCTTGCTGAACACTTTGAGATATCTATTAGGCTTTATGAGAAAGAGGAAAAGTTGCTGCCACATATTTTCTAGATTATAACAGTATGGTAGCACATGATTTCATTGTTAAAAATAAGAAGAAGATGCTTAAGTATAATTTAATATTTGATAAAACTCACTGTGAGATTATTACCTTGCCTGCACCCTCTTTGATTAACATACTTTTAGGCATGTACCTCATCTTGCTAGAGGCCATTTATGCATACTGGAGGCTGACACAAGTCCCAGAGGCTGAGACCGAGCCACCACTTGACCCTTATCGATAGTCTGTTTATCAGTGGGATCTGGAGGAGATCGCCAATCAGTGGCACCCTGAGGACCATCCTCAGTACACAGGAGGAAGTAGCTTCTATCCGTGAGGATAGACCAACTTAGGCCAAAATCCTAAGCTTGGGGGAGTACGTATTTCTCACCAACATTACATTCATGTTCACACACTCATGCCAGTTGTCGGTGCTCATACTTTTTCATTGTACTATCCATGCTAGTTTATTTTCTTTTCTAATCCTTCTTCCTGTGTGTTTGAAAAACCTTAAGAAAAACAAAAAAAATCAGTTGTAACTTTTAGCTAGTTTACTTTCCATGCTTGTAGTAGCTGTAACTAAAAGAAAACCCAAAAGATCTCTTGTTCTTCTTTTGCTTGTTGGGAGCTTTCTCATGTAAATAGTTTCTTTCTTTTCTTATCCTTTGGTGGTCGAGAGGAGAAGACCACGATGAAAATGGTGAGTGGCTCTCATATGCATGATTGTTGATTTAACCAAGAGCCCATATTACCTTGTCTGCTCCGTTGTATTAAATGCTTGCAGATTCCAGCTTACTCCAATGCACGTGCACTATTATTATTATCCACACCGTTCGGTCATGCAAGTGAAAGGCAATAATGACGAAATATGATGGACTGATTGAGATGAGAGAAGCTGGTATGAACTCGACCTATCCTGTTTTTGTAAATATGATTAGTTCATCATTCCTAATTCAGCCTATTATGAATGAAACATGTTTGCAATGACAATTAGAGATTATAGTTGCCCATGCCATGCTTAATTAGCTAGGAGTTTATAATAGTTTACCTTGCATGCCAACATGCCATTAAAATGGTTGTGATGTGGTATGATAGGGTGGTATCCTCCTTTGAACGATTCGAGTGGCTTGACTTGGCACATGTTCACGCATGTAGTTGAAACAAAATCGACATAGCCTCCATGATACTTATGTTCATGGTGATTTATATCCTACTCATGCTTGCACTCATTGTTGATTAATCTTAATGCATGTGCATGACTATTGTCGCTCTCTAGTTGGTCGCTTCCTAGTCTCTTTATTGCCTTCACTTGTACTAAGCGGGAATACTACTTATGCATCCATTTCCATAAAACCCAAAGTTATTCCTTATGAGTCCACAATACCTTCCTATATGTGCTATCTACCTGCCGTTCCAGGTAATTTGTATGTGCCAAACTCTAAACCTTCAAATGATATTATGTTTTGTATGCTCGAGTAGCTCATGTATCAACTAGGGTGGTCTATATCTTCCATGCTAGGTGGGTTATTCTCACGATGAGTGGACTCCGCTCATCACTCACGAGAAAATGGCTGGTAACCGGAATGCCCAGTCCCATGCTCACATCAAAATAATTGCAAACAAAACTCCCCCAGGATTGTTGTTAGTTGGAGGCACCCGTTGTTTTGGACAAGCCATGGATTGATGTTTGTTGGTGGTGGGGGATTATAAACTTTACCATTCTATTTGGGAACCGCCTATAATGTGTGTAGCATGGAAGATATCGAGATCTCTTGGTTGTTATGTTGACAATGAAAGTATACCACTCAAAATATTATTTATCTCCGTTTCAAAATTCGAGCTCTGGCACCTCTGTAAAGCCCTGCTTCCCTTTGTGAAGGGCCTATCTATTTACTTTTATGTTGAGTCATCATCCTCTTATTAAAAAGCACCAGTTGGAGAGCGCTGCTGTCATTCGCATGCATTGCTATTAATTTACATTGAGTATGACTGTGACTGGATCTCTTTTACCATGAACTACAATGTTTAGTCAGCCCTTGATCTTCAGGGGTGCTCTGCGTGTATGTTTTGTGGTCTCAGAAAGGGCTAGCGAGATACTATCTTGTTATATCGTGTTATGATTGTTTTGAGAAAGTGTTGTCATCCGAGATTTATTATTATTGCTCGCTAGTTGATTATGCCATTGGTATGAGTAAACATGAGACCTAAATGTTATTGTGGATATGGTTAGTTCATAATCTTTGCTGAAAACTTGAATGCTGGCTTTACATATTTGCAACAACAAGATCAAACAGAGTTTGTAAAAGTTTTTCTTTATCACTTTCATTTTGTTAACTGAATTGCTTGAGGACAAGCAAAGGTTTAAGCTTGTGGGAGTTGATACGTGTCCAACGTATCTACTTTTCCAAACACTTTAACCCTTGTTTTGGACTCTAACTTTCATGATTTGAATGGAACTAACCCGGACTGACGCTGTTTTCAGCAGAATTGTCATTGTGTTATTTTTGTTCAGAAATAAAAGTTCTCGGAATGACCTGAAAATCCATGGAGAAGCGTTTTGGAATTAATAAAAAATGCTGGTGAAAGAATCAACATCACGGATCCCACACCCTGTCCACGAGGGTGCAAGGCACCCCCCCGGGGCGCGTCCCCTGCCTTGTGGCCCCCCTGAGACTCCACCGACCTCAACTCCAACTCAATGTATTCACGTTCGGGGAGAAAAAAATAAAAGAGAAGGATTCATCATGTTTTACAATACAGAGCCGCCGCCAAGCCCTAATCTTCCTCGGGAGGGCTAATCTGGAGTCCGCTCGGGGCTCCGGAGAGGGGAATCCGTCGCCGTCGTCATCATCAACCTTCCTCCATCACCAATTTCATTGTGCTCACCGCCATGCTTGAGTAATTTCATCATAGGCTTGCTGGACGGTGATGGGTTGGATGAGATTTACCATGTAATCGAGTTAGTTTTGTTAGGGTTTTATCCCTAGTATCCATTATGTTCTAAGATTGATGTTGCTATGACTTTCTTATGCTTAATTCTTGTCACTAGGGCCCGAGTGCCATGATTTCAGATCTAAACCTATTATGTTTTCATGAATATATGTGAGTTCTTGATCCTATCTTGCAAGTCAATAGTCACCTACTATGTGTTATGATCCGGTAACCCCGAAGTGACAATAATCGGGACCACTCCCGGTGATGACCGTAGTTTGAGGAGTTCATGTATTCACTAAGTGTTAATGCTTTGGTCCGGTAATCTACTAAAAGGAGGCCTTAATATCCCTTAGTTTCCAATAGGACCCCACTGCCACAGGAGGGTAGGACAAAAGATGTCATGCAAGTTCTTTTCCATAAGCACGTATGACTATATTCGGAATACATGCCTACATTATATTGATGAACTGGAGCTAGTTCTGTGTCACCCTATGTTATAATTGTTGCATGAGGAATCTCATCCGACATAATTATCTATCATTGGTCCATTGCCTACGAGCTTTACACATATTGATCTTAGCTTAGTTACTTTTCCGTTGCCACTATTACGATTACTACAAAAACTACTACTATTACTTTTGCCACCGTTACCGTTACTTCCATACTACTTTGCTACTAAATACTTTGCTGTAGATATTAAGTCTTTCAGGTGTGGTTGAATCGACAACTCAACTGCTAATACTTGAGAATATTCTTTGGCTCCCCTTGTGTCGAATCAATAAATTTGGGTTGAATACTTTACCCTCGAAAACTGTTGCGAACCCCTATACTTGTGGGTTATCACTGGCGCATAGCACAGCAACGGTCTGAAATTTGAGCTCTCAAATTCCTTAGGGCTATCATGTTCCTCACTTGTAGGCAATCCGCACTGGCGAATTCCTAACTCCCTGTCAGAACAAATTCCTTAGAGACCAGAAGATCTTTGTCTCTGTCACTAAAGAAATCGACTGAACTGTATGAGATTTCGAATTGCTTCACTCGAAAGGATTTTTAGGTGTAGGATTTTGAGATGAGAATCGCTTGGAAAGTTTTCCTTAGTTTTACCTCGACCCCCTTTAACAGTACAATGTTTCCTATGACACAAGAAACAGAAAAACGAAACTATGAAAGCAAATTCTTCGAGCTTCATATTCCTCGAATGAATATCAAGTCTTCAGGATTACACCAATTTCTTCACTTTCAAAGTCTTCAGAAAGCCAAAGTCTTCAGTTGAAGACATTCCTTTTTAGGGGTCGACTTTCTCTAAAAATATCGAACTCCTCAGACTTATAGACCTGTATACACTCAGAAACGCATTAGTCCCTTAACCTATAAGTCTTCAATACACCAAAATCAATAAGGGGCACTAGATGCACTTATAATCTTCCCCTTTTTTGTGATTGATGAAAATATAGGTTAAGTTCTCAATGGGGATAAACATATGAAGTGTAAATACTGATATTGAGGAACTTGATTGCAAGATATAGAAGAACTGCCCTTGTAGATGTGCATATGTGAGGAATTTGCTTTTGAGGAGCAATGCACATTGAAGAGTAGAATCATGGAGATCTCCCCCTATATCTTGTAATTCATACACGCATTTAACATATGATATGAAGAATTTGAAATGCATGATGAAATATGGTGACTGGTGTAATTCAGCATGTGTGCATTAACATATATGAGGAAATAGCATGCAGAAGAACATAGCAGAAGTATCAGACCACCATCGAGTTTAAGATTACAACTCAATCCAACAAAGTTTTCAGAAGAACGAGAGTTCTAACTTAGCAAAAAAATGCCCATATAGATAGACCCTCTTGAAGGCTAACTCAAATTTCTCCCCCTTTGTCATCGAATGACCAAAACAGATGAAAAATGAGGACTAACGACCATGAAGAATATCATCACGAAGTTGATGGAGGAGCGCCAGCGTTGTTGGGGTCGTCCGTTGAAGTAGGGCCTACCGCAGTGTCATCCAAGTCTTAATACTCATCAGTCTCGAGCGATGAAGAATAAGAGCTAGCCGCCAAGTGAGGAACTTTGACCTTCTTGAATTTCTTCGAAGGTGGCTGAGACCAGTCAAAGTCCTGCTTGAAGCCCATCTGTTTAAGATCTTCTTCACCGTAGAGATGAGATAGAATGGCCCAGGTGCGATCAAAAACTTCATGGAGGTACTAATGGTTCTTCTTCACTGAATTCTGGGTGATGGTCATGTTCTGAAGAATTGAACCAAACTAACGCTTTACCCATTTATGGTTGCGATTGACCTTTTGATGAAAACTGTGGAGAAGCTCACGATCAGTCATCACCCTTGGAGCTGTACCTTGAGGATTTTGCTTTGAAGCATTTGGAGCAGAGTCATGAGTGGCAGAGTCATCATTGGTGGAGTAGGATGCAGCTTTGTAAAACTTTCCATCCAATGGACGAACGCAGACTTGCCCTTCTCATCAGATGAGGAAATAGGTCGTTTAAAGACTTCAATGGGCAGCAAGTAGCTGATATGGTTTTGAAAGTCAGCCCTGTAATTGATTGAAGACCTTGATTTGAGGAATCTCATAATCCAAGGAGCATAAGGCTTCAACTCAAAAGCTGATAGTGCAACATTTGCCAGAGTCCTCATGAAGAAATCATGGTAGTTGTCAGGAACTCCATGGATGATGTTGAATAGCAAATTCTTCATGATGCCAACAACTTCTTCTTCATTAGAATCGTGGCCTTTGATAGGACTCGGAGTCTTGGTCAGAATCATGTATATGGTTCTTGTCACATAGAGTAATTCCATCACGAGGAATTTGGTTCTGGGGGCTTGACCAGGCTTCAGCGGCTTCATCAGCACTTGCATATAATGATCAGGTAGCTCAGGTTCATGGTAGATGAGATGCACACCTTCAGGGGTAGGACTGACAGGCAGGGCATGAAGCAATTCAGAGGCTGGTGCTTTATAGTGCGTGTTCTCTATCATCCAGTCCAGCACCCATGAATTCACATCTTCAGCGTTGCCAGTGATGTGTAATGTAGCATAGAACTGAAGAATTAGCTCTTCATTCCAGTCAACGATGCCAGTGCAAAAATTGAGCAGCCCAGCGTCATGAAGAACACTAAGGACGGGGGTGAAACAAGGCAGCGACTCCATGTAAACATGAGGAATATGCTCATGGCCAAAGATCTTGTCTTTGTCAAAGAGCAGAGAAGAATAGAAGTTCATCTGACTTGCTGTCTAGAAATGCTTCCTTCGAAGATGAGCGGAGTCATATGGGGTGTAGTCAGTAAAGAATACATGCTCATGAAAGAAGTCATCAGCTTTGAACTTCTGCTTCTTTGAGGAGGGATTCTTCGGCTTGGGCTGAGGAGTATCAGTCAATGTCTTCACAGCCTCAGGAATCACAATCTCAGGAGCCGTAGGCTGAGGAATTTCAAAACCAACATTTTTAGTGGCAGCCTGGGTCTCCACTTCTTCAGGAGCATGAGCATCAGCACTAGTGGCTGGAATTTATACATGAATGGTGATCAGTGAAGCTTGAGGTTCATCAGAGCCCATCTGTACTTCTTCAGTCTGAACTAGGGACTGAAGAATCTATTGAAGTGGGGTGAACATGGGTGAATTGGGGTGATGACTTTCCCAATAGTCATCAATCAGCACTAGAGTAGTGCACCCAATATCCACATCTTCTTCAGCATTAATGTCCTCAACGCCTGCCTCTTCAGCTGTGAAGTGAGGCATAGGCGATGATACCAGAGGAGTGAACATGATGTTGTCCACCTCAATTTCTTCATGCAATTGCTTTGATGAAGCAGCAGAAGGATCTTCTTCATCTGATCGGCTTTGGATCTCATAATCCTCACCAAAGGGAACAATCTCCTTTGATGGCATGCTTGAGACAGGAATAGCATCAATGGGATTCTCAAACGAGCTTGTGAAAATCTTCGCCTTCTTGGGAGAAGAAGACTCTGAGGAAACAGATGCTTTCCTTTTCTTCACTGCAGCTCATTCCGCAGCCTTGGTTTTCTTCACTTCTGATGCAGAAGGAAGGTTGATGTTTGTAGTTGGTTTTTTTTTTACCTTGAAGACTGCAGGGTTTACACCCCACAGCAATTTATTAAAAAAAGACAGGAAGAACATCAATGAGTTCCTTAAGAAAAGGAACTGGGCAGGAAAGGAAAGAAAAGGAAAACTGTACAAACTAGTCTAAACAGAAAAGAAAAGTCTAACTATAAAGATTACAAATGCAGGGCCCCTCAAGGAGGTAGGAAATCAATCCATCTGATCAAAGCATCCTTGTGTCTTGACTTGATTCTGTGAGCCAAGAGAGAGATGTCTTGGACAAAGCCATTCCTCCACTGCCTAAAGGTAGGTCTGAGATACCTGAAGACTTTGTCATTCCTAACTTTCCAAATATTCCACCAAGTGAGGAAGACCACTTCAGAGAAGAAAGGCTTATTGAAATCCTTCCTAGCATGGTGTGCAATCTGCACCATATCTTGACTATTGAGCCATGAAATTTGTAGATAGTTCCATACTCTCATGCTGAAGTTGCACTGGAAGAATAAATGATTCCTGTCTTCAAGTGCTCCTGTGTGACAAAGTACACACTCAGGCCCATCATTGATCTTCCACTTCCTGCGTTGAATCATATCTTTGGTGTTTACTCTGTCCATAATGACAAGCCAGGCAAACATTTTAATTGTCATAGTACAGCAGGATTTCCATATCCAACAGAGAAGAGGGTTGACAGGCATTGGCTCATGAACAAAGTTATAGTATTTCTTTACTGTAAACCCAACTTTCTTCCCATGTTTCCATTGCCAGGAATCATTAGCAGCAACATCGAAGGAAATCTCAGCCATAATTCCAGACAGTTGATTAAACTCCATATAGGCCAATTCAGATAGTGGCAAGGAGAACATGCTCTGAAACTCACTGGTCTGCAGCACTTCCATAACAGAGAAATTCTTTTGCAAGCAGAAGGAAAAAAGTCTGGGGAATCTGTCTTGGAGTGGTATGCATGAGTTATCAATTTCCCAAGAATCAGACCAGAATAGCAAAGAGTCCCCTCTTCCCACAGATACAGAAGAAACAGCCCTGAATTTATCCATTAGCTTGTAGATGTCTCTCCACCAAAAGGAGCCACACAAAGCAGTGTCATGAGGAACTCTCTGATAATAGTAACTACCCAGATCAAATGAACCCATGGCACCTCTACTTTGTTATAGAACTTATTCAGGAATTTCATTAACAAAGCTTCATTTTGTAGGCCCAGTTTGAGTATGCCAAGCCCACCCTTAAGTTTGGGCCTGCAGACCAAGGGCCAAGCAGCCAGAGAATTCCCCTTCTCCTGACCATACTTTCTCCATAGACATTGTCTCTGTATTCTTTCTAGTTGCTTTAAAATCCCTTGTGGTATTGATAAACTACAAAGGAAAAAAGATTGGAAATGAAGAGATAACAGAGTTTACCAACTGCAGCCTACTACCTTGGGGCAGAAACTATGAGCTAGCAGTTAACCTTCTTTCCATATAGTCAACTAGTGGAAGTAGATCAACAATTTTGGGCCTAGTTGTGCCCACTGGCAGACCCAAATATGTCAATGGCATAGCCCCCAGTTGGCACCCAAACTGTGCAGCAAGAACATTGGCAGAAGTGGCATCCATATTGACTGGGTACATTGATGATTTGTGATAATTAATCTGCAGTCCAGTTGCCATGGAGAAGGACTTTAGAATAGACTTAAGCACCTCCAACTAAGAAGAATCAGCATTCACAAACACAAGTGTGTCATCAGCATATTGGACCACTCGGTAATCAGGATCATAAGTTAGTAGGGGCAAAGAGAGAAGTCCTTTCATGAGATGATCATTAATCATAGTCTGCAATAGATCAGCAGCAATCACAAACAACAGAGGTGAAATGGGATCACCTTGCTTTACCCCACACTTGCACTTGAAATGATTTCCTGGTACCCCATTAAGTAATATTGAGGAGGTTGCTGAGGACAACAATTGGTGTATCCAGGATATCCATTTATTACCAAAACCCTTTGCCACCAAGATCTTTATAATTGCCTCATGCTAAATAGAATCAAAGGCTTTTTCAAAGTCAAGTTTGAGTAACATTATTGGCTGTTTTGACTGATTGCACTGGTGAATGTACTCAAAAGTCCATGCTATACAATCCTGAATGGTTCTTGACTTGATAAAGCCATATTGATTCTTATGCACACATTTGGTTATTTCATCTTGGAACCTATTGGCTGCAAGCTTAGTGAGGAATTTCAACCCCACACTTGTCAAAGAAATTGGCCTAAAATCTCCAGCAGTTTCAGGTGACAACTTTTTGGGGATCAGAGTTATGAAGGCCTCACTGAGATTTTCAAGCTGAGCAGTTCCAGCATGGAACTCATTGACCAGTGCAATGAAATCTCCTGAAATGATTGGCCAACACTTTTTCATAAAAAGACCATTAAATCCATCTGGTCCAGGAGCCTTGTCAGTGGGCAATTCCCTGATCACCTGCTCAATTTCCTTGACCTCAAAAGGCCTAGTGAGGACATCTAGCCCCTGCACCCTAGGGATGATAGAAAGGATGTCATTGCCCAGAAAGATTGGTTTCACAGTTCCCATTCTGCCCTTAAAACTCTCTAGAAATTCCTTAGCAATTATGTCATGGTCTGAAGAAACTGTTCCATCAGACAACTGTAAGGTGGCAATTGAATTTTTTCTATATCTCTCAGTTGCCATGGCTTGGAAGAATTTGGAATTTTCTTCCCCCACTTTGATATACCTAATGGTGTACCTCTTCTTCCAGTATAGAAATTGCAAATGAAGAAGATGTTCATGGTGCATCTTCACCAGTTTTCTGAAATTGGATTCAGATAAGAACAAAGGCCTGGAGTCCTCCAAATCATCTAACCAAAAAATCACCCAGTTACACTTCTCAATCAGAATTTTAATATGTGACAAACCCTTCTGCCATTTCTTAAGAGCAAACCTCAAAGCTTTTAGTTTTTCCATCATAATTGCTGATATGTGTGTTTTATGAGAATGTTTTTGCCAAACCTCTTGAACACACTCCATGAAACCAGGTTGGTGGACCCAATAATTTTCAAATCTGAATATGTGAGCCTTTGGGATGTTTGTGCATATAGAAACCACACATGGAATATGATCTGACGCAGTTTTGGCAAGAGGCGTGTCTTGAGTATTTGGGTATTGGTCAATCCAGCTGGCAGAGGTAAAAAACCAATCCAACTGTTCAAGAAGAGGGAAATCCTGCATATTAGACCAAGTGAACCTTCTTCCTTTTAGAGGTAATTCAAGCAGTCCCAAGTGACCTATGATCTCATTGAAAATAAAAATATCATTGACATCTCCACCAGGAAGATTTCTATTGTCTAGAGATCTAATGAAGTTAAAATCTCCCAACAACAGCCAATTCTGTTCAGGTTGAACCTTTAAATTATAAAGCCAACTGACAAATTCATCCCGTAAGACACCCTGACAGGGTCCATAAACATTGACTAGGTACCATATGTCATCATTATGCACAAACTTGAAACTAATCACAACCCCATAAGGTTTAACTTCAATTAAGGTCCCTGAAAAAACATCTGATCGCCACACAGTTAAAATGCCACCAGAAGCTCCCCTTGAAGGAGATTCAATAAACTGATCAAAACCCACAGGAAAAATGCTTTTAATTAAATTTTGAGGGCACTCAGAGAGCTTAGTTTCCTGCAGGCACACAACCGCACATTGACATTCAGATACTTTCTGCCTAACCGCACGCTTCCTTGTTTCAGAATTCAACCCACGGACATTCCAACAAAGAACCTTCCAGCTACGCATTGACCTTTGATTCATAGAGTAATATATAAGAACATAGCAAAAACAGTGTGACACCTAGTGCCACACAACCCAGGCCATAGAAAACCAGAAGTGCCAAGTCTAAACCATAGTGCCTAAGTTCAGAGAGGATATAACAGACAACAAATTTGACAGGCTCGCTACACCTAGACAAAACATTGAACTTTAACATTTAAGCACTGCCAGAGGAGGAGTCGTCCTTAGTATTAGCCATAAGCTTCTCCTGAGACAGCAGGTTGGAATCAATTTCCAGCTCTACTCCAATTGCCTGCAGCACCCTGAGCGGCGTCGGCGGAGGGACATCTTCAGACTTGTTGTTGCCCACATCTTCAGTGTTGTTGTCCATGCCAGCAGCAGCTTTCGGATTGGGCCGGGCCTTCTCTTCCATGGGCTTGGACCTAGGACGTCTTTTAGCAGGCTGAAGTGAAAGTTGCTCAAAAACCACAGGTTTGAAACCATCCAACTTTGCCGCACTCCTCGTACATCTTCTAACTGAAGTGTCCACCAAGGGAGCAGATATCTTCCGCCTACCACGCTGGTTTTTCTGGCGAGTGTTGGACTCCGTAGCAAAAACCACAGGAGAGGAAACCTCCTCCTGGCCAGAAAGCCCCACAGCCCCAGAATCCACAGCATCAGAAATCAACATCCCATCAGAACTCACATCGCCAGAGTGCCCATCACTTGAGACAGAAGAACTACCAAACAAGGATCGAGCAACTGGGTGCCTAGTGACAGTTGCAATATTGCTAGGCAGAGTACTGGGCAAACTTGGGACCAGCATGGACATCCTCTGAGAGTCATCAAATGCAATCGACCATTTACGCTTGGAGTAGGTGACAGTCCCGAAGTGCTTGAAGAAAATGGACCTGGGCACCTCCTTCACTGAAAAGTCAAACATCAAATTCTCAAACGAGCGCTTCCAAAGCATTTCAGGCGGAAGAGTTGGTCCAGCCACAATCCGAGCCATCCCAATGAAGATCTGATGGTGCTGAATTACAGGTGGCTGATAGGGCAAAATAGCCAATGGATTTTCCGCCACAACTGCAGGCTGAACATGAACTAGGGAAACCAGATCAAACAATGGTGGATGCTGTGGTTGAACGACCTGCAGAGGCTGCTCAACAGACTTAGATTCTTCTGGTTGATCAATGACAATGGAGAGTTGATCTTGTTCTGGCACAGCGGGCTGTGGGGGCTGATTATTGTCCTCCTCATCTCCCCATTGAGCATTGCCCCAACCAGCAGCAACTGGGTTATCAGGAGGAGCAGGAGGAGCATAGCAAATTGGTTCATTTTCCTCAAGCGCAACTGATGCAGTTGCCTTGACTTGCTCAGTTTCTTCAGGCGCAGTGAGAGATGCTTCCGCTGGCCTACCTTGTTCTTCATGCGCAACACTACTGGTTGCCCTGGAAATTTCATCAGTGGCTGGAATATCTTCATCAGCCCTGGTACTTGCAGTTTCACCAGCAGCCTGATTTTCATCAGCGGTGCTGGCATGTTCTTCAGCGGGCTGAGCAGATGCTTAAGCCTAAGGAGATTCATGTTGCGTTGGGGCTGCAACATTGCAGGTGAATCCCTTCGCCATGTTGACAAATCTGACCTTGTGTGACGCCCCGAGACCGTTGTGCCAGGTGTCTTCCAGTTATTCGTGTTTTTCCTTGTCATTTGCTTGCGTGTCGCATCTTGCCATGTCATCATGTGCATTGCAGCATCATGTTTTCAAAACTTGCATTTGTCCGGGTTCCCCCAGTTCCGTCCATTGTCCGTTCTTAGCCCAACCACACTCGCACGCGCCCATGGCATGTCCAAAATATTATTTTTATAAGTGGCCGGATAATGTTCCCGGAATGGGATGAAAGTTGGCGTGCGGTGTCGTTTTGTTGTTAGTATATCGCCTGCCAAGTTTCATTGCATTCAGATTCCGTTTGATAGCCCAACCGTTAAACTATAGCGGCAATATAGTCGGTCCAACGTCGGACGTTTTCGGTCTCCGGAAACTGTCGCTGGGCCTCTATCTCTTCTCTCTTCTCAGCCCATTGCCTTCTGCACTACCTAACGCCAGGTCTAATCTAACCTCTCTTGTCAGCCCGCGGACCTCCTCGCGCGCGCGTCCGAAAGTTGTCCTGGACCCAACCCGGGCAGTCGTCACCGTTGGGTCCGGATCATCCCCTAACATCCCTAAAACATCTGCGATTATTTGTTTGGACTCTCAAAGCATTTTCTTTTCAGACCGTCCGATTATGATCGGAGGGACCTAATACCCCTAAACCTAACCGGCTTGCTATATATTGTGGGCAACCCTAGTTTCTAGGCCTCATGTCCCATCCATCCACTTCATCCGCCGCCACCCTCTCTCCAAATCCTCCTCGGAGTCCACATCGAGACAACCACGGCACCCACCTTCTGCCTCGTTCAGCTACCACCGCATCTCCCCTGCCAGTTCCACCCAACCAGCACCGCCACTTTCTCCCTCGGGATACCTCCCGATTCCCTCGTTTCTGCCAGCCAGCGCAACCGCCCACCTTCTCCTCAATTACAGCAACACCCAGTCGCCGCCACCTCCCTGCCTCGCTCCTCCAGCCCAAGCTGCTCGTCCCCGTCGGCGACCGAAGCCACCATGATCACGCTGCCGAAGCAAGCAGCTTCTCCTCACCGCCCCATGCGGTCCGGTGACCCCTCCTGCCTCTTGCCTCTCCCTTCGCCTCGCCCTCCTCTCCTTCTCTCACCTCTCTGTCTTTCTTCAGGAAACTACAGCAGCGCGCTGACTTGGTCGCCCGCGACCTCTGCCTCCCTTGTAGACTCTTGACGCGCCCACGGATCCGGCCGTCTGCCGCCATCTCCGCGCCATCCCCATCCCGGGCATCATTCACGCCCAAGCCAATTGCCACCGCCTCCCTGCTTCCTCGTGCTCGAGCGTGCAGCCGCCTGTTCCCAGGAAGCGGCTCGAGGAAGGAGTCCCCAAGCATGCCCGAAACCTCAAGGAGCCAGTGGCCTCCTCTGCTTCCCCTCCTCATGCCTCGCGGGAGCAGCTCCACCCTCGGCAGAAGTCCCGCGGGAGCTCGCTTGCGCAAGTCAATCCTCGCGCCCCTGCCCAGATCGAACAAGCAAGGAGACCGCTCGTGTTGACCGCGTCGTGGCCTCCAGATCGGGCCCAACGCCACCCCCGACCTGCGATTGGCCTCTCCACCGACTAGGCCGTGGCCCATTGTGAGGACACCCCCATGCGCCTTTCTTTTTTTTCTTTTTCCCGCAGTTGGGTCAGATCTCAGATTCGGTCCCATGTTCTTTTTTCTCCTCTTTGCGAATTTAGTTATTTATCCGTAGTTTACAGTTTTGCAGAAAAGACAAGCATCTTCACACATATAATAACTCATTAACCGTGCATCGGTTTAAAATGGTTTAAATTTGTAACTTGCTTAGAATTTCATCAAGTTTCATAATATGCAACTTTCATCCATGTTTGAAATGTTTAAAATGCTGTTTGGTTAAATTTGCTCCTATGCCATGTTAAAATGCTTTATTTCATAACTAAATAACCGTAGCTCCAAACCTAATAAACTTTATAGGTAAATGGGGAAGAAAAATGCCTAGTTTAACATGGTGACCTTAATTTGCATGTTTAATAACTCTAAAATTGTGTTTAGGGCAGAACAGCACCAAATCCATAATTTGCCCATGAGGATTTTTCCGGACTTGTTGCTTGTTGTTCCGGCCTCATTTAAACTTGCCTAGATAGGTAGTTTCATATGCTTCACCTGTTGCCATGTTTAAAAACATTTAATATTGTTGGGTACCTAAACGAGAGAGAACTAAATAAGTCATGTGGTGTTCCGTCAATATGCAACTCGTTGCATATTGAGCTCCACTTAACTTGTAGTTTTGCTTGTGCACTTTGCCATGCCATGCCTCATTAAACCGGACATGCATCATACTTGGTTGTGCATCATGCCATGCTTATGTGGTGGTTGTTTACTATGTTTTTTGCTTCTTTTCGGTGTTTCTTCTTTGGGTTAGTTTCGATAACGTCGCGTTTGTGAGGATTCGTTCGACTACGTTCGCTTGTCTTCTTCATGGACTTGTTCTTCTTCCTTGCGGGATCTCAGGCAAGATGACCATACCCTCGAAATCACTTCTATCTTTGCTTGCTAGTTGTTCGCTCCATTGCTATGTTGCGATACCTACCACTTGCAATAATATGCCTCCCATATTGCCATCTCAAGCCTCTAACACACCTTTCCTAGCAAACCATTGTTTGGTTATGTTACCGCTTTGCTCAGCCCTTCTTATAGCGTTGCTAGTTGCAGGTGAAGATTAAGTTTGTTCCATGTTGGAACATGGTTATGTTGGGATATCACAATATCTGTTATTTAATTAATGCATCTATATACTTGGTAAAGGGTGGAAGGCTCGGCCTTATGCCTGGTATTTCGTTCCACTCTTGCCGCCCTAGTTTCCGTCATACCGGTGTTATGTTCCTTGATTTTGTGTTCCTTACGCGGTTGGGTGTTATGGGAACCCCTTGACAGTTCGCTTTGAATAAAACTCCTCCAGCAAGGCCCAACCTTGGTTTCACCATTTGCCTCACCACCACCTACTTTTCCCTTGGGAGTAGCGCTCCCGAGGGTCATCTTTATTTTAACCCCCCCCAGGCCAGTGCTTCTCTAAGTGTTGGTCCAACCTGAGTGATGTCCGGCGCCCCCTGGGCAACTAGGGACTATGCCAACCCGATGTCTGGCTCATTCGGTGTGCCCTCAGAACAAGATATGTGCAGCTCCTATCGGGATTTGTCGGCACATCCGGGCGGCTTTGCTAGACTCTTGACGCGCCCACGGATCCGGCCGTCTGCCGCCATCTCCGCGCCATCCCCATCCCGGGCGTCGTTCACGCCCAAGCCAATCGGCACCGCCTCCCTGCTTCCTCATGCTCGAGCCTGTAGCCGCCTGTTCCCAGGCAGCGGCTCGAGGAAGGAGTCCCCAAGCATGCCCGAAACCTCAAGGAGCCAGCAGCCTCCTCTGCTTCCCCTCCTCATGCCTCGCGGGAGCAGCTCCACCCTCGGCAGAAGTCCCGCAGGAGCTCGCCTGTGCAAGTCTCCGCTCGCGCCCCTACCCAGTTCGAATGAGCGAGGAGACCGCTCGTGTTGACCGCGTCGTGGCGTCCAGATCGGGCCCAACGCTGCCCCCGGCCTACGATTGGCCTCTCCACCGACTGGGCCGTGGCCCATGGTGAGGACACCCCCGTGCACCCTCCTTTTTTTTCTTTTTCCCGCAGTTGGGTCAGATCTCAGATTCGGCCCATGTTCTTTTTTTCCTCTCTGCGAATTTAGCTATTTATCCGTAGTTTACAGTTTTGTAGAACAGACCTTCATGTCCATGCATATAATAACTCATTAACCGTGCATCGGTTTAAAATGGTTTAAATTTGTAACTTGCTTAGAATTTCATCTAGTTTCATAATATGCAACTTTCATCCATGTTTGAAATGTCTAAAATGTTGTTTGGTTAAATTTTCTCCTATGCCATGTTAAAATGCTTTATTTCATAACTAAATAACCGTAGCTCCAAACCTAATAAACTTTATAGGTAAATGGGGTAGAAAATTCCTAGTTTAACATGGTGACCTTACTTTGCATGTTTAATAACTCTACAATTGTGTTTAGGGCAGAACAACACCAAATGCATAATTTGCCCATGAGGTTTTTCTGGACTTGTTGCTTGTTGTTCCGGCCTCATTTAAACTTGCCTAGATAGGTAGTTTCATACGCTTCACCTCCTGCCATGCTTAACAACATTTAATATTGTTGGGTACCTAAACGAGAGAGAACTAAATAAGTCATGTGGTGTTCCGTCTATATGCCACTCGTTGCATATTGAGCTCCACTTAACTTGTAGTTTTGCTTGTGCACTTTGCCATGTCATGCCTCATTAAACCGGACATGCATCATACTTGGTTGTGCATCATGCCATGCTTATGTGGTCGTTGTTTACTGTGTTGTTTGCTTCTTTCTGGTGTTGCTTCTTCGTGTTAGTTCCGATAACGTCGCGTTTGTGAGGATTCGTTCGACTACGTCCGCTTGTCTTCTTCATGGACTCGTTCTTCTTCCTTGCGGGATCTCCGGCAAGACGACCATACCCTCGAAATCACTTCTATCTTTGATTGCTAGTTGTTCGCTCTATTGCTATGCTGCGATACCTACCACTTGCAATAACATGCCTCCCCTATTGCCATGTCAAGCCTCTCACCCACCTTTCCTAGCAAACCGTTGTTTGTCTATGTTACCGCTTTGCTCAGCCCTTCTTATAGCGTTGCTAGTTGCAAGTGAAGATTAAGTTTGTTCCATGTTGGAACATGGTTATGTTGGGATATCACAATATCTCTTATTTAATTAATGCATCTATATACTTGGTAAAGGGTGGAAGGCTTGGCCTTATGCCTGGTATTTCGTTCCACTCTTGCCGCCCTAGTTTCCGTCATACCGGTGTTATGTTCCTTGATTTTGCGTTCCTTACGCAGTTGGGTGTTATGGGAACCCCTTGATAGTTCGCTTTGAATAAAACTCCTCCAGCAAGGCCCAACCTTGGTTTTACCATTTGCCTCACCACCACCTACTTTTCCCTTGGGAGTCACGCTCCCGAGGGTCATCTTTATTTTAACCCTGCCGGGCCAGTGCTTCTCTAAGTGTTGGTCCAACCTGAGCGATATCCGGCGCCCCTTGGGCAACCAGGGTCTATGCCAACCCGACGTCTGGCTCATCCGGTGTGCCCTGAGAACGAGATATGTGCAGCTCCTATCGGGATTTTTCGGCACATCCGGGCGGCTTTGCTGGTCTTGTTTTACCATTGTCGAAATGTCTTGTAACCGGGATTCTGAGTCTGATTGGGTCTTCCTGGGAGAAGGAATATCCTTCGTTGACCGTGAGAGCTTGTGATGGGCTAAGTTGGGACACCCCTGCAGGGTTTTGAAATTTCAAAAGCCGTGCCCGCGATTATGGGTAGATGGGAATTTGTTAATATCCGGTTGTAGATAACTTGACACTTACCTTAAATAAAATGCATCAACCACGTGTGTAGCCGTGATGGTGTCTTTCCGGCGGAGTCCGGGAAGTGAACACGGTTCCTGTGTTATGCCTTAACATAAGTAGATTCATGATCACTTCTTGATCACTTCTAGTTCACAACCGTTGCATTGCTTCTCTTCTCGCCTTATTTGCGTATGTTAGCCACCATATATGCTTAGTGCTTGCTGCAGCTCCTCCTCACTACCCTTTTCCTACCCATAAGCTTAAATAGTCTTGATCTCGCGGGTGTGAGATTGCTGAGTCTTCGTGGCTCATAGATACTTCCGAAACCAGTTGCAGGTGCCGTTGATACCAGTGCAGATGACGCAGCTGAGCTCAAGTGGGAGCTCGATGAAGATCGTGTTCGTTGTGTTGTTCCGTCTCCTTTCGATCAGTAGAGGACCCCAGTCGGGGCGATCAGGGATCTAGCATTAGGGGTTGTCTTTCTTTATTTGGTTCCGTAGTCGGACCTTGATTGTATTCTGGATGATGTAATGCTATATTCATTTATTGTGTGAAGTGGCGATTGTAAGCCAACTCATTATCCCTTTCATATTTAGTACATGGGATGTGTAAAGATTAACCCTCTTGCGACATGCCTACTATGCGGTTATGCCTCTAAGTCGTGCTCCGACACGTGGGAGATATAGCCGCATCGTGGGTGTTACACCTTGGGTCCAAGCCAAGCTGCATGGTAGACGTCAAATTCATCACTGAGTGCCTTATTCTCAGCTTGCACAGTCACAAGTTCATCAATTGTCATCTTGACAACGTTTTTCTTCAGAAAATGCTCTTTCTTGTACTGAGCCTTCTTGAGCTTCCTAACCTTGTCAAACTTTTGTTTTTCTTCGCCTATGAAGGCGGTCAGCATGTGACTTTGCCCAGGAGTGAGCTTGAAGTCAGGCATGGGAGTGTTGGGGTCCTTGGGCCAGAGATCAATGTACTCAAGGATCAGCTTGGGATCCAACAGAAGAGGCACTTCACTTCCTTTGGCTCTAGCGGCCCTTTGCTGTCTATCTCTGATGATTTTAGCGAGTTCTTCATCATCAGCTTCGTCATCCCTGGACGGTACATGAAAGGCAACCTGCTTCTTGTGAGGACTTGGTCTGAGCCTTGTC
Organism: Triticum urartu; assembly: GCF_003073215.2. NCBI lineage: Eukaryota > Viridiplantae > Streptophyta > Magnoliopsida > Poales > Poaceae > Triticum > Triticum urartu. The sequence continues at coordinate 274,663,498 of NC_053025.1, forward strand.
CAGCAGTAGCCTTAGTCTTCAGAAAGGTGGGCGTCGGTGTAAAAACCGGCGGATCTCGGGTAGGGGGTCTCGAACTGTGCGTCTAGGATCAATGGTAACAGGAGACGGGGGACACAATGTTTACCCAGGTTCGGGCCCTCTCTATGGAGGTAATACCCTACTTCCTGCTTGATTGATCTTGATGAATATGAGTATTACAAGAGTTGATCTACCACGAGATCATAATGGCTAAACCCTAAAAGTCTAGCCTGGCTATGAGTATTCGGATGTATCTACGGATGTAGCCCTCCGGTTTATATAGGCACAGGAGGGATCTAGGGTTACACAAGGTCGGTTACACAGAAATGAATCTTCATAGTTGATCGCCAAGCTTGCCTTCCATGCCAAGGAGAGTAATATCCGGACACGGGTAGAATCTTCGGTCTTTGTATCTTTATGGCCCATCAGTCCGGCCCATATCCAATAGATCGGACACCTGAGGACCCCCTAGTCTAGGACTCCCTCGGTAGCCCCTGAACCAGGCTTCAATGACAATGTGTCCGGCGGACAGATTGTCTTCGTCATTGCAAGGCAGGTTCCACTTCCGGATTACTCCAAGATAGTCTTCGGATAAAACGAAGGTGCCGGGATCTGCAACACAAGTACCACACACAACTGCAGAGACTATAATATTTCACGGATCCCATCTGTTGACAACTTTTTACAAGATGACATCGCGTCTATCCAGCCATTATATTGCACCGTTTTTTGTCCGTTGTCCCGTGCTTCGAGATGCGGTTTCTATTGGCACGTCTTGTCAAGGCAGAGATCGTGTCCCCTAATCGCGAGATTCTAATCAATACGGGTGTGGGTAACCCAACTGTGCCGTTTACACAGCCCTTGGGAATAGGCGAGTTTTAGGGTGAGTGGGGAGGCATTCGATATTCACTGCCTTTATAAGGGGATAAGGATTCCCACTTCTTCTCCCACGCCTTCTCTCTTCCTCTGCCCTTCCACCCTTGAGCTCTAGCGCCCAAGTTCTTATCTTTTCCCCACTCGAGCAAGCACTCAACCATGTCCGGATCCGGAGGTCAAGGCAAGTGGATGGCCTCATCCATCAAGGAGAAGGACATATCTGAGCTTCGGGAAGCTGGGTATCTGGCGAAGGAAATCACTCACCGTCTTCCAGCCCAGGGGCAAGTCGTCCCCACACCGGAGCCCAACGGGAGGGTGGTATTCATCCCTCATTTCCTCCGCGGGCTAGGGTTTCCACTCCACCCTTTCGTCTGCGGGTTGATGTTCTATTACGAGCTAGACTTCCATGATCTATCCCCGAACTCTTTCCTCAACATCTCGGCATTCATCATCGTGTGTGAGGCCTTCCTCCGCATCGAACCCCACTTCGGGCTGTGGCTCAAGGTCTTCAACGTGAAGCCGAAGGTGGTGGATGGCCAGCACGCGGAGTGCGGAGGTGCCATGGTGAGCAAGCTGACCAATGTCTCCTGGCCAAAAGGCACTTTCGTGGAGACTATCAAGGAATGGCAGAAACAGTGGTTCTACATCATAGAACCCCGCGGTGCCACCTTGGCCGCAGCTGCCAAATTCAACTCCGGCGCTCCCATGCGACTCACCTCCTGGGTTGAGAGGAGCCCAAGTTGGTCTTCGTCCGATGAGCTGATAGCGTTGCAGACGCGCGTTCAAAGCATGGTGGACAAAGATATCAAGCTCGTCAATGTAATCCAGGTGATGCTAGTTCACCGGATTCTCCCGTGTTAAAGCCCAAGTCTCCCTTTATAGGAGTTCAATCTGAAGAAACACCATACCCTGAAGAGGCTCTTCGAAACCACTCACGAAGATGCCTAGAAGCTGCTCTTCAAGGGCAACGAGACACCGCCAGCCACAGACTCGGACCACGGGCACGACATTAACCACCTCGCCAACGAGGTATGTTTTTTAACGCATCCTCTACTTTCTTGTTTTGCGGATGATATCTGAGCTTTTATTATCATTTCTTCTTCAAGAATGGATGGAGAGGGCGAAGCGGATCCAGGCTCCGCTGCCTGAAGAACCAGTCATCCCCCGTCTAGCGAAGATGCTGGTGCCGGCGCCCTATAAGGCACCAGAGAAGAAGGCCAGGGGGAAGGCCAAGGGGGTCCGGAGTGGCCCCCGCCGCAAGGGCACTTCGGACGCGACGTCCGAAGACAAGGCCCGATCCTCCGCCGCCGAAGACGATGACGATGAGGAGGAGGAGGAGAGTGTAACGCCCCGAGACCGATGTGCCAGGTGTCCTCCAGTTATTCACTATTGTTGCCTTGTCATTGCTTTCGTTTCATGCATCTCATATCATGTCATCATGTGCATCGCATTTGCATACATGTTCGTCTCATGCTTCCGAGCATTTTCCCCGTTGTCCGTTTTGCAATCCGGCGCTCGTATGTCACCCGGTGCCCCTTTCTACCTCTTTTCTTGTACGGGTGTTAAACGTTTTTGGATTGGATCGAGACTTGTCTTGCGGCCTTGGTTTACTACCGGTAGACCACCTGTCAAGTTCCGTGTCATTTGTACTTCGTTTGATACTCCAACGGTTAACCGAGGAACCGAGAAGGCCTCGTGTGTGTTGCAGCCCAACACCTCTCCAAAGTGGCCCAAAACCTACCTAAACCCCTTCCATCACCTAGGCCGTTCGATCACGATCGCGTGGCCGCAAACCGCACCTCATTTGGACTCTCCTAGCTCCCTCTACCTATATATTAGTCCCCTCCTCCGAAATTCGCGATCCAAACCTAGTCTTCTTCCTCCTCGCGCCGCCGGACATGTCCACTTCGCCATCCGGACATGTCCGCCACCGCCCCGACCAATCATGGAGCGCCACATCACCCCGCCGGCTCTCTCTCTCCTCCGCGCCGCCGGGCCCGTGGGGCCCATCGTCAACCCGCCCCCGGGCCGAACCGGGCCGCGCCCCGCGCCGGCGCCTGACCGCGCGAGCCTCCCTAGTGCCCGAGCGCTCGGCTCCTCGCAGCTCCCGCCTGAGCTCGCTCCCGAGCGCCAGACCCCGCCACCTTGTCGCCGCTCGCCTCCGGTGGCCGGACCTCGCCGGAGATGAGTGCTCCGATGCCCTGCCCGTCGTCTCCTTCCTCCCTCTGATCGTTCTCCTCTCCCTCACCTTCCTCTTCCTCTCCCGCAGGAGCTCCTGCCATGGCCGACCCGCCATCACCGCGACCGGATCCCGCCTCCTCGAGCACTGCCGTCGACCACCGCGGCCGGATCCGGAGTCCCCATGCCCGGATCCACCCATTCCCGGCCTCCCCGACACCTACCGGAGCCCCACGCCGCCCCACCGTCGCCGTTGACTTCCACCGGAGTCGTCCTGTACGAGGAATGGAGCTTCCCCGATCTGGATCCCTTTTTTTCGCGCTGGTAGTTTTTGGCTAAGTCCCCAGATCTACTTATTTTCTAGCCCTGTTCATCATGCCATAACTCTGCATCCATGGCTTCGATTCGTGCGTGTAGCATATCAAAATGTTCGTCTCGAAGAGTATATCATTTCATCTCATTGCATCATTTTCATTTGAGCTAATCTTGATGCCAAAAATGCTATTGGAAGAGGGGTAGTTTCATATCTGTTTCAGCAAATGCACTTTTGTCATTTTTGCCATGATTAATGTGTGCATGATATGATCCTGAGCTCTACATGTGTTTTGAAGTATGTCATGCCATATTTACAGGGGTGTATGCCATGTGTTTTTGTGATCTTTGTGGTTAATATCACAAGCATGCAAAGTAGCTTACTCAATGTTCCTGATTTCAGAGACATGGAATTTCACTAAGTCTCTGCCCTGTCATTATTTTTATGCCATATGTTCATGTTGTTTCCTAGTGATCCGTGCCTCTTTTGAGCATGATCAATAAGGATGTTTTGTAGATATTGTTGGGCGCTATCCATCCATGTCTTTGTTTGCAATTATGGAGCACCCTAGCTTGAGACAATCGAGCTCTACTTTTGCTATAAAATATTCCTGGCAGATTGTTAACATGTTTAGCAATTTTGCCGAGCTTGTTGTTGTTGATCCATGCATGCTATGTTGTTGTTCTTGCCATGTCTAGCCTCTATGCCATGTCTATTTACTGGGTGTGTGCTTAGTTTTTCATGCAATGCCTCATAGTGAGTGCATCGAGCTCGTAAACATGCCTACTCGTTATCTGTTTTGCCATGCTTCAGTTTTTCAGTAAGTCTGAATCTGATATCATTAATTGCTATGTTCACATGGTTGCAATTGTATTTTCTGATCCCTTGTGTCTTATGGTCAGTAAGGGACTTTTGTTGTATGCTTTGAGTAGCTTCATGCCATGCCTTGCTTTGCCTTAATATGTTCCTGTAGCATGTAGTTATCATGCTCTAAACATTGCTTCCTGATGTTAAATTCCTGACTTGTTGTTATTTTCTCTAAGTCTGTAACCTTTTATCTTTTGAACTTTTTCCATGCTTGTTTGAACGTGTTAATGAGTGATTTAGCCGTACCTCAGTGTTCATCTTTTGTCAAGCATCTTGAGTGGATCCCTTCCATGTATTTTTTTGTCATGTTTGAGTGCTGTAGCATATTTAACTTGATGCATTTAGGTTGCTTCGTGCTGTTAATTGCAGACCAGTGCCATATTTGTTTTGCTTGTCATTTCCAAACCGCGCATCTGATTCTGGTGATCTTTATATCGATTTCAACCAAAATCAACTCCTCTTTCCAATGGCACTCTTGGATTTCCAGGTTGAGGCCAGGATCAATCTTTCCTTTCCAAATCATGCATATGCATCGCATATCGCATCCTGCATATCATGCCATGTTTTTGCATCATGTTGATTGTGCATTGCACATGGTTGATTGTGTCTCCCTTTGCTTGTTGTTCTTGCTTGGGTAGAGCCGGGAGACGAGTTCGTGTTCGAGGAGCCCGTTGAGTACGTTTACGAGGATCAAGCTTTCGTCTTCTCGAAGAACTTTGCAGGCAAGATGACCATACCCTCGAAATCACTTCTATCTTTGCTTGCTAGTTGCTCGCTCTTTCTCTATGCCTATGTTGCGATACCTACCACTTGCTTATCATGCCTCCCATATTGTTAAGCCAAGCCTCTAACCCACCTTGTCCTAGCAAACCGTTGTTTGGCTATGTTACCGCTTTGCTCAGCCCATCTTATAGCGTTGTTAGTTGCAGGTGAAGATTGGAGTTTGTTTCATGTTGGAACATGGATATTTTGTTGGGATATCACAATATCTCTTATTTAATTAATGCATCTATATACTTGGTAAAGGGTGGAAGGCTCGGCCTTATGCCTGGTGTTTTGTTCCACTCTTGCCGCCCTAGTTTTCGTCATATCGGTGTTATGTTCCCGGATTTTGCGTTCCTTACACGGTTTGGTTATAATGGGAACCCCTTGACAGTTCGCCTTGAATAAAACTCCTCCAGCAATGCCCAACTTTGGTTTTACCATTCGCCACCTAGCCTCTTTTTCCCTTGGGTTCTGCGGACTCAAGGGTCATCTTTGTTGGGGAACGTAGCAGAAATTCAAAATTTTCCTACGTGTCACCAAGATCAATCTAGGAGATACTAGAAACGAGAGAGAGGGAGTGCATCTTCATACCCTTGAAGATCGCTAAGCGGAAGCGTTCAAGTGAACAGGGTTGATGGAGTCGTACTCGTCGTGATCCAAATCACCGATGATCCTAGTGCCGAACGGACGGCACCTCCGCGTTCAGCACACGTACGGTTGGGAGAGACGTCTCCTCCTTCTTGATCCAGCAAGGGAAGGAGAAGTTGATGGAGATCGAGCAGCACGACGGCGTGGTGGTGGAAGTAGCGGGATCCCGGCAGGGCTTCGCCAAGCACAAGTGGGGAGGAAGAGGTGTCACGGGAGGGAGGGAGGTGCCAGGGCTTCAGGTGTGGCTTCCCTCCCTCCCCTCCACTATATATAGGGGCCTAGGGGGGCACCGGCCCCTTGTAGATCCCATCTAGGGAGGGGGGCGGCAGCCCTAGGGGTGGCTTGGCCTCCAAGCCAAGTGGAGGCGCCCCACCCCTTAGGGTTTCCAACCCTAGGCGCATGGGAGGCCCAAGGGGAGTGCACCAGCCCACTAGGGGCTGGTTCCCACGTCCCTTCATCCCATGGGGCCCTCCGGGATAGGTGGCCCCACCCGGTGGACCCCCGGGACCCTTCCGGTGGTCCCGGTACAATATCGATGACCCCGAAACTTTCCCGGTGGCCGAAACTGGACTTCCTATATACAAATCTTTACATCCGGACCATTTCAGAACTCCTCGTGACGTCCAGGATCTCATCCGGGACTCTGAACAACTTTCGGTTTACCACATACTAATATCTCTACAACCCTAGCATCACCGAACCTTAAGTGTGTAGACCCTACGGGTTCGGGAACCATGCAGACATGACCGAGACAATTCTCCGGCAAATAACCAACAGCGGGATCTGGATACCCATGTTGGCTCCCACATGTTCCACGATGATCTCACCGGATGAACCACGATGTCGAGGATTCAATCAATCCTATATTCAATTCCCTTTGTCTATAGGTACGATACTTGCCCGAGATTCGATCATCGGTATCCCGATACATCATTCAATCTCATTACCGGCAAGTCTCTTTACTCTTTCCGTAACACATCATCCCGTGATCAACTCCTTGGTCACATTGTGCACACTATGATGATGTCCTACCGAGTGGGCCCAGAGATACCTCTCCGTTACATGGAGTGACAAACCCCAGTCTCGATTCGTGCCAACCCAACAGACACTTTCGGAGATACCCGCAGTGCACCTTTATAGCCACCCAGTTACGTTGTGATGTTTGGTACACCCAAAGTATTCCTACGGTATCCAGGAGTTGAACAATCTCATGGTCTAAGGAAATGATACTTGACATTAGAAAAGCTTTAGCAAACGAACTACACGATCTTGTGCTAGGCTTAGGATTGGGTCTTGTCCATCACATCATTCTCCTAATGATGTGATCCCGTTATCAATGACATCCAATGTCCATGGTCAGGAAACCGTAACCATCTATTGATCAACGAGCTAGTCAACTACAGGCTTACTAGGGACATGGTGTTGTCTATGTATCCACACATGTATCTGAGTTTCCTATCAATACAGTTCTAGCATGGATAATAAACGATTATCATGAACAAGGAAATATAATAATAACTAATTTATTATTGCCTCTAGGGCATATTTCCAACAATCTTTATTAAACCCCCCGGGCCAGTGCTCCTCTGAGTGTTGGTCCAAACTAGAGCCCCTTGCAGCGCCACCTCGAGGAAACTCGAGGGATGGTTTTAGTTGTACGGATTGCTTATCCGGTGTGCCCTGAGAACGAGATATGTGCAGCTCCTATCGGGATTTTTCGGCACATTCGGGTGGTGTTGCTGGACTTGTTTTACCATTGTCGAGGATGTCTTGTAACCGGGATGCCGAGTCTGATCGGAATGTCTTGGGAGAAGGAATATCCTTCGTTGACCGTGAGAGCTTGAGATGGGCTAAGTTGGGACACCCTTGCAGGGATTTGAACTTTCGAAAGCCGTGCCTGCGGTTATGGGCAGATGAGAATTTGTTAATGTCCGGTTGTAGAAAACCTGAAACTTAATTTAATTAAAATGCATCAACCGCGTGTGTAACTGTGATGGTCTCTTCTCGGCGGAGTCCGGGAAGTGAACACAGTGTTGGAGTTATGTTTGGCGTAGGTTGTTCTAGGATCACTTCTTGATCATAGTTGTTCGAGCGTGCTTTTGCCTTCTCTTCTCGCTCTCATTTGCGTATGTTAGCCACCATATATGCTAATCACTTACTGCAGCTCCAGATCATACCTTTACCCTTCCTATAAGCTTAAATAGTCTTGATCGCGAGGGTGTGAGCTTGCTGAGTCCCCGTGACTCACAGATACTTCCAAAACCAGTTTTCAGGTGCCGATGATATCATGCATGTGACGCAACCGAGCTCAAGGAGGAGCTCGATGAAGATCGTGTTCGTTATGTTGTTCCGTTTCCAGTTGATCAGTAGTGGAGCCCAGTTGGGACGATCGGGGATCTGTGTAGCATTTGGGGTAGTCTTCTTTTATTTTGGGTTCCGTAGTCAGACCTTGAATGTATCTAGATGATGTAATGCATTATTCATGTATTGTGTGAAGTGGCGATTGTAAGCCAACTATGTATCTCTTTCCCTTATGTATTACATGGGTTGTGTGAAGATTACCTCACTTGCGACATTGCTTTCAATGCGGTTATGCCTCTAAGTCGTGCTTCGACACGTGGGAGATATAACCGCATCGAGGGCGTTACAGAGAGCGATTATTCCCCTGATGGGGGGAGAAGAGGGCGGCCTCCATGAATCTGGAGGCGGGGGCGCCCAAGAAGGGGAAAGCCCTCTCGCGGACAGCTCCACATGGGACGTCGACAGCAGTCTGGAGCGATGCCCCCGAAACAAGCTCGTCGCCGCATCATGAGTACAAAGAACCCGCACATGTCCATTTATCCGGCCTCTCTATCTTATGGTATTTTTCATGGTTTAATAATGTCATTGCAGTCTGGCCCATGACAGCTCCCAGTGATCCTCGTCAAGAGGCTCGTTGGACTCATAGGAGATGGCTAGCAAGACCCCACTGGCTGCTTACTCTCCCAAGGCCAAGGGAGATCACGAGGTGTTGTCCCAAAGGACCTTCCCATGCCAGGGAGAGGTTCAGGAGGCCGTCATGGTGGCGCCGGAGGGCGACACCTCGGCCGCCGGACACATGGGAGAACAGGCCCCCATGGAGACTGGCGATGGGAGCCGTGCTCAATTCAGCCCCATCTGAGCACGGACCCGGAGACCCATACGGCCCCAGAGTCCGACAAGGAGCCTCTTTCAAGAGAAGGAGGCGTGCCTGTCCCGCCGGTGACCTCTGTCCAACCAGAGGCGTCGGATAATCTATTGGAAGCGCTACGGGGTGCTTCCATTGTAGAAGAACACCGTATCATTATGGGTACGATGATTGAGAAGGTTCAGTCTGTTAAGAGCAGACTGACCAAAGCCTGCAGCGGCCTGGTGACAGGTTTTGAGGTAACCGGCGTTAACCGAGAAAATCCCAACATAGACAGTAGCCCCTGAGACATTGTCCGGTGTTCGGAAAGAAAAGCCGGACAGAGGATCAATTAAATTTCGCAGGAAACTAACCAAACTGTGTCTGATGTGAATAAGCAGGCGTCGTTACTGGCCGCGACCTCTCACACAGCCGAAGTCTCCGGACCAAAGCAGAAACTAGAGCGGACTGAGGAGAAGCTCGGCCAGGCGAGGAAACAGCTGGAAGACCAGCAAGTTATGTAGTGACTCGTTATGTATTCGGAAAGAATAGATGATGTATACTGACCGTAGTGTCATGATATGTGTAGGGGTGACCGAGGCCGAGGGGAAAGCTGTCAAGGAGCAGGCAGCTCGCAAGAAGCTTAAGGCCCGGCTGAACGAGGTCCAGCAAGAGCTCCAAGATGCTGTAAGAAAGTATGAGGCATTGGAGGGAGATGTTTCGGCTCGAGAGGCCGGACTCTCAAAGGCTCGCGAAAGCACAGAAGCGGCTCAGGTCGAAGCCCAGGGTGCCCTCCAGGAGATCTAGGAGGCCAAGAGGATCGCAGCGGGTAAGTCATTTAGTATGCAAAGCAAGTATGTGAAGAAGAAATATTTCCCACTAACCCGCATTCGGAGTTCTCCAGGGGCATTTGTAGATCTGCCGCACAGTGTGTCCGACCCCACGGAGTACTTCCGGGTCGAAGAAGGGAGCTCAACGGAGAAACTGTTATGGTCGCAATACCTTGCGCCAGAGAATCCCGTGCCCTTCATCGATCAGCTAAAATAGCTGGTTGAGCTGCATAGGGTGGCCGAACTGGCCATGAAGGATTTGATAATCCGGCTATGGCCTGCCGAAGCTATGCCCAGCAGCTACTTCAGGCTGGTGAAGCGGCTCGTGAACACCCGTCCTCGGCTGGACATCGTCAAGCGATCGGCCTGCATTGAAGGTGCGCGCATGGCCTTCGCCTGAGTCAAGGTATGGTGGGCAAAGATGGATGCCGTCAAGATGACGACCGAGGGGAGGGAACGTTCCAACTTTGGGGACGAAACGATATCCATTGCCTCTTATTGCTTCCAAAAAATTTCTCGTGACAACCTAGGACAACAGGAGTGTTGTGTCAATTTTTGTGATTTTTTGGGGTTCGTTTGGACATTTTTATGCATTAACTGAGTTTTCAATGCATTTATGTGCATAATTCAAATTTGAACTACATGCACATGCTCGAGTGCATATAAATTGGTTGAAAAATCAAATATGTGTCATTGGGTGCATGCTTAGGTCCAATGCAAGAAATGGGAATGAATTTCAAACACCAGGGCACCGTTGATTGCCGGCAAAACATTGAGATGCCTGGTTTTTAAATTCTAGTAAATCCAAAACTCGCATGAACTTCATGAAACTTGGCATGCTTTCATGGAGCGGCATCAACATGCCTTGGTAAAAAAATTGTCCCGTTTGGGGCAGGTTTGGGTATATGCTTCTCACAAACCAGAGCTTCTCACAACAAGCATGATGGTTTGGGTAGGGAACGTCCCACCTTTGGGGACGAAGCGATATCCATTGCCTCTTATTGCTTCCAAAAAAATTATCGTGTCAACATAGAACAACAGGAATGTTGTGTCAATTTTTGGTGATTTTTCGGGGTTCGTTTGGACATTTTCACGCATTAACTCAGTTTTCAATGCATTTATGTGCATAATTCAAATTTGAACTACATGCACGCACTCCAGGGCATGTAAATTGGTTGAAAAATCAAATCTATGTCCTTGGGTGCATGCTTAGGTCCCATGCAAGAAATGGGAATGAATTTCAAACACTAGGGCACCGTTGATTGCCAGCAAAACATTGAGAAGCCAAGTTTTAAAATTCTAGTAAATCCAAAAGTCGTCTGAAATTCTTGAAACTTGGCATACTATCATGGAGCGGCATCAACATGTCGTGGTAAAAAAAATTTCCCATTTGGGGTAGTTTGGATATATGCTTCTCACAAACCAGAGCTTCTCACGATAAGCATGATGGTTTGGGTAGGGAACGTCCCACCTCTGGGGACGAAACGATATCCATTGCCTCTTATTGCTTCCAAATTTGTTCTCGTGTCAACATAGAATAACTGGAGTGTTGTGTCAATTTTTGTGATTTTCAGGGTTGGTTTGGACATTTTTATGCATTAACTGACTTTTCAATGCATTTATGTGCTCAATTCAAATTTGAACTACATGCACATGCTCCATTGCATATAAATTGGTTGAAAAATCAAATCTGTGTCCTTGGGTGCATGCTTAGGTCCCATGCAAGAAATGGGAATAAATTTGAAACAACAGGGCACCGTTTATTGCTGGCAAAACACTGAGATGCCTGGTTTTTAAATTCTAGTAAATCCAAAACCGTCTGAAATTCATGAAACCTAGCATGCTATCATGGAGCAGCATCAACATGTCGTGGTAATTTTTTTGTCGCATTTGGGGAAGGTTTGGGTATATCCTTCTCACAAACCAGAGCTTCTCACAACAAGCATGATTGTTTCCATAGGGAACGTCCCACCTTTGGGGATAAAACGATATCCATTGCCTCTTATTGCTTCTAAAAAATTTCTCGTGTCAACATATAACAATAGGAGTGTTGTGTCAATTTTTATGATTTTTCGGGGTTCGTTTGGACATTTTTATGCATTAACTGAGTTTTCAATGCATTTATGTGCATAATTAAAATTTGAACTACATGCACATGCTCCAGTGTATATAAATTGGTTCAAAAATCAAATTTGTGTCCTTGGGTGCATGCTTAGGTCCCATGCAAGAAATGGGAATGAATTTCAAACACAAGGGCACCATTGATTGCCGGCAAAACATTGAGATGTCTGGTTTTTAAATTCTAGTAAATCCAAAGCTCGTGTCAAATTCATGAAACTTGCATGCTTTCATGGAGCGGCATCAACATGGCGTGGTAAATTTTTTGTCCCATTTGGGGCAGGTTTGGGTATATGCTTCTCACAAACCAGAGCATCTCACAACAAGCATGACGGTTTGGGTAGGGAACGTCCCACCTTTGGGGACAAACGATATCCATTGCCTCTTATTGCTTCCAAAAAATTTCTCATGTCAACATAGAACAACAGGAGTGTTGTGTCAATTTTTGTGAATTTTCAAGGTTCGTTTGGACAGCTTTATGCATTAGCTGAGTTTTCAATGCATTTAAGTGCATAATTCAAATTTGAACTACATGCACATGCTCCAGTGCATAAATTGGTTGAAAAATCAAATCTGTGTCCTCGGGTGCATGCTTAGGTCCCATGCAAGAAATGGGAATGAATTTCAAACAGCAGGGCACCGTTGATTGCCGGCAAAACATTGAGATGCCTGGTTTTTAAATTCTAGTAAATCCAAAACTTGTCTGAAATTCATGAAACTTGGCATGCTATCATGGAATGGCACCCGACATGATGTGGTATTTTTCGTGTCCATTTCGAGAGAAGGCGCACTCGAATAATGACAGCCAACAAAGGCATTTTGAAAAAATAGCTGCCACTTTAATATCTCAAACGTTTGTATAATACAAACCATGTGCGTTCTGTTAACCATTCACGTGACACCATGTGTCTTGGTTTTAATGGCTGTAGGAGGTGCCGTGCGGACAGCTGCTTGACCTTGCCTGAACAGGAGGCGTGCGAGCGCAGTACGGTTCGCAGGCTGACCCAGAGGAGTGCTAGTTGTCCTCGAATGCGCAGGCTCACCGGGAAGCGTGCGAGTTGTACACTGTGTAGGCTCGCTGGGAAGCGAGCCCATTGACTTCCATGGCCGCCTGCATTCCTCTCCATGCACGCGCCCCCCTCAGCGGCATCGGATGCCACCGTCGAACGCTACTATAACACCAACAATGCGGCTATATCTCTCATGTGTAGGGGCACGACTTAGAGGCATAGCCGCATGGTACTTTTGTCGCAAGAGGGGTAATCTTCACACAATCCCATGTACTGAATAGAAAGGGATAAAGAGTTGGCTTACAATCGCCACTTCACACAATACATAAATAATCCATACATCATCCAAAGTACAATCAAAGGTCCGACTACAGAACCAAAATAAAGGAAAACAACCCCAATTGCTCGATCCCCTATCGTCCCAACTAGGCTCCACTACTGATCATCAGGAAACGAAACGTAGTAACGACCCAGATCCTCGTCGAACTCCCACTTGAGTTCGGTGGCATCCCCGGCACTGGCATCATCGGCACCTACAACTGTTTGGAAGTATCCGTGAGTCACGAGGGCTCAGCAATCTCACACCCGCGAGATCAAGACTATTTAAGCTTATGGGTAGGAGAAGGTGGTGAGGTGGAGCTGCAACAAACACTAAGCATATATGGTGGCTAACATATGCAAATGAGAGCGAGAAGAGAAGCAACGCAATGGTCGAGAAGCTAGAAGTGATCATGAAACTACTTACGTTCAAGCATAACACAAGACCGTGTTCACTTCCCGGACTCCGCCAAAAAGAGACCATCATGGCTACACACGCGGTTGATTCATTTTAACTAAGTCAAGTGTCAAGTTCTGTACAACCGGATATTAACAAATTCCCATCTGCCACATAACCGCGGGCACGGCTCTCTAAAGTTTATACCCTGCAGGGGTGTCCCAACTTAGCCCATCACAAGATCTCACGATCAACGAAGGATATTCCTTCTCCCGACAAGACCCGGTCAGCCTCGGAATCCCGGTTACAAGACATTTCGACAATGGTAAAACAAGACCAGCAAAGCGAACTGTTAAGGTGATCCTTGAGTCCACGGAACCCAACGGAAAAGGCTTAGGTGGAAAATGTTAAAACCAAGGTTGGGCCTTGCTGGAGGAGTTTTATTCAAAGCGAACAGTCAAGGGGTTCCCATAACACCCAACCGCGTAAGAAACGCAAAATCAAGGAACATAACACCGGTATGACGGAAACTAAGGCGGCAAGAGTGGAACAAAACACCAGGCATAAGTCCGAGCCTTCCACCCTTTACCAAGTATATAGATGCATTAAAATAAATAAGATATAATAATGATATCTCAACAATATCCGTGTTCCAACATGGAACAAACTTCAACTTCACCTGCAACTAGCAACGCTATAAGAGGGGCTGAGCAAAAGCGGTAACATAGCCAAACAACGATTTGCTAGGAAGGTGGGTTAGAGGCTTGACATGGCAATATGGGAGGCATGATATAACAAGTGGTAGGTAGTGCGACATAACGATAAAGCGAACAACTAGCAAGCAAATATAGAAGTGATTTCGAGGGTATGGTCATCTTGCCTGCAATGTTCTCAGAGTTGTCGAAAGCTTGATCCTCGATAGCGTACTCAACATGTTCCTCGGTCACGTACTCGTCTCCCGGCTCTACCCAAGGCAAGAATACAAGCAATGGAACAACAATCAATCACGGTGCAATGCACAAGCAACATCATCCTATACATGGCATGATATGCAAGATATGATATGCAATGCATATGCGTGCTCCGGAAGGGAAAGAATGATCAATACATCAACTTGGCAAACCAAGTATGCCGTTGGAAAGATGAGATGATTTCGGTTGAAATCGATATAAAGATCACCGAAAACGGATGCATGGTTTGCAAATGGCAAGCAAAACAAGAATGACGCAAAACTGCGATTAACAACACGAGGCCACTTAGAATGCAACAAGAAACTAAGCTACTGCACTCCAACATACCAACAAAGAATATGGAAGTGATGTACAAGAGATGCTTCACAAAACATGAACACTGACCTATGGCAAAATCACACTAGAACAGGTTCAAACAAGCATGGCAAAAGTGCAAAAGATATCAGCTTCACAGACTTAGTGAAAATACTAACATGTCAAAAACAACATCAGGAAGCACTGTTTAGAGCAAGAAGACACAATGCTACAGGAACATATCATGGCAATTTAAAGAATGGCATGATTCTACTGAATGCATAGAACAAATTACCCTTACTGAACATGAGCCAAAAAGGCACAGAAGATATGATGGCACGCATGTAAACATAGCAAGTTTTATAAACAGATTCACTTAGAAGAAAAACAGAGCATGGCATTAACAGAATTATGATAGCAACTTTGCAAGCTTTTGGCACTCATCACAGTGCACTAAATGACATGAAATAAATTCTAGCATGGGGTAGGCATGAAAATGAAGCTATACATGTGCCAAACGACCTCATAGCATAATTGAATTAAATCACACAAAAATGAAAACAACATCATGATGTCAAATGACATGTTCATGAACTTGCTCAAATACAAAAACTAATGGCACCACTGGATTTGTGGGATTTTTCTACCCCAAAACATATATAATATGTGGGGGTTGCTGTGGAAAATACCCACAAAATGCATTAAGCCAAATACTGCCTTAAATGGAAAATGGACAGAGATGGAAAATGCCCGATTAGGAATGACCTGATTTGGACATGGCCCGAAATGGAATAAGGCATTCCAGAAATGGAAATTCACTGGGCTAAAAATAAAAATGAGGGAGGGGTTGCTAGAGGATGATAGGTAAGGCCCTGCAATCAGTGTGACGCTGGAAGAAATAAAAGGCCCAGCAAAATATGCACAACCTAGGACTCGAACCCAGGTCTCTCCGCTGAGGGTTTGAGCAGTTAACCGCTGGGCTATGTCGAGGCGGCTTATACCAGAGGGGCTCGTCTCCTTAAGAGATGGCCGAGGGTCGAGCTCCTCTGTTTAGACAGAGAAGACGATGACAGCGCCGGCGAGAGCAGTCGCGGCGATGACGGGGCTAGAGAGGCCGCGGCGAGCATGCGGGGATGTCAATGGAGCGCGGGCAACACGGAGCTGGGACGCGAGGCAAGGACGGGCGTGCACACGAGCGGGGCGACGCGAGCGCGTGCGCGCCCTGCGAGCAAAAGAAGCTGGACTGCACCTACAGTGGAAACTTTGGGCAAGCTTCCGAGGACGACCATGGTGGATGAAACGGAGCTCTCGAATCCGTGGCCTCCGACGATGCAAACTCGGTACAGGAGAGAGAGAGGAGGTGGGGGTCGTTACCGTGGGGCTGAAGGCGTCAGCGACTGGGTTGGGGAAGCGACAGAGACGACGACGGAAGGCGCGAACGGCACGTCCGTGAAGTAGGCGTATGAAGACGACAAGGGAACATCGTAGAAAGAGCTCCGGCTGGGATTCGAGGACGCGGGCGACGTCGTGGACGAAGAGGAAGACACCCGCAATGCCCCCGTGGTTGAAGAAGGAAGCTACAGCGTCGATCGAGCCGGGGAGGAGCTCGAGCTCTCCTCAGCCGCGGTGCGGCGACGGCGGGTGAGGGAGTCCTGGATTAGGGGGTCTCCGTACAGCCGGACTATATCCTTTGGCCGGACTATTGGACTATTAAGATACAAGATTGAAGACTTCGTCCCGTGTCCGGATGGGACTCTACTTGGCGTGGAAGGCAAGCTAGGCAATACGGATATGTATATCTCCTCCTTTGTAACCGACCTTGTGTAACCCTAGCCCCCTCCGGTGTCTATATAAACCGGAGGGTTTTAGTCCGTAGGACAACATACAATCATACCATAGGCTAGCTTCTAGGGTTTATCCTCTCTGATCTCGTGGTAGATCAACTCCTGTAATACTCATATCATCAAGAACAATCAAGCAGGACGTAGGGTTTTACCTCCATCAAGAGGGTCCGAACCTTGGTAAAGATCGTGTCCCCTGCCTCATGTTACCATCCGCCTTAGACGCACAGTTCGGGACCCCCTACCCGAGATCCGCCGGTTTTGACACCGACATTGGTGCTTTCATTGAGAGTTCCACTGTGTCGTCACCATAAGGCTTGATGGCTCCTTCGATCATCGCTAGCGATGCGGTCCTGGGTGAGGCTTTCCTCCCCGGACAGATCTTCATATTCGGTGGTTTTGCACTGCGGGCCAATTCACTTGGCCATCTGGAGCAGATTGAGAGCTACGCCCCTGTCCATCAGGTCAGATTTGGAAACTTGAACTACACGGCCAACATCCGCAGAGACTTGATCTTCGACGGATTCGGGCCCATGTCAGACGCGCCGTACAGTCTTGACGAGCATGACGTAACTCTGCCATTGGACAGTGTTCGGGAGATCGCATCTGCAGTTACTCCGTCCATCAATCTGGAGCAAGTCGCGCCATCCGAGAGCGGAGGGATGGACCCCGCTGTCGGTGTAAAAACCGGCGGATCTCGAGTAGGGGGTCCCAAACTGTGCGTCAAAGCCGGATGGTAACAGGAGACAAGGGACACGATGTTTTTTACCCAGGTTCGGGCCCTCTCGATGGAGGTAATACCCTATTCCTGCTTGATTAATATTGATGATATGGGTAGTACAAGAGTAGATCTACCACAAGATGAAGGAGGCTAAACCCTAGAAGCTAGCCTATGGTATGATTTTTGTGTATGGAGTTGATTGCCTACGGACTACAACCCTCCGGTTTATATAGGCACCGAATAGGGTTAGGGTTACATAGAGTCGGTTACAATGGTAGGAGATCTTGAATATCCGCATCGCCAAGCTTGCCTTCCACGCCAAGGAAAGTCCCATCTGGACACGGGACGAAGTCTACAATCCTATATCTTCATAGTCCAGGAGTCCGGCTGAAGGTATAGTCCAGCTACCCGAACACCCCCTAATCCAGGACTCCCTCAGTAGCCCCTGAACCAGGCTTCAATGATGATGAGTCCGGTGCGCAAATTGTCTTCAGCATTGCAAGGCGGGTTCCTCCTCCAAGTCCTTCATAGAAGATTGTAAACACCAAGAGTAGTGTCCGGTTCTGCAAAAATAAGCTTCCACATATTGCCATAGAGAGAATAATATTAACACAAATCAAATCTGCTGACGTATTCCGCAGTGCGTCATCACACTACAGCCAAGTCCTTCACTCGAATCGTTTTCACTCTTCCACCTCAGCGTGTTTTGCAAGGCGGTTTCCTTGGCACTTCTTGTCAAAGCAGAGATCGTGTGCCCCCCTTTTACGGGATTCTCATCAATACGGACGTGGGTAACCTAATCGTGCCCGTTAGCATGTTTTCTCGATTAAAGGCGAGTCCCAAACGGTTACGGGGAGGGCTCCTGGTATTCAACCTCTTATAAAGGGACCAGGGCCTTACTTCTTTTCTCCAATCCCAAAACAAGTTCGCCCGTCGCCTCGAGTTCCAACACCCTAGGCTTCCGATTCCGAGCGCCTCAGACCTTCGACAATGTCCGGTTCCGACCTTCAAGGCCGATGGATGCCCTCCTCCGTCTCGGAGGAGGACATGATAAAGTTGAGAGAGGCTAAGTTCTTGACCGCCGAAATTTCGCATAGGTTGCCTGCTCAAAGGCAGGCTATTCCCAGTCCCCAGCCCGGTGAGAGCATAGTGTTCATGTCTCACTTCCTTTGGGGGTTAGGCTTCCCGATTGATCCCTTCGTGAGGGGACTGCTGTTTTATTACGGGCTGGAATTTCATGACTTAGCTCCGGAGTCCATCCTCCATATTTCCTCATTCATCGTTGTGTGCGAAGCATTCCTCCGTGATACTCCTCACTTCGGATTATGGCTCAAGACTTTTGGAGTGGAGCCGAAGATGATCGAGGGACGGCACGCAGAGTGCGGAGGCGCTGTCATAAGTAAGAATGCTAATGCTCCATGGCCCGAGGGCTCCTTTCAAGAGGAGCTCGGCTTGTGGCAACGAGAATGGTTCTATATCACCGCTCCCAGGAGCGCCAAGTGGGCGGCGCCTCCTGCCTTTCGCTCGGGTCCCCCATCACGGCTAGCGTCATGGGTCAACAAAGGACTAGATTGGGGGTTATCCAAAGACGTGCCCTTGCTGAAGAGCCGCATCAGGGATCTCTTAGAAAGATACCTCAACCTGGTCAAGGTGACGCAGGTCATGCTGATTCGCCGAACACTGCCCGGCAAACGTCGCTCCCTTCGTCTGTGGGAGTTTAATCCGGAGGGACCACGAGCTCTCCATCATTTTATGGGCGCAATGCCCGTGGAGATGTATAAACTGTTCTTCGGATCACAAATGATGTATCCGGATTTGACCGAGGACGCAGGCCTAAGCTGCAATCGCCCGGATACCGAAGTAAGTAACCTTGTGCCCGGACCTACTATCCATATAATCGTCATAAACTTGCCCCTAAAAGAGCTGTCCTTTTAAACAGGAGTGGATAGCGAAGGCAAAGCTGATCAGGTGTCCGGCTCCCCTTCCCGAAACCAGGCCGGATCCCGTGCTTGTCAGGATGTTGAAGATAATGCCTTTGGAGGGAAGTAAGGGGAAGGACAAGGGAACTATGGCCTCCTCAAAGGAGGCTGCTCCGAAGGGAGGAACCGACAATTCCTCTCCCAAGGGGAAGAAGAGGGCTGCCTCTGACGACCCGGAGACCATGGCCCCGAAGCGGGGGAGAAAATCCTCGTCAGAGGGTCCGACGCTGGGGAGTTCCTCGGCCGAACTACGCCCTCGAAGGGATCAGCCCTCCAGCGAGCCGTAAGTAGAGAGAGGTTTTCCTTTTGAGGGATGAAAGAAATCCTTGATTTATATCTGAAAAGATTAACCGAAATTTTACCTTGTAGCTCGGACCTCAGCCCTTCTCAGCAGAGCTCGTCTTCGGGGGATCTTCTTCCGGAGATGATGGAGAGCGGGACGCCTCCCCCTGCCGTACCGCCTAGCGAGGCGGGCAACCCTGAGGTGTCGTCGCGGAGGGTTTCTCTGAATCCGGCAGGGGCGGAAGATAGCTATGTGGCCCCCCAAGGCTCTCCGCGTTCAGCCTTCGAAAGAGGCCATAGGACAAGTCCGGCACCATCTGGTGCTCGGCTGGAGGAGCTAAAGATTCTGCTGGGGCGAGCTTCTATCTTAGAGGAGCACCGTGCATTGATGGGCACGGTGATTGAAAGGATTTCATCCGCAGAAAGCGGATTGCATGAGGCCGTCAAAAGTTTACTAACGGGTTTTGAGGTACGTTAGATAGTGTACACTTTTGTCAATTGCGCATGAATAAGATGCACCCTGTGTAGATAGTAGCCCCTGAGACACTGCGCGTTTTCAAGAAATGATGGCACGTAGAGGATCATAATCCCAGGTCTAAGATGTCGCCTTTGAATGTAGGTGGTGAGGTGTCCGGAATCTAGCCGAACTAATGATGTGGCCGAACTAAAGCGGCAACTGGACGTGGCAGATGCCGACATCGCGCTTGTCAACAAGCGGCTTGATGAGGCTCAAGGTATGTAATTCTTCGGGCGGCATCAGGTAAGAGGAGCTTCATGCCAGTGTCTTACAATGTGTGTGCTTGACGCAGATGGTACGGCCGCCGTGGAGAATCTTAGGGCAGAACTTGCCCGAGCTAAGGAGCAAGCCAGAAGAAGCGATGTGGCTGCCGAGAAGGCCCTTGAAGAGCTGAGAGCCGAACAGGCTGCTCACTGCCGAAGCAAAGAAGAGATGGCCGAGATGGCTGAGAAGTTAAAGAACGCTGCAGACCGTTGCAAACTTCTTGAGAAAGAAGACCGGGCGAGACAGACGAACTTAGAGAAGGCCGTTGCCGATGCCAAGGACGCTCGCTCTGCGATGAGAGCTGCGACGGAGGAGCTGCGTCAGGCCGAACAAATTGCGGCTGGAAAGCCCTTTATGCTGCGAAGGAAATTTTGTTATCCGAAGTTTGCTCCGTTGGACCGGATGTGGAGTGTGGAGGATACCTATCTGGACTTGGCAGCGAGTGCTGCTGATGCGACCGAACACTTTCGAGATCAGAAAGATCGCGAAGTGGACAAGCTTTTCTGGTCACAGTTTCACAATCCAGAGCGTCCACTGGCAGTGGATGATCGTTTGGCTCAATGGGCCGAACAGAATAGGTTGTCTGGACTCGCTATGAAGTACGGCATGGGTCACCTGTGGCCGGGGAGATCGGAGCCAAAGAGTTATTTCAGCTTGGTGCAGCAATTCCTTGACGCGGTGTCGCGTATAAATGCAATGAAGAGGTCAGCATGCATAGAGGGCGCTAGGATGGCTCTTGCCCATGTTAAGACATACTGGGCAGAGATGGAGACCACCGTTGTTGCGTCCCGAGATTCGGACAAAAGCCGAGTACCCTCCGAGCACTATTTTCAGGATGTTCTTGAAGGCGCTCGTGTAATAGAGACGCAGTGCCTGAAAGATGCTATGTTATGATAGCATATGTAATTATAAAGTGATATTTTGATAAACTATAGTGGCCTTTTTTATACTTGTGCCTCCAAGTATTGGGAACACCTCCTGTGCGGCCGTTTTAAGATATATATATATCTATAGATCTGAAAGATGGCAGTCGTTGGCTTCAGCCCCCACGCACATAGTGCGGGGGTGCTCGCAGAAGACGCATTTTCACACTTAACCCAACGTCTTGGTCCTACAAAGGAGGTGATAGCGTAGCAGGCCAGGCAACCGGACTATAATGCTTTAACACTTTCACTTAGCCATAGGAGTTTGACAATGAGACTCTTTAGGTAGCTCCTTGGTGGCAACTGCGCTCGTCCGAATTCGGGACGCGTATGTGCCTGACCGGGAAGCGGCCCTTCATTAAAGCGGAGGAATCCGATAGATTCCGATAGGTCATCGAGTGGCTGACCAGTCTCACGCTACATCATGACAGTCAGTTTTCGGCTTTCTCTACTGAGGTGCTCGCCCGGCCGAACCGGGGGCACAATCGCAATAGTTCTCCTGGTGCTACCTTAGCCGATAGAGCGGAGCGTAAGGTAGCCGAACTCAGGAGCCGGGCAACCCAACATTTGACCAAAGACATGATTTGGAGCTGATGCATATAATGCCAAAACTCGCGACGCCGAACACTCCCTAAGGTGTTCGGTCTTTATGAGTGCGGGCGAAACAACACTCTTTATTAAAAAGCCCCTAGTGTCCAGGTACGTGCAAAAATTTCTGACGTGACCACATGCCAAGATGCCAGCCTCCTCCTTGGTTATATCAGAAAAAACCAGGGGATGTGTAGCAACAAGAGACAGTAAAAAAGGTTTACGCAGGGTCTTAATCTAAAAAGAATCCTTTAGGACGGGTCCCTACTGCACGTCTGCGCCTGTGTCTCCGTTGTGCCGTATCCTGGACGGGCGCCGCACGACGTTCATCTGTAAAAGAGAGGAACTGAGTTGAAAATGGGCCGTTCCGAACAAAGTTTAAAATAAACAAAGTGTAAAGTAAAATATATAAAATTGAGCTTTATTGTCTCTTATTGTATATGCATGGAGCCCCTAGTGCGGGGGTATATGGCCACTAAGCCTGCATCAATGATGATTTTGTACTGAACTCGTCTATCCGCGTTCGTGGTCTTTAATGACCTATTTCAAAGTTTTTTGGCCGGTGAGGCCATTTTACTGTGGGGCTGTCAAAGCGGCCGCACAGTCCCCCGCTTGGGGAGGCGCACTTTAGTGCTTCCCCTTCAAAGAGATGATGCCTCGTGGACCGGGCATCTTAAGCGTGAGAGATGCATAATGCGGTATTGCGTTAAAGCGGGTGAAAGCTTCGCGTCCCAGTAGTGCTTGATAGCGACTTGAGAACGGGACGATATGGAAGGTCAGCTTTTCACGGCAGAAGTTATCGGCAGAGCCGAATATAACTTCGAGCTGGAGAAAACCCATACAATGGGTGTCCGGACCAGGTGTTGCCCCTTGAAAGGAGGTTTTGCTGCGGCGGATTCTTGCTGGGTTTATCCCCATGTGCTGGATTGTATCCTGATATATCAGGTTTAGTCCGCTACCGCCGTCCATAAGGACATTTGAAAACTGGAGTCCGCCAATTCTTGGATCGTGTATCAAGGCAGTCCAGCCTACATTCTTGATATTCCTAGAATAATCTAGCTGATCGAAGATGATCGGTTTTGACAACCAGTGGAAAGACCCTTTGGGGATGGGCCGTGTGGTGCGTACCTTTACGGGCGCCGCACGTTTTGTTATGTGAAGTGAGTTCACTATTTTTACTTCTTGTGGGAAGTTCTTTTGTTTCCTGATGCTCTGCTTTTGGGGTCCGTCCTCGTCTTCGCTTGGTGTGTCAAGCCCCTTGTGTTCGGCATTGAGTCTGCCGGATTGTTTGAAAACCCAACAGTCTCTGTGGGTATGGTTAGCAGGCTTCCCAGGAGTACTGTGTATCTGACATATCCTGTCCAGGATTTTATTTAGGTTGGATGGATCATCCCTGTTATCCTGGGGGGGCGATTTTTCCTGATTTTGTCGTGAGCATTTGAATCCGGCATTGACTGCTGTGCTCTTCGGACTTTTGTCCTTAGTCCGACAACGGTCCTTGTTGGGTCGCGGTTTTCCGTTTCCATCCCTAGTTTCGGATGTACTTGGGTCGCTGGGGTTGCACCTTGCCAACCAGCTGTCCTCCCCTGCACAAAAGCGGGTCATGAGGCTTGTTAGTGCGGCCATTGTTCTTGGCTTTTCTTGGCCGAGGTGTCTGGCGAGCCATTCGTCTCGGACATTATGCCTGAAAGCTGCTAAGGCTTCGGCGTCCGGACAGTCGACTATCTGATTCTTTTTAGTGAGGAATCTATTCCAGAACTACCGAGCTGATTCTCCGGGTTGTTGAGTTATGTGACTAAGATCGTCTGCATCCGGAGGGCGGACATAGGTCCCTTGAAAGTTTGCTCGGAAAGCATCCTCGAGCTCTTCCCAGCTTCCAATTGTGTTTTCGGAAAGGCTTTTAAGCCAATGCCGGGCTGGCCCTTTAAGCTAAAGGGCTAGATATTTTATGGCGTGGAGATCATCTCCTCTAGCCATGTGTATGTGGAGGATATAATCCTCGATCCAGACTCCAGGGTCTGTTGTTCCATCATATGCCTCTATGTTTACGGGTTTGAATCCCTCTGGGAATTCATAGTCCAGGACCTCATCGCTGAAACATAGGGGGTGTGCGGCGCCCCTGTATTTGGGTGTGCCGGATTCTGATGATGGCTTTATAGCATTGCTTACGAGAGCTTGCTTTCTTGGCCCATAAATGGACCTGGCTGGGCCATGATGTGAATCCTTAAGTGGGTCGCATGCCGATTTAGGTGCGGCGCCGATTGCCACTTTATGGGGTCGTCTATCCGACCGTGTGGCTTTTTCATTTTTTGAATGCGAGGGCTCTAGGGCCTCTTCGTCGAATTCAGGCAGTAGCTTTCTTTTCGGATAGCTTTTAGTGTGGCGACTGTCGCCGTACTTATCTATGGTATTGATTACTTTGCTCCATCTAATCCGGAGTGCGTCTTGCGCTGTTTTTAGCTTCCGCTTCTGCTTCTTTAGGCTGCGTGCGGTTGCAGCGAGCCTCTCGTGGAGATTCTTCTGCTCCATAGGTTTATTCGGCGTGAGGTCGTCCGGAATGCCGTTTTCGCCGGAGGAGGGATGTTCGGTTTCTCTATCCGTGTTGCCCTGTTTGGACGGTTTCTCTAAGGCCTGCTCGTCGTCTACCAGCTCGTCCTGCTCTATGGCTGGGTTTTAGTTGAGGCGGGGCTTGGGTCGGCGTTTACGCCGACGCTTTGATTGCTTTTCGGGGGGTCGATCTCCCATCCCATCCCCTTTTTCCTCGTTGTCGCTTCCTTTAGGGGTATCCATCATGTACACATCGTGAGATGAGGTGGCTGTCCAATGCCCTATGGGCGTTGGTTCGTCGGTATCTCCTGCATCGTCATCCATGCTGTCGATGTCTCCGGAGTCGAAGTTGAGCACGTCGTTTAAATTGTCGACAGTGGCTACCAAGTGGGTGGTGGGTGGGCTTTGAATTTCTTCATCGTCCGTATCCCATCCTCGCTGACCGTAGTTCGGCCAGGGCTCTCCTGATAAGGAGAGAGTCTTGAGAGAGTTCAGGATATCGCCACAAGGCGAGTGCTGAAAGATGTCTGTGGCGGTGAACTCTATTATCGGCGCCCAATCAGATTTGATTGGCAGGGGCGCGGGGGGTTCGGAGTCCGGGGAGGAGTCCGGATCCTCGGAGTCACGGGTCGTGCAGAGTGCGGGCTAGCATTCGGCTCGATCGCTTTCGGGATCGCAGCCCCCGAGGTGATGTCCAACCGCTCATCCTTGATTGGCACAATAGGCTCCGAGTTAGGGGTTGGAACCGATGCGTGTGCGGCCTCCAGGACACTGTCCGGAGGCAGAGCTAGATCATGCCCCTTGAGATAGTGCGGCGCGCTTGGCCGTGGCTCGAACCCGTCGAAGATCAAGTCTCCACGGATGTCAGCCGTGTAGTTTAAGCTTCCAAACCTGACTTGATGGCCAGGGGCGTAGCTTTCGATCTGCTCTAGGTGGCCGAGCGAATCGGCCCGTAGAGTGAAGCCGCCGAAGACGAAGATCTGTCCAGGGAGAAAAGTCTCACCTTGGACCGTATAGTTGTTGATGATCAAAGGATCCATCGGGCCTAAAGGAGAAGACACGGAGGAAATCTCAATGAAAGCACCAATGTCGGTGTAAAAACTGGCGGATCTTGGGTAGGGGGTCCCG
The DNA here is from genome assembly GCF_003073215.2 of Triticum urartu. NCBI lineage: Eukaryota > Viridiplantae > Streptophyta > Magnoliopsida > Poales > Poaceae > Triticum > Triticum urartu. Next base: position 274,689,036 of record NC_053025.1, read on the forward strand.
AACTGTGCGTCAAGGCCGGATGGTAACAGGAGACAAGGGACACGATGTTTTTTACCCAGGTTCGGGCCCTCTCGATGGAGGTAATACCCTACTCCTGCTTGATTAATATTGATGATATGGGTAGTACAAGAGTAGATCTACCACGAGATCAAGGAGGCTAAACCCTAGAAGCTAGCCTATGGTATGATTGTTGTGTATGGAGTTGATTGCCTACGGACTACAACCCTCCGGTTTATATAGGCATCGGATAGGGTTAGGGTTACATAGAGTCGATTACAATGGTAGGAGATCTTGAATATCCGCATCGCCAAGCTTGCCTTCCACGCCAAGGAAAGTCCCATCCGGACACGGGACGAAGTCTTCAATCTTGTATCTTCATAGTCCAGGAGTCCGGCTGAAGGTATAGTCCGGCTACCCGAACACCCCCTAATCCAGGACTCCCTCACCCGCCATGGAGGCCGCACTCTCAGTGGCGATAGAGCCGGATACTGACTTCACCCCTTACGAGAGCCGTGTCGCCAAACCACTGGATTCATCTCCGGCCACGGACTCCGAGCCGCTCATATCCATGCCCGTCGAGTCCGACTGGGCGCCGATCATGGAGTTCACCTCCGCTGACATCTTTCAGCACTCACCCTTCGGGGATGTGCTAAATTCATTCAGGTCTCTCTCCCTGTCAGGAGAACCTTGGCCGAACTATGTCCGGCTAGAATGGGATGCGAACGACGAAGAAATTCGCTGCCCACCCACCACCCACTTAGTAGCCACTGTCGATGACTTAACCAACATGCTCGACTTCAGCTCCGAAGACTTCGACGGTATGGACGACGAGGCCGGAGATGAACAGGATCCACCGCCCTCGGGGCACTGGACCGCCACCTCATCATATGATATATACATGGTGGACACCCCCAAAGAAGCCAATGGCGACGAGAAAGCGGAGGATGACCCCTCCAAGAAGCAACCCAAGCGCCGACGTCAGCGGCGCAGCTCTAAGTCCCGGCATAGCAAGAGCAGTGATACCGGCACAGGAGATAATAACACTCCGGATGGCGCCGAAGACAACAACAATCCCCTCCAGGACAGTGCAGAGCTAGAGGACGAACATGCTAGCCCCCAGAGCAGGCAGCAGATGGAGAACCGGAGGAGGACAATTACATGCCTCTCTCTGAAGACGAGGAAAGCCTCGGCGGCGACGAGTTTATCGTGCCTGAGGATCCCATCGAGCAAGAGCACTTCAAGGGCCGACTTATGGCCAGGGCAAGTAGCCTAAAGAAGAAACAGCAACAGCTTCAAGCTGATCAAGACTTGCTAGCAGACAGATGGACCGAAGTCCTTGCGGCCAAGGAGCATGAACTCGAGGGCCCATCCAAGAGTTACCCAAAACGCAGGTTGATACCTCACCTCGAGGAGGAAGCATTGAAACCTCATTCACCAGTGTACGATGTGGCTGACCGGCCACTACGCGGGCGAGCCAGAGAGGCGTTTCAGCCTAAAGTTCAGACCGCACCCCGTCGCCACTCAGTCAAAAATACTAAGGCATGGGGCAACACAGAGGACCTACGAGACATCTTGGACAGTAAGGCAAAATCCCAAGGTCAATATACGGGACACGAGCACGTGCTCCCACACGGGACAATGATCGTCGCGTCGGATACACCAAGAGTAAATCTGGCCAGGCCGAATACAGCAGACAAGACTCATACAAACTACGTCAGGATATAGCCCGGCCCAGAGGCGCCGCACACGCCCTATGCTTCATTGATGAAGTTATGAATCATGAATTCCCGGAGGGTTTCAAACCCGTAAATATCAAATCATACGACGGCACAATAGATCCCGTTGTATGGATTGAGGATTTCCTCCTTCACATCCACATGGCTCGTGGTGATGATCTACATGCCATCAAGTACCTCCCACTAAAACTCAAAGGACCAGCTTGGCATTGGCTGAATAGCTTGCCAACAGATTCCGTTGGCAGTTCGGAGGATTTGGAAGATGCATTTCTTGAAAACTTCCAGGGCACTTATGTGCGGCCACCGGATGCTGATGACTTGAGCCACATAACCTAGCAGCCAGGGGAATCGGCCAGACAATTCTGGACACGGTTCCTGACTAAGAAAAATCAAATTGTAGACTGTCCAGATGCAGAAGTCCTAGCGGCATTCAAGCATAACATCCGCGACGAGTGGCTCACCCGCCCCCTCGGCTAGGAGAAGCCGCAATCTATGGCATCCCTCACAACACTCATGACCCGCTTTTGCGCGGCGAGGACAGCTGGCTGGCTCGCAGCAACAACACATCAAGGAATCCGGATACCTTGGATACCAAAGACGTTAGCAGTAGGCAGCGTCGTAATAGACCAAAGCGCTGCAATAACGGCGATAACACCGAAGATACGGCAGTCAATGCCAGATTCATAGGCTCTAAATCCGATCAGCGAAAAAAGCCATTTAAAACAAATACTCCGGCTCCATCCAGTCTGGATGCATACTGGACCGCTCGTGTCAAATCCATGGCACCCCTGACAAGCCAGCCAATCACACCAACAGAGAATGTTGGGTGTTCAAGCAGGCCGGCAGAAAATACCATGGACATAGGCGGGGGCACAATCAGGACACGCCCCGCATTGTGGCTTAACCACACCAGGGGCCGTATACCTTTGACATTCCTTTTCTCTTTCAGGGCCTAACACTTCGGAAGCTGTCGGCGTTCTGGGAACGGGGGTCCCCAGACTTGCCTGCCTGTGGCCTGCGGCATGGCTCAAAGGGGGGCCCAGCATGGCCCATCTTCACCAACACAAATCCAAGACCCTCGCGAGGGGCCAAGCCTCGCGGGGCGGATGAGGCGAAGCTTCCTCAGGCACGGCCTCGTTAGGCCGGCTCATGAGGAGGCGGAGAGATCAAGGCGGGGTACCTCACGAGGTGCCCATGATGCAAGCCATGACAACTCAGGGCACCAGGCAGGTGCCAGCCCGCGCAGCGTCCTCCTTTCCTCTTTGGTGCAAAGGGGGCAAGCACAGCCGCAGAGTACCGAGGCATCAGGCAAAGGTTGCCATTTCGGTGCAACGAGACCAAGACCAGGAGGACTATGAGATGGAGGTCACCGTGGAGCCCAAGATGGCGTCATCACCAGAGCTTTGCGCAGGCGAAGACTACTTTTGTCAGGATAGCTGATACTTGCTATCCCCCTTCAAATTAGCCCGCCATTGTTGGCTCCCTTCCTGCTCAATATTTGGGGAGAGGACCAGGGCCTCTATAAATAGGACCAGCCACCCACACAGCAAGGGGTCGGAAAAAAGGAGAGCAAAGAGAGAGAGAGAGAGAGAGAGAGTGAAAGGTGGCTGAACTCCTCCCAGCAGTTCATCGCCTCAGCCAAGAACAGACCCTCGCGAGGCTGTTCTTCCTTGTATTGTTCATCATCATCAGCCCAAGAGACAATCCACACACCACACACTGGAGTAGGGTATTACACCACAACGGTGGCCCGAACCAGTATAAACCCTGCGTCTCTTGTGTTGTTCTTTCCTTAGTTCAGATCCTAGCATGGCGGAGGGGTGTAGGTAGGTAGGAGGCGAAATCTCCAGGAGCACCCCAATGTTCGAACCTCATGGGTCTGCCGGAACCCGAAATCCGACATTTGGCACGCCAGGTAGGGGTGCGCAGGAATTCGTCTTCCGTCACCCCGTTCTCCTCCGACCACCGCGCTCATGTCTGACGCTCGTCGGGCCCGCGTGGAGCGCCGGGCCGCCCTCGCTTCCCGCGTCGCCCAGATGGGCCCTGTCGGCGGGCGTCCTCGCCGTTCCCCGTCACCTGCCGTCAACACCGCCACCGGCCCGGCGGGGAACGAGCAGCAAGCATCGCCTCAGCATCCATCCGTGCGCCAAGACGGCCGCACCGCAACTCCCTCGCTCGCCCCAGCTGGTTCTTCGTCCCGCGCGCTCCGCGCACCCATTGAGCCCCACGACCTCTCCCCCGCCTATCGCGCTGCACCGACACCCCCAGTCGCCGCGGCCCTCTTGGGCGGCTCGCAGGCGCCGCCTACAAGTTACCATGTCAAGCCGTTCATCCGCCGGGTTAGCGCCGCTTCCACGCGGCAGGGGGCTCCCTTGGACCGGGCGGCGCCCGAGACCGGCCTGAGCTTCAGCTCGGAGGACCACCCCTCTAACTCGGCCTGCTCGGGCGCGCTTCCCATGCTGAGCACCCCCACCATCTGCCAGGTGGCCGTCACCAGAACTCTCATCGATGGCGGGGCAGGCCTCAGTGTGCTCTCCGTCGAGGCCTTCAACCTCCTCTGCATACCCCTGGAACGGCTGCAGCCCAGCCGGCCCTTCTCAGGCGTTGGGGGGAGGTCGTCCGGCTCCTTGGGACAGATCCGGCTCCGAGTGACCTTCGGCACCTACGACAACTTCCGCACGGAGCTGGTCGACTTCGACATAGCCCCCATCAGCCTCCCCTACAACGCCATCCTCGGCTACCCAGCGCTGGCCCAGTTCATGGCCGGGACACACCCGTCGTACAACCTCATGAAGATGCCCGGGAGCAGTGGTGTCCTCACCATGCACGGGGACACAGGGGACGCTCTGTGGGTGCTCAAGCTCGTCTTCAAGACAGTGGCGTCGGCACAGCCCGCCGCCTTGGAGGCCCCCGAGCCCAAGGGGGCTGCGCCCGCCAAGAAGAAACAGTTGTTCACCCAAGACAAGGCAGAAACCAAGCAGATACCCGTCGATGAGGACGGATCCACCAACGCCACTTTCACCATAGGCCCCACCTCAAACCCGAGCAGGAGGAGGCCCTGGTCGGGTTCCTGCGCGCGAACAAGAAGGTATTCGCTTGGGAGCCAGGCCAGTTGGCAGGGATCCCCAGGAGTGTAATCGAGCATCACCTCAACGTGTGCCCCAACGTGCGCCCTATGAAGCAGAAGGCTAGGCGGCAGTCCACAGAAAAGCAGCCTTCATCGTCCAAGAGACCCGCAAATTAGAGGCTGTTGGGGTCATTCGCGAGGTCCGATACCCAGATTGGTTGGCCAACCCTGTTGTTGTGCCAAAGAAGGGAGGGAAGGAACGCATGTGTGTCGACTTCACCAACCTCAACAAAGCGTGCCCGCAAGATCCGTTCCCGCTCCCCTGCATCAACCAGATCATCGATTCCACTGCGGAATGTGACCTGCTATGCTTCCTGGATGCCTTCTCTGGGTATCACCAGATCAAGATGGCGGTTGAAGACATCGAGAAGACAGCCTTCCTAACCCCGTGTGGGGTGTACTGCTACACCTGCATGCCATTCGGGCTGCGTAACGCAGGGGCGACCTTTCAGCGGCTGATGCATATGACCTTGGGCCCACAGCTCGGGAAGAATGTTAAAGCTTACGTCGATGACATCGTGGTAAAATCTTGGGAGGCCAGGACCTTGATACAAGACCTGGAGGAAACCTTCGCGAGCCTCAACGCAGTGAACCTACGGCTCAATCCAGAGAAATGTGTGTTCGGAGTCCCCTCTGGCAAGCTCTTGGGTTTCCTCGTGTCTCACCGAGGCATCGAGGCTAACCCGGAGAAGGTCAAGGCAGTGGAAGACATGAGCCCGCCAAAGACCCTCAGAGAAATACAGAAGCTCACGGGGCGCGTGACCGCGCTAGGGCGCTTCATCTCCAAGTTGGGGGAGCGAGCGCTACCCTTCTTCCAGCTAATGAAGAAAAAGGGGCCCTTCGAGTGGACTGAAGAGGCCGACAAGGCATTCCAGGATCTCAAGAAATACCTGACCAGCCCACCGGTCATGGTGGCTCCGCGCCCTCAAGAGCCCCTGGTGCTTTACCTCGCCGCCACTCCCTACTCCGCCAGCGCAGCCCTGGTGGCAGTCAGAGAGGAGCGTCGAATCAAAACCGCGACAGCATCCCGGGACAAGGCGGAGCTGGTACGAGGAAGGCCCACAGAAGCCGCCACAGCGGCTGATGAGGACCAGCCGCCGCAGAGGGGCGCACCAGAGGCAGGAGAGGCCCCTCTCCCAGATGGCCAGTCTCAGGAGGCCTCATTGTCTCGAGAGGCGCCATGGTCTCCAAAGGGAGCCGCCAGCACTGACGCACTCCACCTTGTTGAGCACCGAGTGTACTTCGTCAGCACAGTGTTGCAGGATGCGAGGGCGCGGTACCCTATGCCCCAGAAGCTCCTCCTTGCGCTACTGGTGGCCTCGCGCAAGCTGCGGCACTATTTTTAGGGTCACCCCATCAAGGTCGTCTCATCATACCCCCTGGAGAGGGTGCTCAGGAGCCCCAATTCAGCTGGGAGAGTCACTGAGTGGAACATAGAGCTGCAAGCGTTTCAGCTCGAATTCAGCACGACCAGAGTCATCAAGGGAGCAGCGTTGGCAGATTTTGTGGCAGAATGGACGGAGGCGCCCGGCCTCAAGGCCGACGAGGATCGGTCCCTGCCCCGGGAAGCGAGGCGCCAGAAGGTTGGGTCATGTACTTCGATGGGGCGTTCTCCAGACATGGCGCAGGGGCTGGAGCGGTGCTTATATCGCCCACCCAGGACAAACTCTATTACGCCGTGCAGCTTTGTTTCCAGCAAGGCGAAAAGGTCTCCAACAACATAGCGGAGTATGAAGATTTAATAGTGGGCTTGAAGGCCGCAGCTGCCCTGGGGGTGAAACGCCTCACCATCAAGGGCGATTCGCAGCTCCTTGTCAATTTATCCAACAAGGTGTACGAGCCGAAGGATGAGCACATGGAGGCCTACCTTGCAGAGGTCCGCAGGATGGAGAAGCAGTTCTGGGGGTTGGAGTTGCAGCATGTGCCCCGTGGCACCAATCAAGAGGCCGATGACATCGCCAAACGCGCGTCCAGGCGGTTACCTCAGGAGCCTGGCGTTTTCTAGGAACGGCTCTTCAAGCCTTCAGCCTTGCCATCACTATCAAACACGGCTCAGCCCCAGGAGGAGCTCCCCCAGCCACCTGCCTCCGGAGCTCCGGCCTGTGGCCCGGCCTCAGGAGCACGCCTGCTCCTGACGATGGAACCTCAGGAGGGATGTTGGATCACGAAGCTCCGGAGCTACTTGACGCAAGGGACCCTGTCGGAGAAGGAGGAGGAAGCAGAGCGAGTGGCACGCCAGGCCACAGCATACTGCATCAGAGATGGAGAGCTCTACTGGAAGCGACCAAACGATGTATCCCTGCGCTGCATCTCCAGGGAGCAAGGGAAGGAACTACTGGAAGATATACACGGCGGGGACTGCGGACATCATTCATCGTCACGGACCCTCGTCGGCAAGGCGTTCCGCAGTGGGTTTTATTGGCCCACCGCGCTTAATGACACCGTTGAACTAGTGAAAGCTTGTGAGGCCTGCCAGTTCCACGCCAAGCAGATCCATCAGCCGGCAGGGGGCTTGCAGACTATCCCCCTTTCGTGGCCATTCGCAGTCTGGGGGCTCGACATCTTGGGTCCGTTTCCTCGGGTGCCAGGGGGCTACCGCTACCTTTACGTTGCTGTAGACAAGTTCACCAAGTGGGCTGAAGTGGAGGTTGTCCGCACCATTCCTGCAGGTTCCGCGGTCAAGTTCATCAAGGGCATCGTGAGCCGGTTCGGGGTGCCGAATTGCATCATCACGGACAACGGTTCGTAGTTCACCAGTAACCTCTTCAAAACATACTGTGCTAACCTTGGAACGCAGATATGCTACGCTTCGGTGGCGCACCCCCGAAGCAACGGCCAGGCCGAGCGAGCCAATGCGGAGGCCCTAAGGTGCCTCAACACCAGGACGTTCAAGAAGAAGCTGGAGGCCTGCGGCAGAGGTTGGTACGACGAGCTTCAGTCCGTGTTGTGGTCCATCCACACGACCGCGACCAAGCCGACTAGGGAGACCCCGTTCTTCCTGGTCTACGGAGCCGAAGCGGTCCTCCCTCACGAGGTCAGACGTCGCTCCGCACGGGTCCTAGCGTTCAACGAGGCGCAACAGGACGCCATGCGGGGGATGGACCTCGTGCTGGGGGAGGAACGTCGCCGAGAAGCCGCGCTACGAGCGGCGAGGTACCAACAAGCGCTACGGCGATATCACTGCCGCAACATCCGCCCCAGGACACTCGAGGTAGGAGACCTCGTGCTCAGGCGGGTCCTCTCCAGGGAGGGGCTGCACAAGCTCTCTCCCATGTGGGAGGGCCTGTTCAAGGTTGTTCATGTTTCCAGGCCCGGCTTAGCGTGCTTGGAGACTCAGGAGGGAGTGCCGGTCCAGGACGCATGGAACATCCAGCACCTCCGGAGGTTCTACCCCTAAAAAGGCCCGGAGCCTGTGAAGCAAGGCGAATGCCTGTGAAGCTATCACGTGTTGGAAAAGGCCCGGAGCCTGTGAAGCAAGGCGAATGCCTGTGAAGCTATCGCGTTTTGGAAAAGGCCCGGAGTCTATGAAGCAAGGCGAATGCCTGTGAAGCTATGGCGTTTTGGAAAAGGCCCGGAGCCTGTGAAGCAAGGTGAATGTCTGTGAAGCTATCGCGTTTTGGAAAAGGCCCGGAGCCTGTGAAGCAAGGCGAATGCCTGTGAAGCTATCGCATTTTGGAAAAGGCCCGGAGCCTGTGAAGCAAGGCGAATGCCTGTGAAGCTATCGCGTTTCGGAAAAGGCCCGGAGCCTGTGAAGCAAGGCGAACGCCTGTGAAGCTCGCCGCCCGTGACACTCTCACGTAATAATGAGTTGGGGCTGTACACGCCCCGGAGTCTCAGGAGTGCCGGCCTCAGGCCCTGGGGCTCCCTCCCACGCCCAGTGGCAGCACTTAGCTCCGCGCTGGTGAGAAGACATCGAAGACTAGACTAGGTGCCGGACGCGGCTTTTCATTTGCTTTCCGCAGTTGGCTTGTTCTTCTTCATTTGAAGTTTTATTGAAGTTTTTGCCGTCTTTGGCTTGCGCTTCTTCGGCTTTTCACGCTCCTGCCTCGATTTCTCTTGTGCAAGGCCTCGCGAGGGGGAGAGCCGAGCGCCCTCGCGAGTGTTCCTATCCTAGTCACTCAAAGGGTTCGCGACCTGGGCCCCTTGCAGGAGCACCCCTCCAGTCCATGCCCCTCGGGCACCGCGACACAAACACAGGGCCTGGGTCGGTCGCCCCCACGGCTGGGGCCGAGAACCATCCATGCGCGGGCACATAGTCGGAAGGTACGACGAAGAAAGCAAAACGATAATTAACAGCAATAACCCATACACGCCCCCACGGGGCACCACACTACTGTCCTTCTTTATGCAGGAAAAGGGAAGAGAAAGAACAAATCTGGTGCGGCTCGCCTCGCACCGGCCCGCAGGGAAGCCCGAGCTGCCTCCGGAGCTCAGGCGGACTCCCTCTCGCGCTTCACCAGGGCGCGACGGTGAGCGGACGCGCCACCACCCCCCAAGCAGATACGACGGCGTGGGGGCTGGCTGCGGCCACCACTAGGAGAGTCGCCGCCAGAAGAAGAACCGGAGAAGCTTGGGAAACCCTGAGCGCTGCCAGCCCCTCGAGCGCCATCCTCTCCATCATCGCCGGAGTCGGGTTCCCAGCCGCGGTCGTCGCCCTCGGGGCAACACCCTGCGCGGCGACCATCTTCCCCAAACACCCTCATGTAGACGGTGGCATCGTCGTCGAACCTGAAGTATAGGGTGCACCGACGGCCCAGGCCATGCGCACGGGAAAACGTCTGCCAACCGCAGGCCAGGGCCAGGCTCCCGGCTGCGGAGACCTCCAGTGAGACCCATGAGGCCCGGCTGCAGCAGCCGTCGGCCTGAAGCCAGAGGCCGCCCGGGGCGCCGGCCGGGAGCTCGCCGAGGAGGAAGCGAGGAAGTGGGAGCCGGGTGCTAGTCGGCTCCGCTGACCACACGACGAACTCCGGCAGCACCTCTGCAGCGCGAAAGCGCGGCACAGGGGGACGCGCAGCCGGAGCGCACCCCCCGGCCGCAGCAATCCTCCCGCCACCGTGCTGGAAAGCGTCTCCGCGGTCGCGGGGAGCCGCCGTGGTGGCCACAGGATGTTTGCGGGGGCGCCCTCAGCCGCGCTTGGGCAGGGGAGAGGCATGCTCTGCCTGGCAAGCCTTCCCCTTCTCCACGGCCGAGAACCTCCTCGACGGGGCCATGAAGAAGAAGGAGAAGCAAGGGGAGATGAACCGGAAGGGCGCACGCCGTCCCGTACTTATATCCGGCGGAGGCCAACCGCCGACCTCCACGATCGCAGGTAATCATGACCCGTTTTGCATGCAGGGACTTGTCCAGTCAGTGCAGTTGCCGAGGCACTGTGGGGAAGTGGGGGCGCCCACGTCCAATCAACCGCCACGCGGCGCCCAAGGCCGCAGGCTGTTAGGGCCCGCGGCGCTTCACTCTTGCCCTTCCGCCTCCCTGCACGGCCAAGTTCGGGCGCGCCTTGGGCACGGGGGCTACTGTTGGCCTTCTGGGAACGGGGGTCCCCAGACTTGCCTGCCTGCGGCCTGCGGCATGGCTCAAAGGGGGGCCCAGCACAGCCCATCTTCACCAACACAAACCCAAGACCCTCGTGAGGGGCCAAGCCTCGCGGGGCGGATGACGCGAAGCTTCCTCAGGCACGGCCTCGTCAGGCCAGCTCACGAGGAGGGGGAGAGATCAAGGCGGGGTACCTCACGAGGTGCCCATGACGCAAGCCATGACAACTCAGGGCACCAGGCGGGTGCCAACCCGCGCAGCGTCCTCCTTTCCTCTTTGATGCAAAGGGGGCAAGCGCAGCCGCGGAGTACCAAGGCATCAGGCAAAGGTTGCCATTTCGGTGCAACGAGACCAAGACCAGGAGGACTACGAGACGGAGGTCACCGTGGAGCCCAAGACGGCATCATCACCAGAGCTTTGCGCAGGCTAAGATTACTTTTGTCAGGATAGCTGATACTTGCTGTCCCCCTTCAAATTAGCCCGCCATTGTTGGCTCCCTTCCCGCTCAATATTTGGGGAGAGGACCAGGGCCTCTATAAATAGGACCAGCCACCCACACAGCAAGGGGTCGGAAAAAAGGAGAGCAGAGAGAGAGAGAGAGAAAGGTGGCTGAACTCCTCCCAGCAGTTCATCGCCTCAGCCAAGAACAGACCCTCGCGAGGCTGTTCTTCCTTGTATTGTTCATCATCATCAGCCCAAGAGGCAATCCACACACCACACACTGGAGTAGGGTATTACACCACAACGGTGGCCCGAACCAGTATAAACCCTGCGTCTCTTGTGTTGTTCTTTCCTTAGTTCAGATCCTAGCATGGCGGAGGGGTGCAGGTAGGTAGGAGGCGAAATCTCTGTGCGCATCCCAGTGTTCGAACCTCAAGGGTCTGCCGGAACCTGAAATCCGACAGAAGCCCTTTCCGGTAGTCTGATTGCCGGACACATTCCGGAAGCAACAACCAAGGCGGCAAGAAGCTAGGATGAACACGGGAACCGCCAGGTGGTCTCTAGTAATACTTGATATACCCGCTTTTCACTATTTATGCGTAGCTTGCCTTGGGATAGGACATTTTGAATTGTCCTACTTTATGCTTATTGCACTACTTGTACCAATACGCTTCGACGTATTATTCAAATAACAATGCATATTATTAATCTGTCATTGCATTATTAAGTTTTTCTCTTTCTGTTATATGTCCATTTACGACATTCCGCACCTGCACGCTTGGATGCAGTCAGTAAGCCAGGGGCTCTCGTTTACCCCGTAATACGGCGCAAGAAGTCTGAACACTTTCGACAGTGCGGCACCCCTAACTTATAGCATTATATGCATCGGCTCCGAATCATGTCTTGGGTCAAATGTTGGGTTGTCCGGCTCCCATGCTTTGGTACCTTACGTTTTGCTATATCGGCTAAGGTAGCGGTGGGAGAACTACTGCGATTGTGTCCCAGTTCTTTCGAACGAGCACCTCAGTAGAGAAAGCCAAAAACTGACTGTCATGATAAGGCGAGAGACAAGTTGCTGTTCGAAAGGTCTCAAGTCCTTAAAGACTTTTTCCGCTTCGGGCGAGGAGTTGGCCTTGTCCATCTTAGGCGTGTATAGCGCCCCAAATTCGGCCCTCCGAATACCAGGGGCTTCGCCAAAAATTTAAAATCATAGACTTCTATGGCTAAGTAAGAGTGATAAAGCATTATAGTCTGATTGCTTGGTTCGTTGCGCTGAGCACCTCCCTTGAAGGACCCAAAATTGGGGTAAAGAGTGTACTAGATACATGGGGGCAGAAGCTGGCGACTGGCCAACTCTTAGATTTTATAAACGGGCGCACAGAAGGTAATATTTTAAATTACGAAAGCGTCGCATGGCGCAAAAGAACTCGTTTCATATTACAGGATTACATGGGCATGTTCATTCAAGGATTACATCCTTGGCACACTCATCTACCACTAAGAGGGAACCCTTCAGGACGCTCTCATAGTAATTCTCGGGGCAGCGATGCTCCTTGCCCTCCAGCGGCCCCTCCTTCACAAGCTTCACGGCATCCAGCTTCGCCCGGTGCACCTTCGCCCGGGCAAAAGCCTTGCGTGCACCTTCGATGCAGACGGACCGCTTGATGACCTCAAGTCGTGGGCAGGCTTCCACCAGCCACCTCACCACATCCGGACTATAAGGCCCCTCATGGCCTGTTCGGCCGCCTTGTGAAGTTCGACCAACTGCTTCAGCTGGTCGCTCAAGGACACGGGGTGTTCGGTCCCAGTATACTGAGACCATAACAACTTCTCTGTTGAGTTCCCCTCCTCAGCCCCGTAAAACTCCGCGACATCTAGCACACTGCGGGGAAGATCTGCAAACGCTCCTGGAGAGCTCTGAACTCGGGTAAGAAAAAGAAAGTCTCCTTCACATGCTTGCTTTACATATTGAATTCCTTACCCGCTGCTATCTTCTTCGCCGCATCAATCTCCTGGAGGGCCTTGTGGGCTTCGGCCTTGGCGCTCCGGACGCTTTCAAGAGCCTGCGCGAGCTCGGACTCTCGCGTCTTGGAGTCAAGCTCCAAGGACTCGTGCTTTTTGGCGAGAGCCTCGAGATCTTTCTGCACCTCGCCCACTCGGGCTTCTTGTTTCTCCCGTTCAATGCGTTCTTTGGCCGCTTTGTCTTTGGCCGCAGACAACGCCTTCCTCAGGGTCTCCACCTCGGTCGTGGCCCCTAACAAATTCATGATGATCCTATTACTTTACACCGAACTTCTTTTTAACTATATAAACTGGGGTATATCTTACCTTTGCTCTCTTCGAGCTGCCCCTTGGTAAGGCCGAGCTCGTCCTCGGACTGCTTCAGGGCCTGCTTTAGCGTAGAGATCTCCGCAGTACGTGCGGCAGTGGCCAGCAGGGAAGCCTGCACATACACATAGACATACTCTAATTAGACTCCTGGGTTATCAGTTGATACTCTATTCGGCTTTTCTTCGTGAACGCCGAACAGAGCATCAGGGGCTACTATCTATGCGGTAATATTTTTATATTTTGAATGCTTACCTCAAAGCCTGTTAGGAGGCTGGCGCAATCTTCGGTCAGTCTGTTTTTGGTGGACTGAACCTTCTTGACCACCGCACTCATGATAGTGCGGTGTCCTGCATCGATGGAAGCGCTGTGAAGCACTTCCAGCAAGTTGTCCGGTGCCTCTGGTTGGACAGAGGACACCGGCACAGATGGTTGGCCCCCTGAATGGGGGACCGCCTGCCAGAGTCCGGAACCATCGAAGGTTCCGGCGCAGTGTCCGGCTCGGGCCCGAACTCGAAGCCCGTAGGAGCCTCGCTCCCTTGGTACTCAGGGTCCGAGAGGTCACCATGAGGCGCCCCCAGGATCACCTCCCCTTGGGTCGGTGCCTTTTGAGACACCACCTCGGCGTTGTCCATAGGGCGAGGGGTGGAAGCCATCGGAGGAGAACCGCTGTTCATATCCGGCGAGCCCAAAGAGCCGCTCAACGAGGGTACGTCGAGATGAGCTCAGGCCAGACTGCATAATCATGTTCGGCATGAGCAAAGGCAGTACAATAAAACATACCATGAAGTACTATGGTGTCCGGAAACTTACGACTTCGCCAGGGGCTTGTCCCTAGGTAGCCACTCGTTGCCGCTGTCAGCGGCCATCGTGGCACAGTCCGGAGGGAGGGTCTTTCCCTTCTTGGACCCTTCGGCCTCCCCGGATGGGTCGGCCTTCCTTTTTTTGTCTCCCCGGGCTGGGGGGGGGGACTTTTCTCCACCTCTGTCAGGACCCCGATTCCAAGTCACATCGATCTAGCCGGTAACACCTCATATCACTTTGCGGCCTCACACACGGTATTCCCACGGGTGTCACCTTACCATGGCCTGGGACCATTTGCGCCTTTTGGCTCACGTATATGATAGTGTCGCTAGCATCCATATGACAGAGAACCTGGGCCGACATGGGTAGTCGTGAACCCAAAGCGGCACCAACCTATGGGGACAGGCATACATGAATCCCATTGAGCATGTCGGTCAGCAGCGTGTGAATCCGGGCTGTAGCACTGGGCTAATAGGAATCCGGGAACACAGACTGTAGCAGGCTAGGCAGGACTCCGGATGTCACCGCGTGACATTTCCCCGAAGGGACAGACACAGGAACAAAGTAAAACATATGCCGGCCAGTCAAGTGTCCTGAGTAGTAGTGTTGGGCTAGCAGGACTCCGGTGAACCGAGCTATAGCCGACTACTATGGCTCATGGAAGCACTAGACTACATTTCCCCATAAGAGAGGCTCCCAAGGATAAACAACTAGATTGTCGGATCCCACACATATCAAGCATTTCAATCATACACACAATATGCTCGATATGTGTAAATACAACATGGCATCACAACGTAACTCTACGACTCAAGTATTATTCATTAGGCTCCGAGGAGCGAGATATTACAAACATGGGTCTCATGACCCAACAATCATAGCATACAAATCAAAGAACATGCGGAAGCTTAACATGTCTGAGTACAGACATCTACAAATGAAAAAGGCTAAGAAGCGTGACTATCTACTAGATCCTGCCGAGGGCACAAGATCGTAGCTGAGGTATCAAGCTAAACGTCGAAGTCCACGCGGAACTACTCGAGAGACTGAGGTCTCTCTACAAAACATAAATTAAGCAAACGTGAGTACAAAAGTACTCAGCAAGACTTACATCAGAACTAGCTACATACGCATCGGCATCAACAAAGGGATGGTGGGGTTTAACTGCAGCAAGCCAGCTTTGACTCAGTGGCTAACCTGAACTACGACTGCAAGCAACTGTTTTGAGGTGGCGCACACGAGTCCACATATTCACCAATCAATACACCACCATGGATCCGCTCCCGTCTACCTACGAGAACGCCATCCATAGCACTCACGCTTATCTTGCGCATTTTAGAGTATCCACTTCCACTTGTTTATGAACTGTTATAGGCAACCTAGAAGTCCTTTACCACGGACGCGGCTATTCGAATAGTTTTATACCCTGCAGGGGTGTACTTCGTCACACATGTTTCCACCACTTAGCGTCTGTACACGACATGTGCTCGGCAGACTTCAAGCGAAAGCCGACGTGGGTGTAGACCACGACCTAACTAACCGCACAAGTCTCTAGTCCAGGTTTATCGCCTATTCGGGTTCCATCCGCAAGGAAATCCGGCCGGGGTGTCCTCAACGGCCCCAAACGATGTGTACAGGGTCCCAAGATGCCAAACGGGCGCCCGGCATACCCGGCCACAGTGTATCTACCGCATCATAGCCCACCCCTAGGGTCAGCGCTACGCACGTCCGCCAACACATAACCTATAAACACCAGAAACTAGTTGCAACTCCTGGACAGAGGACGAGAGGGGTCAGTAAGTCGAGCGGGGTCATATTTAAGGGCCCAATGTGTGGTAGTAGCTGTTTCATGGATCACAAAAACAGAACTCAGTTCCTAAGGAAAGCTTCAATGAAACAACCTACCATGTACTCCTACATGGCCTCTCATCGATACCTTTACCAAATCATGTTCACACAATTAGCTCTCAACAATAGGACATGTTCATACACCTCTGATTCATCCCCGATGAATCAGATCTGACACAACTCTATGCAATAGCAGGCATGACAAACAAGCATGAATGAGTAGGTACATCAGGGCTCAAACAACTCCAACTCATGCTAGTGGGTTTCATCTAATTATTGTGGCAATGACAGGTCATGCAGAGGAAAGGGGTTTAGCTACCGCAGCATGTAACAGTTGAAACGGTGTTGTCCTAATGCAGTAAAAGAGAGCAGGAGCAAGAGAGGGGGATTGTATCGGAATGAACAAGGGGGTTTTGCTTGCCTGGAACTTCTGAAGATAGTATAGCTCTTCATCGGTGTCATCGAACTCATCGTCGAAACCACGTCTATCGAGAGGGGACAACTTCCGGCAATAAAGAAGGAAACACAATCAATGCAATGCAAAAATATGATGCATGCTCGTGACATGGCAATATGTTGTTGATTGAACTAATGCAACTAGCAACCATATTAAATGAAGTTGGTTTGAACCCTAGGTTCAAATTCAAACCCCATATGTGCTTTCTTAAATGCCATTTAATTGAATTGTCCTAAACAGAGGATACAAGTTGCTCTAACATGCATGCAAATGCCATAAACAGATTCTTTGGATTTTTCTGATCATTTTTCATATATAATTTATTTCATTCTGAGCTACGGTTGATTTTCTATGAATTTTTTGTGTTTTAAACATTTTCTAGAATTTTTTGAATTATAATTAATCCAGAAAATGAGTTATGGCGTCAGCACTACGTCACTGTGACGTCAGCAGGTCAACTGACCCGGTCCAGGTAAAACCTGACTGGTGGGGTCGACACGTCAGTGACACAATTAACTAACAGGGTTAATTAAATCTAACTAATCAAATTAACAGCCACTAGGCCCACTGTCAGTGTCAGCGGGGGTAATTAGTCCTAAACTAATCTAGTCAGGGGCGGGGCCCATGTGTGTTGACCCTAGGAAGGTCAAACCCCGGGTCGAACAGGTCAAACCTGCCGGTGACTCGACGCCGGCGTAAGCAGAGGAGGCGGCGTTCGTCGTTCCGGCGATTCCGGCGATGGGAGCAAGCGAGGTTGGTCCCGTTGGAATGGCCATGACGTGGCGCGTAAAACGGTGGCTATGTCTGCAGCTAGGGTGGCCGAAGCTCGGGCGTGAGCGCGAGCAGTGCTGCGGTGCGCGAGCTAGCGAGCTGAGGCGCTAGCGGGGGCCTACGCGATGCGGTGAGTGGGTTGGACGCGTCGGGCGGACCATTTGGTCACCGGAGTCGCATTGGCGGCGAGCGCAGGCGGCGGCGGGTTCGGGCGTAGGCGGTCCGGTGGCTACGGCGGCCTACAGGGAAGAAGAGAGGGATGTACGGGGTCAGGGGCTCACGGCGAGTTGGACGGGGAGGTCAGCGAGCTCGGAGACGGTCCGGGGCAGTCGGGGCGGCAATGGGGATCTCCGGCTACCCAAGGAAGAAGAAGGCGTCGGGGGCGGCGCTTCGAGGCGTCCAGCGTCGCGTGAGTCGACGGAGAGGACGAGGTAGACGAGGCGGAGCTTCTGGACTCGGGTGGAGGGCGAGGAGGTGGCTCTGGCCGTGGCAACGGCCAGCGGCGGCGACGGTGGCGTTGCGGGAAGAGAGCAGAGGAGGGGCAGTGGTTCCGGGGGAGAGGGGAGAGGTGCAGGGGTCGAGGGGGATTGCGTGGCACTCGGGGAGGCATCCAGAGCGACGAGGGAGCACGCAGGCAGGGTGGAGGTGGCCGGCGTGTGGCTGCGCGCGCCGGGCACGCACCCCTGCCTACTTGCGCGAGGAGGGAGGCGACAGGAGGCGCCAGGTGGGCTAGGCCAGTGAACTGGGTCGGCTACAGGTAGGTGGGCCAGGTTATTCTTCTTTCTCTCTTATTTCTTGTTTTCAATTATTCTGTAGACTTTAGGGATTTATTAAAAATACCAGGGCATTTCCAAAAATCATGAAACTAATCATGGCTACTGTTTAGAATATATCCCACAGTAAACATTTTAGTTTATGATTATTTGAGCATCTAAAATATTTTGTAGTATTTAAATGCCCAAATGCAAATAGAGTAAGATTTAATTCAGAGCCCAAATATGTCATGGAAAAATGTGCATCACCTCTGGTTACTGTTTACAGCATTTTCCATAAATGATGAACATTTTTGAAAGCCATTTGGATTTAATGAAAATATTTTAGGTGAACCTAGTGCATTCCTTTGATGCTAGGGGTTTGGTCAGTCCCCATTTCAAGTTTCTGAGAAATTTAAACATGATGCAAGATGATGATGTAATGACAAGCAAGGCCAAAGCTAGGGCTGTGACAACTCACCCCCACTAAACAAGAATCTCGTCCCGAGATTCAAGACGTGAGGTAAGAAGACAGAGGGGGCACAAAGCTAACATGATCTTCTTGATCCAACTGCCCTTCTCGGAGATGTTGATCCGCTACATCATATTGATTATGACATCCTTTCCTTCGAGAACTTCATCCAACATAGCGACAAGAGAGCAAGACAACCTCACTAGAATGGATCATCGATCTTAAAGAACACAAGATCAACTCAAGGAATGAGACGTAGAAACATTTCTTGAGCTGAGACACAAGTCACACATCGGAAGGGATGGAGGAAACAGATGACGGAGGCTCAATTTGGTAGGCAACAATTCCACGCTGGAGTAGGATGGTGCATGGTTTCAATGTAGCGAGGTTGATTGCCATGATTCCACAACGGGCCACCTTGGGGGAGGTGACTCATAAAATTATTACCTTAAGTGGCAAAAAGAATTACTTTTGATCCATAGATCATTGAAACTCTTCATACCAGCCTAAGGAAATCACAACCGATCATTCGAAGGAGTTCAAAAGAATGACATACTCGTACTAGAATGGATGATGTGGCCTACCTTGTTGAATAAAACGTGATGGATGATTTGCTTATCATCGGAAATGGATGGAACCCGTGGTAGGACCACTTTGAAGATGATCCTGATCAGTAATTACTGAGAAGGGTGGTCCGTAGTAGGATGACACAATGGCGGTGCAAGCTGGGAACAAAATGCAAATGCTGGGAATGATTCTAGTAACTGGGGAGAAACCCAACAGTGGAGAGAGATTCCACTGTTTGAAAGGTTATGGCATAATCGAAGAAACTGAGAGCGGATCCCAATTAATGCTGATGATAAATCCTAGTGCTTGCGCGTTCTCTCAAGAACTTGAGCATTTCCGTATTCATCAAGGTTTTACCAACATCCATGGCACGGATCCTGGCAACACAACATACTACCATGATGCTTAGTGATGGATGATGCGGATACAAAGGAAGACATTTAGCACTCCGCTTCTAATGTTCTCCTTGATGTGCTAGCGCAACCCATTTATTAAAATGGTTTGGTACCTAGGACATCAAGTAAAAGGTCAGACTTCAGGAGCACAAAAATCTATAAGGAACAACTATTGAAGTAAACCCTATGAAATCCGTATGGGGAGGTGGCCAACTTCTTCAATCAAGATACTACAATACTAGGTCTTTTGGCTGGGTGTGTCAGTCACGACATCCACTTTACCGGGTTACAGAGGGACCAATATTATAGTCCTTGAGAAATGTTCCAACCATCATATCTACCTGTGATTCAGATCTGGTTGGTGTCAGGATAATCTAGACTCATCGGGTCTGGAAAGAAAAATGAAAGTTTGCAACACAAATCGACGAGATGATGTTGCAAGATTCTCGGGGAATGAACTACGATAGTAAGCTCCAAAACATGAGCCGGTTCTGCTACAAGCATGTGAACACGCTGTCCTAGACAAGCATGGCCACCTGGTAGTCTTACAACGAAACACTACCGAGTTCAGGAGGGAACCATCAATGAGGATATCGAAGTCCTTGCGTAAGTCTAGCTCCTAAGAAGAAACTTCTTCTCCTTGAACAAACCAATCAGTGTCTTGGTGTGCTAGGAACACATATGGAGTGGAGGTAATCAATCTACCAAACCATAGAATACTTCGCATGTATGCATGACTGGTTTGGGATGATTCCAAGGGAAAAAAAACAAACCTTTCTCCAATTCATGGCGGCAACTTACACCTAATGCACGTGAACTTGGAGAAAGTCACTTCTTTCATCCAAGCATAAGCTTCATGAACGGAACACGAAGGCATTGCTTACAAAGTTTTCAACACTAGGTTGATATTCAACATGAATCATGGGGGAGACAAAATTCTTCTGATGGGTTCAACAGCAACTCATTGGAATTTCCATATCACTGGACTTCCACCATCATGTGAACACGGTGATAGCATTGGTCAGACCAAAAGATGTAATGGTGTATGCTCGAGGGATCAACCACGAGTAAGACAACATTATGAACATCGTTGGTTCTGATTTGACTTTACGATAGCCCATACCCGAGTCAAAGTTTTGACAAGGCAATAGATCAAACAACTGATCACGAGGACCAATTGGTGAAGATATCATCTTCCTTCAGCACACACACACACATGCAAGATATCCCCTTTGGAGTGAACTAAGTGGATTAAGCTTTTATCTTTCAAATCTCCAAGTTGTTGTTTTAGCTTAACCAATTAGTTCAGATGTATCTAACACGGATTCTTGGAGAAAGAGTGGTTTATTGGAAAACCAACTTGATCACGAACTCAACATATCGGTCAGGGGACGACCTGGTGATACTTCCGTGAAGATATCCAGAAAATCACGAACCACCGATATGTCTCTAAGCTCGAGAACAATCTTGCTTTTCATGGAAAGACGACATGATCAGAAGAGTGAGGGATTGACACAATCCTAACTCATTGATCAAAGAGTGCACCGAAAATAAGGACTAGGTAGCACAATCAATCTTAGAATGATGATTTAATAACCAACACGCTAAGAAGGAGAATACTGTCCATTTACTACCAAGCAACTTGTTGCTAGGAGTATTGATTTCACACATCATGATTCTCTTGTCGGCATTCCGGTTGCGACAACACGGCACCGAGGAATGGACAATGATTGCGAGAAGTATCTCTATGTCAAGAATTCATAAGAGAAGGTGCAATTCTAATGACGTTCCTGACATAAAGTGGGTAATACTCCAGGGTAGAACAGAGCAAAAGCTGGATGGGCATTTGATCTACAGAACACAACTACTTTGACCCAATCCTGGATATGGATGAGGTACTGGAGTTTGTTTCTCCTAGTCATTCTGAACTAGAATGGTTTGACAGACCACAAGAATGATAGGCACCGATGAATGAATGCTCACATACTCTTGACTATCAATTGATAGATGAAGGTCGGAATATAACTAAAGGGGGACAACTCAAAGGAACATATAACTTTCTGAGTTGTGGATGCATAGATTAGTATGTCTAACGAGTTCAACATATTTCTTCCGGATAACCCATGCAGAAGAAAAGGGACTGGCAGATTCACAATATGAATGGAGTACTCCTGAAGAGCACCCTGGTTGTGATCTTTGGTTCAAGAGAACTTCTGCCATGATGGTTCATGGTATTTGGAAGAATGATACACCACGGACCTCGAAGACTATCACAAAGATTTCTAATATCCTAAAGGTACAAGCAACACTATCAACACGAGGTAAGTAGAGTGGATCTTGGGTCAAGAACCCAGGAATAGAATACCTACTACTATATGGCATCATGGGGTGCTTTCAAGAATGATGGCCAGAATCATCACACTGGGAATACGAAAGCATTGCTAAATCCTCGAGGACACCTAGGGTCATAATACTAACTCCAACATACACGTCAAGGCAACGGAGTACCTCAACAGACCGATTAGTGTGCTTAATCTGGCCCAAAAGGACATCAGAAACGGGATGAAGGGATTTGCAAATGCATCATACTATTTAGAAATCTGGGATAACTCGGACAGCATAACGGCTGTAAATGCTCAAACGATTTGAGACATCCTGCAAAATGGTGGAATAACCACTCAACAACATAATATCAAGGTTCCGAGACCAACTATGAACACACGGAAGTACTGGAAACCGAACTGAGACATGAATCCATCAATCCTATAAGTCTATGGATTAGTAACACGTCATCCTGATAGATAGGTGAGAAGGCCTACTTTCTTAACCCCGTAGAAAAGAAGAGGTTGACTCAGATTAGAAGGGCATAAGGCAAAGGAGTAAAAAGAGCCTTACGTTCCCTTCCACAATCAATTCCCTTACATAACTAAAGCATTTCTAGACTCAACTTCGACCAGTTTGGCTTGGTAATCCTACAGGCAGTCAGGTTCTGATACCAATGCTGTCAGGACCCCAATTCCAAGTCACATCGATCTAGCCGGTAACACCTCATATCACTTTGCAGCCTCACGCACGGTATTCACACGGGTGTCGCCTTACCATGGCCCGGGACCATTTGCGCCTTTTGGCTCAAGTATATGATAGTGTCGCTAGCATCCATATGATAGAGAACCCGGGCTGACATGGCTAGTTGTGAACCCAAAGCGGCACCAACCTATGGGGACAGGCATACATGAATCCTATTGAGCATGTTGGTCGGCAGCGTGTGAATCCGGGCTATAGCACTGGGCTAATAGGACTTCGGGAACCCGGGCTGTAGCAGGCTAGGCAGGACTCCGGATGTCACCGCGTGACATTTCCCCGAAGGGACAGACACAGGAACAAAGTGAAACATATGCCGGCCAGTCAAGTATCCTGAGCAGTAGTGCTGGGCTAGCAGGACTCCGGTAAACCGGGCTGTAGCGGACTACTATGGCTCATGGAAGCACTAGACTACATTTCCCCATAAGATAGGCTGCCCAGGATAAACAACTAGATTGTCGGATCCCACACATACCAAGAATTTCAATCATACACACAATATGCTCGATATGTGTAAATACAACATGGCATCACAACGTAACTCTATGACTCAAGTATTATTCATTAGGCTCCGAGGAGCGAGATATTACAAACATGGGTCTCATGACCCAACAATCATAGCATACAAATCAAAGCACATGCGGAAGCTTAACATGTCTGAGTACAAACATCTACAAATGAAAATGGCTAAGAAGCCTGACTATCTACCAGATCCTGCCGAGGGCACAAGATCGTAGCTGAGGTAACCAGCTAAACGTCGAAGTCCACGCGTAACTACTAGCGAGACTGAGGTCTCTCTACAAAACATAAATTAAGCAAACGTGAGTACAAAAGTACTCAGCAAGACTTACATCAGAACTAGCTACATATGCATCGGCATCAACAAAGGGATGGTGGGGTTTAACTGCAGCAAGCCAGCTTTGACTCAGTGGCTAACCTGAACTACGACTGCAAGCAACTGTTTTGAGGTGGCGCACACGAGTCCACATATTCACCAATCAATACACCACCATGGATCCGCTCCCGTCTACCTACGAGAACGCCATCCATAGCACTCACGCTTATCTTGCGCATTTTAGAGTATCCACTTCCACTTGTTTATGAACTGTTATAGGCAACCTAGAAGTCCTTTACCACGGACGCGGCTATTCGAATAGTTTTATACCCTGCAGGGGTGTACTTCGTCACACATGTTTCCACCACTTAGCGTCTGTATACGACATGTGCTCGGCAGACTTCAAGCGAAAGCCGACGTGGGTGTAGACCACGACCTAACTAACCGCACAAGTCTCTAGTCCAGGTTTATCGCCTATTCGGGTTCCATCCGCAAGGAAATCCGGCCGGGGTGTCCTCAACGGCCCCAAACGATATGTACAGGGTCCCGAGACGCCAAACGGGCGCTCGGCATACCCGGCCATGGTGTATCTACCGCATCATAGCCCACCCCTAGGGTCAGCGCTACGCACAGCCGCCAACACATAACCTATAAACACCAGAAACTAGTTGCAACTCCTGGACAGAGGACGAGAGGGGTCAGTAAGTCGAGCGGGGTCATATTTCAGGGCCCAATGTGTGGTAGTAGCTGTTTCATGGATCACCAACACAGAACTCAGTTCCTAAGGACGACTTCAATGAAACAACCCACCATGTACTCCTACATGGCCTCTCATCGATACCTTTACCAAATCATGTTCACACACTTAGCTCTCAACAGTAGGACATGTTCACACACCTCCGATTCATCCCCAATGAATCAGACCTGACACAACTCTATGCAATAGCAGGCATGACAAACAAGCATGAATGGGTAGGCACATTAGGGCTAAAACAACTCCTACTCATGCTAGTGGGTTTCATCTAATTACTGTGGCAATGACAGGTCATGCAGAGGAAAGGGGTTCAGCTACCGCAGCATGTAGCAGTTGAAACGGTGTTGTCCTAATGCAGTAAAAGAGAGCAGGAGCAAGAGAGGGGGATTGTATCAGAATGAACAAGGGGGTTTTGCTTGCCTGGCACTTCTGAAGATAGTATAGCTCTTCATCGGTGTCATCGAACTCATTGTTGAAACCACGTCTATCGAGAGGGGACAACTTCCGGCAATGAAGAAGGAAACACAATCAATGCAATGCAACAATATGATGCATGCTCATGACATGGCAATATGTTGTTTATTGAACTAATTCAACTAGCAACCATATTAAATGAAGTTGGTTTGAACCATAGGTTCAAATTCAAACCCCATATGTGCTTTCTTAAATGCCATTTAATTGAATTGTCCTAAACAGAGGATATAAGTTGCTCTAACATGCATGCAAATGCCATAAAAAGATTCTTTGGATTTTTCTGATCATTTTTCATATATATTTTATTTCATTCTGAGCTACAGTTGATTTTCTATGAATTTTTGAAGTTTTAAACATTTTCGGGAATTTTTAGAATTATAATTAATCCAGAAAATGAGTTATGGCGTCAGCACTACGTCACTGTGACGTCAGCAGGTCAGCTGACCCGGTCGAGGTCAAACATGACCAGTCGGGTCGACACGTCAGTGACACAATTAACTAACAGGGTTAATTAAATCTAACTAATCAAATTAACAGCCACTGGGCCCACTGTCAGTGTCAGCGGGGGTAATTAGTCCTAAACTAATCTAGTCAGGGGCGGGGCCCACGTGTGTTGACCCTAGGGAGGTCAAACCCCGGGTCGAACAGGTCAAACCTGTCGGCGGCGTTCGTCGTTCCGGCGATTCCGGCGACGGGAGCAAGCGAGGCTGGTCCCGTTGGAACAGCCATGACGCGGCGCGTCCAACGGTGGCTGTGTCTGCAGCTAGGGTGGCTGGTAGCGACGGCGAGGAGCTCGGCCGCGGTGGACGGAGCTCGGGCGTGAGCGCGAGCAGTGCTGCGGTGCGCGAGCTAGCGAGCTGAGGCGCTAGCGGGGGCCTACGCGATGCGGTGAGTGGGTTGGATGCGTCGAGCGGACCATTGGGTCGCCGGAGTCGCGTCGGCGGCGAGCGCTGGCGGCGGTGGGTTCGAGCGTAGGCGGTCCGGTGGCTACGGCGGCCTACAGGGAAGAAGAGAGGGATGTACGGGGTCAGGGGCTCACGGCAACTCGGACGAGGAGGTCAGCGAGCTCGGAGACGGTCCAGGGCAGTCGGGGCGGCAATGGGGATCTCCGACGACCCGAGGAAGAAGAAGGCGTCGGGGGCGGCGCTTCGAGACGTCCGACGTCACGTGAGTCAGCGGAGAGGACGAGGTAGACGAGGCAGAGCTTCTGGACTCGGGTGGAGGGCGAGGAGGTGGCTCTGGCTGCGGCAACAGCGAGCGGCGGCAATGGTGGCGTTGCGGGAAGAGAGCAGAGGAGGGGCAGGGGGTTCCGGGGGAGAGGTGCAGGGGTCGAGGGGGAGTGTGTGGCACTCGGGGAGGCGTCCAGAGCGACGAGGGAGCACGTAGGCAGGGTGGAGGTGGCCGGCGTGTGGCTGCGCGCCCCGGGCACGCGCCCCTTCCTACTGGCGCGAGGAGGGAGGCGACAGCAGGCGCCAGGTGGGCTGGGCCAATGAGCTGGGCCGGCTACAGGTAGGTGGGCCAGGTTATTCTTCTCTCTCTCTCTCTCTTATATCTTGTTTTCTATTATTCTATAGACTTTAGGGCTTTATTAAAAATGCCAGGGCATTTCCAAAAATCATGAAACTAATCATGGCTACTGTTTAGAATATATTCCACAGTAAACATTTTAGTTTATGATTATTTAAGCATTTAAAATATTTTGTAGTATTTAAATGCCCAAATGCAAATAGAGTAAGATTTAATTCAGAGCCCAAATATGTCATGGAAAAATGTGCATCACCTCTGGTTACTGTTTACAGCATTTTCCATAAATAATGAACATTTTTGAAAGCCATTTGGATTTACTGAAAATATTTTAGGTGAACCTAGTGTGTTCCTTTGATTCTAGGGGTTTGGTCAGTCCCCATTTCAAGTTTCTGAGAAATTTAAACATGATGCAAGATGATGATGTAATGACAAGCAAGGCCAAAGCTAGGGCTGTGACATCCTCCTCGTTTCTGTGGGAGTAGTGCACGTCGGACTCATCAGATGATGTGTCCGATAGAACCACCTTACGCCGGAGACCCTTTCGGGTCCCCGCGGCCTTCTTCTTGGCCGTCTTTTCCGGCACCTCGCAAGGTGCCGGAGTCAGCATCTTCGTTAGAAGAGCGTCTGCAGGATCTTCGGGCAGGGGGGCTGGGCAATCAGGCTACTCCGCTGTCTTTATCCAGTCCTGTGAATGACATTAAAGCTTAGATCCAGCACATAACCAAACCAGGGCACATAAATACCCTGAGAGATATAAAAGCCTACCGGATGGGCGCGGCGCTTTGCGCTGAGTCCGTGGTCCTCGGTGAGGGAGGGAGGCATCTCGGTGCCCTTGAACAGCACCCTCCAGACATCCTTGTGCATCGTGTCGTAGATCTCTCGCAGCATCTGGTGTTGGGTCGAGTCGAACTCCCACAAAACAAATGCCCGTCGTTGGCAAGGATGGATCCGGCGGAAGAGCATAACCTGGACCATGTTGACGAGCTTGATTTTCTTGTTCGACATGTTCTGGATGCAGGTCTGGAGTCCGGCCAGCTCTACCGAAGATCCCCAGGACAGGCCCTTCTTTTTCCAGGAGGTGAGCCGTGTGGGGATTCCGGATCAAAATTTGGGGGCCGCCACCCAGTTGGAGTCATGTAGAACCACCCCGATTGCCACCCCTTTATGGTATCCATGTAGGTACCCTCGAGCTAGGTGACATTAGGCATCTTTCCCACCATGGCGCCTCCGCATTCTACTTGTTGGCCACACACCACCTTCGGTTTGACATTGAAGGTTTCAGCCATAGGCCGAAGTTGGGCCTGATGCGGAGGAAGGCCTCGCACATGACGATAAACGCCGAGATGTTGAGGATGAAGTTGGGGGACAGATCATGAAAATCCAGCCCGTAGTAGAACATGAGCCCGCGGACAAACGGGTGGAGAGGAAATCCCAGTCCGCGGACGAAATGGGTAAGAAAAACTACCCTCTCATGGGGTTCGGTCGTTGGGACGATCTGCCCCGCATTCGGCAGCCGGTGCGTGATATTCGCAGGTAGGTATTCGGCCTCCCGTAACTTTTTGATGTTCTCCTCCATGACGGAGGAGACCATCCACTTGCCTCCTGCTCCGGACATGATTGGAGTGGTTCGAGAAGAAGAACGCAAGCTTGGGCGCTAGAGCTCGGGTGTGCGGGAATGGTTAAGAGAGAAGGAAGAAGGCGTGGGTGAAAAAAGTAAATATTTTTCCCTTTATAAGGGTGGAGGAGGCGATGAGTCTCCCCACTTTCCTGACAAAACCGCTTATTCCCCAGGCATCGTAATTGATGGCGCGGTTGGGTTACCCACGTCCGTATTGATGAGAATCCCGTGATAAGAGGAACACGATCTCTGCTTTGACAAGACATATCAAGAAATCCGCCTGGCGATATGTGCGGAGCTGGTTGAGAAAAGCGGTTCGAATAATAACCGGGCCATGAAGTGATATCATACTATCAAAACATGTCAGCAGATTAGATTTGTGGAAGTATTATTCTCTCTACGGTGGTATGTGGAACATATTTTTCAGGGTCGGACACTATCCTTGTATTCAAACTCTTCCATGGTGTATTCGGAGGAGGAAGCCGCCTTGCAATGCCGAAGACAACACTGCGCGCCGGACTCATCGTCCTTGAAGCCTAGTTCAGGGGCTACTGAGGGGGTCCTGGATAAGGGGGTCTCCGGACAGCCGGACTATATCCTTTGCCTGGACTATTGGACTATTAAGATACAAGATTGAAGACTTCGTCCCATGTCCAGATGGGACTCTACTTGGCGTGGAAGGCAAGCTAGGAAATACGGATATGTATATCTCCTCCTTTGTAACCAACCTTGTGTAACCCTAGCCCCCTCTGGTGTCTATATAAACCAGACGGTTTTAGTCAGTAGGACAACATACAATCATACCATAGGCTAGCTTCTAGGGTTTAGCCTCTCTGATCTCATGGTAGATCAACTCTTGTAATACTCATATCATCAAGAACAATCAAGCAGGACGTAGGGTTTTACCTCCATCAAGAGGGCCCGAACCTGGGTAAACATCGTGTCCCCTGCCTCCTGTTACCATCCGCCTTATACGCACAGTTCGGGACCCCCTACCCGAGATCCTCTGGTTTTGACACCGACAGCGGGTTTGGCGCAACTTACCTTGACGGCGCCAGGAGGAAGAGAAGGGTGGAATGGAGGGAGGATGTGGTCTAGGCTACCAGGGTGTATCTTATAGGGTGCAGGGAGCTACTACGACCGTCAAATCACCCCGACTGTCGACCTGGCTCCGGTGGATATTCTGCCATACAGGAGGAAGGGGACGATGAACAGAGTCTGGCGCTAGATGGGCTGCTGAAGCGCCGCTGGGCCTGTCCGGGAGGAAGGAGGCCCAGGTGGCTGGGGTGCGGTCTGCTGCTGCTGGGCTGCGGCGGCTTGCGCGCAGGGAGGCCGGCCCAGGTAAGCAGAGGTGAGCCCTTTTCTTTTCTTTGATATTTTCTTCAAACGTAAAATAAACTGAAAAGGCTAGGGTCAAAGGAAAGGGGCACAATAAAAATAAAAATATTCCTATGAACCTGAGATAGTGCTCTATTTGAATAAATTGTCTTGGATATTTTTAGATGTAAGAAAATAAGTCAAATGTGAATATTGTTCAAACTTGAGCTATTTTAAAACCTAACCAAAACAACTTAAAATTTGATGGAATTTGGAGGGAGGTTTAGGATAGCTAGAAAGATTTATGAGGAAGAGATGGACATTAATGGAGTGAGGATATATGATCTTTCAAAATGAAAGAAAGGAATGGATAGAAGATGGAGGTGATGATGCAAGATCAAATGCATGAAGCATGCAACAACACAACATGTATGAACTCACACCAAGCATAATGCAACATGTGAGGAGGACTTGGTGCAACAATTAATGACAAGACAAGACAATACAATGTAATGAGAAACAAAACAAAACCCAAATAGGAAACCGAAAAGATGAAACCACTCGGAATTGATGACAAACAAGATGGATATATTGCCAAATTGGGAAAAGTTACATATGGGGTGTTACAACTCTCCTCCACTACAAGAGGATCTCGTCCCGAGATCTAGGACTGAAAGAACTCCAGATATTCGGAACGGAGGTGATCCTCGCGCTCCCAGGTGGCTTCTCGGTCGGAATGGTGTGACCACTTCACTTTCAGGAATTTGATTGACTTGTTGCGAGTCTTGCACTCGGTTTCTTCAAGAATAGCAACGGGATGCTGATGATAAGACAAATCTTCTTGGAGATCAATCTCTTCGAAGTTGATGGTTCGCTCAGTAGTCTTGAAGCACCTGCGAAGCTGTGACACATGAAACAGATCGTGCACGTTTGCAAAGTTGGACGGAAGCTCAAGTTGATAGGCAAGGTCGCCTCTTTTGCCAATGATCTTGAAAGGACCCACGTATCTAGGGGCAAGCTTCCCTTTGATTCCGCAGCGACGAGTGCCTTTCATTGGAGAGACGCGGAGGTAGACATGGTCTCCGATCTCGAAAGCCAAGTCTCGGTGCTTGCTATCATAGTAACTCTTCTTGTGCGATTGCGCTGCTTTCAGATTTTCATGGATGACTTTACGCATTTCTTCAGCTTCTGTGCTTAAGTCATTGCCAAGAAGTTGGCATTCACCAGTCTCTGACCAATTGAGAGGAGTACGGCACTTTCTGCCGTAGAGAATTTCGAATGGGGCCGTACCCGAACTCGCTTGGAAGCTGTTGGTGTTGGAGAACTCGGCATATGGAAGACAATATTCCCACTTCATACCGAAAGAGATGACACAAGCCCTAAGCATATCTTCGAGAATTTGGTTTACTCGCTCGACTTGGCCACTAGTTTGAGGATGGAAAGCTGTGTTGAAGCGAATGTTGGTGCCCGTGGCCTTCTGGAAGGAGTCACGGAACTTGGTGGTGAAAATGCTTCCACGATCTGAAGATATCAATTGCGGAATGCCGTGCAAAGAGACAATCCTGGAGGTGTATAGCTCTGCCAGCTGAGTTGCTGTGATAGATTGTTTGATCAGAAGGAAATGAGCCACTTTAGTAAGCTTGTCCATGACAATGAAAATAGCATCATTTCCATGCTTGGACTTGGGAAATCCAGTCACGAAGTCCATCTCCATATGGTGAAACTTCCATTCTAGAATAGCAAGAGGTTGGAGGAGACCAGCTGGTCGTTGGTGTTCTGCTTTCACTCTTCTGCAGACATCACATTCATTCACGAATTGAGCAATCTCTTGCTTCATTCAAGTCCACCAATACGACTGCTTGAGGTCATGGTACATCGTCGTACTTCCAGGATGAATGGATAGAAGGGAATTGTGCGCCTCGTTCATTATGACCTTCCTTAGATCACCTTTAGGAACCACAATCCGGTCCTCGAAGAATAGAGTGTGTTTGTCATCAATGCGATAGCACTTGTATTTGGGTCGGCTCTTGGCAATCCCATGTTTCACCTTCTTCACCATGGTATCAAGAAGTTGTGCCTCACGAATTTGATCTTCCAAAGTAGGAGAGACTAGGAGGTTGGAAAGAAAGCCTTGAGGAACAACTTGGAGTTTCAGTTTGCGGAAAGCTTCACAAAGGTCCGGTTGGAAGGGCTTGAGAATTAAGTTGTTGCAGTAAGCCTTCCTGCTCAAAGCATCTGCAATGACATTGGCCTTGCCTGGAGTATATTCAATACTCGGATTGTATTCTTGAATCATTTTGACCCATCGAGTCTGCCTGAGGTTGAGGTTGGGTTGAGTGAAGATGTACTTGAGGCTCTTGTGATATGTGAAGACGTCCACTTTCCTTCCCAACAAGAGATGTCTCCACGTTAATAATGCATGGACAACTGTCGCTAACTCAAGATCGTGAGTGGGGTAGTTCCTTTCGTTGGGCTTCAGCTGACGAGAGGTATAGGCCACAACTTTCTTCTCTTGCATTAACACAGCGCCGAGACCTTGCAAGGAAGCATCATAGAAAACTTCGAATGGCTTGGATTCGTCAGGAGGATCCAAGACAGGAGCTGTGACCATCTTCTCTTTGAGGGTGTTGAAAGCAACGTCACATTCAGGTGTCCAGACATACTTGACATGCTTCTAGAGGAGGTTGGAAAGAGGCTTTGCAATCCTAGAGAAATTCTCTACGAATCTTCGACAATAGCTTGCAAGCCCAAGAAAACTGCAGAGCTGCTTGACATTCTGAGGAGGTTCCCAATTCACAATTGTAGACACCTTCTCGGGACTAACAGTGATGCCCTTGGCGGAGATGATATGACCAAGGTAAAGAACTTCGTCAATGCAGAACTCACACTTGGAAAACTTCACATAGAATTGATGCTCTCTAAGTTTGTCGAGCACCAATCTCAAATGCTTGGCACGATCCTCCTTATTCTTGGAAAAGACTAAGATATCATCGAGATACACCAAGACGAAATCGTTTGTATAAGGGTGGAAGATAAAGTTCATCATGCGAGAGAACATTGGAGGAGCATTGACAAGGCCGAAAGACATGACAATATATTCATAAGAACCATAGCTTGTTCTGAATGTTGTCTTGGGGATATCTTGTTCACAAATGCGAATCTGATGATAACCCATATGGAGGTCAAGCTTGGAGAATACTTTAGCACGTTTAAGTTGCTCGAATAGCTCATTGATGTTGAGAAGTGGATACTTGTTCTTTATTGTCTTCTTGTTCAATGGACGGTAGTCGACGCAGAGTCGTTCCGTTCCATCCTTCTTCTGGACAAAAAGAACACCACAACCCCATGGAGATGAACTCGGTCTGATCAGACCCATACGCTCTTGTTCATCGAGTTGTTTCTTCAACTCCTCTAGTCCAAGCTTGTAAGGATGCTTGCAAACAGGTTCCGTACCAGGCTCAAGATCAATAACGAATTCAACTGGCCGATGAGGAGGCATTCCTGGAAGCTCTTCTGGAAAGACGTCTTAGTATTCACAAACGACTGGAATATGAGAGATGGCATTCAACTCGCCCTTCTCATTGAGAGAAACAGTCGAATGGTTTCATCACGAGCGGCATAGATGATCACATCCTCAGAAGAGTGTGTCAATTGAATCTTCCTGGCAGCACAATCAAGCTGAGCCTTGTGCTTAGAAAGCTAGTCCATGCCGAGAATTAGATCAATATCCGAGTCACCAAGAACAATTGGAGAAGACAGAAATTTATAGTTTCCCATCTTGATAGAAACATCCCGAACCGTGGAGCTTGTGTTCATGCATTTACCCGGAGAGAAAACTGATAACGGTCTAGGAAAAACTTGGAAAGCCAACTCATGCTTAGATGCAAATGGTCTTGAGATGAAACTAAGCGATGCACTAGTATCAAAAAGAACTTTTGCAGGAAAGTCATTAACAGGAACATTACCCATGATCACTTTTGAAGAATCCTCTACATGAGCTGCGTTCATCATGTTCACCTTTGCAAACTTGGAATTATGCTTGACCACTGCATTTCTTGAAGATCTCACAGGAGGAGGAGGCGGAACGCGCCTTTGGTCGAAGCACTTGTTTGCATAGTGCCCTTTCTGCTGACACTTGTTGCAAGTAACCTTTGAGAGCGGATGATGATAAGGAGCACTTGACCTTGGAGTTTGAGACTGAGCTTTGTTCTGATAGCCTGGGTTGGGTGGGTGGGAAGATCCATTGCCACCTTTTCTCTTTTGCTTGTAGGGCTGGCGAAACGGAGGAGGAGGCAACCAGAACTTCTGTTGCTTAGCTGCCACTTGTGATGAAGAAGAAGATTGAACTTCATCCCTAACTCTCTTCTTAGGAGCCTCACACTTGAGCTGAGCAGCTTCTTGCTTTAGTGCCATGTTATAGAATGGATCGAACTTAGTCGGCTTGAGAAGCACGAGAGCTAACTGTAGATCCTCTTTGAGGCCACCTTTGAATTGATAGATCATACTCTTTTCATCAGGAACGTCTTGTTTAGCGAAGCGAGCAAGTTTCTGAAACTGGATATTGTATTGGTACATGGACATGCTGCCTTGCTTGAGATTGCGGAACTCCTCACGCTTGCTCTCAGCAACGCTTGGTGGGATATGATGAGCTTTGAAATCTCGGCGGAAATCATCCCAAGTAATCACACGACCTCCTCTGGAATCTCTGTATTGTTGAAACCGTTCAGCAGCTAGGTCCTTGAGTTGAAACAAAGCAAACTTGGCAAAGTCCTTAGGCCTGACATTGCTACATTCAAAAAGCTTGCAGATGTCTACGTGCCAGTCGTCGGCGTTTGTAGCCTCGACACATTTGCTGAAAGACTTTGGCTGGTTTGCGAGGAACTGGTTGAGGGTAGCAAACTGAGGCTGATTGTTGCCTTGGCCTTGATTTCCTTTGTTGCCTTGACCTTGGTTGCGCTCTCGCAAGAGTTGCAAAAGCATCTAACTGTTGGCGTTGGTGGCTGCCATGACAGCTTGCCATGCCTTCGGAGGTGGAGGTGGTGGCGGAGGGTTCGACTGATCCCCATCATTGTGGTTTGGATTCTAACGCGTTGGAGGAGCCATCCTAAAGAGGGTGACATCCGTTAGAATCTTAAAAGATAGATATTCAAGCTGAATCAATGGATAGAAATTGCAACATCCAGTCCTCACAATAAACATTCGAACAAAGGATGAACAAATGAATTCCAAAGTAAATCATCACATGTCCATTAAGTTGAGAAGCCGCTTCGATAAAGGTAGATCAATAAAGAAACAAGGTAGGAATATGAACAAATAAGTGGTAAGGATTACCCAATCACAAACCAAATATCTGCGGGAAGAAATACTAGAGATACTTGAATTCCCACCTATAAAACTCCCGAAACTTTCTGGTTATGCAATCAGGTGTTGGGGATACAGGGGAGCATAATATCTCACCCAAAACTAACAATTCCTACATCCAGCTGTATCCATCCTTCAACACATAACCAAGAAACCTTCGGAAATCATGTACCTCAACCTTCGAAAAGCATCCGTTATACACGTTATGGAAATACTCCCGAACTCCCGCCCCAGTATTGGGAGGAGTCCAGGTTATCTCACCAACAACTGCATAAAAGAGATTTTTATTGTCGGCGAACTCAGGTATTCCAGAACTGCAACGATAAAATTTTGATGACAACACCTCGGAGCTCAACTCCCCGGGACACTGCCACAACCACTAAATGTTAGGAGGCGCCAAGAACAATGTTCTCGTCACAAGAATATCGAACGATTCCAAGATACCCGAGTGATCCTAAATTTTTTTCATGAAATTTGAGGAGAGGAAAGTCAAAACTTCTACATCAGGAGGCCTCACCAGAGCGACAAAGGGACTGAAGAGTAAAAAGAATCCTACTCTCCGATATATATAATCCTAAGACTCAAAACATTTTGTTCTAGACTCAACAACGTCAGCGATTCGGTCAAGCAGGGGGCTCCTAAGTCGGGGATGGCTCTGATTACCAACTTGTAACACCCACAATGCGGCTATATCTCTCACGTGTCGGGGCACGACTTATAGGCATAGCCGCATGGTAGTTTTGTCGCAAGAGGGGTAATCTTCACACAATCCCATGTATTGAATAGAAAGGGATAAAGAGTCGGCTTACAATCGCCACTTCACACAATACATAAATAATCCATACATCATCCAAAGTACAATCAAAGGTCCGACTATGGAACCAAAATAAAGGAAGACAACCCCCAATGCTAGATCCCCGATCGTCCCAACTGGGCTCCACTACTGATCATCAGGAAACGGAACGTAATAATGACCCAGATCCTCGTCGAACTCCCACTTGAGTTCGGTGGCATCCCCGACACTGGCATCATCGACACCTGCAACTGTTTGGAAGTATCTATGAGTCATGAGGACTTAGCAATCTCACACCCGCGAGATCAAGACTATTTAAGCTTATGGGGAGGAGAAGGTAGTGAGGTGGAGCTGTAGCAAGAACTAAGCATATATGGTGGCTAACATATGCAAATGAGAGCGAGAAGAGAAGCAACGCAACGGTCGAGAAGCTAGAAGTGATCAAGAAGTGATCATGAAACTACTTACGTTCAAGCATAACACAAGACCGTGTTCACTTCCTGGACTCTGCCGAAAAGAGACCATCACGGCTACACACGCGGTTGATTCATTTTAATTAAGTCAAGTGTCAAGTTCTCTACAATCGGATATTAACAAATTCCCTTCTGCCACATAACCTCAGGCACGGCTCTC
The DNA here is from genome assembly GCF_003073215.2 of Triticum urartu. NCBI lineage: Eukaryota > Viridiplantae > Streptophyta > Magnoliopsida > Poales > Poaceae > Triticum > Triticum urartu. Next base: position 274,724,656 of record NC_053025.1, read on the forward strand.
AAAAGTTTATACCCTGCAGGGGTGTCCCAACTTAACCCATCACAAGCTCTCATGATCAACGAAGGATATTCCTTCTCCTGAGAACACCCGATCAGTCTCGGAATCCCGGTTACAAGACATTTCGACAATGGTAAAACAAGACCAGCAAAGCCGCCCGACTATGCCGACAAATCCCGATAGGAGCTGCACATATCTCGTTCTCAAGGCACACCAGATTATCCAAACTTCTGGTAGCCCAGCCCAGAGTTGCCCCTGGTGGCCACCGGCGGTTGATAGGTTGGACCAACAATCAGAGGAGCACTGGCCCAGGGTTTAAAATAAAGATGACCCTTGAGTCCACGGAACCCAAGGGAAAAGTCTTAGGTGGCAAATGTTAAAACCAAGGTCGGGCCTTGCTGGAGGAGTTTTATTCAAAGCAAACTGTCAAGGGGTTCCCATAACACCCAACCGCGTAAGGAACGAAAAATCAAGGAACATAACACCGGTATGACGGAAACTAAGGCGGCAAGAGTGGAACAAAACACCAGGCGTAAGGCCGATCCTTCCACCCTTTACCAAGTATATAGATGCATTAAAGTAAATAAGATATAATAATGATATCCCACCAATATCCATGTTCCAACATGGAACAAACTTCAACTTCACCTGCAACTAGGAACGCTATAAGAGGGGCTGAGCAAAAGCGGTAACATAGCCAAACAACGGTTTGCTAGGAAGGTGGGTTAGAGGCCTAACATGGCAATATGGGAGGCATGATATAACAAGTGGTAGGTAGCGCGACATAACGATAGAGCGAACAACAAGCAAGCAAAGATAGAAGTGATTTCGAGGGTATGGTCATCTTGCCTGCAATGTTATCAGAGTTGTCGAAAGCTTGATACTCGATAGCGTAATCAACATGTTCCTCAGTCACGTACTCGTCTCCCAGCTCTACCCAAGGCAAGAACACAAGCAATGGAACAATAATCAATCATTGTGCAATGCACAAGCAACATGATGCAATACATGGCATAATATGCAAGATATGATATGCAATGCATATGCGTGCTCTGGAAGGGAAAGAATGATCAATACATCAACTTGGCAAACCAAGTATTCCACTGGAAAGATGAGATGATTTCGGTTGAAATCGATATAAAGATCACCGAAAACGGATACACGGTTTGTAAATGGCAAGCAAAACAAGAATGATGCAAAACTGCGATTAACAGCATGAGGCCACTTAGAATGCAACAAGAAACTAAGCTACTGCACTCCAACATAGCAACAAAGCATATGGAAGTGATGTACAAGAGATGCTTGACAAACCATGAACACTGAGCTATGACTAAATCACACTAGAACAAGTTCAAACAAGCATGGCAAAATTGTAAAAGATATCAGCTTCACATACTTAGTGAAAATATTAACATGTCAAAAACAACATCAGGAAGCACTGTTTAGAGCAAGCAAACAACATGCTAGAGGAACATATCATGGAAATTAAAAGAATGGCATGATTCTACTGAATGCATTGAACAAATTACCCTTACTGAACATCAGCCAAAAAGGCACAGAAGATATGATGGCACCCATGTAAACGTAGCAAGTTTTATAAACAGATTCAGACTTAGAAGAAAAACAGAGCATGGCATTAACAGAGTTATGATAGCAACTTTGCAAGCTTGTGGCACTCATCACAATGCACTAAATGACATGGAATAAATTCTAGCATGGGGTAGGCATGAAAATGAAGCTATACATGTGCCAAACGACCTCATAGCATAATTGAATTAAATCACAAAAAAATTGACAAAACAACATCATGATATAAAATGACATGTTCATGAACTTGCTCAAATGCAAAAACTAGTGGCACCACTGGATTGGTGGGATTTTTCTACCCCAAAAGCATATATATTATGTGGGGGTTGATGTGGAAAATACCCACAAAATGCACTAAGCCAAAATACTGCCTTAAATGAAAAAATGGACAGAAATGAAAAATGCCCGATTAGGAATGACCTGATTTGGACATGGCTGAAATGGAATAAGGCATATTTCTAGAAATGGAAATTCGCTGGGCTAAAAATAAAAATGAGGGAGGGGTTGCTAGAGGATGACAGGTAGGGCCCTGCAGTCAGTGTCACGCTGGAAGAAATAAAAGGCCCCAGCAAAATATGCACAGCGTAGGACACGAACCCAGGTCTCTCCGCTGCGAGCGTGAGTGGTTAACCGCTGGGTTACGTCGAGACGGCTGATAGCACAGGGGCTCGTCTCCTTAAGAGATGGCCCAGGGTCGAGCTCCTCTGTTCAGACAGAGAAGACGACGACGGCGCTGGCGAGGGCAGCCGCGGCGATGGCGGGGCTAGAGAGGCCGCGTCGAGCGTGCGGGGATGTCAAGGGAGCGCGGGCAACAGGGAGTTGGGGCGTTCCAGCACGAGTTTGGCTCTGCTTAGGGCCATGGCATCCGCGGCGAGCACCGGCAGCGGCTACGGCAATGCGAGGCAAGGACGGTCGTGCGCTCGAGCGGGGCGACGTGAGCGCGTGCGCGGCCTGCGAGCAAAAGAAGCTGGACTGCAACTACAATGGAAACTTTGGGCTCGCTTCCGAGGACGACCATGGTGGACGAAACGGAGCTCTCGAATCCGCGGCCTACGACGATGCAAACTCGGTACAGGAGAGAGAGAGGAGGTGGGGGTCGCCACCGTGGGGCTGAAGGCGTCGGTGACTGGGTTGTGGAAGCGACAGAGACGACGACGGAAGGCGCGAATGGCACGTCCGTGAAGTAGGCGTATGAAGACGACAAGGGAACGTCATAGAAGAAGCTCCGGCCGGGATTCGAGGACGCGGGCGACGTCGTGGACGAAGAGGAAGACGCCCGCAAGGCTCCCGTGGTTGAAGAAGGATGCTACAACGACGATCGAGCCGGGGAGGAGCTCAAGCTCTCCTCGGCCATGGCGCGGCGACGACGGGTTTGGTGCAACTTACCTTGACGGTGCCAGGAGGAAGAGAGGGGTGGAATGGAGGGAGGATGTGTTCTAGGGCACCGGGGTGTATCTTATAGGGCGCAGGGAGCTACTACGGCCGTCAAATCACCCCGGCTGTCGACGTGGCTCCGGTGCATGTTCTGCCGTACAGGAGGAAGGGGACGATGAACAGAGGTTGGTGCTAGATGGGCTGCTGGAGCGCAGCTGGGCCGGTCCGGGAGGAAGGAGGCCCAGGTGGCTGGGGTGCGGTCTGCTGCTGCTGGGCTGCGGCGGCTTGCGCGCAGGGAGGCCGGCCCAGGTAAGCAGAGGTGAGCCCTTCTCTTTTCTTTGATATTTTCTTCAAACGGAAAATAAACTGAAAAGGCTAGGGTCAAAGGAAAGGGGCACAATGAAAATAAAAATATTCTCATGAACCTGAGATAGTGCTCTATTTGAATAAATTGTCTTGGATATTTTTAGAGGTAAGAAAATAAGTCAAGTGTGAATATTGTTCAAACTTGAGCTATTTTAAAACCTAACCAAAACAACTTAAAATTTGATGGAATTTGGCAGGGACATTTAGGACAGGTAGAAAGATTTATGATGAAGAGATGGACATTAATGGGGTGAGGATATATGATCTTTCAAAATGAAAGAAAGGAATGGATAGAGATGGAGGTGATGATGCAAGATCAAATGCATGAAGCATGCAACAACACAACATGTATGAACTCACACCAAGCATAATGCAACATGTGAGGAGGCCATGATGCAACAATTAATGACAAGACAAGACAATAAAATGCAATGAGAAACAAAACAAAACCCAAATAGGAAACCAAAAAGATGAAACCACTAGGAATTGATGACGAACAAGATGGATATATTGCCAAATTGGGAAAAGTTACATATGGGGTGTTACAGCTACCTCTCAGCGCCGCTAGCTGCCGTCCTCCCGCCCCTCGCCCGTCGACCCCGGGACGACATGATGCAAAGTGAGAGAAGGATTTGTGCATCTCCTCAACGCAAACGATTCTTTTGGATGACCCGTGTGCAACCACTTACAAACAATTTGTTGCGACTTGCATCTGTCATATTGGGTATTTGACCATTTGTCAAACTGGAAAGATTGACATTTGTTGATCTAGTAACATTTCCATTTGTCAACCTTGTAACACTGCGATTTGTCATAACATGAAGCTAAAAATCACTAGCAGTATCTAATTTTTGCAACTAAAATTTAGTAGTTAAGCATATATTTCATTCATAGATTAAGCATTCGTTCTTAATTTATACAAACAGTTCAACTCGACAGCTGAACCGACCAAACATTTCCCCAATTGTTGCCTACCACGTACTGAAATAACTAGTTCAACTATATATACTAGCTAATTTTAAGTACATTGTACAGTTCCACCACATCTATAGTCAGATGAACTGAACAAAATAGCCCCTAAGTACTACTACTGCAGAGGGGCTTTGTACTACTTCTGTCTACCTCTCCTCTGCCGAGCACGCTCAGTAAGAGGCGGCGGAGGAGGAGCCTACCGACGAGCTGGGAAACTACAATATGGTGCCTGCCGCCGTTGCAGCTTTAGCGACGCTCACCTCGAACGCCCTCTGCCGCTCTAGACGACCCCTCTCGAAGTGGTGGTTCTCCTCGTAGATCTTCTGATTCCTCGCCTCTGAGGCGGCGTGTGCCGTGACCACGGCGGCGGTAAGGCTCTTTGCGTTCTCGACGAGGTGCTCCTCCTCCTCCTCCCGCAAGAACTCGGTGTAGCGCGCAAGGTCGCTGACGCACGTGCGGGCATGAAAGTGCAACTATCCCTGGGTGGTTTTGGTAATTACTAACAACATATAGCTCGTTGAGCTAACATTATTCCAAGATTAATATTTGAGGAAAAGCTCAATGAATGGCATGGCATGGATGAGGAAAGTGGATCCCTCAAAATTCTAAGGACAAAAAGTTTGGCTCAAGCGTGAAGCTCAAGACTCTACATTTTATATTTTAGTGATCCAAGATCACATTGAGTCTTTAGGAAAAGCCAATACTATCAAGGAGGGATGAGGTGTTGCTTAATGGCTTGCTTGCTCAAAATGCTTAGTGATATGCTCCAAAATCCTCAACTACTCTCCCACATCCACATATGACCTAAACCAAAAGTCAAACTCGGCCCCACCGATTCTTTCTATCCGGCGCCACCGAGTTTCAAATGTCATAGCCACTGCCACAAACCCTAGGCAAATCGGTCTCACCGAGATGGGATTGTAATCTCACTGTTTCCCTTTGCAACGTTTCGGTCTTACCGAGATGAGCGATCGGTCCCACCGAGATTGCAATGTAAACTCTCTGTTTCCCTTTTGTAACATTTCGGTCTCACCGAGATGAGCGAATCGGTCCCACCGAGTTTACCTGACCAACTCTCTGGTTAGCTTATTACCAAAATCGGTCCCACCGAGTTTGTGTAATCGGTCACACCGAGATTACGTTATGCCCTAACCCTAACCATATCGGTCCTACCGAGTTGCATCTCAGTCCCACCGAAAATCCTAACGGTCACTAGGTTTGCTGAATCGGTCCGACCGAGTTTAATCATTCGGTCCCACCGAGTTTGGCAAATTGTGTGTAATGGTTAGATTTTGTGTGGAGGCTATATATACCCCTCCACCCACTCTTCATTCGTGGAGAGATCCATCAGAACATACCTAAACTTCCAATACACATTTTTTGAGAGAGAACCACCTACACTTGTGTTGAGGTCAAGATATTCCATTCCAACCATATGAATCTTGATCTCTAGCCTTCCCAAGTTGCTTTCCACTCAAATCTTCTTTCCACCAAATCCAAATCCTATGAGAGAGAGAGAGTTGAGTGTTCGGGAGACTATCATCTGAAGCACAAGAGCAAGGAGTTCATCATCAACACACCATTTTTTACTTCTTGGAGAGTGGTGTCTCCTAGATTGGCTAGGTGTCACTTGGGAGCCTCCGACAAGATTGTGGATTTGAACCAAGGAGTTTGTAAGGGCAACGAGATCGCCTACTTCGTGAAGATCTACCGCTAGTGAGGCAAGTCCTTCGTGGGCGACGACCATGATGGAATAGACAAGGTTGCTTCTTCGTGGACCCTTCGTGGGTGGAGCCCTCCGTGGACTCGCGCAATCGTTACCCTCCGTGGGTTGAAGTCTCCATCAACGTGGATGTACGATAGCACCACCTATCGGAACCACGACAAAAACATCCGTTTCTCCAATTGCGTTTGAATCCTTCAAACCCTTCCCTTTAAATTCTTGCAAGTTGCATGCTTTACTTTCCGCTGCTCATATACTCTTTTGCATGCTTGCTTGAATTGTGTGGAGATTGCTTGACTTGTGCTAAGATAGCTAAAATCTGCCAAGAACTAAAATTGGGAAAAGGCTAGATTTTTATTTGGTCAAGCAGTCTAATCACCCCCCTCTAGACATACTTTCGATCCTACAAGTGGTATCAGAGCTTTGGTCTCCATTTGCTTTGATTTCCCTAGCTTTTGGTGGTCATAGCCTTGGTTTCACAACCTAGGAGAGTATGGCGTCCAGCGAGGGAAATTATCACCGTAGAAGTCCTTACTTTGATGGTACAAATTTTGCTAGTTGGAAGCATAAGATGAAAATGCATATTCTTGGACATAACCCCGCCGTTTGGGCTATTGTGTGTGTTGGCTTGCAAGGTGAATTCTTTGATGGGAGAGAACCGAATCGTGAAGCTACCGCGGATGAGTTGAAGATGCTACAATACAACGCTCAAGCTTGTGATATCCTCTTCAACGGATTGTGCCCCGAAGAATTCAACAAAATCAGCCATCTTGAGAATGCAAAGGAAATTTGGGATACTTTGATTGATATGCACGAAGGTACCGACTCCGTCAAGGAATCCAAATTGGATGTGCTTCAAAGTCAACTTGACAAGTTCAAAATGAAGGATGGTGAAGGTGTCACTGAAATGTACTCTAGGCTTGCTCTTATCACAAATGAGATTGCCGGCTTAGGGAGTGAAGAGATGACAGATAGATTCATCATCAACAAGATCCTAAGAGCCTTGGATGGAAAATATGATACCGTGTGCACATTGATCGAAATGATGCCCAATTACAAAGATCTCAAGCCAACGGAAGTCATCGGAAGAATTGTTGCTCATGAGATGTCACTCAAGGATAAAGAGGAACTTCACAACAAATAAAGTGGTGCTTGCAAAGCCTCATGTGAAGCCCCCACATCATCGAGTGAGAAACAAACCTTCAATGAAGAATTGAGCCTAATGGTGAAGAACTTCAACAAGTTCTACAAGAGTAGAAGCAAGGAGAAAAGCTCCAAGTCAAGGTCCTACAATGACAAAAGATCTTCTAGTCGAGAGCGAAACTGCTACCACTATGGAAGGCCCGGACACTATTCCAATGAGTGTACGCCCCCCTACAAGAGAAGAGAAGATTCTCCCAAGAGAATAAGTAGAAGAGAAGAATCACCATCTAGAGAAAGAAGGAGTAGAGATGATCGTTATGAACGAAGACCCTCACGGAGAATCAAGGATTCAGAAAGAAAGGACAAGTCATCAAGGAGCTACACAAAATGAAGACATCAAGCTCATGTTGGTGAATGGGTATCCGGCTCCGACTCCGACAACCACTCCGAGAGATGCTATCACTCCGACTCCGAATATACTCAAGATGAAGGTGTTGCCGGTCTAGCACTTGTGACAACCAACTCCTACGACATATTTGACTCACCAAATGAAGGAGTTGGAAAATGCTTCATGGCTAAAGGCCCAAAGGTATCACACCCCGAGTATGTTGATTTCAATAGTGATGAAGATGACTTGTTAGGTGATGATGATTTACTTGTTGACAACTCTAGTGATGAATACTATGATGAAACGTCAATTAATCATGCTAATCAAGATAAAACGAATGACAATGATAAGGAGAATATTGAGTCTCTAACTAAAGAACTAAACACTCTTAAGTTAGCTCATGAAACTATCTTAGGAGATCATCAAGAACTTTTAAGGACTCATGAGAAATTATGCTTTGAAAAGCTCAACCTTGAGCAAGAGCATGAGTTCTTCAAAGCAATCAATTATGATCTTCGTAAGAAAAGTTCTTCTTACATTGCCAAGCGTTTACTCTTATCCACTTACATGCCTCAAGTCAAGTCTAGTAACAAGAACAAGAAAGATTCGTCCTCTAGTAGTAACAATAATCATGCTAAATCCAATATTGTTGCTTCTAGTAGTTCTCTTGATTCCACTAATGATTCTCTTAGCCAAGTTACACTTGAGCAAGAAAATAGCTTATTGAAGGGAATTATAGAGAAAGGTGTTTACAAGATCCTTGCCGGAAGTAAGCAATTCGAGGAAATTGTACGCAAGCAAGGAAGGCACTGAAAGAATCAAGGTGTTGGTTTTGAACGAAAGTTCAATGCCAATGGAGTTGAGTGGGAAAAATATCAATACCCCAAGACAAAGTTTGTTCCTCAACAAGAGAAGTATGATCCTACTTCTCTCAAAGGGACACAAGCTCAAGATGATCTTTCACCACAAGACCACAAGCAAAAAGGCAAGGATAAGCTTCAAGAGGAAATTGATGCATTTGAAGAAGCTCCTAAGGCCTTGGTCAAGTGGGTTCCCAAGACTACTTCAAGTTCCACTTCATCAAGTACAACTACAACACCGAGGATTCCCATCAAGATGGTGTGGATCCTGAAGAAGAAGAACTAGAGAGTTCTTGAGGGTGACTCCGCCAACATACTTCACTCTTATCATCTTGGCAAGAACAAGTGCAATCAACTTCCACATCTTGCACTAGTTCAAGGAGTCACAAACCCTCTTGTTGGTAAGACAAGGGACAAGGTAACCTAAAAGCTTTCATAGACATCATCTTGTGTGAGCATCACTCTATGTCTATGGATATCCTTGTTTTTTCCTTGTGGGACTAACCCGTGTAGGTATTGAAAGTGCAACTCACTTCAATGGATAGCTCCAAATGATCTACATAAACATTGAGCATCCACATCTTCAACATCTACATGAAGTCATCATCGACAAAACCCAAGGTTAGTTCATCCCTCTTAGGGGGGATCTCACATCTAGGGGCAGCTTTACTCTAAGAATTGAGCTAAAGCAACTCTAATGGTGTGAACACAACAATGCTTTATGTAAAAGTGGTAACCCCACTTGTGCTTAAACGATGAGTATGACCTATGATCAAATGTTCTCATTTGACTCCTAAGTCAATATACTCATATATAGATGACCTAGTCATCGCAGATTGTTTGATAGATGCTAGAATTGGTTGTGCATGCTTTGCCACATATTTCAATTGCCATTTTATTGTGTGAGTATGTTGATTGCATATTTTACTCATTCGAGGACATCCACTTGTTGTTTTGGTTGATTGGTTTTCTTTTCTTTTGCCAAGTGGATGGACAAGAATGCCTAAGAACTCTCTCTAGCTATCTATGATTTTCTTGTCTCAAACTCTATTCATGCTACATCAAAAAAATTGATCAAGTCAGATTTGAACCACTCTGTGTGAGGAGCACTCGGAGTCCCCGATTCGTCATAGACTTAAACTTCCAAAACTTCTTTGTGATTTTCGGTCTAACCGATTCCTCCATTTCGGTCATACTGAGATCACTAAGTCGATCTAGGTTTTCAATCTCGGTGCAACCGATTTGAACCTTTCGGTCACACCGAGTTTCAGTAACTGCTTGCAGTTATGAATCTCGATGCCACCGAGTTGTTCCACTCGGTCACACCGACAAGGGGCGGGCTATATATACTCACAGGAAATTTTTTGGAAATTTCTCTGAAACCCCTTCACCCGCGCATAGCTCGCTCTGCCTCCTGGGTCTCCGGATCGTCCTCCTCGTCGCCAGCCGCCTCCTGTCGCTGGTCTCCGCCGCCGTCAATGGAATTATTCCCCGCCATTGCCGCCGTAGCGAGTTCATTGCCGAACTAGGGTATGGACTCGATCACAGTGCTATCCCCGTCCGATTCCTAGCACATTGTGTTCATTATGATTCTTACCACGATTGAAACGCTTCTATCCAGTCAAAACACTCCATAGATTAGAGTTGAATTGAAAATTTAGGGTTAGGTTTCCGCCGAAACCATCTTGGACCATCCGAGTTGTGAAACTCGGTACCACCGATTCGGCTTAGGCCATTGCGCATGTAATTTTCGGTCTGACCGAGAATTGCAAATCGGTGTGACTGAGTTCAGGACTTTGTGAAACTCTAGCAGTCTCGGTGCCACCGAACTATGACTCGGTCTGACCGAGTTCACTAGTTTAGGTTCCAACAGCTGCTTCGGTATCACCGAGTTTACAAATCGTTTGATCCGAAATGCTTTCTGTGGAAAACTAAAACTAAGTTTTTGACTCATTCTTTTGCAAAAACCTCTGCATTTTGTGATGCTCATCCACTCTATCTCATCTATATCTATTCACAGGGTCTGTTGTCAGTGTTTGCAATATGTCTGATCAGAGTGACAGCCAGAACAGGTCAGAGGAGCAGGTTCACCTGAGTGAGGGCACTAGTCCCTCTAGCAGTTCAGATGATGGTAGCAGGAGCACTCCCAGCAACTTACCCAAAGCTGCCACCAGAACAAGGAAGAAGAAAACTTCAGAGTCTGAGGATGAAAACTATGTGGCCACTGAGGATGATGCCACATCAAAGAAGAAAGTGCTTAAGAAGGAATATGGCACAGCTGCTTCAACCAAGCCAGGTCTAAAGACCTAGAGGTCAGCAGGGAGACAGCCAATGTCTAAAGCCAGAGCCTCCTCTCAAGCATCTTTGGAATCTCAACCCAAAGAGGCTGCTGCAGAAGGGAAGAAGAGGAAGGAGAGGATCAAAAAGACCACTGCTAGAGTGTTTGGGAGATCCTCAATCATGAGAGATTCTGAAGAGGAAGAGGAATAAGAGGTTGCTGCACCAGCACCTAAGGCCCAGAAGCTTATGGGTGATGCTATCAGGACAGGGGCTGCTTCATCAAAGCCCAAAGAAGCACCCAAAGCAGCCTCCAAGCCCAAGAGTGCACCTAAGAGGAATACCAGGAGTATACCAGCTACTGAGAAGAACAAGGCCCCAATGCCTGAAGTTGCTGCTGATGAAGATGATGAAGGACAAGTCCTGAGGAAGCTCAAACCCAAGATTCCAGACCACAATGATGCTCATCCTGTGGCTGAGAACATGAAGATCAGGAGAGACTCAGGACTGAGGAAATGGAGAGAGACAGATCCATATGCTACCAGGAGAAGGACTATTGTTGATTACAGGTTCCACACAAAGGAACAACAAGATTTCTATGAGACAGTGTTGTTGGACAAGAAGCCTATAGTGTGTGAAATGTGGTGGGTCGACTGGAAGTATATCAAGGAAAATGAGGAACACTATCCTGGTGTGTTTGACAGCTTCAGTGCTTGTGCAGTTGCAGACTTTGTTGGGCAGAAGCTCACAAAGTGGAATGAGGAGCTCATAATGCAATTCTACTCCACAGCACACTTCTATCCAGATGGCAGGATAGTATGGATGTCTGAAGGTACGAGGTACCACTCAACTATTGAGGAATGGGCAAATCTAATCAATGCTCCTAAGGAAGAAGAAGATGACTTGGATGTCTATGCCAAGAAGAAGATGGATCACAACTCTATGGCAAACATGTACAAGGAGATTCCTGAAGATGATCTTGAGACTCACTAGTTTGGGTCAGTAAAACACTTGCTGTCAGGGCTGCCTACAATCAATTGGATCCTTAGGCACACTCTCTTGCCCAAGTCTGGTGATCACAGAATGATCAGAGGCCATGCAATTAACTTGCTACATATATTTGATGTGCCACAGAAGTTCAAGGTCATGAGCCTTATAGTTGAGACTATCAAGAGGACTGCAGCTGACCAGAAAAGAAGTTGTGGATATGCCCCACAGATGCAGGAGTTGATAAACTCAAAGATGGGCACAGGCACATACTGGTTGGATAAGGAACACTTGCCTATCTATCCTGACTTTGAGGACAATCAAGTTGTGATGAATGAGAATGAATCATCATCAGTACAAGCTCAAGAGAAGAAGGAGAAAGCAAAGAAAGAGAAGGCTGCCAAGATGCCAACTCAAGAGGAGGCATCTGAGTACTTTTTGAAAAGCAAGCAAGATCAACTTGGCTACTTGATTGCATCCACTCTGAGGATTGAGAAGGGACTGGCCACCCTAACTCAAAACCAGGAGAGCCTGGAAAGAATCGTGGAACACAAATTCTATGATTTAGATGTCAAAGTAACTGAGATTCAGTCTATTGTGGAGCAACTACAGAATGACATGCAGGAGAGGAAGGGAAAGACAACCACTGATGCATTTGCTAGAGTGCCTCGAGCTCAGAGATCTGCTGCAGTGCCTGTTCCAGACACTAGAGTCACTTCATCTGCACCAGCTACAGCTCCAGCGCAATCAGTTCCAGCACCAACTCCATCAGCTCCATCTACTTCGACTGAAGCCTTCGTCCTTGGCGTTCTCCGGACACCACCACCTGAAGACCAAGCCTGAGAGACGTTTTAGTGCTATGCATTTTATATGAACTTTTTGGTAACTTGTTGCCAAAGGGGGAGAAAAATGTATAGATCATAGGCTTCGAGAGAGAGCGTTGCTTTTTATTCTCTCTTGCTTTGGTGGTTGAACTTTGTTTGTCTTTTGATTGCTTGAGATACTATGCTATTATCTGTGAGACATTGATGATCATGTGGTCGATCATAAGCTACACTTATGCTTGTTAGATGATATTATCTTACTTATCCTTATATGATCATTCACTTTGCTTGGTGATGAGTGCATGTATTTAATTCTTATCATTTTGAGAGCTCCACCAAGATGTATGTGACATGGAAGAGTAAACCATGATCCTAACTCACTGTGCATTTGCAGTCCAAAGCAAATCTTAAGATATGCACAAATTTAGGGGGAGCTCTTGCTTTTCACATACTTCTCAAAGCGACAATATCTTTCACTCTTAATATCATTTGTTGAAGCTTTGATCTATATGTTGTCATCAGTTACCAAAAAGGGGGAGATTGAAAGTGCAATTAACCCTGGGTGGTTTTGGTAATTCCTAACAACATATAGCTCATTGAGCTAACATTATTCCAAGATTAATATTTCAGGAAAAGCTCAATGAATGGCATGGCATGGATGAGGAAAGTGGATCCCTCAAAATTCTAAGGACAAAAAGTTTGGCTCAAGCGTGAAGCTCAAGACTCTACATTTTATATTTTAGTGATCCAAGATCACATTGAGTCTATAGGAAAAGCCAATACTATCAAGGAGGGATGAGGTGTTGCTTAATGGCTTGCTTGCTCAAAATGCTTAGTGATATGCTCCAAAATCCTCAACTACTCTCCCACATCCACAAATGACCTAAACCAAAAGTCAAACTCGGCCCCACCGATTCTTTCTATCCGGCGCCACCGAGTTTCAAATGGCATAGCCACTGCCACAAACCCTAGGAAAATCGGTCTCACCGATAGGGATCTCGGTCTCACCGAGATGGGATTGTAATCTCTCTGTTTCCCTTCGTAACATTTCGGTCTTACCGAGATGAGCGATCGGTCCCACCGAGATTGCAATGTAAACTCTCTGTTTCCCTTTTGTAACATTTCGGTCTCACCGAGATGAGCGAATCGGTCCCACCGAGTTTACCTGACCAACTCTCTGGTTAGCTTATTACCAAAATCGGTCCCACCGAGTTTGTGTAATCGGTCACACCGAGATTACGTTATGCCCTAACCCTAGCCATATTGGTCCTACCGAGTTGCATCTCAGTCCCACCGAAAATCCTAACAGTCACTAGGTTTGCTGAATCAGTCCGACCAAGTTTAACCATTCGGTCCCACCGAGTTTGGCAAATTGTGTGTAACGGTTAGATTTTGTGTGGAGGCTATATATACCCCTCCACCCACTCTTCATTCGTGGAGAGAGCCATCAGAACATAGCTACACTTCCAATACACATTTTCTGAGAGAGAACCACCTACACTTTTGTTGAGGTCAAGATATTCCATTCCAACCATATGAATCTTGATCTCTAGCCTTCCCAAGTTGCTTTCCACTCAAATCTTCTTTCCACCAAATCCAAATCTTGTGAGAGAGAGTTGAGTGTTGGGGAGACTATCATTTGAAGCACAAGAGCAAGGATTTCATCATCAACACACCATTTGTTACTTCTTGGAGAGTGGTGTCTCCTAGATTGGCTAGGTGTCACTTGGGATCCTCCGACAAGATTGTGGAGTTGAACCAAGGAGTTTGTAAGGGAAAGGAGATCGCCTACTTCGTGAAGATCTACCGCTAGTGAGGCAAGTCCTTCGTGGGCGACAAACATGATGGAATAGACAAGGTTGCTTCTTCATGGACCCTTCGTGGGTGGAGCCCTCCATGGACTTGCGCAACCGTTACCCTCTGTGGGTTGAAGTCTCCGTCAACGTGGATGTACGATAGCACCACCTATCGGAACCACGACAAAAACATCCGTGTCTCCAATTGCGTTTGAATCCTCCAAACCCTTCCCTTTACATTCTTCCAAGTTGCATGCTTTACTTTTCGCTGCTCATATACTCTTTTGCATGCTTGCTTGAATTGTGTGGTGATTGCTTGACTTGTGCTAAGATAGCTAAAATCAGCCAAGAACTAAAATTGGGAAAAGGCTAGATTTTTATTTGGTCAAGTAGTCTAATCACCCCCCTCTAGACATACTTTCGATCCTACAAGACATCCACCTCCGCCTCCCGCCTTCGGGCGGCGGTGGTGGAGTGGGTGATGACCCCGGCGGTCGACGGTGGGCTGTCGGCCATAGCGGTCGATGATGAGGTGGCGGCCACGACCACCACCTCCCTCCTTCGGGTCGCGGTGGCGGAGTGGGTGATGGCCACGGTGGCCGGTAGTGGGTGGAGGCCACGACGGCCACCTCTCGCCTTCGGGCCGCAGTGGCGAAGCGGGCGATGGCCTTGGCTTTCGACAGTGGTGTGGCAACAATGACAGCCGACAACAGCTGCCGACGGGCACCGGCGGCGGAGTGTGTGGTGGGTGTTCCGCACAGACCGAACATGGACACCATGCGCACTACACTACGCCGGGGACAGCACAGCCGCCGCGGTGTAGCCTCCCAGCTGGAGCTGTCCTTTGATGATGTTGGAGTGGCTGAGAGACGATGATGAATCGGTTCCATTGGCGATTGTGGGAGAACGAGATGACATAAGCTACACGAAGGGAGCGGAAAATGCGACGCAGGACTCGCCGGCCGTGAGGGTTTTTATAGCAGGCCGGTAAGCATTGGGATTTTGGGGGATTTCACCGAGTCGGGCGGGAAGCTTGCGCGGTAACCTGCGAGGTTGCGCGGGAACGGGCTCACCGACGATTCATTGTCGCCACCATTTGGCCAAAAGAACGCACATGCGCGATGCGCTATAAGCCGTCTGCGGTAGCGGGGTGACAAGACATGCGAGAGGAGGAGGAAAGGCTACGTACACATATGGTTAATAAAAAACGTTTGCGATTTAATTACCTACTATACCCCATCCTGGTTTATAAGTATGATTTAACTAATAAAATACAAATGCATGTCGCCAAAGATTATATAGTTGGATTCGTATTTGAACATAGTTTCCAATTATATAATTTCTATAACATGCATTAACATTTTGTTTGTTAAAGTTCAGGGCAAAGTATGGCACAGAATAAAGGGGACTATAGACTATACGAAGGTGGTAGCACACGGCCGCTCTCTACGCAGCGACGCAACTGTTGGCCGGCTTGTAGGCGACAATTTCCTGCTTGTTCAACTACTCTATGTGTGTGGTTGCTTGCGGTTCAGGCTGCCGCGGTGCGCCCTACTCGCGTCCTGCTGCGCGCACTCTGCTCTCGCGTCCCTCCGGGTGCTCTGCCCTCGTCCCTCCATGTGCGCTACCAGTGTTTGGGGCCGGCGCACGATCACGCACGTTCTTGTGCATGCGGTTGTGTCGGGCGCGGCGCGACGATGCAGTTACCCGCTAGAAAAACTGCCATGAGGACGCGCCGAGAATCCATGCCGCCGGCCCCCTTTTATCCTGCGGCCATTTACCTTCATCTCTCGTCTCACATGACACAATAAGCACACCCACGAGGACATATACAGACAGGAAATCCAGCGGTTCCAATGGCGCTCCCCATGGCTCCAATGGCTCTCCCAGCGGCCGACCACAACGGTGGGCAGTTAACCATGCAACACGTCGTGGACACCCACGTGAGGGGGAAGGCTCTCTCGGTGGTGTACACGAACGATCCGGTCTCGGTGCAGAGCTCCATCCAAACTATGGAGCAGTTCCTTGCCGAGGACAAGTACCAACTGGTCGGCTTCGACCTCGAGTACACCATGGGTCGTGCCGGGCATTATCAGAAGGTTGTCGTCGCCCAGTTGTGTGTGCGACATGATGTCCTCGTCTACCACTACCACTTGGCCACAATGCCTTGCAAGCGTTTCTCAAAGTTTATCAACAACTCCGACTACAGTTTCATTGCGGTGGACACAACTAACGATCTAGAAGCGCTCAAGGTTTCATGCTTGAAATGCCCGAATCTTGTGAACATCCAAAGCCACTACAAGGTTTGGGGCAGCGAAAAAAACAAACTGAACTCCCTGGTTGACCTCGCCCCGGCCATCATCGACCCCTACTACATGAAGATGAAGAATGAGAGCAATAAGGACAGGAACGCCTGGCACAGTGTGTGGCATAAGAGACTGGATGAACAACATGTCAAGTACGCGGCCATGGACGCGTAGACAAGCTATGAGATGTACAGGCGGATCGTTAACATGAGGAACTGTCTTCTTCCTGACCCAGACGAGGGATCGAGCCACATAGCAGTAGGTGGGAGCGTCACAGGAAGTAGATGGCTAGACGATCGTTTCTCCTACTTTAGAATGCACGCAATTTTTTATTGAGGTGTGTGCGAATGATCTGTATAGTCACTTATGTAATTGGATGTTTATTTCAGTTATATATATACATGTTATTCTACTATAGACAGAGCAAATCACACGGCTTATTAGCAGCAATTGTCTTTGTTACTATTGGTCTTCGCACACATTTCTGATTACAAACCTGTTTGCCGCTTATCACACACATCTTGTTCAATTGAACCATTTCCATTGTGTTGCCTAATCACACACAGTTCATCCTAGTGAACTGTATGCTATATATCACACACACACCTTCATCTGGCTGCCAGTTTATTTTGTTCCTCCTCATCCCAAACAGTTAATTGATCTGAACCAAATGCCCTGCATCGCACACGGAACTAAAATCTGAAATGTGTTTGATGCATCCGTCATCGCAAACGTTTTGCACCTTGTTTGACGGGGTTTTTCACCCCCGTTTGCGATTATGGCATCGGACAGAGTTTCATCGAAGGGTCTCTGGTCGTAGGGTCGCGTTTGGACCATCCTGCAGTAGTACAAGGGCCTCACCTCGACCCACCGGACCTCACGCGGTGACACACCCTCTGCCCCCAGGTCTCGTTATCTTCTCACACCCACACATACCAACACAGACACCACACAAAAAATTCTCCTCGTGCCTCTACCCTCCTTACATATACACACTCAAGGGAATCTCTCGCCGTGACATCATATTCATCTCTCTCTCTAAATCTCTCTCATTTCTCGTGCTATCTCTTCCATGCCCCCCTCCCCCCGCCGGCCCCTCTATCCATACCTCTCTCGAATACGTAATACACACACATACCTCTCTAGGTCCTAACAAGTACATCAACTACACATTCACATATGTTACATCACATACCCCATTGATCTAAAAAGCCTTCTCTTCGCGTTTATTTCGCATACAACATTCCTTTTGAATAAAGTGTGGCCAATATTTTTTTATAATTTCTAAATATATACAACATTACAAAGTTATATGGACGAGTATGAACGTTAATTTGCATTGCATGGTGCCCACAATGATATTTATCCCGCACTGTGAATTTTTATATTTTTATACTATATATAAAGTTAGTCATAATAAAGAGAAACGAAGAGCATCTATCTCTCCATCGCATACACCCCCTCTATGCCCCTTTCACGTACACACACAGACTATCTCCAGGTCCTCTAAAAGTAAGTCCCTAGCACATTCACGCATGTTTCACCTTTCTCTTGCGATATATACAGTGATGATCATTGTATTTGAAGTGAAAGAACGATACGTACATTGGACATCAGAATCCACTCATTACGGCCACCATTTACATTTTGTGGTTATTATACAGTCATGGGCTCACCGTACAGCTCTGTATTTTCTCAAGACACGACTAGTTGACTAGTTAAACGCTCCATGTGGCACCTCTAGTGTTGCATCACATTATCTCACTACCATTGGGCCCACCTGTCGGCTTGTATCTACTCTGCATCTACATCTACACTCTTATAACTACACACTTATAAAAAACAGAATTGGTGATGATGGTGTGCCTACCATCCTGCAATATAGGCCGTCCGATTTATATCTGACAGATAGGAAGGAAGCTATGGCAATTTTGCAAAAAGGTACCCACAGACCTCTCCACATTTGCAAATAAGGCCTTCCCTCGTTCATACTTTTCTGTCACAAGATAAACTAGTCATGCAAATGCATCTTGATGTTACGTGCAACACACGGGCATCTTGCTAGTAAGAATGAAAACAAACGACAAAAAAAATATTGGACAGTGGTTCGAAGTCATGACCGCGGGCATAGTGGACAAGGTGGCCTTGTATTGGTACACTGAACCATCTGTTTTAACACACAGGAGCTGGTGTGGTGATTATACACACACACACGCATGCACACGAAATGCATGCACACAACACTCACACGAACACATGCAGCCACGCACGCACGCAACACTCACACGTACACACGTAGCCACGCATGCACGCAACACTCACACGCACACACACGCATGCATGCACACACCACACGATCAACACACACTCTCACACTCAAGTGCTCAACCTACATGTGCTTGCGCACACATCAGGCCCTGATAGACACATACACAACCAGGTGATTCCCGCGCACGGGTTGGAGTCTTGTCGCACCTACGTAAATTTGTGTTTATCTGACCCTTTTTCCTATGTGAACTGATACGTGGGACCCACAAGGAATGTGGTCAACTTAACTAGTCAACATGGTGCCACGCAAACTATTTGTCCGGTCAACAGAGTGTAAATCGATGTTGAACGGTGAGCAAGTGACTGTATAATCACCGCAAAACGTATATAGTGACCGTAATGAGCGTATTCTGAAGTTCGGTGACCGTATTATGCTTTCTCTCTATAGGCCCTCCAAAACTACATCTCTACACGTTCTCGCATGTTACATCTAACAACTATGCAATACAGCACTACTACTACACTCTAACACAATAAATCATATGTGTTTTTAGTTTTACTATATATCATATTGTTACTTAATTATTCAGTTTGCATACATTAAAATTGCCTTTGAAATGTATGGCCAGTATTATCTACCATGCGGGAAAAATCCCGCCCTTTCCTGTTTAATCGGGTTTGTATCGATGGTCATGCGAAACAACAAAACTATAGTACTATACAGTACAAGTGACAGTTCACTTGGCCGCCATGTCGTGTACTCCTCCGTCGTAAGAGTGGAGCGCTCACTTTCATAAATGTTCTAGTCCCTTTTGCCGACATGTGGGACATCAAGCTACCGGTTCCACGTGCCATACCGAAATACAGTGCAGAGCAGCAGGGGTGAAGCACCCCAGTCATGGCGTCGGCGTAGTAATAAGCAATGAGGCATCAAATTACAAAACTGCACCTTTCCCATAGTTAAGTTGGAGGGACGAAGTAATAATAATGCTAGTAAAAAAGAAGTTGGAGGGATGAAGCAACCATCATTTCACTTGTTGCTGAATCCGCTTCTCCCTCATCTTCTTCAAGTTAACCACGTGTTGCTTCTGTCGTTGTTCTGCCTCATGTTGGATGCGGATCGGCTTGGTAAAGCACTGACACGTGGGACCGCATGTTAGCAAACCACCAAGCCAACATCCTCCAAAAATAAGAACCCGCCATCCACGTGGCCAAATCACCTCCTTTTTACTAATCTTGATTCTATAATTTTTTAGATCAATATAACTGAGATTTGTATAGATAGCACACAGGAGCAAAACCAAGTGGTATGGTTAAGGGAATCCACAATGTGTAGCAAAATGTGAAAATAGCTTTGGTCATCGATGGGAACCATGTGGATGGTGCTGTCAAAGCCAAAAAGATGGAACCGAAGCTCCCTGATTGATTGATTGAAGGAATAGAAAAATGCAACGTCTCTCCTCTTTCTCCCTTGCATGGACGCATGTACATTATAGAGCACAGAGTCTACTCCCTTGTCCCTTCTATCACAAATCACAAAGCAATGAGGCATCAAATCACAAAGGACGGACAAAGCAACCATCATTTCACTCTTCGCTGACTCCACTTCTCCATCGTCTTCCTCGAGAAACCACCTCACCGCACAGCTGGACGGACGACGCTATTGTGTACTAGTAATACTAGTACATTTACGCGTCCTTTGGTTTAGCAGACTTCCTGGATGCAAATAAGGGGGTTGTCTCGGCTTGCAGGCGGCACTTGTGAACGACTTACCATGGTCTCCCTCAATGGTGTTCTCCGTCGAACGCACTTCGCCAAACCACAATGTTCAAGATATCGTCGACATCACCGCAACGGGGAACGAAGTCAAATAGTTACTACCTCCATTTTTTTGTAAACAAGGCCAGTATATCAAAATTACAATTTTCAAAAGGCCACTAACACTAATCGAGGGAAAATTGATGGGGTTTGCCTCGTACTAGCAACCAAGGACTTCAATATACCCTTGCATGCATGCGGAAGTGAGAAGGTTTGTTTGCATGGCGCTGCATTAATCAAGCGATGACGAGCGAGATGGTTAGCTCTTTGGGCTTTGGAGAAAAATATATGCATTACTTGACACGACAAACGAGGATTTGTATCAATTAATCTCGCGAACGAAAACCCCGCCTTTCTTTTTTAACACTAGTACTCCTAGTACACACGTAGTTATTCTGTTTGGGTATAGGCCTTGCATTGCCATACTTCGCCACACATTTTTGGCAAGCTTGCCTAAAGTTTTCAAAATGAAAAGGAGCTACACTTGCACACGGCTGTCGCGGTCGCACCGCACCCTCACACGGTCGCTCCTGCACGCCACGGTCGCACCACACCCTCACACAGTCGCTCCTGCACGCCGCAAACCCAAACAAGGGAATGCACCCTCACTGACACGTGCTACCGCTGACAGATAATTTTCGTTCATACATTATGTTTATCCAACCGCATGTTGGGGTGGATCCATACGGCCCGTGCGGTGGTCTATTGGGGAAGAAGAAGAAGAAGAGGTGAGGAAGAAGGGTTAGGAGACGTAGGATATTCATCCAACCGCCTGAAATGATAGACTGACTCAAATGATTAAAGTCAGGCGACTTGCATAACAATATATGTTTTTACACAGCAAAAGATCCCTAAAAACAACAACATAAAGATAAACTATCACTACTCACGGAACGAGACGGCCTCGTCGTCCTTGGCTGCTAGCGCGAACCAGCCGTAGCTGCCGACGTGTGCCTCCGCACTGTGGTTGTCCTTGGCCTCCAGCTACTTGTTCATCCGAAGCATGCGGGCGCTCTGCATGGATGAGAGCACCACCCGGTTCAAGTCGAGGATGTCCGGTTCCGCCTGCAGGAGGGCCTCGATGGCAGCGGCATCCGCGCGCTCTGAGTCGAGTTGAGCCTCTGCCACCCGGTTCAAGTCTAGGACGTCCGTTTCCACCTCCAGGAGGGCCTCGATGGCAGCGGCATCCGCGAGCTCCGCGTCGAGTTGATCCTCCACCGCCCGGTTCAAGTCGAGGACGTCCGGTTCCATCTGGAGGAGGGCCTCGATGGCAGCGGTATCTGTGCGCTCCGTGTCGAGTTGAGCCTCCGCCGCCCGGTTCACATCCATGACATCCGGTTCCACCTGTAGGAGAGCCTCGATGGCAGCGGCATGCGCGCGCTCCACGTCGAGTTGAACCTCTGCCTCCCGGTCCTCCTTTAGTATTGCTAGGTTGATCTGCTGGTCCGCCTGCACCATGAGGGACCTGGACGCCGGCACGAAGTCGACGTCCATTGTCTCATACCCATCGGGGGCCTTCTGCGCCGTGACCTCCGCCATGAACATTGGATCGGCTTCCTCCTCCTCGTAGCTTGGCTCCAGAGAACTCGGAGATTGGCCCACCGCAAAGCGAGCTTGGGAACGAAGGTCTGTGGCGCCGGCCGTCGCCGCGATTTCTGCGTGGCGCTCCAGCGTCAGCATCTTGTAGTATGTGATCTTGCGGCACACCACGGCTTTCCAGCGAACTATGGATGCTTGATGCGGGCTAGGGGTTTGAAAGGTGGGGGAATGGGCTGGAGAGGAGGTGTGGTTTTGGGGCAGTGGCTGGGGTAGGCCGAGCAGCGAAGGTTCTGGTGTGAATAGTGGTTCCGGTGACGACCAGTCAATCAGTTTTGACTGTACATCGCTCTTGTCGCGTTCGTGTAGCACCACGGCACACTAGACTCTCCACGTCGCTCACCGAATGGTACGCGCTTCATCTTGTGTTTTCGCTTGCTTGTGGGACCGGAGTTGAGAGAAAACCGACGTCCCTCCCCCTCCCCCGCCCGCGTCATTTATACTACCACTCCCTCCATTTCATGCGGAGTAAATAAAAACTGAGGGAGTATACTACGGATGAGGATCCCCTGACATGGCCGAACCCATTGAGTAACTGACATGCGGGGCCTAGCTAGCATGGGGTCCGCCAGTAAGTGACCGAAAGGGAGGTAAGGCAGGGATTCCTATGTCAGAGGATCCACTACTACTCCCTCCTTCCATCTACATGGCCTAATGCGTTTTTCAAGGATAACTTTGACCAAATGTTAGAGTAATAATACATTACATGCTACTTACACAAAGAATACAGTCAAATTCGTATGCGAAAGGAGCTTCCAATGATATAATTTTCACATTATACATCTCATGTACTATTAAACTTGTCAATAGTCGGCGGCGGTTTTGAAAAACGCATTAGAGCATGGTTAATAATATAGCCACATGATGGCTATAAGGAACTGCCATGTCATCTATAGCAATCATCTATATGCACTCATACAATAGTATGCGCTGTAAGGTTGGCTATTTCCTGCAAAAAATAATATATAAGGTTGGCTATTGTATTAGTACCTTTTCCCATCTCCTCTCTATCTCTTTCTTCATATTTATTGTATTAGCTCACTCCCCTTACTTTTTCACATCTCTCTCCTTCACATAGGCAAAAGTGCCATGCAAGTTGGCTCTTAGAATGGCTATTAGGTTGGCTCTAAGCATTTAATATTTGCATGAGCAAGGTATATGATTGGAAAAGAGTTGCATGCATACTATTTTTTCTTGATCTATGTGTTATAGCCGGGCTGTAGAGTATAAGAGCCCGCTTCACTCTCTCCTCTCTTCTCACTCCTCCAAGTAGGATTTTAGTGACATGATAAGTCTTATAGCCTGCTGACCAGGCCTTATTAGACTTGCTCTTAGGCCCTATATAAATGGAAGGAGGGAGTACTATGAGCACTGCATACTCTACTACAGATGTTGTCAGTACTCCACTAGTACTATTGGAAAGGGAGCTTAAAAAAGTTACTATTGGACTGGCTATACGTGGCGAAATCCTAGTAGGAAGAGCATGTGCGAGAACAAGCACATTCACGTGGTTGAAAATAAATTGGAAACCATCTCTGTTTGAATACAAACCTAGGAGTACGTACGAATCTAACAATATTGATTGGGCGTTGTTGAATGTTGATACTTTTTTCTATAAGTTTGATCAAAGTAGAGATACTTTGACTACACATAAAACTTATATGTAAATTAGAAAGGATTGGATGGATTATATTGTACGTTCAAAAGTGAAACGAACATTGAATACCCTTTATATATGATTTGCGGATGCTATGATCACCGGTTCAAAATTTTGAATCCGCCTTAGGTATCACACATGCGCCCACTCGTTTTGTCTCGATTTCATCTCGCGGTCCGGAGATCGATTGAAAGAGGACTGGGGTGGGTACAATACGTTCGTTTCGCTTATGAACGTACAATATACTCCCTCTGATCCCCATAGACCCCCCTTCCGTGGGCCATTTCTATCATCTAAACATACCAAACCTTTATCTCCTTGCACGACACGCAATTGATCTCTCAACATCAATCGATCTCTCCAAGATGTGCCGGGGCATGAACTGTGACGCCCCAAGTCTGGCGCTCCAGATACCTTTCATGGATTCTGGGTTTCGTCGTGTGATTTGTTTGGTATGTTGCATTCATCATTGCATCATGTGCATTGCATCATGTCATCATGCCATCATGTCTTTTCATTTTTTTAAAAACCCAACTAAATAAATTGCATAGATCTTTTGATCTATCTAAATCGAGGGAATTCACATGGTGATTTCTCTTTATAACTTATCCTCCTAATAATTATGGAGCTATTATAAATATTCCATTTGTTTGGAATTCACCATAACACACTTGCAATTTAATTCCCATGCCTATTCTATTTCAAGTTTGGTCCCCAAACTTTCCCAACAATTCTTGTCACTTCTTATCGAGGCTCCTCTAAAACCTCATCAATTCTGGAGCTTCCTCACCCACTTTCTATCCAAACCCATTTAAATTAAATTCAAATGAGTGTGGATTTAGTTTGCCAAAACCTCTTCCAACCATTTTGGTAAGTCCTTCATATTTTCTTGGTCCAAGGAAAATATCCCTATTGGTCCAATTCTTTTTCTAACTCTCTCTTTCTTTTCTCCAACGTTCTCTTTATTTTTTTAAATGGAAGCCCAATTCAGCTTTCCAGGTTGGCCCCTCTCCTTCTCTCTCTCCCTAGTATTCCTATAGCCCATTAGCCAGGCCGGCCCATCCTACTTCACGGCCCAAGGCCAAGGCCCAGCCGACCCCCCTTCCTATCCTAGCCCTAACCCGACCGAACCCACTCCCTCTCGACCCCCAGCGCCGCCACCTCTCGTCCTTCTCGATCCCCATCTCTCCCGAACCCCCACTCTCTCCCTCACCCCTCGTTCCCCTCCTTCCTCCAGCGTCGAGGGCAGCGCCCGCCCCTGCTCCCGGTCATCCTCGCGGCGAGCTTGCTCCGCCGCCCCCTCACCTCCCATGCAGCCGCCGCCGTCCTGCTGTCGTGCTACACCCTGCCTGTGCAGCCTCCTTTTCCCCATGGTGCCATGGCCAGCCCGATGCCCCGAGCCGCCTCCGTCAGTCACCTCGCGCTCGCCTCCTTCTATTCCTCGCGCGCCCGCGACCATGGCCTCCTCGTCATCAAGCTCGGCTTCGTCTCCCAGGCGTCGTAGCTCCTCCATGCAGCATCCGCCCGAGCTCCGGCAGCCGTCGTCGCGCGCCCGCAGCGCTCGGCCTCCTTCCCGAGCTCGACATAACGACCCCTCGTCCAGCGCGTCATCTCGTTCCTCGCCGGAGTTCCTCATGAGCCTCCCCCTCGTTCGCATCCACAGCCGCCAGGCAGGGCCTCCTCACGCGCCGTGCCCCTCCCAATGTATGCGCTGCCTCACCCGCCTATCGGGAATGCCATGGCTGCCGCCCCATGGAGTCCCATCGGCTCGGATCTGGCCGGGAACCAGACGAGCCCCGTGCCTACTTTTGCCGCTGAACACCACGATCGCCACCTTGCTACTGCTCACTCGAGACCATCGTGTTGCACAACATGAGTATGACCACAGACGGCTACCTACAAATGGATTTCGTCAAGTTCAACGGCCAGCCAAGTACCACTACCAACACCGTGTTTTTAACCAAGTTCGACGATGACCTCGAAGGCTTTGGATTCCTCAAGTTCCACAAAGCTCCAAGTTCGACTACACCGTGAGACGAAGAACGCCAAGTACCTCTCCGAAAACGAACATGTACCACTACACCCAGAGGCCTCGGATTCGTCAAGTCCAACAACGACTATGCTCAACTATCCACGACCCCGGACATTTACGAAAACGGGTACCACTACCATCGCCGAGATCGCGAGAACCTCTACCTACGACCCTGGAGCATGCGAGAACTTCTACCGACGACCTCGGAGCGTGTACAACGACCGTTGTCGAAGACCCATACCTCCACCGCTTCCCGAACATGAATGACTACTTCCTCTTCGACTCGTGAACCACTATTTCCACTACCATCACCGAGGACCTAAAGTACCACTACTTCCCCTACGACCGTCACGAGAATGTCTACTTCCTCTACTTCGCACCGACTCGATCCATTCTGAAAATGCACGCTTCAAAGGTATAACCCCGAGACGACCGCCCGTGTATGAATGCATGTGTGTTGTATGAGATGCATGTTTAGATGTTGTATTCACCCGTGAACGTTAGTTGTTCCTCTTCGTTGCCATGTCGTCCACCCGTGGTAACTCGGTAACCGGGATCACCCCACCATCTTTTGCACGCTCCCGCCACACTTCCTTTGCACCGGTATCTCCATGAGCTACCGGAACCGATATGTTGTCGTGGCATCATTTTCGGATTCGTTGCCGTGGCACCCCTTTCGTTTCTGCCACAATGACAAATGCTTCATAACATGCTCTTATCAACATTTTCATATAAATAGCATAAAACTTGCAAATGTCATCCGCATCATGATAGCAACATAGAGAATGTTTAATTGTTGTTTGCTTAAATTGCTAAATGACACATGAGGATTTACCAGAATTGTTGTTTGTTCTTTTCGGCCTCATTTAAACTTGCCTAGATAGTTAGTTTATATATGTTCACCTCTTGCCATGTTTAACAAAATTTAATATTGTTCAGTACATAACATGCAACTCGTTGCATATTGAGCTCCACTTGTGCACTTTGCCATGACATGCCTCTCAAAACCGGACATGCATCATACTTGATTGTGCATCATGCCATGTTTATGCTTGTTGGTTTACCATGTTGCCTGCTTCTTTCCGTTTTGCTTCTCTCGTTAGCTTTGGTTTCGTTTCTGAGTTGTGAGGATTCATCCGACTACATCTGTTTGTCTTGTTCATGGCCTCGTTCGTCTTCCTTGCGGGATATCAGGCAAGGTTACCATACCCTCGATATCACTTCTATCTTTTCTTGCTATTTGTTCGCTCTATCGCCATGTCACACTACCTACCACTTGTTATATCATGCCTCACATATTACCATGTCAAGCCTCTAACCCACCTTCCTAGAACCATTGTCTGGCTATGTTACCGCTTTTGCCCGGCCCCTCTTATAGCATTGCTAGTTGCAGGTGAAGATGAAGTTTGTTCCATGTTGGAACATGGATATTGTTGGAATATCATATTATCTATTATTTAATTAATGCATCTATATACTTGGTAAAGGGTGGAAGGCTCGGCCTTTTTCCTGGTGTTTTGTTCCACTCTTGCCTCCCTAGTTTCCGTCATACCGACATTATGTTCCTTGATTTTGAGTTCCTTACGCGGTTGGGGATTATGGGACCCCTTGATAGTTTGCTTTGAGTAAACCTCCTCCAGCAAGGCCCAACCTTCATTTTACATTTGCCAGCTAAGCCTTTTTCCCTTGGGTTCTGCAGACTCAAGGGTCATCTTTATTTTAACCCCCCCCCCCGGGCCAGTGCTCCTCTGTGTGTTGGTCCAACCCGTCAACCGCCGGTGGCCACCAGGGGAAACTCTAGGCTGGCCTACCGGAAGTTTGGACAATCCGGTGTGCCCTAAGAACGAGATAAGTGCAGCTCCTAACGTGATTTGTCGGCACAGTCGGGTGGTCTTGCTGGTCTTGTTTTACCACTGTCGAAATGTCTTGTAACCGGGATTCCGAAACTGATCGGGTCTTTTCGGGAGAAGGAATATCCTTCGTTGACCGTGAGAGCTTGTGATGGCGAAGTTGGGACACCCCTGCAAGGTATAAACTTTCAAGAGTCATGCCCGCGGTTATGTGGTAGATGGGAATTTGTTAATATCTGGTTGTAGAGATCTTGACACATGACTTAATTAAAATGAATCAACCGCGTGTGTAGCCATGATGGTCTCTTTTTGGCGGAGTCCGGGAAGTGAACACGGTCTTAGGTTATGTTTGAACGTAAGTAGTTTCAGGATTACTTCTTGATCACTTCTAGTTCACGACCGTTACGTTGCTTCTCTTCTCGCTCTTATTTGCGTATGTTACCCACCATATTTTGCTAAGCACTTGCTGCAGCTCCATCTCATTACCTTATCCTACCCATAAGCTTAAATAGTCTTGATCTCGCGGGTGTGAGATTGTTGAGTCCTCCTGGCTCACAGATACTTCCAAACAGATGCAGGTGCCGATGATACCAGTGCAGGTGACGCAACCGAGCTCAAGTGGGAGCTCGGTGAAGATCTTGATTGTTGTTTTGTGATTTTTTCGGATGATCAGTAGTGGAGCCCAGTTGGGACGATCGGGGATCTAGCATTTGGGGTTGTCTTCTTTTATTTTGGTTTTGTAGTTGGATCTTTATTGTACTCTGGATGATGTATGTTTAACTTATTATTTGTGTGAAGTGGTGATTGTAAGCGAACTCTTTATCCCTTTCTTATTCAGTACATGGGATTGTGTGAAGATTACCCCTCTTACAACAAAACCACCATGCAGTTATGCCTCTAAGTCGTGCCTCGACACGTGGGAGATATAGTCGCATCGTGGGTGTTACAAGTTGGTAATCAGAGCCATCCCCGACTTAGGAGCCCCCTGCTTGATCGAACCGCTGACGTTGTTGAGTCTAGAACAAAAATGTTTTGAGTCTTAGGATTATATATATCGGAGAGTAGTATTATTTTTACTCCTCAGTCCCTTTGTCACTCTGGTGAGGCCTCCTAACATAGAAGTTTTGACTATCCTCTCCTCAAATTTCATGAAATGTTTTTAGGATCACGCGGGTATCTTGGAATTGTTCCGGTATTCTTGTGATGAGAACATTGTTCTTGGTGCCTCCTGACATTTAGGGGTTGTGGCAGTGTCCCGGGGAGTTGAGCTCCGAGGTGTTGTCGTCACAATTTTATCGTTGCAGTTCTGGAATACCTGAGTTCGCCGACATTGAAAATCTCTTTTATGCAGTTGCTGGTGAGATAACCTCGACGCCACCCAGTACTGGGGTGGCAGTTCGGGAGTATTGCCATAACTCGTATAATGGATGCTTTTCGAAGGTTGAGGTACATGATTTCCGAAGGTTTCTTGGTTATTTGTTGAAGGATGGATACATCTGGATGTGATTGTTAGTTTGGGTGAGATATTATGCTTCCCCTGTATCCCCAACACCTGATTGCATAACCAAAAAGTTTCGGGAGTTTATAGCTGGGAATTCAAGTAGCTCCTAGAATATCTTTCCGATAGATGCATGATATGGGATTGGGTAAATCTCTATCATATGTATTTGTTCCGGCTTATTCTGCAAGCCGAATCCTTTGTTTTGTTTTGAGTTGTGGTATTCGAGTTGCTTCGAAGTCAAATGTGGATTCCATACGGTTCCTAAGCAATGTTCTCATATTTCTATGTGAATACTAATCCTTCATGATAATCGAGATTGTCATGTCAATCTTTTTCAACCAGCGTGTTTCTCTTCAAGTGGATCCGATCATTTCAACATTCGCAAGAACACCCCTCAGTTTTCCCAACGATGTTCGTTTCATCCATTCCAAGTTGTCTTTGTTTTTCCCACCCTCCCACCCTTTTTCTTCAAGGACTCACATTTCTTAATCAAGTATCCTTTTATTGATGGGAAGTCTCTCCATTCTTTTCTATCAATGTTCTTACCCGGTGGTTCTCATGAAGATGCTCTTCAAGTTTATTATTCTTTGTTCTCTTTTCTTCTTCGGTGGGTTCAATTCAAGCTTTGTCGATCATATCTTTTCCTTGTTTCAAATGCTTTCTTATGCCGGTGCACCTCTTAATCATTCACTTCTCGCTATTCATTTGTTCTGGAGTGCTGAAGATATCTCAGAAGGCTCGTCTTATCATTCAAGATCCGTTCAACCTATTTTGAGGTTGTTATCTCATTCAAGCCATATTATTCAACCGGTGCAATATCTCTTTTAAATCGTTGAACGATGTATATTTTGAGTGGGTCCTAACCCACAGGTCTTTTCCAAGGTTCTTACCTGACTCTTCTCATTTATCTGGAGTGATTCCCAAATTCTTTTCAAACGTGGACGTAAGAATGAATTTTTCATCAGTCATGTGCCTCCTCCAAGATCGCATTCAAATTCTTTTTCTCGTTGGCTCAATCTTCCTATTCTTCATTATTCTGGAGTGTCTCAACAATTCATGGTGGTGTTTCTCGTTGTCATTCTCGAATTTTGGAGACCAATGAAGAGTTTCTCTTAAATCTTGCTCCATTCTCTTCAAGATTCATGGTTCTAGCTTGATGCCATCCTCTCATAATTGTTTTTGATTGTGAGAATTCTTTTTAACCATCCGGAGCAATTCAGGAGTCTTTTCAGTTTGATCCTCTGGAGCTCATCATCTCAGATTTATTCGTTCTGGACATTCATCTCTCATTCCCCAATTCTACCGGCCGATGCATCGTTCTAATATCCTCTAATCAGTTCATGATCTCTTCGTTCTCTTGTATCAAATTCCCTCAAGTGTCTTCATTCGTTCTCTAATTCTTCCCAGTATTTCTTTATCTTTTCTTTGTTCATTTTTAATTCTTATGATAGTTTGTTCAGGATTCCTCTTCCTATGTTCTCACATTAATTCATTCATTCTCTTTAAACCCTACCGGTGGTCCATTGAGTTTCCGTTTTATCTCTCTTAATCGTTTCTACGAGAATAAGTAGTATGCCAAATCTGTTGCTTGTCATCAATTTTAAATTGGTGAAGGATACGCATAACGTAATTCTTATTATTGTTTCATCCAAGTGATCTAGTTTCTTCTTTCCAGAGTTGTTCATCATGTCACATTTCCCGGTTCGAGATGCTTCATATTTCTGTTCCGGAGTTCAAAGTTTTTCTCAGTTATATCATCGCGAATCTCCATCTAATCAATGTAAGGATTCATCTTAATCTTTTCAAGCTTCTTTTCCTTGTGATCTTCTTTTATCTATCCGGAGTTCTTCGAGAGTTTCTTCATGGTGGCTTGTCAAGGATTTTGTTCATTCTTCAATTATTCTTCATGATTTCTCTTGAAGTTAAGATCCGCCAAGCTATACTCAAAAATAAACATGGTGCTCAACGCATGTCTTGTTTTGAGGGGTTCAAGCATTCTTCATCTTGCATTCCGAAGTGCAATACTTCCTACTTATCTTTTGAGGTGGTGTTATGTCATTTTGGACAATTTCTTTGTGTTTCATGATTCACAAGTTGTCTGGAATGACATATTTTAAACCCTTTCAATTCGTTCATGAGATCCTTTGCAACCCATCAATCTCTTCATTGGAATTATCATGGGTTATATTTCACCTAAAGCTTTCCCTAAAGATTGTTGCTATTTATGGTGCTTATAAATGACCCAAGTTCTTCATTTATCCTCCTGGTGAAATAAGCTTCTCGTCTCCTTGTTGATATCAATCCAATCTATTGTTTCCGTAGTGGCGGAATTTCGCCTCAATTTTGAGAAGTTTTCCATAAGCCCACTACAAGCTTATTCGTTTCGTTGTTGGTTCTCCAACAACTCCGTTATAACCTTCTTGGAAGGGTGCCTTCCAAGCTCAATTGTGGCAGAAGTTGTCATTTTCTTCTCGCTCTATTGTTCCGATGATCGACCTTCTATTCTTTTCGTCTGGAGGCATTGTGATGTTTCTCTTTTCTCTCATCATCTCGAATGGTGGGGATCGTGTTCTTTTCGTGCTTGTCCATTTAACCAGAGTGCTGTCCAAATTTGTTCTTCCTTGTTCCTTTATTTTCCTAACGGAGTGTTTTCAACTTCGATCATCTCCGTTGTATTCTTTTCTCAAAATGGTTTAACCTCTCAAGGTTCTTTGGTATCACTCGTTTGTCAAAGAAGCAACTTAGTTTTACCTCTTCTCTTCCTCTCCCATTTATCTCTGGTGCCATCCTTAGATCTCAGGACGAGATCCTCTCGTAGTGGTGGAGTGTTGTGACGCCGCAAGACTGGAGCTCGAGATGCCTTCCATGGATTCCGGGTTTCGTCATGTGATTTGTTTGGTTCGCTGCATTCATCATTGCATCATGAGCATTGCATCATGTCATCATGCCATCTTGTCTTTTCATTTTTTTTAAAAACCCAACTAAATAAATTGCATAGATCTTTTGATCTACCTAAATCGAGGGAATTCACATGGTGATTTCTCTTTATAACTTATCCTCCTAATAATTATGGAGCTATTATAAATATTCCATTTGTTTGGAATTCACCATAACACACTTGCAATTTAATTCCCATGCCTATTCTATTTCAAGTTTGGTCCCCAAACTTTCCCAACAATTCTTTTCACTTCTTATCGAGGCTCCTCTAAAACCTCATCAATTTTGGGCCTTCCTCACCCACTTTCTATCCAAACCCATTTGAATAAAATTCAAATGAGTGTGGATTTAGTTTGCCAAAACCTCTTCCAAACATTTTTGGTAACTCCTTCATATTTTGTCGGTCCAAGGAAAATATCCATGTTGGTCTAATTCTTTTTCTAACTCTCTCTTTCTTTTCTCCAAAGTTCTCTTTATTTTTTTAAATGGAAGCCCAATTCAACTTTCCAGGCTGGCCCCTCTCCTTCTCTCTCTCTCCCGAGTCTTCCAATAGCCCATCAGCCAAGCCGGCCCGTCTTGCTTCACGGCCCGAGGCCAAGGCCCAGCCGACCCCCCTCCTATCCTATCCCTAACCCGACCAAATCCACTCCCTCTCGACCCCCAGCGCCGCCACCTCTCGTCCTTCTCGATCCCCATATCTCCCGAACCCCCACTCTCTCCCTCACCCCTTGTTCCCTTCATTCCACCAGGACCGTGCGCAGCACCCGGCCCTGCTCCTGGTCATCCTC
Organism: Triticum urartu; assembly: GCF_003073215.2. Lineage (NCBI taxonomy): Eukaryota > Viridiplantae > Streptophyta > Magnoliopsida > Poales > Poaceae > Triticum > Triticum urartu. Next base: position 274,757,703 of record NC_053025.1, read on the forward strand.
GCCACGAGCCTGCTCCGCCGCCTCCTCGCCTCCCATGCAGCCGCCGCCGTCCTGCTGCCGTGTTGTGCCCTGCCTCTGCAGCCTCCTTTTCCCCATGGTGCCATGGCCAGCCCGATGCCCCGAGCCGCCTCCGTCAGTCACCTCGCGCTCGCCTCCTTCTTCTCTTCCTCGCGCGCCCGCGACCATGGCCGCCTCGTCATCAAGCTCGCCTTCGTCTCCCAGGCGCCGTAGCTCCTCCATGCAGCATCCGCCCGAGCTCCGGCAGCCGTCATCGCATGCCCGCAGCGCTCGGCCTCCTTCCCAAGCTCGACACAACGACTCCTCGTCCAGCGCGCCATCTCCTTCCTCGCCGGAGTTACTCATGACCCTCCCCGTCGTTCGCATCCACAGCCGCCAGGCAGGGCCTCCTGACGAGCTCGTGCTCCTCCCGATGTATGCGCCGCCTCACCCGCCTATCAGGAACGCCATGGCTGCCGCCCCATGGAGTTCCATCGGCTCGGATCTGGCCAGGAACAAGACAAGCCCCATGCCTGCTTTTGCCACTGACCACCACGATCGCCACCTTGCTACTGCTCACTCGAGACCATCGTGTTACACAACATGAGTACGACCACGGACGGCTACCTGCAGATGGATTTCGTCAAGTTCAATGGCCCGCCAAGTACCACTACCAACATCGTGTTTTTAACCAAGTTCGATGGCGACCTCGAAGGCTTTGGATGCCTCAAGTTCCACGAAGCTCCAAGTTCGACTACACTGTGAGACGAAGAGCGCAAAGTACCTCTCTGAAAACAAACATGTTCCACTACGCCTGGAGGCCTCGGATCCGTCAAGTCCAACAACGACTGTGCTGAACTATCCATGACCCAGAACGTTTATGAAAAAGGGTACCACTACCATCGCCAAGATCACAAGAACCTCTACCTACGACCCTGGAGCATGCGAGAACCTCTACCGACGGCCTAGGAGCGTGAATGACGACCGTTGTCGAATACCCATACCTCTACCGCTTCCCGAACATGAATGACTACTTCCTCTTCGACTCATGAACCAATACTTCCACTACCATCACCAAGGACCGATAGTATCACTACTTCCCTTACGACCGTTCTGAGATCGTCTACTTCCTCTACTTCGCACCGACTCGATCCATTCCGAAAATGCACGCTTCAAAGGTACAACCCCGAGACAACCGCCCGTGTACGAATGCATGTGTGTTGTATGAGATGCATGGTTAGATGTTGTATTCGCCCATGAATGTTAGTTGTTCCTCCTCGTTGCCATGCCGTCTACCCGTGGGAACTTGGTAACTGAGATCACCCCACCATCTTTTGCACGCTCCTGCCACACTTCCTTTGCACCGATATCTCCATGAGCTAATGGAACCAATATGTTGTTGTGGCATCATTTTTGGATTCGTTGCCGTGGCACCCCTTTCGTTTCCGCCATGATGACAAATGCTTCATAACATGCTCTTATGAACATTTTCATAGAAATTGCATAAAACTTGCAAATGTCATCCGCATCATCATAACAACATCAAGAATGGTTAAATTATTGTTTGCTTAAATTGGTAAATGACACATGAGGATTTATCAAAATTGTTGTTTGTTCTTTCCGGCCTCATTTAAACTTGCCTAGATAGTTAGTTTATATATGTTCACCTCTTGCCATGTTTAACAACATTTAATATTGTTGGGTACATAACCGAGAGAGAACTAAATAAGTCATGTGGTGTTTCCTCAATTTGCATCTCGTTGCATATTGAGCTCCGCTTAACTTGTAGTGTTGTTTGTGCACTTTGCCATGACATGCCTCTTTAAACCGGACTAGCATCATACTTGATTGTGCATCATGCCATGTTTATGCTTGTTGGTTTATCATGTTTCTTGCTTCTTTTCGGTTTGCTTCTCTCGTTAGCTCCGGTTTCGTTCCGGAGTTGTGAGGATTCGTCCGACTACGTCCGTTTGTCTTCTTCATGGCCTTGTTCATCTTCCTTGCGGCATCTCAGGCAAGATGACCATACCCTCAATATCACTTCTATCTTTGCTTGCTAGTTGTTTGCTCTATCGCCATGTCGCGCTACCTACCACTTGTTATATCATGCCTCCCGTATTGCCATGTCAAGCCTCTACCCCACCTTACTAGCAAACCGTTGTCTGGCTATGTTACCGCTTTTGCTCAACCCCTCTTATAGCGTTGCTAGTTGCAGGTGAAGTTGAAGTTTGTTCCATGTTGGAACATGGATATTGTTGGGATATCATATTATCTATTATTTAATTAATGCATTTGTATACTTGGTAAAGGGTGGAAGGCTCGGCCTTTTGCCTGGTGTTTTGTTCCACTCTTGCCGCCCTAGTTTCCGTCATACCGGTGTTATGTTCCTTGATTTTGCGTTCCTTACGCGGTTGGGGATTATGGGACCCCCTGACAGTTTGCTTTGAATAAAACTCCTCCAGCAATGCCCAACCTTGGGTTTACATTTTCCACCTAAGCCTTTTTCCCTTGGGTTCAGCAGACTCAAGGGTCATCTTTATTTTAACCCCCCGGGGCCACTGCTCCTTTGAGTGTTGGTCCAACCTATCAACCGCCGGTGGCCACCAGGTGCAACTCTGGGATGGCCTACCGGAAGTTTGGACAATCCGGTGTGCCCTGAGAACGAGATATGTGCAGCTCCTATCAGGATTTGTCGGCACAGTCGGGTGGTCTTGATGGTCTTGTTTTACCACTGTTGAAATGTCTGGTAACAGGGATTCCGAGACCGATTGGGTCTTTCCAGGAGAAGGAATATCCTTCGTTAATCGTGAGAACTTGTGATGGGCTAAGTTGGGACACCCCTGCGGGGTATAAACTTTTGAGAGCCTTGCCCGCGGTTATGTGGCAGATGGGAATTTGTTAATATCCGGTTGTAGAGAACTTGACACATGACTTAATTAAAATTAATCAACCGCGTGTGTAGCCATGATTGTCTCTTTTATGTGGAGTCAGGGAAGTGAACACGGTCTTGGGTTATGTTTGAACATAAGTAGTTTTAGGATCACTTCTTGATCACTTCTAGTTCATTTCCGTTGCGTTGCTTCTCTTCTCGCTCTTATTTCCGTATGTTAGCCACCATATTTTGCTTAGTGCTTGCTGCAGCTCCAGCTCATTACCTTATCCTACCCATAAGCTTAAATAGTCTTGATCTCGCAGGTGTGAGATTGCCGAGTCCTCGTGGCTCATGGATACTTCCAAACAGATGTAGGTGCCGATGATACCAGTGCAGGTGACGCAACCGAGCTCATGTGGGAGCTCGATGAACATCTTGATCATTGTTTTGTGATTTTTTCGGATGATCAGTAGTGGAGCCCAGTTGGGACGATTGGGGATCTAGCATTTGGGGTTGTCTTCTTTTATTTTGGTTCCATAGTCGGACCTTGATTGTACTCTGGATGATGTATGTTTAACTTGTTATTTGTGTGAAGTGGCGATTGTAAGCCAACTCTTTATCCCTTTCTTATTCAGTACATGGGATTATGTGAAGATTACCCCTCTTGCGACAAAACCACCATGCGGTTATGCCTCTAAGTCGTGCCCCGACACATGGGAGATATAGCCGCATCGTGGGCGTTACATGAACCGAATGGGATGTCAAAACTAAGATGGGAAGTGACACGTAGTGGAGGCAAAGTGATACTTGAAACAAAACATTTGTTTGTATGCATGTCGGACAAATTACAAAAGTGGAAATACAAGCATGGTCTAGGCTCACATGCGAATGATACTCGGCGGAATGTTCAAATGACATATGCGGGAGGATGGACTCGACCAGAGGGCAGCATGATTGATGGAGAAGAGGGTTGGAGAGGAATGAGAAATAAGCAACGCCTCATGATTATACTTGAACAGCTGAAATAAACAATAAGTTGTCTCGCTTTTCCTTCCGTCTTGGTCACGGAGTAAGATACTCCCTCTATTTTTATTTACTCTGCATATTCGGTTTGACTGAAGTCAAACTTCATAAAATTTGACCAAGTTTATAGAAAACTAGCAAGATGTCCATGTGTTGCACGGAACATCAAGATCTTGTGGGAGAAAAGGATGAACGAGGGAAGGCCTTATCAGCAAATGTGGAGAGGAGTGCGGGTAAATTGTCATAGTTTCCTTCCTATCCGTTAGATATAGATCGGACGGCCTATATTGTAGGATGACAGGCACACCATCATCACCAACTCTGCATTTTATGTACACTAGCAAGATGCCCGCGCGTTGCACAGAACATCAAGATGCATTTGTATGAGTATTTTATCTTGTGGGAGAAAAGGATGAATGAGGGAAGGCCTTTGCAAATGTGGGGAGGGGTGTGGGTATATTTTTGCAAAATTTCCATAGTTTCCTTCCTATCCGTCAGATATAAATCGGACGAACTCTTATAAAAAACAGAGTTGGTGATGATGGTGTGCCTGCCATCCTGCAATAAAGGGTCGTCCGATTTATATCTGACATATAGGAAGTAAACTATGGAAATTTTGCAAAAAAGTACCCATACACCTCTCCGTAATTGCAAATAAGGCCTTCCCTCATCCATCCTTTTCTCTCACAAGATAAACTAGTCATACAAATGCATCTTGATGTTACGTGCAACGCACGGGCATCTTGCTAGTAAGAGTAGACATATGAACATTTACAATAGCAAATATATATGATGTGAAAGTATATTCAATAATGAATCTGATGGTATTGATTTGTTATTGTATATGTTAGTATTTCTATCTATGGACTTTGTCAAAGTTTACAAAGTTTGACTTTGAGCAAAGCTAAAATGCGAAGTAAATAAAAACAGAGGGAGTATGCAGGGACTAGTATACTCTAGTTACTACTGCCGGAACATGGTAAGTTGGACCCCTAAATGCGGGCACGAACTGGGCACACCTCAATTATTCTTTCAAACAGTGTTACACTTCACTACATGAAAAGTAAAAGGGTGGTACCGTACCCAAAACCACCACACTTGGGGCTAGGGTAACAACTTGGTATTGTACCACATTTCAACCAGGGCACAAAAAGCACCTGTTCTACGCCTAATGCGAAACGCGGAGTGCTGACGCTCGAATATGGCCGGGAAAACAAGGAAACCGACATGTGGGGCACACCTGTCGGGATAATGTGGCGCAGACTAGTCCAATGGAGGAGCTGGCCCACGACCTCCTCGCCACTGGCAACCGTTCATGTGGGTCGTCGGGGCCAGCAACATGGTGCAGCTCCAGCACCGCCTCTGGACAGGGCAACCACGGTGAGCGACACACTCATCATCGTTGGACACCGTAGGTTTCAGTGTGCCAAGGGTGGCTTTATCTCCGTGGCACAACCAGCAGATCAACACCCAACTCATCGAGGATGCACGGGGCGCCGAAGTGCATGCGCGCCGCGACGCGTCTGCGGAGTGGTGTAGCGCGGCCAAACTGCATCCCCAGGACCTGAGACCATGCCGAGTCGTCTTTCTTTTTCAATGACATGTGGGGTCGCATGTGAGCAAAGGGCATCTCCAACATTGCCACGACTGTAGCTGACTATCCTGGCACAAAAAAACCCTCATCCCTCGCGCCATCGTGCGGTGCGTTCCCAGCCGACGCCAGCTGCCCGCATTCATGTCGTCCGTCCGTATGCCGCTGTTAAGAGGCTCGGTGCCCGAGGAACAAACTCCAGCAACTTAATGACGCGCTCGGACGCTTTGGCCTCACCACAATGCGCTACTTAAAGCGGTAATGCCCAGCTAACCTCCACACCATAGTGCATCGTCCTGCTACCTGGCACCACATCCGCGATGACGGCGAACGCTCTGCGGGAGATCTTTATCTTTGGAGATGAAGCTCGAGGTTGCCGCCCTTGCTCAAGTCGCCACTCGCGACGCAATACACTACACAAAAAAGACACATCAGTGACATTTTGGGCCGAACAAATTTTTTTGTCATACATATGACACTTCTATGACGATAATTGTGACAAAACCCGGTATCATCACAGATGTGGTGGGCTCCTACTTCTATGACAAAAAATCATGACAGAAAATGGGCTTTTCGTCCTGGGCGGGCCGGAGACGCAGCTGCATGACATTCTTTGGGCCGTCCATGACGGAAAAAACCGTGGTAGAAGCGAGGGGGAGGAAAATTTCGGGGAGTTCCCGGTTACGGTGGGAGGTCGGGGGCCGAGCGATGCGTGTTTCTCTCGTACACATACGCGCGTGTGTGCGAGGCGTTGGCTCTAACTGAACCCGAGCGAGGCGTTGGGCTCTAACTGAACCCGAGCGATTGCACTGTAGGCTGCGCGTTACTGAACCCGAGCGATCGATCGATGGATGTTAACTGAACCCGATCGAGCGATTCCATCGCTACTGTTGCTAACTGAAGCTGATCGATGCTGCCTCTGGGATGAACAGTGAGTGTTGCGGGGGGGGGGGGGGGTGGGGGGGGGGGGGGGGGGGGGGGGGGGGGGGGGGGGGGGTTGGATGAACAGTGAGCGGTGGCGTTGCCTCTGGATGAACAGGACCCCGTGGTGTGGAGGGCTGGATGAACAGTAGACGGTGGAGGGGTGGTTGAACAGTAGCCGGTGGAGTAGCGCACGGTGGAGGCTGGATGAACAGGAGCCCATGGAGGCTGGAGGAGGTCGACGGTGGAGATGAACAGTATCCCGTGGAGTCCCGTTTTGCGGTATGCCACACCCCTCCTGATGAACAGGACCCCCGTTTCGACCGTAGCACTCCAACACAAGTCTGGTTCCTCCGTTTTGCAGTACGCCACACCCCTCCCGATCAACAGGACCCCCGTTTCGACCGTAGGAGGTCCGTTTCCTCCGCTTTGCGGTACGCCACACCCCTCCCGATCAACAGGACCCCCGTTTTGACCGTAGGAGGTCCGTTTCCTCCATTTTGCGCTACGCCACACCCCTCCCGATGAACATGATCCCGTTTCGAACGTGGCCGGTTGAACACAAGGCCGTTTCCTCCGTTCTGCAATACGCCAGGCCTCGTTTCCATCGCCTGTTCCGTCCAAGCCCTCCCGATGAACACGACGCATTCCATTGCCTCCCCATGAACACGACGCATTCTGTTGCCTCCCCATGAACACGACGCATTCCGTTGCCTCCCCATGAACACGACGACGACGCTGTTTCTCCGTTCTGACCCAGCCATGTACACGAACCCTGGCCGTACGTATGCGCGAGTAGGCGTTTGAGACCCCGCCCGTATGTACACATACGTGGCCATATTTTCTTTCTTGCACCCTGGCCGCCTCTACTACGACACGTGCGCGCCTCTACATCGACCAGTATATATGTACGTACACGTTCGCGACCAGAATGACAACGCTACGTATGCTTCGACCAGGTGGGTCCCGACTGTCAGACACCTCCTTGCATGCGAAGATGTAGCTAGTAGGTCCCAGCAGTCAGGGGGCGAAATACGGTGGCCCGTCCGGTGGGTCCCGCTGTCAGGTGGAGGAATAATTATTTTGCACGTAATAAGGAGGCACTTCCTTGCTGCTGCCGTGGACCCAGCTCTCGGCCTCTTCACGTACAGTCCACGTCCGATGGAAGCCATTCCTTGACCACGTTGACCACGCCGCGCCGAGAGCACCAGGGCGGTGGACAATGGCGAGGCCTAGGAAGGGGACGACGCAGAGTCGGGGAAGATGCGGTAGTGGATGCCCACGCGTAGAGGAGTACGAGGGTTCACTGGTTCGCTGCGGTGTGAGGCTGCCGTCGCCGCAGAAAAACAGGGGGTGTGGGTGAGTAGAGGGATGGCCTGGCCAGCGGTGGGAGTAGTAGGGGGTGGTGAGGCCTCCGCCGCATCGCAGCCGGCCACGGGAGGCAGGAGCACGAGGCACGACCGGCGCTGGTTTGGGTGGCTTGAGCAAGAAGACCAGAGGTTGAAGAAGCACTACGGCCGTTGGATGGACATCGTACGGTCACTGTAGCTAGAATCGTGCATATTGACTAAGTTGACAAAGCCCTCCGCCCCCGTCAACTTAGTAGGCCCACAAGTCAGCCTACCACTATACTGGGTCCCAGCTAACAGGGGGAGTATTCATTTTTTTTGTGCATAATAAGGAGGCACTTCCTTGCGTGCGAAGATATAGCTGGTGGGTCCGAGCTGTCAGTAGTGGTAACGTTTTTTTCGCGAAATACAGAGGCCCTTTCGGTGGGTCCCTGATGTCAGGTGGATGAATCATTATTTTGCGCATAATATGGAGGCATTTCCTTGCGTGCGGCCGTGCACCCAGGTGTCGGCCTCTCCACGTAAAGTCCACGTCAGATGCATGTCGGTCGTTGACCACGTTGACCAGGCCGTGCCGAGAGCACCAGGGCGGTGGATGACGGCAAGGCCTAGGAAGGGAACGACACGGAGGCAGGGAAGACTTGGCAGTTGTTTCCCACACGGAGGGGAGTATGACTGTACGAGGGTTTACTGGTTCATCTGCCGTCGTCGGAGAATAACAGCAGGTGTGGGTGAGTAGAGGGATGGCTAGGCCAGCGATGGGAGTACGGTGGGGCGGTGAGGCCTGTGCGGCAGCAGAGCCGGCCGCGGGGAGGAGGGAGCAGGCAGTCCCGTTGGCGCCTGTTTGAGCGGCTGGAGCAGGAAGAGCAGAGATTGAAGAAGCACGATGGCCGTTGGATGGCCATCCAATAGTCACTCCTTGTGCGTCAACCTTTTTTTAGGAAAGCCTCAAATCTGTGGAAAACAGCATACAGCCCATCTGCCATTATTTCTAATAATTTACATCCCATTTGCTAATTATTAAGGTTTTTTTGGAGCCCATATTCTTTTTTGTTAGCATTACAGCCCATATTGTGGCCGCGGTTAAAAAATTATACGAAATTTTGCATATTTCGGTGCGGTCCGAACTATTTTTAATCCCGAAATTTTGACTCACATTCAAACTGATTTTAAAAATAAATGTATATCAATATAAAATCCAATAAATTCTCCACGCATAAAAATTAATGTAATTTCAAATCTCGAAATGAAAAAAAGATATTTGAAACTAATTGCCGGTTTGATGTGTTTAAAAAATGTACAACCCATTTCTCATTTCTCATTACTGATGGGCCATTTTCTCGGCCAGCCGAATGAAAGCTCTCCTCGTCTTGAAAGATTTGCAGCCCAACATGCCTGACAAAGCGACTTACTTGGCAAATCACAAAAAAAACTGGGCTGTGATCATGGACCCAGCTATCAGCCTCTCCACGTACAGTACTCTTCCGATGGAATGTCGTTGACCACGCCGCGCCGAGAGCACCAAGGCGGTGGACGACGGCGAGGCCTAGGAAGGGGACGACGCAGAGCCGGGGAAGATGCGGCAGTGGATGCCCACGCGGAGAGGAGTATGAGGGTTCACTGGTTCGCTGTGGTGTGAGGCTGCCGTCGCCGCAGGGCCTGGCTAGCGAGGGGAGTAGTAGGGGGCGATGAGGCCTCATCGGCAGCACAGCCGGCCACTGGAGGCAGGAGCAGGCGGTCTCCCCAGCGCTGGTTTGGGCGGCTGGTGCGAGAAGAGCAGCGATTGAAGAAGTAGCAGGACCGTTCAATTCAAATCCAACGGTTACTGCTGCTAGAATCGTTTGTTGACTAAGTTGACAAGCCTTGCGTACGCGTCAACTTAGTAGGCCCACAGGTCAGCCTCCCAACCGGTGCGCCCCAGATGTTAGTGGGAGGAATCATTTTTTCACGTAATAAGGAGTCAGTTGATTGCGTGTGGCGAGGCAAGCGGAGGGAGTAGGGTGGGCCGGGGAAGCCTGCGCGGCATCACAGCGGGCCACAAGAGGAGGGAGCAGGCAGTCCCGCCGGCGCTAGTTTAGGCGGCTAGAGCAGGAAGGTCAGAGATTGAAGAAGCACGTCGGCCGCTAGATGGACATCCAACACTAACTGCTGCTAGAATCATGTGTTCACTGACAAAGCCTTGCGTAAACAAGTCAGCCTCGAAATCTATGGCGTGGACAGCCGATTTGCTATTATTTTTATAATTTTTACTCATTTTCTAATTCATATGGAATTTATTGCAGCCCGTTTTCCATTTTTATAATTGATGGCCATTTTCTGGTCAGTACCAGGGTCAAAAAATTAACTAAATATGTGGGAAATTTTGAAAATTCGCAAATTTTTGCTGGGGAACAAAATATTCTTAATCCAAAAATTAATATCCATACTAAAACAAATTTAAAAATAAATTAGTACTATGTCATGTTAAATCCAATGAAATACGTATAAGATATCAGTGAAGAAGAAAAACAAAAAAAGAAACTTATATCCCATTTGCTATAAATTTTTTGGAATTTTCAACCCCTTTTGATATTACTTTTAACAGACATTGACCATACTCTTAAGCCAGGCCAGAATGCATCCCTCCTCGTCTTGAAAGATTTGCAGCCCAGTAATTCGGAGAAAACAAATAGGCCTAGCTTGGGTATTCTTCAAAAAGAAATACCGGGCTACCTATTTTCCCAAAGAACTGGTGCATGAGCATTTAGCTTTATTTATTTATGTTTAGGGGACCATGAGCATGTACCTGGGCCAGATTCATGTGAGAGCCTCCCTTCTAGTTAATTATGGGCTTCTCTATTGGGCCTTCATCAGTGGGCTGCATGTTATCAACAAGTGGAAAATGTGTTTTGAGTTTCAAAAAAAAAAATTGTTCCGTACGATAAATAGTATGCGCTACGTACGGTACGGGGCACAAAAGGATCAAACCATGCAACGACTTCCAAAACATTGTGTTTGTCGTTCTAACAACACGTTTATTCAACCAACAGACAAAATATACTACTGATTGTACATTGAAAACAGCAGCAGCAGCAGCAACCAGGTATGGGGGTGCAACAGAAGCAGTAAGCAGGCCAGAAGAGTGAAGACGCAACTCTCTCTTCCAAACCAAACATCAGCCATCATTACAAAAGGGCTACCAAAAAAGAACAAGTGTATGCATCAAACTAAATAAAGATCCTACTACACCAAGTGTGCGCATCTAACTAACTGGCTCAGTTAGACGTTACTATTTATTAAGCTGTGGAGATTGGCTGACGGCTTGAACTAGATGGGTGCTTGATGGGGGAAACCCCAGCCAGCAGGTCAAAGTCTCATACTTGCGAACCTCTCTCCTACTTTGGGCTACAGAGCGTGGCGGCACATATCAGGGTATGGTGCATGCAGAGACGCATGGTACACTATGTACACACATTTTTGCCTGATGAACGAAACCGCGTTGCCATCATGATCCTTGCCGTTGGTTATCTCCTGGTCAATCGGATAATTCAGTCCGACAAACAGAGAGCATGCACCAAGGCTACTTACCAGCCTCCAGTAATAAATTCCTGAAGGCCCGGAGAAGCTGGGATCCTGCTCAAAGACCTTGCAGTGACTGTGATTGTATTCCGCGAAACAACACGTCTGGTACGTGTAAGGATGGCAATTTTATCCATGGACATGGATACCCATGGATATCCAACCCGAATGGATAGGGTTTGGATATGCTTTTGCGCCCATGGGTAGCGTCCATACCCGACCCGATTACTCGTGGATAGGGCATGGACATAATCTTGTACCCATGGATATATCCAAACCCGACCCGATCATGTGACTTAACGAGCAATATTCTGCTACCCCTACCCCATAGTCACATGTTCCACTATAATTTTATCCTTTATCTAAAACATCCAAAAGAAATTACACAATCCCCACCGTAACATACTCCAACGCACCTTCTCATCCTATTATCTACACTAATTAAATGACTTGTTGTTGAGAATCGGTGCCATCTCCTTGAGTTACTCCTCTCATAGCCCTAGAGGAGGCCGCCACTGCCAGCCACTACACCCACGTAAGGTGGATCGCTGCAGCAGCCACTACTGGCCTGCGACAACCCAACCCATCTTCGCTTTTCACACACGCATTGATGCATGGCCGCAGCAGTGGGACAATGCAAGGGCTATGACTGCACGACAGAGAGTGAGCACGCCAATGCACAGTGCACATTGTGCAATGAGTTATGTCTTATTTATAGGTCTTGAGAGGACCCAATGGATATCCAATGGGTATGGATATCCATCGGATTTGGACATGGTCACAATTTTTCGCCCATGGATTTTTTCATGGATGGGCTGGGACTGCCTTCATGGATATGGATATGGATTTGGTATTGTTCAACCCGATCCAAACCCGACCCATTGCCATCCTTAGGTACGTGCGAACGATCATCAATCTTTCGCCGTCGTCTGATCGAGCCAGGAACCACCTGCAACTGCCATGCCGCTTTTCTTTGAAAGGTTTTGGGATTAGGAACGGTAGGGACACCAGGCGGCCTACAACATCATATCAAGTTGGAGTCAAATAAAAAAGGGCTCTTGGTTTAGTCAATCTTAAGAACAACATGTTATGAGCATGAATATTTTGTCAGCAAATGTTGACAGTAATATAAGCAAGCCATCATGATATCATAGGAAAGTAACATACTGCTGTAACAGCCGTTTGTAGCAATGATTGGAGTAGGCCAGCAATATGTCCAGCCATAGAAGGAGTCGGTAGCATAAATGAAGCCCTTGTGTTCAATGGCATCAGAGAACCATGGAGGATGTATGATCTTGCGATGGACGTGCAGATTTATCTACTTACCGCAGTGACCTGTCAGATAGGCGAGACCACGGTTGAAGAACGCAATTAGCCTGAAGTCTTTATAATTCACAGATCTTGTGGGCACTTGGCAGATTACAACCTTGAGCAAATCATACTTGGTATCATGTTGGCTACTGTAAGATTCCAAGTATTCTGGGCCACGGTGCCAAAGTAGTGCAATGTTAATCGAAGGAAGGGGATCAATCGCCGGGTGTAGACCTCCACGAGCATCCAGCTGCCGCGATCATCGACGAGCACCATCCAAGACGTGTTCATGCCGACCTAGTACATACTGTTAATGTAGTTGAGGCTGACGGGGATCGGATCATAGTCAAGGGGGTTGATGCTCGCCACCCTACGATCGTTATGCTGCATGACACGCCATTTCTGAAGATCAGGCGGCATCAGCAAGCAAGGAGCTGGCTTAAAAAGCTCCGGCCTGAGGGCTTTGAGTAAACGGTACAGCCCCGACGAGCACGCGGCGAGCGGCATGGTACTGAGATTGTCCACATGCGAAACAATGAGTTTGATTACCTCTATGGGGAGCGAATTCCAGCCACTCTTTCGGGGGACGATGCTCGGTTCTGCCATTGTTAGTGCTTGGGTTTTGGACGAGGGGGGGAGGCGCCTTAGTGGGGATGGAAGATTGGACGAGATTATGTGCGGACAAAGATGGAGAAGTGAATATGTGCTGCGGGAAGTGGACAGGTGATGATGACTACAGCATGCCGCTTTACTTACGAGACACATACCAGCAGCGTAGGGTCATGTTGATGCCAGACAACTTGCTTGAGTGATCACAGTACTGGTACTCCCTACAATGCTATGCCCTAACTTGCTTGAGTAGAGTAGTAGAGTAGGACTCTGCTCTACTACTAGCACCAGAGGAGTAGTATATTCTAATCTAAAATAGTTACAGACTTCAATGCCCGAGCGTGGAACGACTATGAACCGTGCTCAAAGACCGTGTCTACGTGGTGTTTGGACATGGGCGACAACCTCAACGCCAACGGTGCTGCTCCCGTTGCACCGTATGTGTTTCTGTCCTTCCTGTTCGAAATCGTGGTAGAATTCATGTTTCTACTCTGTATCCTACTACTATGCTAGTCCACATGATTAGTTTCATCTCTGTTATAGCCGTCATGATTTATTTTGTGCTTATTCGGATTAAATCTCGTAGCAACTTGCTCATATATTCAACTGGCGCAACGTCCCCTACAGCCACTCCCGTTTCATGGACGGCCTGGTCGATGTTGGAATTTTGCTAGTAGGCCTTTATAAGGTGAGATCTTCTACCACTTGTATGAGCATGAGAAGAGGAGACCTACACGCGTGCTCCTCCTCCTCGCTCGCCTCGCCACGCCACGCCTCATCATGACGTGCCGTGGGTTGCGGGATTGAGCCAAGCCGAGGACAGAGCTATACTCCCACGACCTACCCGGCCCGCACTATATAGTTTCTCACCACCTTCCTAGATCATTGCACCGCCAAGCAAGTCTTCTCCATCCCTCCTTTCGGTGTGCACTGGGAGAAGGAACAGCAGGCCTCCGGAACCCCGCCTCTCGTGATCCTGTACGAGAGAGGGGCGATCAGGTTTTTGGGGAGTGCACTCGCGCGACTGCTAGCAGCGACGACTTCGCGAACGACGACTTCTTCCCCGACCTCGGCAACCTCATCCTCGATGACATGGGCGACAACGTCAACGCCGGAAACCAGTGAGATACAGGGTGTAGGAAGTGGTTTGGGAATTTGCATGCCTTTCCAACCAGTGAGATACTCCGTACAAAGTACGACAGAGAAATAACCACAGAGAAGGAAGCTAAAAGTAAACAATCAAACGAGCATTTTTGCATTTGTTTTGCATTGAATCATTTCACAAGCTTGACTAGTGCTGTTTTTCTACTTTTACAAAAACCGCATCGTAATGTTAAAACGTGCATTTGCATGTACATAAGTAATAGTAGTACTCCCTCCGTCTAGGTGTATAAGTCTTCCCTCCTTCTTGGTCACAGTGCACAACCGAAGATGACTTATTGACCTGGACGGAGGGAGTAGCACAGTCTCCAAGCATATATCGAGAGAGACGTGTAGTGCGATAGTATATAGTAAAGTTTGTGCTATATGCACGTACTCGCAAAATGCGTACGAATACACAAGGTTTCCAAACTTTCCCTTTTACATACTTAATTAAGGACGCTAAAAATTCCTAAACGTTCGGGATTTATCATTTGCGTCCCAAAACTAATGAGATCGCCTTACGAAACAAAAATTATACTCCTCCTAAAAGCCACGATGCTCGCAGGAGTGCTTGCGGCGCGCCATGAGTGCCCTGGTGCGCGGCCGTTTCCCAGTGCGCCGACACAACGCCTCTTCCTCAGCCTCGCAACTCGCGAGGTGCTGATTGGTGGCTTGCCGACGGGCGAGCGCGAACTCATCGGTGTGGTAATCCGGCGCCAACAGGTACTCCGGCGCCAACAGGTACTCCTCCTCGCTGGAAGCGTGCACCCGGTCCACGTACCGCCAAGCGTAGATGAGGCGCTTGGGCCCGACTGCACTCAGGGCGTCCGCACGGGCGTCCTCCGCCACCCTCACGGCCCTCGCACGAGTCTTCTGCCAAAGAGCCAATTGCCTGAATCTCTCGTACACGGCATAGGCCTCCCATGCAGCTTGTTCTGCGGTGCGCTTCTCTTCCTCGGCCTTCTTCTCCGCCTCTATTTTGGCGCGCTCTGCTAGAGGCAAAGCCTCCCACAATGCGACATCCATTTCTTTCCAAAGCTCCTCAAGGCTGGGGGGCTCAGCGGGCGGCGCGGCGTTCTCCTTGTAGCGGGGAGCCGAGGCGTCCTCCGACGCGAGTGCTGGCGAGATTGGGAACGCCGACGCGTCCACCTCGACGCGTCGCGGCGAGGAGCAGAACGCCGACGCGTCCTCCTCAACTAGTGGCGGCGAGTAATGGAACGGCGATGCGTCGCGTCGCGGCGAGGAGCGGAACACCGACGCGTCCTCCTCGACTAGTGGCGGTGAGGAATGGAACGGCGACGCATCGCGTAGTGGCGAGGAGCGGAACACCTATGCGTCCTCCTCGACTAGTGGCGGCGAGGAACGGAACGGCGACGCATGACCGTCCGCACGGTGCAGCGAGGGGCTCCTAGGGCTTGGGAGGGGCGATGCCATGGTGGTCGACGTGAGAGGAAGGAGGAGGAGATAGCGATGAACATGAACGTGAGGGGGAGGAGATAGCGATGTCGTGGGAGGCGTAGTATTTATAGCGAGCAATGGCACACCTACGTAAGATATGGAATGAGCGGCACTGACTTAACTACCGGTCCAGTTGCATCACTGACATGTGGGCCAGACCCCTGTTGGGCCCATATGTCAGTGACCGAATGCACCTGCAGTTAAGTAACAGCTACGTGGGCATATTTGTTGGAGTAAATTACGGGGAGCGAAGGGGTGGAAATATTGCTGGTCACAACGGATTGGACGAGCGTGGGGGGAGGAGAGTCATGCATGCGGATTTTTTCACACGGGGTGGAGTGGTGGGACCGCTGGAGGGAGAAGGAGATTTTGGTAGGCATATTGTTTCCACACATGGAGAGGAAAAGATTTGGAGACGAACGGGCTTCCTGCAGGTATGGGGAACGGTGCATAATAAGTCATCTTGCATGTCGGGCTAGGTATAGTCTCAAGTCATTAAAAACAAACACGCCCCACACATGTTCATATTTCAAGGTGCACTAAATTATTGCATGCGATGATTAAGGCTGGCCATAATGGTGGTATCTTAGCTGGTATCATGCACACGGGAATGGCAAACATGCTAATGTGGCAAAGAATTAAAGAAGAGAGGGGGGGGGTTAGAGTAACTAGTGTTCATGCATGCATTGGTAACACATTTTTTTGTGGAGAACGATAGCACTAGTTGAGTACTTTTGCAGACATCAAAAACTATTCCACAATGTGTCAACATTCACAATGTCAAATCAATATTTTTACACTCATTATAAAATATAGTTCTTATACTCATTATAATCAGTACTCCCTCCGTCTAGGTGAGCAAGTCATCTTAGATTGTAAACTGTGACCAAGGAGGAGGGGAAAACGAGAGATCTTAATGTTTATTTGCTAATTAATAGCATTGCATGCAATGAACTAACCACTGCATGTCGTGTTTGGTAGTCTCAAGTCATTAAAAGCATGCACACCCACATCTCCTATTGGTTGATATGTCAAGAAACAAGAAACGAGGTAGAAGTTAATGCACCGTGCCTAAGTGTTTTGGGAGTATTGTAGATATTGATATTTTTAGTATAAATTTGGCCGTGGGGTTTCATTGATGCCTGTCAAAGCGTTGACACGTCTGCTATGCGTGACCTGAAGATGAAAGCGTTGAGCATCTCGAAGTTGATCAACAATCTTCAATTGTCAAAGATTAGCCGTTCGGCCAATAAGGTGGCACACTTAATCGCTAAGTATAGCTTTGACAATAGATTAGATGGTATTCTTGTAAATAATGTACCGCCCTGTGTGGTGAATATTGTATCGAATGAGTGTACTGGTGTGGCTGGCTAATTAATATAAGGTGGTGCTAAAAAAGTATAAATTTGGTAAAACACTTTGCAAACGGTTGACGGGAGTAAAATGGACCAGAGGGAGTATCATGCATGCGGAGTAGGCAAAAAATTGCTTGTCTAAAAAAAGGCAAAAAAATTGCTTATTTATAGCCGGTCGAAGTCTCAAAGGGCGCGACCACGCAAGGGAGGGGAAGGTCATGGGAGGCGCGACGTTTGACGCAATTAAGTGAAGTTACATCCACGCGCCGGCATGGCATGCGAACAGGCAGAAGCTATACCGGTTCAATGCCTGCGCTATGAGAGGTCGCGTCCATGTGAGAGAAATCACTCTCTCCAGTCCTTTTTTGTTTGGGTATAACAAAATCTCGTTTTCCATTCACATTTTACAAGTAAAGTTCGTGGACAAACTTTGACCCAAAGTACGATGGGGACTAGTAAACCAGAATGGAGGTAGTAGTTTTTTTAATCGAAGAAGGGTTTCCCCTTCCGATTTTCATTAAAGAATACCAGCATCTAAATCTAAACCATAGTATTTGCCCTAGAACTACCAGGTTCAACATCTCGCAACATAAACCCATACAACCTCCATCGCAAAAAAACAAACCATACAACCATACGCCAAGGAGGTACGTAGTACTATGAATTCCATTTTCGCTCCATACCAATCGTTCTAAAAACTACTTACTACTTATAACGCGCCATTGAAAATCGGAACTCTTAACCCCGCTATAAAAACGATATTTTAAACATGGTTACTCGATCTGTGGCAACTGGCGAGCCACCGTGCTCCAAGTCGTTCACCTGTGGTCCCGACCATCAACTCCTACGGATCAAATTATCACGCGAGCTGACTATTCCTACAAAGGTGCTCCACCACGTACCCGGTACCCGCGAATGCAGCAATCGTGCCCCTAGGGTTTTAGGGTTTATTTGTTAATGTCTCCTTTACGTAAGACTCATGTGTGCGAGACAATGAGAGGCCGACTGCGTGCGTGCGCCTCTTCTCTTCTTATATGTACTCCACCGTTTGTCTGGTGTCCAAAAAATTATATAACTACTAGCAATGTGCCAATGCATTGCCACACGATCAAAGTAGATTAATACAATGGCGGAGCTAGATGCAGACTATGCCTGGGGCTATGTTATGTAGAGTGATAAACTTCTATGATTTTCTATGCTTTGCATGAAGAAATTACAAAGGAAGTTGTTTCTAGGCCTGGGGCTATAGCCCTAGCTACCCCAGGCCTGTCTTCGCCACTGGATTAATACATATTCACCGATTTGATAGAAAAAAGTCTAGCTTTGAAATACGTATATCACTAAAAATAAGTTATGTTTCACTCAAAATATATTCCTTTGGTGTTTCTGATGAGATAATGGAGGAATGTTGTTGGTTTCAAGATTCGAGAAGTGGTATATGTATAATTTCTACTCTTACTAGAAAGATGCCCGTGCGTTGCACGTAACATCAAGATCTTGTGGGAGAAAAGGATGAACGAGGGAAGGCCTTATCTGCAGATGTGGTGAAGAGTGCGGGTAAATTGCCATATTTTCCTTCCTATCCGTCAGATATAAATCAGATGACCTACATTGCAGGATGGCAGGCCCACCATCATCACCAACTCTATTTTGTATCCCTACTCTTATAATAAGCATTGTCAGTGATGATCATGTGCCTGCCATCCTGCAATATAGGCCGTCCGATCTATATCTTACGGATAGGAAGGAAACTATGGCAATTTTGCAAAAAGATACCCACACCCCTCTCCACATTTGCAAATAAGGCCTTCCCTCGTTCATCCTTTTCCCCCACAAGGTAAACTACTCATACAAATGCATCTTGATGTTCCATGCAACGCATGGGCATCTTGCTAGTTGTTGCAAAATGCCCATGTGTGTGTGAGAGAGAGGGCGAGTGGAGGAGGACGGAGTGCATGTGTGACAAAGACACAAGGAGTGTGTGTGCAATAGGTATCAGCTTAAAATGAGGCGATAGTGTGTGTGCACGATCGAGAGGGCGTGTCTCAAGAAGGGAAGAAAAATCTACATAGATACAAGGAGCGGGAGAGAGACATGTATGCGATGGTGGAAGCACGAGTGTGCGGGTGTATAAACCTATCTAGAGGCTAGCTGGTCGATAAATGTTTGTGAGAGAAATACGAGTCGGGGTGCAAAAGCGAGAGTTTTGTGTGTGTGAGAGAGAGACGGTAGTCAGGAAGGGGAGTGGAAGCAGGAGTTGTGCGTGTGTGTCTGTGATAGAGAGAGAGGAGACGGTAGTCGGGGTTGTTAGATCGGTAAACAAATGAATAATGTCAGTCTGGGATGGAGACGAAAAGGAGATCGCAACAAATGTTGTGTCTACAGGAGAGATAGAGAGAGTAATTTTAGTGGTATGAGTCATATGTAGAGACATATAGGGTGTGTGAGAGAATCCCATAGAGAGAAAGAAAAAGTGAAAGACGAGTGGAGACTGTGTGTTTGGGAGTGAAAAGAAAGCTTAGGTACCGAGTGATACCAGAGAACAGTAGAAACGTGAGAGATGATGAAAACCGTGTAATTTATAATGATAGGGAGAGTGTGACACTTCTCAAGGGAGACATCGAGAGACCATGTTTGCGAGGATAGGAGCAACATGAAGTGAGCGTGCGGGTGAGCTGGAGAAAAGAGAGTGATAGCTACCTGAAGGAGCATGCATGCGAGAGAGATGGGCGTGAAAGGAGTGAACAAAAAAGGGATTCAAATATTTGAATTCGAGATGATGATACATGTCATCCATACTCGAACCAAAATTGATCTATCAAACATGCATACTCATATGAATTCACGCACATCTATGTTATTTAATATGTAGATATTACTGATCCATACATTTTAGTAGAACATAATTTGGTTAAAATTTTTTGAATTCAACCTTAAGATTTCGAGATCGTTGTATTTGTATATCATATTATACATATAAAGGAGCAAAATTCTTTGTTGTGCTTTTGAAAGTATATATAAAAAGATGATGTATATAGAATGTAATTCCAATTGAAAATGGATCCCGCCCGAAAAAAATAGAATACAAACGAGATTCGAATTGAGTTGGCACGGTAAACGTGCACTCTGCAAAATTTGAATGAAGCGGGGAAAGTCGCAGTAACCGCCCGAAACCAAAATCTGCGAGATGGAAATCACTATTGCCTATCCCTGCCACGCTAAGCCTATATGCTGGATTTCTATAGGTTTCGATAGGGGTAGGTTTGTAATTTCACCCAAACGTGACGTAACGGCCTCTCACCTGGATTCATACACGGTGAGCGCCAAAACACAGTGTGTCCTCGACCGAAATCGACTCCCTCGCCGATTCATATTCATACACGGTGGGCACCAAAAACAAACTCTCGTCGGCAAATATTCGGTGTATGCGAGATTACCGTCCTATCCCCAACCGACTAGTGTTGCTATGATGTAGTAGAAATTTGAAACGGGGGCTAAGTTTGTAAATTTCCTCGCATTTGAGACAAGCGCGTCTTGAATACATGGTTCCCCCCTTCCTCTCTACCTCCCTTTTCCCCATTCGTACTCCGTGGGCGCCAAAACACCCTCTCCACCCCACCCTCCTTCGCCCACCGCCGTCCGCCACCCCATCCACCGCCGTCCTCCACCACCATTCCGGAGCTGATACCCCGACGCTGCCGTCCATTACAAGAGATTGACCTTGGTCCACGGCTTCGGACCGGGGTCCTTGCATCCCGTCCTCTCGCTTCATCCCCGCCATCGTCCATGTAGCCGGCGCCGCTCCTACAACCGTCTCGTCCACCGCGCCCCGCCGCCACCGTCTACCCTCCTAGATCTGCTTCCACACCACCGACAGCCATCGCTACCGCAGCACCGTCAAATTCTCAGCAGATGCGTACACGGCACCGCACCAGAGGCGGTACTCTTTCGTATCTGATCAACTTATTTATCGCAGCAAGAAAATAGATCACCACTGCTTTACTCTGATTTCTTGTCTTGGTTGCGAAGTTGCCTTCGTCCGGTTTGCACCTTCAGATCCGCCATGGCACGCTCAACACCATACTCGCAATGCTTATGGTTTTCCCCTTTTATATTCCACACTAGTTAAATCACAGTAGACTAAATTTCAAAATTGGGTTAGTCGATTTTTCAGAGCTCGCCGGAGTTCGCCGGTGCGATCGAAGGGGCTCGGGTGGGGATGGTGGTTGTGGGGGCCGGTGGTGGGGCCTCGTCGAATGAAGAAAACTCGACGCGGGTTGGTGTGGCAGAGGAACACAGGCGGTGGGGCCAGTGGTTCGGCGGGCGGCCCGTGTGGTGTTCTGTATGGGAAGCACATTATGTTCCTTGTTAGGAAGGGGAGCAGGGACATCTGCAGTCAACAGCTGATAGAGCTGGCCTGTACGTGATCGATAGGCTTTCAATTACTAGCGGCAATACAACACCGTAATTTCCAGCCAGTTCCACTTTCCCAATTTATATATCCTGGTTATGGTGTACCCCTGTTATGTACATTATGATCTGCCTAGTTGCTGTGTGCTCTTGTGAGGATGGTTTGGCAATAAACTCTCTATACAGTATATTATGAACCTACCATCTGCCAGCTATCCTTACTTCTGGAGCCTATTTTTTGTGTACTTGTGCGAGATTATATAAATGCACACACCATATTACAGCACACATGAGCTCTCTCATCAGAATCTAGTGATAGCACACAAGTGTTTACAGGGGCGCCCCTATATTAGAATATCATCTGCATTACAAAGATAATCTCACAACTATTTATGTTTTCATGGTTCTCAGATATTATACGTAGTTACAGTGAGTATCAGAATCCGCGCATCAGAAGAATATTGTGGAACACTGCAATGACTTACAAAATTGGCAGCAAGGCATTGAGTGCCATTCTGGAAGCAATGAAACTCGTACGCTCCCCACCTGTTGATTCTTGTTCAGAATATCATCCTAATGACTATTCTAACCTCGAGGAGTCAAAGGCAGATGGCCTGTCCTGTTCACCCATCAAGGTGCCTGTTCTAATTTGGCAAGGTTTTATTGATTGCGCGTATCTTGCATATGTTGTCTTGCATTTCTTCTACTTTGTTGCACCGCCATCTGCTTAGTTTACTCATCATATATGTCGAGATGCCATGCCCATCCATTATCAATACATATTCCATCTGTCATCATACCATGTTTTTCCACTCAAATGTTGTTCTTGTGCATCATACATCAAAAAGGAAGATGGTGATTACCGAACCTGAAGGAGCACCAGCAAAGTCATTGAAAAACGTGGTGGTGCCGGAGAAATCAGACATCACCCCACTTATATTGGATGTACAACCAGTGACACAAAGCGTAGGACCGACTCCAGTAGACTGTACCCATACTTCACTGGCCACACCACTAGCCCCACCACACATGACCTGCACTCCAGCAAAAGGTATACCGATTTCATTTGCCATAGCACCAGCTGTACCACAGAAAAATCCCACTCCAGGAAAAAGAACAGCAAGTCCACCGGCCGAAGACCTATCCCAACTGCAGAGACGGCCAATTCCTGCAGATTGGAACCCCATTCCATTTATTCCCAGTTTAAAAGAAAATGATTTCTATGTTGTTAGGGACTACGTGCATATATTCCCATCATGGGAAGATTATTGTGAAGACAAACACCATTTTCACATCTTCCTGTCCAACTTACGTGTAAGTGCTATTATTCATGATTATTGTTTTCCTGTTTTCTGCTGATTGAACACATCAATGATTTACATTACATTGTTGTAACTAGTCAAGGGTCAATTTGGATAGTCATGACGAGCAAAGCTTGCTTGTGCTTTTCAAGGAAGCATTGCAGCAGTATCTGTGTTACCTGAGGAAATCACACTTTGATGGCAAGTCTATAAACGAATTTCCAGTGAAGTCTCCTGTGCTAAATTTAGAAGACATTGAATGGAAAAACCTTGTTATGCACTAGTCTCGTTCCCAGGATGCGGTACTGTCTATGAAATCACATGAAAATTTGAACTTCTACTTTTCTGCATGTGCCTTATGGATCTTTTTGGCAGGAAATCTACTCGAAGAAGAATTCCGGTTTGACAAGAACGACAGGATATCGCAAATATGCTGCCCGTTGCTTTGCTCTTGTTAGTACCTGTTGTCCTGTATCACTGTACTTGCACACAAACCTGGTTCATTATGTGACAGCAGTATGCATGATAGCTTGCTTATCAATTGTTCGCTCCAAATTATCTGATCTGTATGAATGGTTACATTAGTGTAGAATATATCCAATGCCAATGTTTTTTTAGCTCTGCATTGTTCTTGTAAGTACATGCTGTCCTTTATCAGTGTACTTATAATGACAGGTAGTTGTTCATGTACCATCACTCTGTAGCTTATTTTCCTTTGCCCTCCATTTTCTACACATCAGATCTATATTTACTCTTATAAGGTTGGTACTGAAGAAGTTTAGCTGTGCATTGCTCTTGGCTAGACCTTTTGCCTGTATCGCTGCACTTACATTTATAGCTACTTGGTTATGTAGCATCACTCTTCATCTTATCCTAAATATTCTCCATTTTTTCGTATATTATCACATCTATATTTACTCTTAACAAAATGTAGAATAAAGGCAATGCTTTTGAAGAAGATTCTGCGGTAAACTTCTTGAATTCCCCCCCCCCCCATCAGCATGGACAAGGCCTTTATAGAGCTTGTCTTCACCAATAATGTAAGTTTGTCCATCTCAAGCCTTCAAACTTTGTTGTATATATTTGGTTAGGCAAGACTGCAACAGCTGTTTATTTTTGGTGTTTGCATCAAATTACTTGTTTAAAGTTTATTATATGTAGTTCATAAACAAAAGTTCGTCCTTTCTCAATTTAAGTTTTCAGTTGTACAACCAAGTTCCTTCTTCATACCATGTAAATTAAACTATACAGAGCAAGTGATCTTCTTTTGCACTGCATGTATGCTTCTGTTCTTCATCTGTAATCCAGTGGTGTGATGAACCCACCCACTACAGCACAATGTCAAATTCTACAATGTCTTAACTATGAAAAATGTCATATCATTCTTCTATTATTTAAACCGTCTCTTTATTTGCCAATCTGAAATGGTATAAATTGACAGCACAATAACCATTGATACTTATGAGTTCTTGATCTGTAATCCAGTGGTGTCGTGAAGCTGCCAACTCCTTCACAATGTCATTTCCTGCCATGTCTTGACCTGAACAATACCATATTGTGTTAATGTAAATTTAAACTGTGTCACTTTATTCGTCAGTAAGAATTGTGATGAATTGTCAGCAGTGATACTTTTATGTGCAAGACCTGTCATCCGTTTGCTTGTTTATCTTTCAGAGTGAGGAAGATATAAGTGTTGAACAAGCGCAGTCTCATCATCTTGCTCAGCTGCTTGCGCTGCAGCTCCCCAGCAGGGCTAACCTTTCTTGAACTCTATTAAAGTGTTGTCGGTTTTGTATATTATTTTGTCGGCGTGTTTATTTGCACTGGTGGCAATCTTTGATGCCCAGTGTATGTAATCTGTTGTCTTCGTGTGCTTTATTATCATAGTGGTGAACTTTGATGCCCAGTGGATGTAATATGTCATAATTTCTTTATCGTATAGTATAGGTTTTTCTTATTCACGATGCTGCAGTTATTTTACTGTATATATATATATATCCCGTCTTTCAAGTAAACCGGCCAAACCATAAAATTATGGAACATAATCGGGCCGTCATGCCATCACGATGTAGGTTGGGCCTGAAACGTGCCGATCAGCTCACGGGCCGGCAGCAGCCCGAAATGAACCCCGGCCCATGATTGTGTGAATCAAATCACGAGCTTTTAACATGCCGAAAAATTGTCTCGGTCCTTGTTTGGCCCAATCAGATATCGGCTGCGAGCAGGCTGGATGCAAACCGGGCCGTAGTTAGGCCCAACTATATGACAGGCTATTAACAGGCCGAAATTAATATAAGGCTGAAATGTTAAACGGGCCCTTAATAGGCCAAAACTAATATCAGGCCGAATTACTAAGTGGGCCTTTAGCAAGTGGGCCCAAAAGCATAGTGTCCAGTTGACGGGCCGAATCTGATATGGGCCATAATTAGGCCCAAAACCTCTTAAAGGGCCGGACCCGTGGGCCGTAATTTGGCCCAGAACGTGGTAGGCTTTTAACGGGCCGGATCTCATATAGGCCACTATTAGGCCCGGAGCGTGGTAGGCCATTAATAGACCGGATCAAATATGGGCCGGCATTTGGCCCAAAACATGGCAGCTAGTTAACGGGCCGACCTACTAGGGTCCTCAAAATCTTGTGGGCCTACAGCTGGGCCGGCCCATTAATGTCGGTGAAATCTCGTGGGCCTTTAGCTGGGCCGGCCCATTATGATCCGCAAGAATTTTGTGGGCCTTTACCTGGGCCGGCCTATTATGGCACAGAAAAATCTTGTGGGCCTTTACCTGGGCTGACCCATTATGGCCCGCGAAATCTTGTGGGCCTTTAGCTGGGCTAGCCCATTATGGTCTGCAAAATCTCGTGGGCCTTTAGCTGGGCCGGCCCATTATGGTCCGCAAAATCTTGTGGGCCTTTAGTTGGGCCGCCCCATTTAAACTTGTTGGGCCGTGCCACATGTCGATGTACCATAGGCGCCTTCTGTCCAGTGAGTGGATGACATCTGTCCCGACGATGAGCCGACACGTGTTTCCTCTAGCCAATGATGATTTTACACGTGGAAAATCCCCATTGGTCGGTGCTGTTAACGGGTTATCGGATCCAAAACCCGACCCGATAGCTTAACGGCGTTTCGTTACGGTCTCCCTTGACGAAAGCACTTTTGTGATGCGCGACTTATCGTCATGGAAGTGGACACTTCCGTGATGATAATTTTGGTAATGTCATGGAACACTTCTACGACAGCACATGTATGACTATCTTGATTCTGTCATAAATTTGTCATGGATGTACATGCACGACAAAAAACGATCTACTGTGACAAACACGTATCATCACGGAAGTGTATTTTTTTTGTAGTGATAGCGGCGTAGCCGGACACGGACGCAACCGCACAAGCGGTGGCCACGATGGCGGACGATGACGGGAGCACCGTCAGCCACGCGTCCTACTTGTCGCCGTCCAACGTCCAACACCGCCGAGGTCGAGGACTTCTCCGAGGATGAGTAGGGCATGGGAGGCCACAGAGCATGGTGTGCCAACTGGCCGGTCTGTCTCCCGTGTTCTACTCTTCCTCGCTGGAGACCGCACCTTTGTCTTGAACCCCGCCCCCATAATGGAGATCGCAGATGGAGGTCGTTGGTCGCCGCCGTAGAATAGGTTTAGGGTCGGGTTTCTTTTATTTTCTGTCCTATAAAAGTTCAAAATGTAATGAAAATCTACCGTGTTTGCATTAATCTCGGCCGGTGTATATGAACTTTCACAATAATATAGTATATTGTAGCAGTACTAGCAAGATGCCCATGCATTGCACGGAACATCAGGATCTTGTGGGAGAAAAGGATGAACGAGGGAAGGCCTTATCTGCAAATGTGGAGAGGAGCGCGGGTAAATTTTCATAGTTTCCTTCCTATCCGTTAGATATAGATCGGACGGCCTATATTGTAGGATGGCAGGCACACCATCATCACTAACTCTGCTTTTTATTGAACCGAGACAAAGCTAACATGCGAAGTAAATAAACACATATGGTCTACATACACAATTTATCTTAGTATGTTCACTACACATTCACGCATTTCACATCTTTCTACATCTACGAGAACATATGAAAGGGTTAACATAAATTGCCTCTCTCTCCCCTCCCTGATTTTCATGGTGGTGGGCCCCTCCCTCCCCTCAATCTACAATCAACAGCTCACATGTTTCACATTATGTTAATTACGTAACTGGGATTATGTAGGTCTAGCATTACTCGTCCAAAAAAAATCCAACTAAGCCAACTTCAGCATATCGCGCGGGAAAAGACCCGGTCGCGCCGTTTTAGTCGGGATTACTGGATTACTAGTAGTAGTATCGACGGATTGCGTGAAGCACCAAGTTTTTTTTGAGGGGGCGAAACACCTAGTTTAAAAGGAAAAAGGCGGTACATTCACATCACCCCTGTTGCGGTCGCATTGCACCCAACACACGTTCGGTCCTACACACAGCTCACACAAACGGAACACGCTTCGGCTTGCCTCTTCACTGACACGTGGGACTGAACTTGAAAAAATTGACCATGTGCAAAACTCCCCCGCCCACTGCGTGATAATCCACCCCAAAAATTCCCCCCAAATCCCAAATTCAACCGCCCTTCGGCCAACTACCCAATAATATTCCCCAAACCCTCCCCCCCCGTACCCCTCCACTCCATTCGCTCTGCCAAAGCCGCCCTCCCCGCCGCGCCGATACGTCGGCGCCGCGGTTCGTCGAGGGGACGCACGGCGATGCTCTCTCTCCCACTGTACGCTATCGTAGAATGCCGTTCTCAAGCCGCGCCGCCACCGCTGGCGACGTTCTTGTGCAGGCGCACGGCGGTCAGCGCAGCCACCGCTGGCGACGTTCGTGTGGAGATGCACGGCGGTCAGCTTCTCCCATGGTATGCGCATTCTAGAATGAGGCCCTGTGCATGTCGCTCTAGCGCTGAATGTTAGCTGATAGACGCTGTTAATCTCACTGTTTGCCGAAGTAGTTTACAGTCAATATGCTATGCTTAAGAAGCTTCATTGCCCTGTTCTACACTCAATCTTCTTAGCTAAGATGGCATGCCAAGCCCGATTAGTTGCTAAAATATCCTGCCATATATTTATTGTGACGTAGATTGCCATGGTCTAGTAGCCAATCTGTTAGGTGAAATAGCTCTGCACCGTTTTATACTTGATCTTTGTTGCTGCGATGGCATTCGATAGATCGATGGTTGTGTGCTTGGCCTCATTGACTACTAAAACAGCCTCCCATAATTTAGCACTCAAATCTGTTTGCTGAATTAGCTTTAAATATATTTTGTTACTTAGATCTGCTCGTCCAAATATCTTGCCATAGCTTTAGACATCGACCTAGGTTTTTTTTCCTGTACTTTTCATAAAAAAGCATATATGTTTTTCCTGTAATATCTAGTAGAAGAACTAATTTGTATGTCTAACAGATGGACAAGACTTGGATAACTTCTGCTCAGAGATTCTCTGCTGCATATGTCGAGGGGGTTGAAAACTTCATGAACTTTATCAGAGCTGAGTACGGTGGTCTGAAATCAGATGTGCTCTGCCCGTATAGTAGTTATATGAATTCAGTTACAAGACCCCAGTCAACTATGCAAAATCATCTACACTTGTATGGGATGTCGGTCACATATACTAGGTGGGTTCATCATGGTGAAGCTGTGAACGTCAATGTTACTGACTATGTGGAAGAAGCAGATCACCATCTTGATCTGCCTGATGCTCAGGTTGAAGAGGAGGAGGAGGTGGTCGTGGTGGAGCCAGTGAGTTTGACCAACATTGAAACAATGCTACGAAATGCTCGTGCATTTCGTGAACTTTCACCTGCAGAAGAAAAATGGTGGGCCCACATGTTGGAACAATGCAACGTGGATGTCATCCCAGGAAATAAGCAGTCAGTATTCTCAGCTATGGTCAAATCATTTCTTCAGGTGAAGAAATCTGAGCGGATGACCAACAAATCATTCAATGCGATGTTGGCTGCTTTCCGCAATGCTTTCCCAGATGCGTCTGAGCTGCCACACAGCTACAGTAAAATGAAGAATTTCATTCGTGCCACTGCCAGGCCCGTGCCAGCCAAGACTCCACCACCTCCCCAAGCAGCTGCTAGCTCAACCAGCTGGGCAGGCAACTGTGTGGCGATGGGCGGCCTCTACACCGACTCAGCAAGCACATGCGTGGTGGCATGCGACCCTTCATGAAGGCTCCACCACCGCGCCAGCCTAGCAGCCAGCCAACGTGGCACCATGATGCCTCATCAGCTCGGACGCGTGTCGAGGCCAGGCGAGGCGACGATAGCTGGGACGTGCTTCCCTGGCGTCCTCGATAAACTGAGGAGGGCACGTCGGCAGCGCATTAAATGCGTGTGTCCGACGGTTCTAGAGGATATGCTTGTCGACTGTAGACCCTTCCACCTCCTGTGTGCCACTGTGGCAACCCCTCTTTCCTATAAAAGGAGGCACGAGGCGACCAGGAGAGGGATTCGACTCTTCTGGGCAAGTTGCATCCCGTAGCTAGCTCAAGAACACAAGAACACACTCAAATACATCCACCAAAGCAGGACTAGGGTATTACGCATCTTTGCGGCCCGAACCTGGGTAAATGATCCGTGTGCTTCCTATCAGACCTGCTCTTTGCACAACCTCGCGCTCGCCAACCGTAGAAGGGATCCAAGTGACCCCGTAGGTGTCATTTCCACCGACATCTCTGGCGCGCCAGGTAGGGGGCGCAGTTGTGAAAATTTGGTCTGGCAGTTAGCCTAGCGGCTCTTCATCGTCATGGCTCCCAAGAAGAAGGCGGCCACATCGATCGGTTCATCAGGAGCCGGACGGCCCATACCGGTGCGGGCAAGCAGCGGGCCAGTCGCGGACAGGACCCGAGGCGTGGCCCGCGAGCACCAACATCGCTCCGCGCAACACGACGGGTCGCACGTAGCAAAATCCAGAGACGGAGTTGGGCCCCCGACAGTCGGCGCGGGGTCCTCCGAGGGCGTCTCCGTGCCACCCTGGTGCCCACAGCGTGCTCTTCCCAGGTTCTGTGCGACGAGCAGCGTCACCACGCTGGTGAGCCTGGGCACCGCCGTGGGTAGAGTCCTGTGGAGTGTTGGCTGGCGCGGGCCTGGCAGTGGCCCTGCTGATGCTGAAACAAGAGAGGATTTACTATGGCATTCTAGGAACCAGGAGTATAGAGATCAGAATGTAATGAGCCATCCATCACATGGTAGTGAGTGGAAAAGCTTCAATCGGAAACACAAAAAGTTTGTTGCTGACCCGAGAAACATTAGACTTGGCTTAACTTCAGATGGATTCAACCCATTTGGCCACCAGAGCGCCACATATAGCATGTGGCTAGTGCTTGTTATCCCTTACAACATGCCTCCAAAGTCTGCACCAAAGAATCAAACTACATGATGGCCTTGCTCATCCCAGCTCCAAAAAGTCCTCGAAAGGATTTCGATTTATTCATGGAGTCTCTTGTGGAGGAACTTCAACAGCTATGGAGAGGTGTTCTCACTCGAGACCTATATAGCAGCCCACCAGCTGATTTCTTTATGCGTGCTGTTATAATTTGGTGCATCCATGATTATTCGGCTTTGGGCACTATGTCAGGGCGAACGACACATGGTTACAATGCATGTGTTCACTGTGACAGGAATCCGCTGTCATACGCAATACTTAGGAAGATCTGTTACATTGGACACCATCGTTTCCTTGCCAAGGACAAGCCGCGTCCTATAAAATACCGAATACATGTGTTTAATGCAAAGCATGAAAACCATGATGCGCCAATGAGGCTCACCGCGATGATTTGCAAGTGGAATTAGAGAAGGTCAGTCATATTACACTAGGAAACCATCGTGGTAATGTTAGCAGGAGAAGGAAGCGTGGCAGGGCAGAAGAGAGATTATTGTTTACCCGCAGGTCCACTTTGTGGGACTTGGAGTGTTGGAAAGATTTGGATCTGTGGCATAATATTGATGTGATGCACATCAAGAAAAATATATGTGACATCATTATCGTCACACTTCTTAATATTGAAGCCAAGATGAAAGATACATTAAAATCTAGGATTGATTTGACACACCTGGGTATCGGAAAGAATTTGCAGGTGGAAGATGAAGGTAAACCACGGGATATGGCACCAGCTGTGTACATCCTGGACAAGGTAAAAAGAAAAGAATTATGCGAGGTCCTATCACGTGTGAGATTCCCACATGGATTTGCTTCCAACCCTGAAAGGAGAGTCAGTGCAGATGAAACAAGGTACAGGGGTTGAAAACTCATGACTGCCACCTCCTACTTCAAAGGGTTTTACCTTTTATCCTTAGAGGATTGGGCCGCCCTGACTTATACAGAGCAGTTGCAGAGTTGGGACAATTCTTCAGGGAACTCTGCAGTAGAAATATCAGGGTAGATGCTTTGGAGCGTCTTAGAGACAAGATAGCAACTATCCTATCCTCCAGCCTTCTTTGATGTGATGGTGCATTTGGCTATTCATCTACCTCGAGAGGCACTACTTAGAGGTCCAGTACAGTATGGCTGGATGTACCCTATTGAAAGGCGGCTAGGCACTTTCAAGGGCTATGTTAGGAACAGAGCTAGACTCGAGGGTTCCATTGCAGAGTCATACATTGCTACAGAAGCGTTGACATTCTGCTGAAAATACATTGAAACAATTGATCAGCATAGCAAAGAGGTGGGTGAAGACAATCTTGGGCTCAATGTTTTCGATTATTCTGTTCGAGTTACAGGGAAGAGTCGACCAGAGGACAAACCTAAAGATTTGGATAAAATGGTTTGGTATGTGTTGAATAACTATCCTGAGATACTACCTTATATCAAGTAAGTGCTACGTATTGCAGCTTATACATTGCAATCTACTAAACTTGCAGCACATTCTTATATATTTAGATGTTTGACACGATCTCTATGTTGTGCAGCATCTACAAAAAGGAGTTACTGCAGCAAAATCTAAGAAACATTGACAAACTGGTTATGGCAGGATTTGTGAAATGGTTCAAGAGTCATGTAAGCTTTTGAATTGCACTGTCAGTTTTTTAATATATTGAGTACATAAGATGATCGGCTTGTCTATTTTCTAACCATAGGTTAAGGAGATGCGGGAGGATGGGCAGGCAGTTGATGATGCCCTTTACGCACTAGCAATGGGTCCTGATACTTGCGTAAGACATTATGAATATTGCGTTGTTGGAGATGTGCGCTACAACACCCTTGCAGCGACGAAGGCAGGAAGACACAAAACAATGCCATCATGAGCACGGATACGTACGAGAGAGAGACAACTAACATGTATGCTAACATAACAGACATTGTTCAGTTGCAATATATCTCTAGTTTCGAGGATCATCGATGTATGGTTCTGTTGTGCTGTCGTTGGTATAACCTATTTTTCAGGATCGTAAAACCCATAGCTGATGATTATGTCGGGTTTCGGGTTCCGGCAGACCCTTGAGGTTCGAACACTGGGGTGCGCGCGGAGATCTCTCCCCTACCGATCTACGTCCGATCCTCTCGTGCGAACTAAGATGAAAATGATGAACAACACAAGAGACACGATGTTTATACTGGTTTGGACCACCGTTGTGGTGTAATACCCTACTCCAGTGTGTGGTATGGTGGATTGCCTCTGGGGCTGATGATGGACAGTACAAGGGAAGAACAGCCTGGCGAGAGGTGTTCTTGAGCTGGTGCGATGAACTGCTAGGGTGAGTTCATCGCCTCTCTCTCTCTCTCTGCTAGGGTTCTACCAGATCTTTCGATGTTCTTGGGGTGTCTAGATGTCTCTACTCTATGGTGGCTAGCTCTATTTATAGAGGCCCTGGGCCTCTCCTCAAATAATGAGCGGGAAGGGCGCCAACAATTGGCCATTTCGAAGGGGAACATCTAGTACAAGTTACCCTGACCAAAGGTGGTCTTCAGCTGCCAAAAGCACTGGCGATGATGCCGTCTTGGGATCCACAGTGACCTCCGTCCTGCCATCCGGCTGGTCTTGGTCTCGTTGCACCGGAATGGTAACCTTTGCCTGATGCCTTGGCCTGTGCTTGCCCCCTCTGCACCAAAGGGGAAACAAGGACACTGCGTAGGCCGACGCCCGCCTGGTCTCGATCGTCATGGCTTGCGTCACGGGTTCATCGTGAGGTACCCCTGCCTTGATCTCTCCGCGTCCTCATGAGCCTGCCTAATGAGGCTTCCTCTGAGGAAGCTTCCTGTCGTCCGCCCCGCGAGGCTTGGCCCCCTCGCGAGGGTCTTGAGATTGAGCTGATGAAGATGGGCCGCGCTGGGCCCCCACTTGAGCCACACTGTAGGCCGTAGGCAGGCAAGTCTGGGGACCCCCGTTCCCAGAATGCCAACAGTAGCCCCTGGGCCCAAGGCGCGCGCGGGCTTGGCTTAGCAGAGAAGCGAAGGGGTAAGCACGAAGCGCCGCGGGCCCTAACAGCCTGCGGCCTTGGGCGCCGCATGGCGGTTGATTGGGCATGGGCGTGGGCGTCTGCACTTCCCACGACGGCTCGGCAACTGCATGACTGACAAAAAGGGGGGGCACTGGCCAGGCTTACTTGCCCCGCTCTCGTTCGTCTTGCCCTAGATCCCCTTTCTCGTTCTCCTTCCTCTTACTCCCGAAATCCTCCAGATCCGTCTCAATCCTTCGCATCTGGCACGCCATGGTGCCTCGCAACTCCTCAGCTGATGCTTGGTACTCGCCGGCTCTGGATTCCCCGAATTTGTCGGGAAGAACCTCGCCCTCGCGCGCCTGATGACGATGGCGCATGGCAGCGAGGGAGCGACTGTGCTCAAGGTCGGCTCCGATTAGCCTGAGGGCAAGGGGAGCACCTTCCACCCGTTCTTCATGAGCCCCATTATCGCTGGTCTAGTGCCTCCTTTCTCTGAGTTCTTCCATGCCGTTCTCCACCAATACAACCTGCAGGCTCTGCATCTCCGCCAATACAACCTGATTTTCGCCTACTATTGCGAGGCTCATGTTGGTGTGAAGCCCTCGGTGGCCTTGCTATGCCACTTTTTCTCCCTCCGGGTTTCTAGTGCTCAGGTCTCTGCATGCGCGAGCTTCATTGCATATTCCAGCTCCAACACCATCTCGAAGCCTGGGAAGAGGATTGAAGGCTACCGGAGCAAGTGGGTCATCATGGATGTTGGGCGCCTCCACCCTTGTCTGGTATTGCCCACGGGGCAACCTAAGTCCGTTGACGCATGGTCCCGCGCGGAGCTCGTCAACCCTCGCGCGAAGGCGGTGTTGAGGAGGATGAACGCGGACCTGAGACCAAGCAACTTAGAGGCGGCGAAGCTGACCGGGGCCACGCTCCTGGGGGAGTTCTTGGAGCACTGGGTGGCTCCGCTCCAGGAGCACCCGCTCCCACTGTGGGGGCTTGGAGGAGCAGACGCCGCCCTGCGCCTGAGCTCTGAGGCCCTGACCAACAAGGATCTGGCTGCGGCCCTCCATTCCTTGGTTGGGGGAGACGTGGCGAGCCCGGTGGGCACCCACGTCCCCCTGTTCCTTCGTGACGACCGGGAGCTGGTGGTGAACGCCATTCCCACCTTCAACGGTGAGGGGCTGGTGCCCACGGCAGCTCCCGAAGATCTAGCGGTCTTGGCGACGGTGAACTTGTCCTCCGGCAGCTCCAGCGGGGAAGAGGAGGAAGAAGAGGCAGAGGAGGAAGCGTTCGACCCGGAGGAGACTGGCGAGGATTGGGGGGAGTCCTTCCCTCGGCGCAGGTCCCAGGCCCTCCGCTCCATGCCGGACGACGACGAGGCCAACGCCAGGCGAGGAAGGGAGGGCTCTTCCTCGGTCACGAGGAAGGGTAGGTCGAGGCTGGTTCCCCCAGGGTCTACTCTGGTCCCTGGGGGGTCCAAGGCCAGCTCCATCTCTCCTGATGCGCCTTCTGCTTCCGGGCCCTCCGAGGCTGACCCCCGCTGCAGGCTCTCGGGCTTCAAGTATGGCCAGAAGTTGCTTGAGTCCACGGACGATGTCCAGTAAGTGCTCGATTCATGCTCTGCTTGGCTTCTGCCACTGAGGCTTGACGTTTGCGCTCTTTTACCAGGCCAGCACCTGCGGCCCAAGAGGTTGAAGGAGGCTTCTGCGGCCCTGCTTGGGGCGAATCCGTCTGCCGGGGCGACGCCTTCAGCTGTTGGGGGAGAGGACGGCGAGGCCCACGCCTCTCCGACCTAACCGCCCTCGCGAGGCTAACTGGGGCACCCCGGCGAGGAGTCAACCCCCGTGGCCCCGCTGGGCCTGGAGTCGACTATGCCTGATGCTGCCGCTGTGGCGGCCAAGGCTCAGGAGGTCCCTTCTTGCCAAGCCATGGCCACGCTGCCATCTTCTCTGCCTGCTCCAAGGTTCTTGTCTCTTCTGCTCCCTCCGCCGCTGTCCTGGACCAGGTTGCCAACGAGCTGAGCCAATTGCGGGAGGATCTCCTGAGTGTGGACCCTCGTCTGGTGGCCGGGCGCCTGGAGTTGGCCTCTGGTTGGGCTAGTTCTGCTGCCTCCGTCCGAGCGGTGTTGAGCCAGGCCGTATCGTCCTCCGACGAGGAGAGGCGGGCCGCCAACCAAGCCAAGGCCGCTCGCGATGCTGCCCTGGGCGACGTCGCAAATGCCCAGGGCCACTGCAAGATGCTTGAGGCCGAGCTGCAGGGCCTGCGCGACGAGCTCGCCAAGGAGGTGCGCAGCCTCCAGGAGAAGGAGAAGGAGATGAAGGCTAGGGAGGCCGCCGCCAAGGATTGGGACGCCAAGCTTGATGTACGCCACAGCCGACTGGAGACGCTGGAGTGGTCTCTGAAGGCGGAGAGGACCGAGCTGGACGCCAAGGCAAAGGTCCTGACGGAGGACTGGGCGGCCTTCGCGGAGCTGGAGAAGAAGGCTCGAGGCATACTGAAGATGTTGTATGAGAGCGGCCTGGAGGAGCTGTTGGCTGGTGCGGAGGACGGCCCCGCCAAGCTGCTCCCCTTCCTGGTTGATGTGCTTGAGGACGTCGCAGACGGCCTTGGCCCCACGGTCGAGGCCGAGGCGCGTGCCCTGTCTTCTGCGGCGCTGACGTGTGTCCTCAGCCATGTCTACCTGCGCAACCCCAACGTCAACTTCGACAGCCTGCTGGAGCCCATGAGCGGCGACCGTGCCGTTGCCGCCGCTGAGGCCATGAGGGGCCGAGCCAAGGTTTTGCTGGGGAAGTTCCACTCTCCCAGCGTCCTGCCCGGGCATGGTGGCGCCGGCCTTGCGACCTCGGGAGGCGAAGCCGTCCAGCGTGACTCCACCACCGGTGACGGCGCTACTGGGGAGTGATTCCTTCGCGACTTCCATCATGTTTTATTCCTGCACATGCACCATGCCTCGCGGAGGCGTTAAAACTTGTGTTTGGCATTGTGGAACAATCTTATGGCTTGTAATATTTCCTTTGAATTTCCCAGAATTTGCATTTCCTCTCCTACTTGTTTACGATCTACGTCGGCAGGGCCCGACCCCGCGCGTACCTCACCCAGAGTTAACCCTGACCGGAAACCAAGGACGGGACTAAGGAGTGAGGGGCTACGTGGCAAGTTAGGCTACTGAGTCGCGATGCTCAGGAGTCCCCCTTGACGCGCGAGCAACAAGTAGGGAAGGGGGAGCGAGGAGTGGATTTATCGTTCTACGTCGGCAGGGCCCGGCCCCGCGCGTACCTCACCCAGCATTAGCCCCGACCAGAAACCAAGGACGGGACTAAGGAGTGAGGGGCTACGTGGCAAGTTAGGCTCCTGAGTCGCGATGCTCAGGAGTCCCCCTAGACCCTCAAACGGGTTTCGTACCTTGGCTCCGCTTGGGGAGTGGCGCGTGATGACCAGGTCCAAGGGACCTGGCTGGGTGGCGTGCGCTCGGGCGAGGCCCAGGTGTAGCCCCCGTGTCCAGCCCCCTCGCGCGGCACTCCCGAGGGGAGGCGTTGCGATGTTGCCGGACACTGAGCTCTGGGCTCCCTGAGGTTGGTACGGCCATGGGCCGCCCTTAGTTGTTTATCACCAGCGCAGAGCATAGCGCTTTCGTATGTGTACGGGCATAGCCGCTCCTTGGCACTGTCGTCAGCCAGCGCGGAGCATGGTGTTTCCACTGGTGCGTGGGAGGGGGCTCCCCTCCGAGAGGAGCCCCTGGGGCGTGTACAGCTCCGCCCTGACACGTGGCCAGCACGGTAGGGCTAGGAGAGGTGTATCTGGGCACCTGTGAGCCAGCGCGGGACTCACGAAGCCCTACCTCGAGGTGGGTTGCGCCTGGCTCTGGGCCTTTATCAATTGGTGTGTTCCTGCAGGGTTGTTAGAATGCAAATGCTCTACGTCCTCAGGTCCCGGCCCCTGAGCGAGCTCAGCCACCGCTGGTATGACAGGTCGCGATGCCGTGGGTCAAGGCCAGGGGGTGAGGGCTGGAGAGCCAGTAAGAGCCCATGAGTCGCGATGCTCAGGCGCCACCCTTTTAACGTGCAAGCGCTTTGCACGACGACAAGTAGTAGGTGATAATTATGGGAATCAGATTAAGCGAGAAAGAACAACTTCATCCTAGGGTAAACGCTGGAAAAGCAACTGCCGCTGGGTCGGGCCCGAGCGGTGTGGGGATGATGCAGCCCGAGGGGCGCCCCCAATAGGGTAAGTAAAGAGCATAACCAAAATGAATACATGCCGCAGGGACGGACCCACGCGGCCTAGGAATGGTGCAGCCCTGTGGGCGCTCCCAGCTGAAAGTAAAACTCTGAAAGATGTCACCTGATGCTGCTGAAGACGAAGCGATGCTGAGGAAGTGAGCGATGCGCGGTGAAGACGTCGGCCCTGATGAGCCCCCAGGCCCAGGGGCCTCGGGAGGCTCTGGTGGTACGTGCAGGCCTTCGGGGACCGTCGC
Source organism: Triticum urartu (assembly GCF_003073215.2). Lineage (NCBI taxonomy): Eukaryota > Viridiplantae > Streptophyta > Magnoliopsida > Poales > Poaceae > Triticum > Triticum urartu. The sequence continues at coordinate 274,795,510 of NC_053025.1, forward strand.
CACCTCTACCAGGACCGCGCGATGCCTGACCTCCTGAGCCTCCAGAATGCTCCTCAACAGGCAATGATGAGCGGCGACCGTGCTCGGCAGGCCGAAGGGCATGCGAACGTAGCTGTGGGGTGGTCCCACACAGCGCCCTACGGCCGAACGCCATAGGCGCTCCTGGGACGCAGCTTGGTTGAGCCCTGGTATGTCAACGCATACGCGCAGTCCTCCATCCTCGCCTGGATGTGGGGCCACGGCAGGTAAGCGGCAGCTGCCGCGCATGACTCTGGACTCTTGTAGCTCTTGGGTGTCCCTTGCGATCAACTCCTGAGGGTTTGGTCTCCTTTGACTTGTACCTTTCTAAGGGAAGCGTGCCTGAAAGCACCCCTCCAAGTGGTGCCCGAGCGCCTCCCCCACGACCTTGGCAAGGTCGGTGGCTCTCCAAGAGAGAGCCCCCGAGCCCTTCCTGAGGAGGGCGCCGGGCGCGCCTTCCTATGCATGAGAGGGCGGCGCTCCCTGATCGGGCGTGAATCCTGACGCAATACATCCGGAAGTGTCGGCGTTTTGGGAACGGGGGTCCCCAGACTTGCCTGCCTGCGGCCTGCGGCATGGCTCAAAGGGGGGCCCAGCACGGCCCATCTTCATCAACACAAACCCAAGACCCTCGCGAGGGGCCAAGCCTCGCAGTGCGGACGACGCGGAGCTTCCTCAGGCACGGCCTCGTCAGGCTGGCTCACGAGGAGGCGGAGAGATCAAGGAGGGGTACCTCACGAGGTGCCCGTGACGCAAGCCATGACGACTCAGGGCGCCAGGAGGGTGCCAACCCGCGCAGTGTCCTCCTTTCCTCTTTGGTGCAAAGGGGGCAAGCGCAGCCGGGGAGTACCGAGGCATCAGGCAAAGGTTGCCACTTCGGTGCAACGAGACCAAGACCAGGAGGACTATGAGATGGAGGTCACCGTGGAGCCCAAGATGGCGTCATCACCAGAGCTTTGCGCAGACGAAGACTACTTTTGTCAGGATAGCTGATACCCGCTGTCCCCCTTCAAATTAGCCTGCCATTGTTGGCTCCCTTCCCGCTCGATATTTGGGAAGAGGACTAGGGCCTCTATAAATAGGACCAGCCACCCACAGAGCAAAGGGAGTGGAGGGGTTTCGGTCGGTTTTGCTGGGGGCAGAGAGAGAGAGAGAGAAGGTGATTGAACTCCACTGAGCAGTTCATCGCCCCAGCCAAGAATAGACCCTCGTGAGGCTGTTCTTCCTTTTATTGTTCATCATCATCAGCCCAAGAGGCAATCCACCACACCACACACTGGATTAGGGTATCACACCACAACGGTGGCCCGAACCAGTATAAACCCTGTGTCTCTTGTGTTGTTCTTTCCGTAGTTTTAGATCCTAGCATGGCGGAGGGGTGCAGGTAGGTAGGAGGCGAAATCTCCGCGCGCACCCCAGTGTTCGAACCTCAAGGGTCTGCCGGAACCCGAAATCTGACATTTGGCGCGCCAGGTAGGGGTGCGCGGGAATTCGTCTTCCACCACCCCGTTCTCCTCCGATCATCTCGCCCATGTCTGACGCTCGTCGGGCCCGCGCTGAGCACCGGGCCGCACTCGCTTCCCGCGTCGCCCAAACGGCCCCTGTTGGCGGGCATCCACGCTGTTCCCCGTCACCTGCTGTCAACGCCGCCACCGGCCCGGCGGGGGACGAGCGGCAAGCATCGTCCCAGCATCCGTCCGTGCGGCAAGACGGCCGCACCGCAACTCCCTCGCTCACCCCAGCTAGTTCTTCGTCCCGTGCGCTTCGCGCGCCCATGGAGGCTCGGGCTGCACTCATCGCGGCAAACGAGCTCCTGCGCTACCGTCCCGTCGATGACGTCTAGGAAGAATGGCTCGACCGCGTCGCCGAGCTCGTCCGCGCCGCAGGGGGCTCTCATGCGTCGTCCGTTCCGCTGCACCGCACCCCGCCCCGCGCGGGCGATGAGGCTCCGGCGGCGCCCCGGCCGCCTCCTCCTCAAGAAGACGCCATGGATCCAAGGCGCTTGGCCCCTGGGCGGAACCCACTCCGCCAGGTGCCAGCGCGGCAAGAACAGAGCTACCAAGAAGTCCCTCCCCTGCAAGAAGCTGCCCGGGCGCTCCCTGCTCCAGCACGTCGCGACCATGCTCCTGCTCCCGCGTGTCAAGACCCCGCGCTGCTCCCAGCTACTGCGCGTGGGGACATGCAAGACCAGGCTCTCCGTCACCCAAGGCCTCCCGTGGCCACAGCAGGCTGCCGCGCCTACACCACCGAACTACGCAGCGTCGCGTGGCCCGGCAAGTTCAAGCCAGACCTGCCTCCTCGCTACGACGGCACGGCCGACCCTGCGGAGTTCCTCCAGCTCTACGAGCTGGGCATCGAAGCTGCCAACGGAGACGAGAAGGTCATGGCAAACTGGTTCCCCATGGCACTCAAGGACGGGGCCCGCACCTGGCTCCTGAACCTAGCTCCAGGCACAATCTCCTCCTGGGACGAGATGCGCACCCGCTTCATCGCCAACTTCCAAGGCACTCGCGACCGGCCACCCGCCATGAGCGACATGCGCCGCATCAAGCAACAGCCTGCGGAGACCCTGCAGAAGTACATCCAGCGCTTCAACAACGCATGCCTCAAGATTCCCAAGGTGACTGAGGAGGCCATCATCTTGGCCTTCTCCGACGGCGTGCGCGACGTCAAGATGAAGGAGGAGCTGGCGATGCATGAAGACCTGTGCACTTCCTTGGAGCTGTTCAACTTGGCGAACAAGTGCGCCAGGGCTGAGGAAGGGCGTCTCTCCCTCCTCGAGCTGCCTGCCGCAGACCCAGAGGAGAAGAAGCCCAAGGCCAAGGATGTGAAGCGCAAGGAGGCTGCCGTGCTTGCGGCAGAACCAGACACCAAGCGGGGCAGAGATCAGCCCGAAGCTTCCAAGGGCAACTGGTATTGTGTGTACCACGACCTCCACACCCACAACACCAACGAATGTCAAGAACTCCGAGCCGTGCGAGAAGGAAGGATCGGCCGTCGCCCCGACCGCGGTGACCGGGGCTACGGTCGAGGAGGAGGAAGGAACGCAGGACGCTGGGAAGAGCGTGGCCCGCGCCAAGGGTGGCGCGACCAACCTCGCGAGGATCGCTGGCAAGACCCGCCTCGCGAGGGAGGATGGAGGGATCAACCTCGCAAGGGAGACTGGAGGGATCAGCCTCGCGAGGATCGCCCGCAAGGCAATGCAGGCCTCCCACCGCTGCCGCCGCTGCCAAGGAGAAACGAGGACCGCCACCAGGACGAGGAGGCTGGGGGCTTCCAGGAGCCGCGCGCGATCGCCTGCATCCTGGGCGGGGCTCAAGCCCCAGCCTCTCAATGCATCTTTAAGTAGTTCGCCCGCGAAGTGAATGCAGTCCTCCCCAGGCTCGAAGCCACGTGCCCCCTCGGGTGGTCGGCGTGCGCCATCATGTTCAGCTCAGTAGATCAGCTCAAGTGTGCGGCTACAGCCAGAGTCCTCTCGATGCTTTGTTCCCCAATCATCAGCAATGTGGTGGTCACCAAGACCCTCATCGATGGAGGGGCAGGCTCAACGTCTTGTCCGTGGAGACGTTCCACAACCTCCAAGTGCCCTATAGCCAGCTTCAGCCAACCAAGCCTTTCTCCGGTATCACCGACGGCTCCACGGTCCCGATTGGGCAGGTCCGCCTCCCTGTCACCTTCGGGGCACGCGACAACTACCGCACCGAGCTCATCGACTTCGACGTCGCCCACATTCGCCTACCATACAACACCATCCTTGGGTACCCAGCGCTGGCCAAGTTCATGGCCATAACTCACCACGGCTACAACGTCCTCAAGATGCCAGGAAGCGGCGGAGTCATCACGGTGCCGTGTGAAGAGAAGGGCGCGGTGTGTTCCCTGGAACGAGCCTTTCAGGCCGCATCACTGGAAGACCCAGATTGCGGAAGCAGGAGGCTTCTCGAGGCCGCCCCCAAGAAGAAGAAGACATCATCCGGCCCGGCCCCTCAGGAGGCAGGCCCCTCTGGGCCAGCGCCTGCCCAGGGGGAACCTCCCTCCATCGCATAGGAAAGCGCGCCCGGCGCCCTTCTCAGGCAGGGCTCGGGGGCTCTCCCCTGGAGGGCCATCGACCTGGCTAGGGTCACGAGGGAGGCGCTTGGGCACCACATGGAGGCGTGTTTTGAAGCATGTTTCCCTCAAGAAGGAGCAACGCAAGGGGATCTAGACCCTCAGGAGTTCGTCAGCAAGGCCATTCAGGAGCTACAGGAGTCAAGAGTCATGAGAGGCGGCCGTCGCCTACCAGCAGTGGCCCCCCATCCAGGCGAGGATGGCGGGCTGCGCGTCTGCATCGATGTACCAGGGCTCAACCAAGTCGCCTCCCTGGAGAGCCTCTGGCCCTCGTGAGTGGGGCGCTGCGGAGGTCCACCCCACAGCTATGTTCGCATGCCTTACGGTTTGCCGAGCGCGGCTGACATGTACCAGCGCCTCATGAGGGGCATCGTGGAGGCACGAGAGGCCAGACGTTCCGCAGGCCTAGCAGAGATGGAGATGGCCCACGAGGAGCCGCCAGCGCCTCCGGAGCCTCCCGAGGCCCCTGGGCCTGGGGGCTCATGAGGATCGGCCTCCTCGGCCCACCGAGTCTGCTACACCAACACTCCTTCGTCCTCAACATCATCAGGTGACATCTCTCTAGTTTCACTTCCAACTGGGAGCGCCCCCCCAGGGCTGCATTATTCCCAGGCCGCGGGGGTCCATCCCTGCGGCGTGTATCCCTTTTTATTCTATGTTGTCAGCTTACCTTGTTGGGGGCGCCCCTCGGGCTGCATCACCCCCAAGTCGCTCGGGCCTGACCCAGTGATCTCCGCATTCCCAGCATCTATTTGAACGAATCCACTCCTTCGCGGCTAATGTGTTTTACCCAGTTGCCTGCTCAGCTGACGCCAACTAACGAAGCTGCTCCCAAATGGCACGACGCTTGCGCATGGGTCCGTCCCTACAACGCCGACAAACCAGGATGGCTGAGCTCTGGCCGCGGCAGCCCCGCATAGCGTCACCTCGTCAAGCCTTCAGTGCCTCACTACCCCTCGGAAGCAACCCACAGTTGACCGTCAATTGTCATGGCAACCCTTTGCTTTTTCTATGATGGACCTGCAGGACCTCCCGAAGGAGCTGCGTCAGGCGAGGCCCTTGCGGTGTCTCCTTCGCTCTCGTCCACGCGAACCGCTTGCACGTTCAAGGGGGACTCCTGAGCATCATGACTCAGGGGCCTAACTGGTCACGTAGCCCCTCACTCCGTGGCCCCGTCCTGGTTTCCGGTCGGGACCATCGCTGGGTGAGGCACGTGTGCGGTCGGGCTCTGCAGACGTAGAACGATAGATCCACCCACATCACACCTCCCTACTTGCTGTTCATGCGCCAAGGGGGACTCCTGAGCATCGCGACTCAGGAGCCTAACTTGTCACGTAGCCCCTCACTCCTTGGTCCCGTCCTGGTTTCCGGTCGGGACTATTGCTGGGTGAGGTACGCGCGGGGCCGGGCTCTGCCGGCGTAGAACATAAGCAAGTAGGAAGGAAAAGCGCAAATTTCAAGGAATTCAAAAGCAAATATTACAGTCCACACTGTTATCCCAGTACCAAACGCAAGTTTAAACGCCTCCCCGAGGCATGATACATGTGCGGGAATTAAAAGCAGGACAGGAGCCACGACGGAGTCACTTGGCGGCGGGGGAGCAGCGCGGAGTGGGTTCGCCTCATGGAGCAGCGGGGCCGGCAGCGCCTTGCTCCGGCTTGGTGCTAAAGGCCCGGAACTTCCCCAGCAGAGCTTCTGCGCGACCCTTCACGGCCTCGGTAGTGGCAGCGGCACGCTCGCCGCTCACTGGCTCCAGCAGGCTGTCGAGGTCAACGGCGGGATCGCGAAGGTAGATGTGGGTGAGGACCCGCGTCAGTGCTGCAGAAGACAGGACACGCGCCTCAGCCTTGGCCGTGGGGCCAAGGCCAAGGGCGACATCTTCAAGAGCATGAACCAGGAAGGGAAGCAGCTTGGCGGGGCCGTCCTCAGCGCCAGCCAGCGGGCTCTCCAGGCCGCTGTCGTAAAGCATCCTCGGCGAGGAGCGAGCCTTCGCCTCCAACTCCGTGAAGGCCGCGCGGTCCTCGGCAAGAACCAGGGCCTTTCCATCTAGCTCGTCCTTCCTCGCCCACAACTCCTGCTCCAGCGCGCCTAGGTGGTCACGGCGCTTCCTGAGCTTGGCCTCCCGGCCCTCGACGGCCGCCTCGCGAGCCTTCACGCCTTCTTCCTGCTCTTGGCGAAGGCGGACCTCTTTCGCGAGCTGATCCCGCAGGCCTTGCAGCTCGTCCTCCAGTGCCTTGCAGCGACCACGGACGTCGACCACCTCCCCCAAGGCTGCATCACGAGCAGCTTTCGCCTCCAGGACGGCCTGCTTCTCCTCGTTGCATGCCGTCGAGGCCTGGACCAGCGCCGCCCGAATCGAGGCGTCGGAGCGAACCCATCCTGAAGCCAGCTCCAAGCGCCCGGCCACCAAGCGGGGGTCGGTGCCAAGAAGATCCTGACGCAGTCGGTCCAGCTCAGCAACAGCACGATCCAGAACGGCAGAAGGAGTCAGAGAGACAGCGGCTGGTGGAGTAGGAGGAGAAGGCGGCAGCGCAGCCGCGACATCTTGAGGCAGAGTCTGCCTCGCCCCGACAGCTGTAGTGGCGGCGGCAGGCAAGAGCACCTCGGGAGCCACTTGGGCCGTGGGGGCTGAGCTCGCCCCAGCTGGCTCAGCCAGGCCTCGCGAGGACGACCGGGCAGGAGAAGCCTGTGCGCCGCGGTCACCCTCCTTCACGGGCAGAAGCGCCGCCACGGATGGAACCACGGGAGCCCCCTTCGGCTTCTTTGCTGCGGGCGCCAGCCTATCCAAAAGAATGCGGACGTCAAGCCTCAGAAGCAGAGCAAGAGATAAAGACAAGAATCGAATGCTTACGGGTCGTCGCCGGTGAGCTCAAGCGGCCTCCGGCCAAATTTGAAGCCTGAAAGCCGGCTGGAAGGGTCAACCTCGGGAAGCTTGGAGGCGGAAGGTGCGTCTGCGGTTCGCCCCGGGGCCGGGGGAGACCCGCGGGAGATCAGCCCGGTCCTGTCCTTCTTTGGGATCGGGGGTGAGCTCCCGCCGCCCTGCCCGTCGTTGTCCTCGTCGTCGTCTTCGTCGTCATCCTCATCGTCATCGCTCGGAGAGAGGCGGAGAGCGCGGGACCTGCGCCGGGGGAGGGGAGCCCTCGACTCTCCGTCATTCGCTGGAGGGCACGTCCACCGGTCCCTCGGGAGCTTCCAGGGGCACGGGCCCCTCCCCATTGAAGACGGGCATGGACTGCACCACCCGCTCCCAGTCGTCGCGGAGGAACAAGGGCATAGGAGCGCCCTCCAACCTCGCCACATTGCCCCCGACCAGAGATTGGAGAACCGCAGCCAGGTCTCCGTCGGGCAAGGCCGTGGGGCTCGGATGGGGCCTCCACATTGGAAGTGAGTACTGCCGAAGCGGAGCCAGCCGGTGCTCCAGGAACTCCCTTAGCAGCGACGCGCTGGTCAGCTTCGCCGCCGCCATGTCGGTCGGCCTCAGATCCGCGTCCATCTTCTCCAACACCATCTTCACGCGGGGATCCGCGAGCTCCGCTCGACCCTAGTCGCTGGAGCTCGTGGGCTGCTCCGTGGGCAGGATCAGCCGAGGGTGGATTCGCCCAGCATCCACCAAGATCCACTTGCTCCTGAAGCCCTCAATCCTGTTCCCAGAGTTCGAGATGGCAATGGCGCCGCCGTACGCGACGAAGCTCGCGCACGCGGAAGCAGTCCCACGAGAGGTCCGGAGGTAGAAGTAGTGGCCCAGTAAGGCCACTGAGGGCTGCACCCCAACGTGAGCCTCGCAATAATAAGCGAAGATTGCCAGGAGAAGTACGGAGTTGGGATGGAGATGCCGGGCCTGTAGCTTGTAATGGTGGAGGACAGAGAAGAAGAACTCGGAGAAGGGAGGCACCAGGCCAGCAACAATGGCACTTACGAAGAGCGGATAGAAGGTGCTCCTTTGACCCTCAGGGGTGGCGGAGCCGGCCTTGAACACCTTCGCCCCGTCGATGCCCCACGCCGTCGCCATCCGGCGCAACCGGGCAAGGCTCGCCTCCGACACGTTCGCCGAGTCCAGGGCAGACGAGTACCAAGCTGTGGCCGGGGGCTGACGAGGTGCCATGGCTCCCTAGGTCGCACGGTCAGAGCAGATCTGGAAATTTCGGAGGAAGGAAGGAGAGGCGCAAGAAAGGGGATCTGAGCAGCAATCGGGGAAAGCAAGAAGCAGGGCCTAGGCGGATGCCACTCCTTTATCAACTCGCGCGGTTGCTAAGGCACCCACGTCCAGTCAACCGCCACGCGGCGCCCAAGGCCGCAGGCTGTTAGGGCCCACGGCGCTTCGCTCTTGCCCTTCCGCCTCCCTGCACGGCCAAGTCCGGGCGCGCCTTGGGCCCAGGGGCTACTGTCGGCGTTCTGGGAATGTGGTTCCCCAGACTTGCCTGCCTGCGGCCTGCGGCGTGGCTCGAAGGGGGGCCTAGCACGGCCCATCTTCACCAACACAAACCCAAGACCCTCGCGAGGGGCCAAGCCTCGCGGGGCGGATGACGCGGAGCTTCCTCAGGCACGGCCTCGTCAGGATGTCTCACGAGGAGGCGAAGATATCAAGGCGGGGTACCTCACGAGGTGCCCATGACGCAAGCCATGACGACTCAGGGCGCCAGGCGGGTGCCAGCCCGCGCAGCGTCCTCCTTTCCTCTTTCGTGCAAAGGGGGCAAGCGCAGCCGCGGAGTACCGAGGCATCAGGCAAAGGTTGCCACTTCGGTGCAACGAGACCAAGACCAGGAGGACTATGAGATGGAGGTCACCGTGGAGCCCAAGATGGCGTCATCACCAGAGCTTTGCGCAGGCGAAGACTACTTTTGTCAGGATAGCTGATACCAGCTGTCCCCCTTCAAATTAGCCCGCCATTGTTGGCTCCCTTCCCGCTTGATATTTGGGAAGAGGACCAGGGCCTCTATAAATAGGACCAGCCACCCACAGAGCAAAGGGAGCGGAGGGGGTTCGGTCAGTTTTGCTGGGGGCAGAGAGAGAGAGAAGGTGACTGAGCTCCACTGAGCAGTCGCCCCAGCCAAGAACAGACCCTCGTGAGGCTGTTCTTCCTTGTATTGTTCATCATCATCAGCCCAAGAGGCAATCCACCACACCACACACTGGAGTAGGGTATTACACCACAACGGTGGCCCGAACCAGTATAAACCCTGTGTCTCTTGTGTTGTTCTTTCCATAGTTTTAGATCCTAGCATGGCGGAGGGGTGCAGGTAGGTAGGAGGCAAAATCTCCGTGCGCACCCCAGTGTTCGAACCTCAAGGGTCTGCCGGAACCCAAAATCCGACAAGAAGTGCCTGCTTCCTTGTGGATCTGGCCAGGTTAGGTCTTCTTCTTCTTGAGGGTCGCCTCGGGAGGCCTCCCGCTCCTGCGATCTGGGTCTTCGATTGTTGTGGCTTGGAACTCACGCTCGAGCGAGCACACTGCGTCCCTTTCTTCACAGGGTATGGTGATGACTCCACCGCTTCCTGGCATCTTTAGGACATTGTAACCATGGTGAGTCACTGCCATAAACTTGGCTAGGGCTGGGTACCCGAGGATGGCGTTGTACGGCAGGCAGATGTGAGCGACGTCGAAGTCGATGAGCTCGGTGCGGTAGTTGTTGCATTGCCCGAAGGTGACCGGAAGGTGAACCTGCCCAATTGGAACAGTGGAACCATCGGTGACTCCTGAGAAAAGCTTGGTCGGCTGAAGCTGGTCATATGGCACTTGGAGATTGTCGAACGTCTCGACGGACAGGATGTTGAGTCCTACCCCGCCATCGATGAGGGTCCTGGTGACCTGCACGTTGCTGATGACTGGGGAGCAAAGCATCGGGAGGACTCCGGCCATTGCCGCACACTTCAGCTGGTCTGCGGAACTGAATGTGATCGCGCACGAAGACCACCTAAGAGGGTGCGTGGCCTCAAGCTTGGGAAGGACTGCATTCACCTTGCGAGCAAACTGCTTGAAGATGCGCTATGAGGCTGGGGCCTGGGCGCCGCCCAAGATGCAAGCAGCTGCACACGGCTCTTGGAAGCCCCCAGCCCCATCGTCTTGGTGTTGGTCCTCGTTCCTTCTTGGTGGAGGCGGCAGAGGAGGGAGGCATGCGTTGCCGTGGGGACGGTCCTCATGAGGCTGGTCCCTCCAGCCTCCCTCACGAGGCTGGTCTCGCCAGTGGTCCTCGCGAGGGCGGTCACGCCATCCCTGGCGAAGGCCACGGTCTTCCCATCGTCCACCGCCTCTTCCTCCTCCTCGGCCATAGCCCCTGTCGTTGCGCTCTGGGCATCGGCCGATTCTCCCATCTCGCATAGCTCTGAGCTCTTGACATTCGTTGGTGTTGTGGGTGTGGAGGTCGTGGTACACGCAGTACCGTCTGCCCTTGAATGACTCAGGCTGATCCCTGCCTCGCTTGGTGTCCGGTTCCGCTGCTAGCACGACAGCCCCCTTGCGCTTCACGTCCTTGGCCTTGAGCTTCTTTTCTTCCGGGTCGGCTGCCGGGAGCTCGAGAAAGGAGAGGCGCCCTTCCTCAGCCCTGGCGCACTTGGTCGCCAAGTTGAACAGCTCCAGGGATGTGCACAGGTCTTCATGGATTGCTAGCCCTTCCTTCATTTTGACATCGCGCACGCCGTCAAAGAAGGCTGAGATGATGGCTTCTTCAGTCACCTTGGGGATCTTGAGGCGACTGTAGTTGAAGAGTTGGATGTACTTTTGCAGGGTTTCTCCTGGCTGTTGCTTGATGCGGCGCAGGTCGCTCACGGCCGGGGGCCGGTCGCGAGTGCCTGGATGTTGGCGATGAAGCGTGTGCGCATCTCGCTCCAGGAGGAGATCGTACCGGGAGCCAGGTTCAGGAGCCAGGTGTGGGCGCCGTCCTTGAGCGCCATGGGGAACCAATTTGCCATGACCTTCTCGTCTCCGTTGGCGGCTATGATGCCCAGCTCGTCGAGCTGTAGGAACTCCATGGGGTCCGCTGTGACATCATAGCGGGGAGGAAGGTCAGGCTTGAACTTGCCCGACCATGTGACGCCGCGCAGCTCGGGGGTGAAGGCGAGGCAGCCCGCCGTGGCCACCGGCGCCCTTTAATGGTGCTGGACTCGTTCTTGTGGGTCACCACGCACCGCCACTGGGAGCAGCGCGGGGTTTTGTCGTGGAGGCGCTGGGGCGCGATCTTGGCGCGCCGGCGCTGGGAGCGTGCGAGCACCTTCCCGGGGACGCGGGATCTCTTGGCAGCTCCCTTCTTGCTGCGCAGGCGCCGGACGTGGAGGGTCTCGCCCTGGGGCTACACGCCTTGGAGCCAAGGCACCTTCTTGGGGAGGAGGCGGCGGAGGCGCCTCCTGATCCTCGCCCCCTACACCGGACGGAGGGCGAGGCAGCGAGAGGGACCGTAAGGGGGAGCCCCCTGCGGCACTGACGAGCTCAGTGATGCGGGCGAGCCAGTCCTCGTAGAGGTCGTCGATGGGGCGATAGTGCAGGAGCTCCCGCGCCAAGAGCAGTGAGGCGTGCGCATCCATGGGTGCGCGACGGGCATGGGAGGACGAGCCAGCTGGAGTCAGCGACGTGGTGGCGGTGCGGCCATCCCGCCGCACCGAGGGGTGCTGGGACAAGGCATGCTGCTCATTCCCCGCCGGGCCGGTGGCAGCGTTGGCGGCGGGCGACGGGGAACGACGAGGGGGCCACCGACGGGCGCCGTCTGGGCGACGCGAGCGGCGTGAGCAGCCCGGCGCTCGGCGTGAGCCCGATGAGCGTCAGCCATGGACACGACGGAAGATCACACACGAACAACAGAAGGAAGATTCCAGCGCACGCCTACCTGGCGCGCCAAATGTCGGGTTTCGGGTTCCGCCAGACCCTTGAGGTTCGAACACTGGGGTGCGCGCGGAGATCTCTCCCCTACCGATCTACGTCCGATCCTCTCGTGCGAACTAAGATGAAAATGATGAACAACACAAGAGACATGATGTTTATACTGGTTCGGGCCACCGTTATGGTGTAATTCCCTACTCTAGTGTGTGGTGTGGTGGATTGCCTCTGGGGCTGATGATGGACAGTACAAGGGAAGAACAACCTCGCGAGAGGTGTTCTTGAGCTGGTGCGATGAACTGCTAGGGTGAGTTCATCGCCTCTCTCTCTCTCTCTGTTAGGGTTCTACCAGATCTTTCGATGTTCTTGGGGTGTCTAGATGTCTCTACTCTGTGGTGGCTAGCTCTATTTATAGAGGCCCTGGGCCTTTCCCCGAATAATGAGCGGGAAGGGCGCCAACAATTGGCCATTTCGAAGGGGAACATCTAGTACAAGTTATCCTGACCAAAGGTGGTCTTCGGCTGCCAAAAGCACTCGCGATGACGCCGTCTTGGGCTCCACGGTGACCTCCGTCCTGCCGTCCGGCTGGTCTTGGTCTCGTTGCACTGGAATGGTAACCTTTGCCTGATGCCTTGGCCTGTGCTTGCCCCCTTTGCACCAAAGGGGAAAGAAGGACACTGCGCAGGCCGGCGCCCGCCTGGTCTCGATCGTCATGGCTTTCGTCACGGGTTCCTCACGAGGTACCCCTGCCTTGATCTCTCAGCCTCCTTGTGAGCCTGCCTGATGAGGCTGCCTTTGAGGAAGCTTCCCGTCGTCCGCCCCACGTGGCTTGGCCCCCTCGCGAGGGTCTTGAGCTTGAGCTGATGAAGATGGGCCGCGCTGGGCCCCCGCTTGAGCCACACCGCAGGCTGCAGGGAGGCAAGTCTGGGGACCCCCGTTCCCAGAACGCCGACAGATTATTTCAAATTGATCAATGTCAAGGCGGCGTACCAGACCAAAGAGCCTTTTATTTTGGCAAATCAAGCAACACAGATATTTTTCTTGGAAGACACATTTGCACGTAGCGATGACTGGAGAGTATTGCAAAGGTTTGAGCAAAGGAATTCGTTTAATAAAGTTGCACAACAAGATGATGCTTACACTGCTCCTGATGTACAAGATTCCACAGATGTTCCTAATATCTTTGAGAACCATCACATCAATGATGCTGGCTAAAAGATTGCATGTCGTGCTATGGACATACAAGAGTTGATCAAGAAGAAGCCAACGTTCGATGACATTGAGGATGAAGAAGAAGATGACACTCTAGGGAATTACGATTCAGACTGATAAACATGGTGAAGGAGTTGACGCTGCTGCTACGGATGATGATTAGATTGCTTTTGCCTGTCAGAAGACCTTTTTTATCTACTATGTGAAATTGTGTTTGCTATGACAACTGAAACCTGATGAACGTGTTGTTTAGTATTTTGCTGTGAGAACATCACTTGTTATGTATGTTCATTTCTGTTTGGTGATTGTATGACGACCAAAACATGATGACATTATTGTTTAGTTTACTCATATTTGGCTGTGAAACTTGAATTTGATGACATAGTATGATGTTGGACTGCAATTTGCTCGACGTCTTTGAATGGGAACAAAGCTGACCCGACAGGGCCCCTACTAATTTATTTATTTATTACCAAAAGGGCCTATGATATTTATTTATTTATTTATGAGCAAAAACAGACACCCCCCAATTTCTGTTAATAGAAATCATTAGATGTTCACAACACTACGCCCAGCCTGCTCCACATGTTTCATTCATTAATAGTTTCAGCAAAGTGCTCATGTCATGGCCATTGAATACATCACGAATGCTACATACACTACAAATAAAGAGACAATCATCCGACAGAGCACATCGATTATGCCCATTATCTTCACAAGCTCTTTCATCTCCTCATTGCTATCAAGGCCGTTCAACAGCTATTGCTTGGCCATGATCAGAGGAACTGCATCTTTAAGCTTCTGCTCTGCATCTTCCTCTTCTGCCGTTCCTTTAGTTACTTGTCCAACACCCCATCCTACTGGTATTGGGATTCCTCCGCTAACAAAATAATCAGCGTAGTTGCGTTCCCCACATCAGCAACTTCCTAGAAATACAAATCACACGAATCTTCCCTTTTCTGCATGAATCAAATTGGAAGATCATCAAACAAACTATTAAGAAAAATCAGCAACTCAAAGCAGCAGAACAACACTTCAAAATATTATTACCCGATGATTCGGGCATTTGTAGAAGACTTGGCCAGGTTTGAGAATTATGGTTGAGACGCGACGGATGCCTCTGCGTGATTTGCAGCAGTGGCACCACAGCAACGGCAGCGGGTTGCGATCAGCAACCGGCTGCGGTGCGTGTGCCAGCAGGGGTGTGATGAGACCCACACGCGATGGTATGGGTGCCGACTTGGCGCATATCTGGTTGTTGCCTACTGAAGAGCAGGTGCACGAGCAGCCAACGGACATGTTTGTTGTGGCCAGAGCTTCTGATGCTAGGCAGAGTAAGTAGAGAAGAGGAGAAGCGAATGTTGGATATGTCAGTTTCATTACTTGCAGAGTAGAATAGCACCATATATAGTCATAGTATGGGTTGGATTCGAACCAGCTACAGGTGCACGTCTCTCTTTTTTCTAAAACTCAGCAACGTCTCTTTACTCGTACACTAGCTTGTAATGTACGCCTTCTCAAGTCTTTGATTTTCTTTCTTTTTTTGCGAGGAAGGACGGAGGACAAAATTGAAAGTTCCTGGGACTCGAACCCAAGACTCTCGATTGAAAACCAGGGGTGCTATCACTTATGTGGCGAACGTTCCCTGGGCGGAGGATGGCAGACGAACGCATTTTCCTCACAGTTTTAGTTGCGACGCAAGATCGAACGGTCGCAGTTTCGGGAATGTTATCAGGCGAACGAGCCCAGTTTTTCTTTTCTTCCTATATATAAAAAAGTATGCTAATTGGTGTCAGCTTAGTCAACAAATGATTGTGCCAACCTTGACCGTTGGATTGACATTCAACTCTGTTGTGTTTCTTCAGTCTCCCTCCAGCGGCCAAAGCCAAACCAGCGCCGGCGGGACCGCCTGCTCCCGCCTCCCATGGCTGGCTGTGTTGCCGTGCATGCATCGTGGCCACATCACACCCTATAACTCTGGGCATCTTCCCCGGCTCATGTGCGTTCCTGTACGAGGCCTCACCATTGTCCTCTGCCTTGGTTTGCTCGCCACGGCGCCGCCCTCCGGTGTTGTCAACATGGTCAACAACCGAGAGGAATAAGGAGATGATTGTACATGGTGAGGATGACAGTAGGGACCTAGTAGCGTGTAGTAATTTTGTTTTTTCGGGACGAAGAAGGGTATCAACTGCATTGCTCGGGAGCTATGGCCCGTCTAGCACATGACCAACCCAGTTTGTTTTTTTCCTTTCTGAAAATGGCTATCCCAGCTATTTTGTTTTTTGCAGAATAACCAACATAGGCCTACTTGCTTTTCTACGCCCCGCTAGGCCGGAAATCTTTCAAGACGAGGAGGGATGCATTTTGCCTAGAAAATGGGCTATAAGTAATATTAAATAGGCTGTAAAATGAAAAAATACAGCAAACAGGCAATTAGTTCAAAAATACTTTTTTCTTTCGGATTTTGATATTTTAAATTTCATTGTTTTTGTGCGGGTAAAATTTCATTGGATTTAAATTAAGGTATGTTTAGTTTTAAAATTAATTTGAACCTGACTTGAAATTGTGGGCTGTATGCTGTTTGGGACAGATTTGGAGGCTGACTTGTGGGTCTACTAGGTTGACCTGTACGAGTCCATAAACGATTCTAGCAGAAGTGACTGTTGGATGTTAATCCAACGGCCGTGCTGCTTCTTCAATATCTGATCTTCTTGCTCCAGCCGCCCAAACCAACGCCGGTGGGACAGCCTGCTCCCGCCTCCCGTGGCCGCCTGTGCTGCCGCACAGGCCGCACCGCCCCACCCTACTCCATTGCTGGCCAGGCCATGCCTCTACTCACCCACACCTCCTGTTATTTTCCGGCGATGGCAACCGGACCACAAAACCCTCGTACTCCCCACCGCGTGGGCAACCACTGCCAAGTCTTCCCCGGCTTCGTGTCGTTCCCTTCCTAGTCCTCGTCGTCGTACATCGCCCTGGTGCTCTCGGCGCGTCGTGGTCAACATGGTCAACGAACGACATCCATCAGACGTGGACTATACGTGGAGAGGCTGACCGCTAGGTCCTTGGCCGCACATAAGGAAATGCCTCGTTATTACACACATAATAATGTTTCTTCCACCTGACATCTGGGACCCACCGGAAGGGCCTCTGTATTTTGTGAGAAAAACATTCCTCCCACTGACAGGTCGGACCCACCAGCAATATCTTCGCACGCAAGGAAGTGCCTCCTTATTACGCACAAAAAATGAATACTCCCCCTGCTAGCTGGAACCCAGCATAGTGGGAGGCTGACATGCGGGCCTACTAAGTTGACGGGGACGGAGGGCTTTGTCAACTTAGTCAATATGAACGATTCTAGCTCCAATGACTGTATGATGTCCATACAACGGGCGTGGTGCTTCTTCAACCTCTAATATTCTTGCTCAAGCCGCCCAAAGTAGCGCCGGTCATTCCGCCTGCTCCTGCCTCCCGTGGCTGGTTGTTCTTCCGCGGAGGCCTCACCGCTGTCGGTGTCAAAACCGACAGATCTCGGCTAGGGGGACCCGAACTGTGTGTCTAAGGATTGATGGTAACTGGACACAAGGGACATAATGTTTTACCCTGGTTCTGGCCCTCTTGATGGAGGTAATAGCCTACGTCCTGCTTGATTGACATTGATGAGTGTAGGGGTTACAAGAGTTGATCTACCACGAGATCGTAATGGCTAATACCCTAATTAACTAGCATGCATGATTATGATTGCCTCTACGTACTAAACCATCCGATTTATATAGACACCGGAGGGGGCAAGGGTTGTACAGAGTCGGTTTACAAAGAGAGGAATATTCGTATGTGCATGCTAAGCTTGCCTTTCACGCCAAGGAGAGTCCCATCCGGACACGGGAGGAAGTCTTCTGTCTTGTATCTTCACGGCCCATTAGTCCGGACATGTCATATAGTCCGGACGCCCGAGGACCCCTTAATCCATGACTCCCTCAGTAGCGCCTGAACCAGGCTTTAATGACGATGTGTCCGGCATGCAGATTTTCTTCGGCATTGCAAGGCGGGATCCTCCTCCGAATAGCTCCAGGGATGTGCACAGGTTTTCATGGATTGCTAGCCCTTCCTTCATCTTGACGTCGTGCATGCCGTCAGAGAAGGCTGAGATGATGGCTTCTTCAGTCACCTTGGGGATCTTGAGGCGAGTGTAGTTGAAGCGCTGGATGTACTTCTGTAGGGTTTCTCCTGGTTGTTGCTTGATGCGGCGCAGGTCGCTCACGGCCGGGGGCTGGTCGCGAGTGCCTGGAAGTTGGCGATGAAGCGGGTGCGCATCTCGCTCCAGGAGGAGATCGTGCCGGGAGCCAGGTTCAGGAGCCAGGTACGGGCGCCGTCCTTGAGCGCCATGGGGAACCAATTCGCCATGACCTTCTCGTCTCCGTTGGCGGCTACGATGCCCAGCTCGTAGAGCTACAGGAACTCCGCGAGGTCCGCTGTGCCATCGTAGTGGGGAGGAAGGTCAGGCTTGAACTTGCCCGGCCATGTGACGCCGCGCAGCTCGGGGGTGAAGGTGAGGCAGCCCACCGTGGCCACCGGCGCCCTTTGCTGGTGCTGGACTCGTTCTTGTGGGACACCACGCGCCGCCACTGGGAGCAGCACGGGGTTTTGTCGTGGAGGCGCTGGGGCGCGATCTTGGCGCGCCGGTGCTGGGAGCGCGCGAGCACCTTCCCGGGGACGCGGGATCTCTTGGCAGCTCCCTTCTTGCTGCGTAGGCGCCGGACATGGAGGGTCTCGCCCTGGGGCTGCACGCCATGGAGCCAAGGCACCTTCTTGGGGACGAGGCGGAGGAGGTGCCTCCTGATCCTCGCCCCCTGAACCAGACAGAGGGCGAGGCAGCGAGAGGGACCGCAAGGGGGAGCCCCCTGCGGCACTGACGAGCTCGGTGATGCGGGCGAGCCAGTCCTCGTAGAGGTCGTTGATGGGGCGATAGTGCAGGAGCTCCCGCGCCAAGAGCAGTGAGGCGTGCGCATCCATGGGTGCGCGACAGGCATGGGACGATGAGCCAGCTGGAGTCAGCAACGTGGTGGCGGTGCGGCCATCCCGCCGCAACGAGGGGTGCTGGGACGAGGCCTGCTGCTCATTCCCCGCCGGGCCGGTGGCGGCGTTGGCGGCGAGCGATGGGGAACGACGAGGGGCGCCGCCGACGGGCGCCGTCTGGGCGACGCGAGCGGCGTGAGCAGCCCGGTGCTCGGAGTGAGCCCGACAAGCGTCAGCCATGGACACGACGGAAGATCACACACGAACAGCGGAAGGAAGATTCCGGCGCACCCCTACCTGGCGCACCAAATGTCGGTTTTCGGGTTCCGCCAGACCCTTGAGGTTCGAACACTAGGGTGCATGCGGAGATCTCTCCCCTACCGATCTATGTCCGATCCTCTCGTGCGAACTAAGATGAAAATGATGAACAACACAAGAGACATGATGTTTATACTGGTTCGGGCCACCGTTGTGGTGTAATACCCTACTCCAGTGTGTGGTGTGGTGGATTGCCTCTGGGGCTGATGATGGACAGTACAAGGGAAGAACAACCTTGCGACAGGTGTTCTTGAGCTGGTGCGATGAACTGCTAGGGTGAGTTCATCGCCTCTCTCTCTCTCTGCTAGGGTTCTACCAGATCTTTCGATGTTCTTCGGGTGTCTAGATGTCTCTACTCTGTGGTGGCTAGCTCTAGTTATAGAGGCCCTGGGCCTCTCCCCAAATAATGAGCGGGAAGGGAGCCAACAATTGGCCATTTCGAAGGGGAACATCTAGTACAAGTTATCCTAACCAAAGGTGGTCTTCGGCTGCCAAAAGCACTTGCGATGACGTCGTCTTGGGCTCCACGGTGACCTCCGTCCTGCCGTCCGGCTGGTCTTGGTCTCGTTGCATCGGAATGGTAACCTTTGCCTGATGCCTTGGCCTGTGCTTGCCCCCTTTGCACCAAAGGGGAAAGAAGGACACTGCGCAGGCCGGCGCCCGCCTGGTCTCGATCGTCATGGCTTTCGTCACGGGTTCCTCGCGAGGTACCCCTGCCTTGATCTCTCCGCCTCCTCGTGAGCCTGCCTGATGAGGATGCCTCTGAGGAAGCTTCCTGTCGTCTGCCCCATGAGGCTTGGCCCCCTCGCGAGGGTCTTGAGCTTGAGCTGATGAAGATGGGCCGCGCTGGGCCCCTGCTTGAGCCACACCGCAGGCCGCAGGTAGGCAAGTCTGGGGACCCTCGTTCCCAGAACGCTGATAGATTATTTCAAATTGATCAATGTCAAGGCGGCGTACCAGACCAAAGAGCCTTTTATTTTGGCAAATCAAGCAACACAGATATTTTTCTTGGAAGACACATTTGCACGTAGCGATGACTGGAGAGTATTGCAAAGGTTTGAGCAAAGGAATTCGTTTAATAAAGTTGCACAACAAGACGATGCTTACACTGCTCCTGATGTACAAGATTCCAAAGATGTTCCTAATATCTTTGAGAACCATCACATCAATGATGCTGGCTAAAAGATTGCATGTCGTGCTATGGACATACAAGCATTGATCAAGAAGAAGCCAACGTTCGATGACATTGAGGATGAAGATGAAGATGACACTCTAGGGAATTACGATTCAGACTGATACACATGGCGAAGGAGTTGATGCTGCTGCTACGGATGATGATTAGATTGCTTTTGCCTGTCAGAAGACCTTTTTTATCTACTATGTGAAATTGTGTTTGCTATGACAACTGAAACCTGATGAACGTGTTGTTTAGTATTTTGCTATGAGAACATCACTTGTTATGTATGTTCATTTGTGTTTGGTGATTGTATGACGATTAAAACATGATGACATTATTATTTAGTTGTACTCATATTTGGCTGTGAAACTTGAATTTGATGACATAGTTTGTAGTTGGACTGCAATTTGCTCGACGTCTTCGAATGGGAACAAAGCTGACCTGACGGGGCCTATGCTATTTATTTATTTATGAGCAAAAAGGGACACCCCCCAATTTCTATTAATAGGAATCATTAGATGTTCACAACACTATGCCCAACCTGCTCCACATGTTTCATTCATTACTAGTTTCAGCAAAGTGCTCATGTCATAGCCACTGAATACATCACGAATGCTACATACACTACAAATAAAGAGACAATCATCCGACAGAGCACATCGATTTTGCCCATTATCTTCACAAGCTCTTTCATCTCCTCATTGCTATCAAGGCCGTTCAACAGCTATTGCTTGGCCATGATCAGGGAACTGCATCTTTAACCTTCTGCTCTGCATCTTCCTCTTCTGTCGTTCCTTCAGTTACTTGTCCAACACCCCAACCTGCTGGTATTGGGATTCCTCGGCTAACAAAATAATCAGCGTAGTTGAGTTCCCCCACATCAGCAACTTCCTAGAAATACAAATCACACGAATCTTCCCTTTTCTGCACGAATCAAATTGGAAGATCATCAACCAAACTATTAAGAAAAATCAGCAATTGAAAGTAGCAGAACAACACTTAAAAATATTATTACCCAATGATTCGGGCATTTGTAGAAGACTCGGCCAGGTTTGAGGATTGTGGTTGAGACACGACGGATGCCTCTGCGTGATTTGCAGCAGTGGCAGCACAGCAACGGCAGCGGGTTGCGATCAGCAACCGGCTGCGGTGCGTGTGCCGGCAGGGGTGTGATGATACCCACACGCGATGGTATGGGTGCCGACTTGGCGCATATCTGGTTGTTGCCTACTTAAGAGCGGGTGGACGAGCAGCCAGCGGACATGTTTGTTGTGGCCAGAGCTTTTGATGCTAGGCAGAGTAAGTAGAGAAGAGGAGAAGCAAATGTTGGATATGTCAGTTACATTACTTGCAGAGTAGAATAGCACCATATATAGTCATAGTCTGGGTTTGGATTCGAACCAGCTACAGGTGCACGTCTCTCTTTTTTCTAAAACTCAGCAACGTCTCTTTACTCGTACACTAGCTTGTAATGTACGCCTTCTCAAGTCTTTGATTTTCTTTCTTTTTTTGCGAGGAAGGACAGAGGACAAAATTGAAAGTTCCTGGGACTCGAACCCAAGACTCTCGGTTGAAAACCAGGGGTGCTATCACTTATGTGGCGAACGTTCCCTGGGTGGAGGATGGCAGACGAACGCATTTTCCTCGCAGTTTTAGTTGCGACGCAAGATCGAACGGTCGCAGTTTCGGGAATGTTATCAGGCGAACGAGCCCAGTTTTTCTTTTCTTCCTATATATAAAAAAGTATGCTAATTGGTGTCAGCTTAGTCAACAAATGATTGTGCCAACCTTGACCGTTGGATTGACATTCAACTATGTCGTGTTTCTTTAGTCTCCCTCCAGCCGCCAAAGCCAAACCAGCGCCGGCGGGACCGCCTGCTCCCGCCTCCCATGGCTGGCTGTGCTGCCGCGCATGCATCGTGGCCACATCACACCCTATAACTCTGGGCATCTTCCCCGGCTCATGTGCGTTCCCGTCCGAGGCCTCACCATTGTCCTCCGCCTTTGTTCGCTCGCCGCGGCGCCGCCCTCCGGTGTTGTCAACATGGTCAACAACCGAGAGGAATAAGGAGATGATTGTACATGGTGAGGATGATAGTAGGGACCCAGTAGCGTGTAGTAATTTTATTTTTTCGGGACGAAGAAGGGTATCAACTGCGTTGTTCGGGACCTATGGCCCGTCTGGCACATGACCAACCCAGTTTGTTTTTTTCCTTTCTGAAAATGGCTAGCCCAGCTATTTTGTTTTTTGCAGAATAACCAACATAGGCCTACTTGCTTTTCTACGCCCCGCTAGGCCGGAAATCTTTCAAGACGAGGAGGGATGTATTTTGCCTAGAAAATGGGCTATAAGTAATATTAAATGGGCTGTAAAATGAAAAAATACAGCAAATAGGCAATTAGTTCAAAAATACTTTTTTCTTTCAGATTTTGATATTTTAAATTTCATTGTTTTTGTGCGGGTAAAATTTCATTGGATTTAAATTAAGGTATGTTTAGTTTTAAAATTAATTTGAACCTGGCTAGAAATTTTGGGCTGTATGCTGTTTGGGACAGATTTGGAGGCTGACTTGTGGGTCTACTAGGTTGACGTGTATGAGTCCACAAATGATTCTAGCAGAAGTGACCGTTGGATGTTAATCCAACGGCCATGCTACTTCTTCAATATCTGATCTTCTTGCTCCAGCCGCCCAAACCAACGCCGGTGGGACAGCCTGCTCCCGCCTCCCGTGGCCGCCTGTGCTGCCGCACAGGCCGCACCGCCCCACCCTACTCCATTGCTGGCCAGGCCATGCCTCTACTCACCCACACCTCCTATTATTTTCCGGCGATGGCAACCGGACCACTAAACCCTCATACTCCCCACCGCGTGGGCAACCACTGCCAAGTCTTCCCCGGCTTCGTGTCGTTCCCTTCCTAGTCCTCGTCGTCGTACACCGCCCTGGTGCTCTCGGCGCGTCGTGGTCAACATGGTCAACGAACGACATCCATCAGACGTGGACTATACATGGAGAGGCTGACTGCTAGGTCCTTGGCCGCACACAAGGAAATGCCTCGTTATTACACACAAAATAATGATTCCTCCACCTAACATCTGGGACCCACCGGAAGGGCCTCTGTATTTCGTGAGAAAAACATTCCTCCCACTGACAGGTCGGACCCACCAAAAATATCTTCGCACGCAAGGAAGTGCCTCCTTATTACGCACAAAAAATGAATACTCCCCCTGCTAGCTGGGACCCAGCATAGTGGGAGGCTGACATGCGGGCCTACTAAGTTGATGGGGACGGAGGGCTTTTTCAACTTAGTCAATATGAATGATTCTAGCTCCAGTGACTATACAATGTCCATAAAATGGGCGTGGTGCTTCTTCAACCTCTGGTATTCATGCTCAAGCTGCCCAAAGCAGCGCCGGTCGTGCCTCCTGCTCCTGCCTCCCATGGCTGGCTGTGCTTCCGCGGGGGGCTCACCACTGTCGGTGTCAAAACCGACAGATCTCGGCTAGGGGGACCCGAACTGTGTGTCTAAGGATTGATGGTAACTGGACACAAGGGACATAATGTTTTACCCTGGTTCTGGCCCTCTTGATGGAGGTAATACCCTACGTCCTGCTTGATTGACATTGGTGAGTATAGGGGTTACAAGAGTGGATCTACCACGAGATTGTAATGGCTAATACCCTAATTAACTAGCATGCATGATTATGATTGCCTCTACGTACTAAACCATCCGATTTATATAGACACCGGAGGGGGCTAGGGTTGTACAGAGTCGGTTTACAAAGAGAGGAATATTCGTATCTGCATGCTAAGCTTGCCTTTCACGCCAAGGAGAGTCCCATCCGGACACGGGAGGAAGTCTTCTGTCTTGTATCTTCATGGCCCATTAGTCCGGCCCATGTCATATAGTCCGGACGCCCGAGGACCCCTTAATCCATGACTCCCTCAGTAGCCCCTGAACCAGGCTTTAATGACAATGTGTCCGGCATGCAGATTTTCTTCGGCATTGCAAGGCGGGATCCTCCTCCGAATACTTCAAAGTAGTCCTTGAACACAGAAAATGTGTCCATCTCTACAAGACAGGCACCACATATAGCTGCAAAGAGTGTAATATTTCACAAGTCCAATCTACTGACAACTTTTTGTGGCGAGACATTACGTCCCTGCCCGGTCATTATTTCAAACCATTTTTAGCTTCCTGCTCCATATTTCGAGGTGTGGTTTTCATTGGCACGTCTTGTCGAAGCAGAGATCATGTCCCCTTATCGCGGGATTCTCATCAATACGGGCGTGGGTAATCCAACCGCGCCATGTGCACGACCCTTAGGGAATAGGCAAGTTTTAAGGCCAGTGGGGAGGCGCTTGACATTCGCTGCCTATATAAGAGGATAAAGATCCATTCTTTCACCCATGCCTTCTTCCTCTCTGCCCATCCATTCTTCAGCTCTAGTGCCCAAGCTTCCATCCTTTCCGCCTCCAAAAAGCACTCCGACCATGTCCGGATCCGGAACGCAGGGCAAGTGTATGGCCCCCTCCATCACGGAGGGGAACATCCGGAGCTCCGGGAAGCGGGGTACTTGGCCCAAGGAATCGTCCACTGGCTTCTGGCCATGGGGCAGATCGTCCCCACCCCGGAGCCCAACGAGAGGGTGGTATTCATCCCCCACTTCATCTGTGGGTCAGGATTTCCCCTCCACCCCTTCGTCCCTGGACTCATGTTCTACTACGGGCTAGATTTCCATGATCTAGCCCCGAATTCTTTCCTCAACATCTCGGCATTCCTTCTCGTGTGTGAGGCCTTCCTCGGCATCCCACCCCACTTCGGACTATGGCTGAAGATCTTCAATGTGAAGCCGAAAGTGGTGGATGGTCAACACGCGGAGTGCGAAGGTGCCATGGTGAGCAAACTATCCAATGTCACATGGCCCACTGGCACCTTTGTGGAAACTGTCAAGGGGTGGCAGAAGCAGTGGTTCTATGTCAGTGAGCCCCGCGACACCACCTTGGCCGCGGCTCCCGAATTCAAGTCCGGCCCCCCAATGCGGCTTACCTCCTGGCTAGTAAAGGGCCTGGACTGGTCGTCGTCAGATGAGATATTGGCGCTGCAGGTGCGCGTCAAGAGCATGGTGGACAAGAACATCAAGCTCGTCAATGTGATCCAGGTGATGCTTTTTCACCGGATCCTTCCCTACCAAAGCCAGACTTGCCATCTGCGGGAGTTCGATCCGGCCAAGCACCAGACCTTGCGACAGTTCTTCGGGTCCACGCACGAAGATATCTGGAAGGTGCATTTCAAGGCCAGTCAGACGTGGCCGCAGACGTTTGAGGACCGCGGATAGGAACTGACCCATCTAGCCAGTCTGGTATGTTCTTCATACTTCAAGGTGTATCTCTTCCCGCGCATTCGAGGAAGATGTCTAAGTTACTCCATTTGTCTTTTCAGAACTGGATAAAGAAAGCATAGCGGATCCAGTGTCCGGCTCCGTTGCCTAAAAACCCAGCCATCCCACTCCTGATGAATATGTTGGTTCCGACGCCCTACCAGGCGTCGGAGAAGAAGGCCAAGAAGAAGGGCCAGGAGACAAGAAGCGGCCTCCGCCGTAGAGGCACTTCGGACGCAACATCCAAAGATGCCGAAACCCACTCCTCCCCTATCGAGAACGCGGAGGAGGAGTAAAGTAATTCTTCCCTCGAGGGGGGAAGGAAGAAAAGGGCGGCCTCCACGGATTCGGAGGCAGAGGCGTCCAAGAAAGGGAGGGTCTCCCCTACAGATCATTCCGAATCAGACATCGACAACAGAGTGACGCCCCGAGACCGTTGCGCCGCGTGTCTTCCAGTTATTCGCTATTGTTGTCTTGTCATCTGCTTGCGTGTTTCATCTTGCCATGTCATCATGTGCATTACATCATCATGTTTTCAAAACTTGCATCCGTCCGGTTTCTCCCAGTTCTTTCCGTTGTCCGTTCTGAGCCCACACACACATGCACGCGCCCGCGGCACGTCCGAAATATTATTTTATAAGTGGCTAGAAAATGTTCTCTAAATGGGATGAAAGTTGGTGTGCAGAGTTGTTTTGTTGTCAGTAGGCTGCCTGCCAAGTTTCATCGCATTCGGAGTTTGTTTGACGCCCCAACGGATAACAATAGCGACAATATAGTCGGTCAGACATCGGACGTTTTCGGTCT
Source organism: Triticum urartu (assembly GCF_003073215.2). Classification (NCBI taxonomy): domain Eukaryota; kingdom Viridiplantae; phylum Streptophyta; class Magnoliopsida; order Poales; family Poaceae; genus Triticum; species Triticum urartu. The sequence continues at coordinate 274,821,342 of NC_053025.1, forward strand.
CCGGAAACGATTGCTATGTTGCATTCCTCCTCTCTCTTCTCAGTCCAACCACACACTTGACCTCCTTTGCCTAACCACTCTTTCCACGTGCATCGACGTCTCGCGCGTGTCGGAAACTTACCCGAACCCGACCTGGGTTGTTGTTACCGATGGGTCCGGATCATCCCCAATCATCCCTAAAACATCTCCGTTTTGTTAATTGGACTTCCTAACCTATATTTTCTCGACCGCCCAATAACGATCAGATGGACCAGATTAGTCCCTAACCTAAATCCACCCGCTATATATATCACCAACCCTAAATTTGAGGAAAGTTGTCCCATCAATCCCGTCTCCGCCGCCGGCTGACCAACCCCACTCCTTCATCGGGACCTTGCCCGATCCAATCCAACAACAGCCGCCACCCGCCTTGGAATCCCCCTGATCAAATCCATCCATCTAGCCCATAGCAGTGCCTCCCCTTGGTGGCTCGATCCCCAGCAAGACGCAACAGAGCTCTGCAGCCCTCGCCGAGTGAGGGTGTCCAGGATTAGGGGGTCCTCGGACAGCCGGACTATATCCTTTGGTCGGACTATTGGACTATGAAGATACAAGATTGAAGACTTCGTCCCGTGTCCGGGTGGGACTCTCCTTTGCATGGAAGGAAAGCTTGGTAATTCGGATATGTAGATCTCCTCCCTTGTAACCGACTCAGTGTAACCCTAGCCCTTTCCGGTGTCTATATAAATCGTAGGGTTTAGTCCATAGGACAACAACAATCATACCATAGGCTAGCTTCTAGGGTTTAGCCTCTCCGGTCTCGTGGTAGATCAAATCTTGTAATACTCGTATCATCAAGATCAATCAAGCAGGAAGTAGGGTATTACCTCCATCGAGAGGGCCTGAACCTGGGTAAACATTGTGTCCCCCGCCTCCTGTTAACATCCGCCTTAGACGCATAGTTCGGGACCCCCTACCCGAGATCCGTCGGTTTTGACACTGACATTGGTGCTTTCATTGAGAGTTCCACTGTGCCGTCACAATCAAGGCTTGATGGCTCCTTCGATCATCGACAACGATACGATCCAGGGTGAGGTTTTCCTCCCCGGACAGATCTTCGTATTCGGCGGCTTCATACTGCGGGCCAACTCGCTCGGCCATCTAGAGCAGATCGAGAGCTACGCCCCAGGCCATCAGGTCAGGTTTGGAAGCTTGAACTATACCGCCGACATCCGCGGAGACTTGATCTTCGATGGATTCGAACCCATGTCAGGTGCGCCGCACAGGCACGATGAGCATGATTTAGCTCTGTCGTCGGACAGTGTCTGGGAGATCACACCTGTAACTACTCTGGCCCTGAATCCGGAACAGATTGCGCCGTCCGAGGACGGGTGGATGGACCCCTCCACGGAGGCCGCACACTCAGTGGCGATAGAGCCGAATACTGACTTCACCTCCTATGATACCTGTGTTGCCGGACACTAGGATTCGTCCCCGGCCACAGACTCTGAAACGCTCGCGTCCGTGCCCATCCAATCTGATTGGGCACCGATCATGGAGTTCACCTCCACGGATATCTTTCAGCACTCACCCCTAGGCAACGTGCTAAACTCATTACGGTCTCTCTCCTTGTCAGAAGACCCTTGGCCGAACTATGTCCGGCTCAAGTGGGAAGCGGACGGTGAAGAAATTCGTTCCCCACCCACCACCCACTTAGTAGCCACTGTCGACGACCTAACCGACATGCTCAACTTCGACTCCGAAGACATCTACGGTATTGCTACGTCTTGAGCTTGCATTGGTTTTCCCCGAAGAGGAAGGGATGATGCAGCAGAGTAGCGTAAGTATTTCCCTCAGTTTTTGAGAACCAAGGTATCAATCCAGTAGGAGCCCATGCTCAAGTCCCTCGTACCTGCACAAAGCGATAGCTACTCACAACCAACGCGATTAGGGGTTGTCAAGCCCTTCACTGTCACTTACGAGAGTGAGATCTGATAGATAGAATATTTTTGGTATTTTTGATATAAAGATGCAAAGTAAAAAGTAAAAGCAAAGTAAATAGCAAAGCAATATAAAAGTGATGGAGATTGATATGATGAGAATAGACCTAGGGGCCATAGGTTTCACTAGTGGCTTTTCTCAAGAGCATAAGTATTCTACGGTGGGTGAACAAATTACTGTTGAGCAATTGATAGAATTGTGCATAATTATGAGAATATCTAGGCATGATCATGTATATAGGCATCACGTCCATGACAAGTAGATCGAAACGATTCTGCATCTACTACTATTACTCCACTCATCGACCGCTATCCAGCATGCATCTACAGTGTTAAGTTAAAAACAGAGTAATGCCTTAAGCAAGATGACGTGATGTAGAGAGATAAATTCATGCAATATGAAATAAACCCCATCTTGTTATCCTCGATGGCAACAATGCAATACATGCCTTACTGCCCCTTCTGTCACTGGGTAAGGACATCGCAAGATCGAACCCAAAGCTAAGCACTTCTCCCATGGCAAGAACTACCAATCTAGTTGGCCAAACCAAGCGGATAATTCGAAGAGACTTGCAAAGATAACCAATCATGCATGAATTCAGAGAGGATTCAAATATTATTCATAGATAGACTTGATCATAAACCCACAATTCATCGGTCTCAACAAACACACCGCAAAAAGAATATTACATCAAATAGATCTCCAGGACAGAGGGGGAGAACTTTGTATTGAGATTCAAAGAGAGATAAGAAGCCATCTAGCTACTAACTATGGACCCGAAGGTCTGAGGTAACCTACTCACACTTCATCGGAGGGGCTAGGATGATGTAGAAGCCCTCCGTGATGACGGCCCTCTTCCGGCGGAGCTCCGAAACAGGCCCCAAGATGGGATCTCATGTTTACAGAAAGTTGCGGCGGTGGAATTAGGGTTTTGGCTCCTGTTCTGATCGTTTGGGGGTACGTGTGTATATATAGGAGGAAGGAGTACGTCGGTGGAGCACCGAGGGGCCCACGAGGCAGGGGGCGCGCCCTAGGGGGGGTGCCCCCCACCCTCGTGACCACCTCTTTGATCCCTTGCAGTAGGGTCCAAGTCTCCTGGATCACATTTGGCGAGAAAATCACGTTTCCAAAGATTTTATTCTGTTTGGACTCCGTTTGATATTCTGTTTATCCGAAACACTGAAATAGGCAAAAAAAACAGCAATTCTGGGCTGGGCCTCCGGTTAATAGGTTAGTCCCAAAAATAATATAGATGTGGAAAATAAAGCCCAATATATTCCAAAACAGTAGATAATATAGCATGGAGCAATCAAAAATTATAGATACATTGGAGACGTATCAGGCATCCCCAAGCTTAATTCATGCTCGTCCTCGAGTAGGTAAATGATAAAAAGAGAATTTTTGATGCGGAGTACTACTTGGCATAATTTCAATGTAAATCTTCTTAATTGTGGTATGAATATTCAGATTAGAAATATTCAAGACAAAAGTTTATATTGACATAGAAAATAATAATACTTCAAGCATACTAACAAAGCAATTATGTTTTCTCAAAATAACATGGCCAAAGAAAGTTATCCCTACAAAATCATATAGTCTGGCTATGCTCCATCTTCCCCACACAAAGTATTTAAATCATGCATAACCCCGATGATAAGCCAAGCAATTGTTTCATACTCCAAATTTTTCAAAACTTTTTCAATTTTCACGCAATACATGAGCGTGAGCCATGGATATAGCACTATAGGTGGAATAGAATGGTGGTTGTGGAGAAGATAAAAAAAAGAGAATATAGTCTCACATCAACTAGGCGTATCAACGGGCTATGGAGATGCCCATCAATAGATATCAATGTGAGTGAGTAGGGATTGCCATGCAACGGATGCACTAGAGCTATAAATGTATGAAAGCTCAACAAAAGAAACTAGTGGGTGTGATCCAACTTGCTTGCTCACGAAGACCTAGGGCAATTTGAGGAAGCCCATCATTGGAATATACAAGCCAAGTTCTATAACGTAAAATTCCCACTAGTATATGAAAGTGACAACATATGAGACTCTCTATATGAAAAACATGGTGCTACTTTGAAGCACAATATATGAGACTTGCTATATCATGGTGCTACTTTGAAGCACAAGCGTGGAAAAAAGGATAGTAGCATTGCCCCTTTTTATTTTAAATTTTTTGGGGCCTTCTCTCTTTTTTTTCTTTGGCCTTGCTTTTTTGGGGACAATGCTCTATTGAATGATGATCATCACACTTCTATTTATTTACAACTCAATGATTACAACTCGATAATAAAACAAAGTATGACTCTATATGAATGCCTCCGGCGGTGTACCGGGATATGCAATGAATCACGAGTGACAAGTATGAAAGAATTATGAACGGTGGCTTTGCCACAAATACTATGTCAACTACATGATCATGCTAAGCAATATGACAATGATGGATGTGTCATGATGAACTAGATGGTGGAAAGTTGCATGGCAATATATCTCGGAATGGCTATGGAAATGCCATAATAGGTAGGTATGGTGGCTGTTTTGAGGAAGGTATATGGTAGGTGAATGATACCACCGAAAGTTGCGCGGTATTAGAGAGGCTAGCAAGGGTGGAAGGGTGATAGTGCGTATAATCCATGGACTCAACATTAGTCATAAAGAACTCATATACTTATTGCAAAAATTTAGAAGTTATCAAAGCAAAGTATTACGCGCATGCTCCTAGGGGGATAGATTGGTAGGAAAAGACCATCGCTCGTCCCCGACCGCCACTCATAAGGAAGACAATCAATAAATAAATCATGATCCGACTTCCTCACATAACGGTTCACCATATGTGCATGCTACGGGAATCACATACTTCAACACAAGTATTCTTTAAATTCACAACTACTCCACTAGCATGACTTTAATATTATCACCTCCATATCTCAAAACAATTATCATGCTTCAATCTTTTCTTAGTATTCAACACACTCAAAAGAAAGTTTCACAAATCTTGAATACCAAGCATATTATTATTAGGCAAATTGCCATGCTATTAGGAGACTCTCAAATTAATTTAAGTGAAGCATGAGAGATCAATAGTTTCTTTAAGACATATCCACCACGGTGCTCTAAAAGATCTAAGTGAAGCACATAGAGCAAAATTATAATGCTCAAAAGATATAAGTGAAGCACATAGAGAAAAATTATCTAGCTCAAAAGATATAAGTGAAGCACACAGAGCAAAATTATCTAGCTCAAAAGATATAAGTGAAGCACATAGAGCAAAATTATCTAGCTCAAAAGATATAAGTGAAGCACATAGAGTATTCTATCAAATTTTAATTCATGTATGGCTCTCTCAAAAGGTGTGTACAGCAAGGATGATTGTGGCATACTAAAAAACAAAGACACAAGTAATACAAGACGCTCCAAGCAAAACACATATCATGTTGGTGAATAAAAATATAGCTCCAAGTAAATTACCGATGGAAGTGGACGAAAGAGGGGATGCCTTCCGGGGCATCCCCAAGCTTTGACTCTTTGGTGTCCTTGGATTATATTGGGGGTGCCATGGGAATCCCCAAGCTTAGGCTCTTGCCACTCCTTGTTCCATGATCCATCAAAATAATTCACCCAAAACTTGAAAACTTCACAACACAAAAGTCAAAATAGAAAACTCGTGAGCTCCGTTAGCGAAAGAAAACAAAAGACCACTTCAAGGTACTGTAATGAACTCATTCTTAATTTATATTGGTGTTAAAAGTAATGTATTCCAACTTCTCTATGGATTATAAACTATTTTACTAGCCATAGATTCATCAAAATAAGCAAACAACGCACGAAAAACAGAATCTATCAAAAACAGAACAGTCTGTAGTAATCTGTAGCTAGCACAAGATCTGGAACCCCAAAAATTCTAAAATAAATTGCTGGACGTGAGTAATTTATCAAATAATCATCTGAAAAAAGAATTAACTAAATAGCACTCTCCAAATAAAAATGACAGCAGTTCTCATGAGCACTAAAGTTTCTGTTTTTTACAGCAAGTTCAACAAGACTTTCCCCAAGTCTTCCCAACGGTTCTACTTGGCACAAATACTAATTAAACACAAAAAACACAACCAAAACAGAGGCTAAATAATTTATTTATTACTAAGAAGGAGAAAAAAGCAAGGAAAAAAATAAAATTGGGTTGCCTCCCAACAAGCGCTATCGTTTAACGCCCCTAGCTAGGCATAACAAACAAGGATAGATCTAGGTATTGCCATCTTTGGTAGGCAATTCTTCAATTAGGCATCTACCATCTTTAGGAATTTCTTTCTATTTATTAATTATCAAATGTTTAGGCACAAGATCAAAAAATTCATTTGTAATAAATGGTTCTTTAATGGTAGCAAAAAGATTGGGATGAATACTTATAGATTTAAGATCAGCAGTTTCCTTACTAGATGATTCACCCTTATTTTTAGGAACATACATAAGCTTGGAAATTTTAGTAGGAGGACTAGGAGTATTTTTTGCGGAAGAAAAAGCGGTTCCCAAATTTGCAATGATACCCTCAAGATTATCAATTCTAGTAGAATCTAAGTTCATCTTCTACGTAACTATGGGTTCCTTTTCCTTAATATTTTTCAATGTCATTCCTACCTTAGATCCATATTGAGTAATTTGATCGTGGATCTTTTTATCTAGATTTTCAATTGATTCAATAGTAGCAACTTTATTTTCAATAATTTCAAGTCTTTGCATAACATGCTCCAAAGTTAACATGGTTCCATTAACCAAAAGAGGTGGTGAGCCAAATAAATCTATCATAGCATTATAAGAATCAAAAGTATGGCTACCCAAGAAGTTCCCTCCGGTAATGGTATCGAGGATATATCTATACCAAGGATTAACACCTACGTAAAAATTGTGAAGAAGAACTAAGGTAGATTGTTTCCTGGTAGATCTATTTTGAGCATTACAAATTCTATGCCAAGCATCTTTTATATTTTCTCCCTCCCTTTGTTTAAAATTTAGAACTTCACTCACGGGAGACAAAGGAGAAGATAAGAGACTAGCCATGATGACAAGCAAACAAACTAGCACATGAGCAAACAAAAAGGCAAGTGGACAAAAAGAGGCAAATCGAGAGGGAGGATGGAGAGAGAGAGGGCGAATAAAACGACAAGGGTGAATTAGGGGGAGAGGAAAACAAGAGGCAAATGGCAAATAATGTAATGTGAGAGATAGGGATTGTGATGGGTACTTGGTATATTGACTTTTTGCGTAGACTCCCCGGCAACGGCGCCAAAAATCCTTCTTGCTACATCTTGAGCTTGTGTTGGTTTTCCTCGAAGAGGAAGTGATGATGCAGCAGAGTAGCGTAAGTATTTCCCTCAGTTTTTGAGAACCAAGGTATCAATCCAGTAGGAGCCCATGCTCAAGTCCCTCGTACCTGCAGATAGCGATAGCTACTCGCAACCAACGCGATTAGGGGTTGTCAAGCCCTTCACTGTCACTTACGAGAGTGAGATCTGATAGATAGAATATTTTTGGTATTTTTGATATAAAGATGCAAAGTAAAAAGTAAAAGCAAAGTAAATAGCAAAGCAATATAAAAGTGATGGAGATTGATATGATGAGAATAGACCTGGGGGCCATAGGTTTCACTAGTGGCTTCTCTCAAGAGCATAAGTATTCTATGGTGGGTGAACAAATTACTGTTGAGCAATTGATAGAATTGTGCATAATTATGAAAATATCTAGGCATGATCATGTATATAGGCATCACGTCCGTGGCAAGTAGATCGAAACGATTCTGCATCTACTACTATTACTCCACTCATCGACCGCTATCCAGCATGCATCTAGAGTATTAAGTTAAAAACAGAGTAACGCCTTAAGCAAGATGACATGATGTAGAGATATAAATTCATGCAATATGAAATAAACCGCATCTTGTTATCCTTGATGGCAAAGATACCATACGTGCCTTGCTGCCCCTTCTGTCACTGGGTAAGGACACCGCAAGATCGAACCCAAAGCTAAGCACTTCTCCCATGGCAAGAACTACCAATCTAGTTGGCCAAACCGAACGGATAATTCGAAGAGACTTGCAAAGATAACCAATCATGCATAAAAGAATTCAGAGAAGATTCAAGTATTATTCATAGATAGACTTGGTCATAAACCCACAATTCATAGGTATCAACAAACACACCGCAAAAAGAAGATTACATCGAATAGATCTCCACGAGAGAGGGGGAGAACTTTGTATTGAGATTCAAAGAGAGAGAAGAAGCCATCTAGCTACTAACTATGGACCCAAAGGTCTGAGGTAAACTACTCACACTTCATCGGAGGGGCTAGGATGATGTAGAAGCCCTCCGTGATGACGGCCCTCTTCTGGCGGAGCTCCGGAACAGGCCCCAAGATGGGATTTCGTGGATACAGAAAGTTGCGGCAGTGGAATTAGGGTTTTGGCTCCTGTTCTGATCATTTGGGGGTACGTGTGTATATATGGGAGGAAGGAGTACGTCGGTGGAGCACCGAGGGGCCCACGAGGCAGGGGGCACGGCCTAGGGGGGCGCCCCCACCCTCATGACCACCCCTTTGATCCCTTGCAGTAGGGTCCAAGTCTCCTGGATCACGTTTGGCGAGAAAATCACGTTTTTGAAGATTTTATTCCGTTTGGACTGCGTTTGATAGTCTGTTTATCCGGAACACAGAAATAGGCAAAAAACAGCAATTCTGGGTTGGGCCTCCGGTTAATAGGTTAGTCCCAAAAATAATATAAAAGTGGAAAATAAAGCCCAATATGTTCCAAAACATTAGATAATATAGCATGGAGCAATCAAAAATTATAGATACGTTGGAGACGTATCAGGTATGGATGACGATGCGGGAGACGAACAGGAACCACCGCCCACAGGGCGCTGGACTGCCACCTCATCGTATGATATATACATGGTGGACACCCCCAAAGAAAGCGATGGCAATAAGGCAATGGAGGATAATCCCCCCGAGATGCAATCCAAGAACCGGCGTCATCGGCGCCGCCCTAAGCCCCGTCATAGAAAAATAGTGATACCGACACAGGAGACAATAACGCTGCAAATAGTGTCGTAGACAAAGACAATCCCCTCCAGCCAGGCTTTGAGCAGGAGGATGGGCAAGCCAGCCCTAAGGAACAAGAATCAGAGGATGACAATTACATGCCTCTCTCCAAAGACGAGGTGAGCCTCTGCAACGAAGAATTTATCGTGCCTGAGGATCCCGTCAAACAGGAGCGCTTCAAGCGCCGGCTTATTGCCATAGCAAAAGCCTGAAGAAAAAGCAACAACAGCTTCAAGCTGAGCAAGATCTACTAGTGGATAGATGTACTAAGGTCTTGGCAGCCGAGGAACACGAACTCGAGCGCCCAATCAAAAGTTTCCAAAGCGCAGGTTGCAACCCCAACTCGAAGAGGAAGCATTAAAGTCGGCGCTTCCAGCATATGATGCGGCAAACCGGCCACCTCGTGGCCAGGACAAAGTGGCATATAAGCCCGAAGTCCAGCCAGCACCCCGTCACCAGTCAAAAAAAACAGCAAGGCCCGGGGTAACACGCAGGACCTGCGAGACGTATTGGAAAACAAAGTAGGAGTGGGTGACCTTTCGGGAAGTTTGACCACGGAGTGTGAGTTGACCTAAGATTAAGCCATAGTGACCCGAGATTAAGAAAAAAACAAAAAAAAATTGAAAAAAAAATTCTGAAAAAAATTTAGAAAAAAAATTGTTAGTAATGGCGCACTTCTATGTGGTGCGTCATTACTAAGTCAGATAGTAATGGCGCACCAGATAGGCATAGTAATGGTGCACTATAGGTGCGCCATTACTATCTGGGATACTAATGGCGCACCAGAGGTGCGCCATTACTATTTTGTTACTAATGGCGTGATAATAGTGGCGCACCTGTAGTGCGCCATTAATGGCAAAAACAGGTGCGCCACTAATTAGCCTTTTCCAAGTAGTGACCCTGGCACATCGGAGGCCAGAGACAGCAACGGCAAGCCACGTCTCAACAGATACAAGCGCCGCAACAACTGCGATAACGCCAAAGACACGGCAGTCAATGCCAGATTCAGTGGCTCTAAATCCGGTTTGTGGAAAAAGCCGTTCAAAAGAAACAATATGGGCCTGTCTAGCTCGACCGCTCGTGTCAAATTCACGGCACCCCCGATAAGCCAGCCAACCACACCAACAGAGAATGTTGGGTGTTCAAACAGGCCGGCAAGTTGAATGCCGAAAGCAAGGAAAAGGGGCTGCATAGTGACGACAAGGAGGAGCCCCGGCCGCCGAACACAGGAGGACAGAAGAAATTTCCTCCCCAAGTGAAAACGGTGAACATGATATACGCAACCCATATCCCCAAGCGGGAATGGAAGCATGCACTCAGGGACGTCTACGTGATTGAGCCAGTCGCCCCAAAGTTCAACCCATGGTCTTCTTTTCCGATCACTTTTGATCACAGGGACCACCCCACTAGTATCCGTCATGGTGGTTCTGCCGCATTGGTCCTTGATCCTATCATTAACGGATTCCACCTCACTCAAGTCCTTATGGACGGTGGCAGCAGCCTGAACCTGCTTTATCAGGATACGGTGCGCAAAATGGGTATAGACCCCTTGAGGATCAAACCCACAAAACCACATTCAAAGGTGTCATACCAGGTGTAGAGGCCTGTTGCACAAGCTCAATCACAGTGGAAGTGGTCTTCGGATCTCTGGATAACTTCCGAAGCGAAGAGTTAATCTTCGATATCGTCCCCTTCCGCAGTGGCTATCACGCACTACCCGGATGAACCGCATTCGCTAGATTCAATGCGGTACCGCATTACGCATACCTCAAGCTCAAAATGCCAGTACCTCACGGGGTTATAACAGTTAACGGAAACACAAAACACTCGCTCCGCACGGAGGAGCACACTGCGGCCCTTGCAGCAGAAGTGCAAAGCAGCCTTTCGAGGCAAACTGCCAATTCGGCGACAAGGTCCACAGACACATTCAAGCGAGTCCGGAATAACCTGCAACAGAATCACCAAGCGCGTTCAGAGATCGCCTAGCAATTTGGCCTCCGTCCTAGTCCCAGTCAAGCAATGAAATTTGCGCCGCGCGTACATAACTACGCACTAAAGATACCATGGGTATAGGCGGAGGCACGACTATGGCACGTCCCACAATGCGGTTCAACCGCCTCAGGACCAGTATATCTTTATCATTTTCTTCCTTTCAGGACCCTATTCTATGGAGGCCCTCTCCGATAGCTAGATCATCGGACCCATCACGGGAGGGAAGCACCAAGGGAGCAAGAAGCTTTGACGTACAAGGGAATCCCCAGGTGGTCTCTCATACCGATCGTTATACCTGTTTTACATACCCGCACGCAGCTCGCCCTTGGATCAGACATGTCAGATAGTCCTATTTTTTCTCATTGTACTACTTATACACATATGCTTTGACGTATCCTATAAATAACAATGCACATCGTCAGCTTATTATTACATTTCTTCTTCATCTTCTTCTTTTTTCTTCCTTGTTTGTCTATTCACGACAAGTTGCTCCCATACATTCTGGTACGTTCAGTATGCCAGGGGCTTCAGTGTACCCCATAACACGGCAAGAAAAGTCCGAACACTTTCGAAAGTGCGGCACCCCGAACTTATAGCATTATATGCATCAGCTCCGAATCATGTCTTGGGTCAATAGTTGGGTTTGCCCGGCTCCCATGTTTTGGTGCCTTATGGTCCGCTATATAGGCTAAGGTAGCACTTGGAGAACTATTGTGATTGTGTCCCGGTTCTTCTGGATGAGCACCTCAGTAGAGAAAGCCGAAAACTGACTGTCATGATGCGGCGAGAGCTGGTCGCTGTTCGAGAGGTCCCAAATACCTAAAGATTTTTTCCGCTTCAGGCGAGAAGTTGGCCTTGTCCGATTTAGGCGTTCATAGCGCCCCAAGTTCGGCCTTCCGAATACTAGGGGCTTCACCAAAATTTAAAATTGTAGACTTCTATGGCTAAGTGAGAGTGATCCGATTGCCTGGTTTGTTGTGCTGAACACCTCCTTTGAAGGACCCAAATCTGGGATAAAGAGTGATCAGATTTATCCCGAACACCTCAGTACTAGCTACATGGGGGCAGAAGCCGATGACTAGCCAACTCTCATATTTTATAAACGGCCGCACAGAAGGTAATATTTCAAATCAACAAGCGTAATATAGTGCAGATGAACTCGTTTTCATATTACAGGATCACATGAGTACATTCATTCAAATATTACATCCTTAGAACATTCCTCCGCCACAAGGCGGGCACCCTTCAGGATGCTGTCATAATACTTTTCGGGGCGGCGATGCTCCTTGCCCTCCGGCGGCCCCTCCTTCACCAGCTTCTCGACGTCCATCTTCGCCCAGCGCACTTTTGCTTGGGCAAAAGCCCTGCGCACCCTCAATGCAGACGGACCGCTTTATGACTTCAAGCCATGGGCAGGCATTCACAAGACGCCTCACCAGACCGAAGTAGCTGCCAGGCAGGGGCTCACCAGGCCACATCCAGACAATGAGCCCCTTCATGGCCTGTTCGGCTGCCTTGTGGAGCTCGACCAATTGCCTCAACTAGTCGCTCAAGGGCATCGGATGTTCGGTCCCAGTATACTGAGACCAGAACAACTTCTCCGTCGAGCTCCCTTCCTCAGTCCGGTAAAATTCCGCGGCATCGGACACACTGCGGGGAAGATCTGCGAACGCTCCTGGAGAGCTCCGAACTCGGGTAAGTAAAAGGAAAGTTTCCTTCACATGCTTGCTTTGCATAATGAATTCCTTACCCGCCACTATCTTCTGGACCGCCTGATGCTCCTAGAGGGCCTTGTGGGCTTCGGCCTTGGCATTTTTTGCGTTCTCAAGGGCCTTCGCAAGCTCAGACCCTTGCGTCTTATAGTCACGCTCCAAGGACTCGTATTTTTTGACGAAATCCTGGAGCTCTTGCTGCACCTCGTCGACTCGAGCCTCTTGCTTCTTGTGCTCGGTGCGCTCCTTGGCCGCTTTGTCTTCGGCCTCGGACAGCGCCTCCTTCATGGCCGCTACTTCGGTCGTGGCCCCTAGCAAAATTCATGATGATCCTGTGACTTAACAACCACATTCTTTTTTTATTCCTTATCAATATACGGACGGGTATTACTTACCTTTGTTCTCTTCGAGCTGCCTCTTGGTAAGGCCGAGCTCTTTTTTGGACCGCTCAAGGTCCCACTTTAGTACGGAGACCTCCGCAGTGCGAGAGGCATCGACCAGCAGCGAAGCCTGCTTATTAACATAAGACACATTCTGATTAGACACCTGTGATTATTATTTGATCCTCTATTCGTCCTTTCTTTGTGAACGCCAAACAGACCATCAGGGGCTACTCTCTATGGTATAACATTTTCTTATAAATAGATTACTTACCTCAAAGCCTGTTAGGAGGCTGGCACAGGCTTCAGTCAGTCCGCTTTTAGCGGACTGAACCTTCTCTACCACCGCACTCATGACAGTGCGGTGCTCTTCGTCAATGGAAGCGCCACGAAGCGCTTCCAGCAAGTTGTCCGGTGCCTCTGGATGGACAGAGGCCATCGGCACAGACGGCTCGCCCCCCTTAGTGAGGGGTCGCCCGGCAGAGTCCGGAACCACTGGAGGTTCCGGCGTAGTATTCGACCGGGGGCCGGACTTGCTGCCCCCGTCATTAGGGCCCATGGGAGCCTTGCCTCCCATGCGCGCGGTGTCTGGGAGGTCGCCTTGGGGCGCCCCCAGAACTACCTTCCCTTGGCTTGGTGCCCTTTGGGACAACACCTCAGCGTCGTCCGTAGGGCGGGGGAGGAGGCGGTCGGGAGCAAATCACTGTTCATCTCCGACAGGCCCAGAGACCCATCCGAAGAGGATATGTCGAGACGGTCCTTGGGTGGGCTACATGATCATGTTCGGCATGATAAGAAACAATAAAATGAAATATACCAGAACTGTTATGGTATCCGGATACTTACGACTTCGCCAGGGGCTTGCCCTTGGGCAACCACTCCTCGTCGTTGAACATGGCCGTGGTGGAGCGGTCCGGACGGAGGGCTCTTCCCTTCTTGGACCCTTCGGCCTCCTCGGATGGGGCGGCCTTCCTTTTCTTATCTCCCCCGGCTGGAGGGGGAGAATTTTCCTCTTCTTCCTCGTCTTCGTGGGAGGAGGGTGTCTCGGTGTTATCGGACAATGAGTCCGATACAACCTTGCGCGGGAGACCTTTCCTGGTCCCCGCGGCCTTCTTCTTGGCTTTCTTCTCCGGCGCCTCATAGGGCGCCGGAACCAGCATCTCCGTCAGGAGAGTACTTGCTGGATCTTCGAGCAGTGGGGCCGGACAGTCGATCTGCTCCGCTATCGCAACCCATTCCTGTCAAATAATGTGGAGGCTCAGATCCCTTACATAATTATACTAGGGAAAGAAATGCCTTATGAGATATAAGCAGCTTACCAGATTAGCAGGGCGCTTTGCGCCGAGTCCACAGTCGTCGGTAAGGGGAGGAGGTACCTCGGTAGACTTAAACAACACCCTCCAGATGTCCTGGTGCATCGTGTAGAAGAGCTCTCGCAGCGTCTGGTGCCTTGTCGAGTCGAACTCCCACATACTGAATGCCCGTCTTTGACACGGGAGGATCCGGCAGAAGAGCATGACCTGGACCACGTTGACAAGCTTGATTTTCTTGCTTATCATGTTTTTAACACAATTCTGGAGTCCGGTGAGCTCCACCAATGAACCCCAAGATAAGCCCTTCTCCTTCCAGGAGGTTGGCCGCATGGGGATGCCGGATCGGAATTCAGGGTCCGCTGCCCAATTGGTGTCGCGTGGCTCGGTGATGTAGAACCACCCCGATTGCCACCCCTTCACGGTCTCCACATAGGAGCCTTCGAGCCAGGTGACGTTGGGCATTTTGCCCACCATGGCGTCTCCGCACTCCGCTTGCTGGCCGACCACCACCTTCGGTTTAACATTGAAGGTCTTCAGCCACAGGCTGAAGTGGGGCTTGATGCGGACGAAAGCGTCGCACACGATGATAAATGCCGAGATGTTGAGGATGAAATTGGGGGCCAGATCATGGAAGTCCAGCCCGTGAACAAATGGGTGGAGGGGAAATCCCAGCCCGCGGACGAAATTGGTAAGGAATACAACCCTTTCATGGGGCTCGGGGGTAGGAACGATCTGCCCCGCGCCTGGGAGCCGGTGCGCGATATCTGCGGCCAGGTATCCGGCTTCCCGGAGCTTCGTGATGTTCTCCTCCATAAAGGAGGAGACCATCCACTTGCCTCCCGCTCCAGACATGTTCGGAGTGTTTTTGCAGAGAAGATGCAAACTTGGGCGCTGGAGCTCGAGTGCGCGAGAATGGATAGGCAGGGAAGAAGAAGGCGTGGGTAAAAAGAGGAGTCCTTATCCCTTTATAAGGGCGGTAGAGACTGCATGCCTCCCCACTTGCATGGTAAAACTCGCTTATTCCCCAAGCGTCGTGATTGATGGCGCAGTTGGGTTACCCACGCCCGTATTGATGAGTATCTCGGGATAAGGGGACACGATCTCTGCTTCGACAAGACATGCCAAGAAAACCGCCTCGCAATATGTGCAGTAGCTGGTTGAGAAAACGGTTCAAATAATAACCGGGGCCATGGCATGATGTCACGTTATGAAAAGTTGTTAGCAGATTAGATTTGTGGAAATATTATACTCTCTATGGTGGTATGTGGAATTTGTTTTGCAAAGCCAGACACTATCCTTGTGTTTAAAATCTTCTATGGAGTATTCGGAGGAGGAACCCGCCTTGCAATGCCGAAGACAATCTACGCGCCAGACTCATCGTCATTGAAGCCTGGTTTAGGGGCTACTGAGGGAGTCCTAGATTAGGGGGTCCTCGGACAGCCGGACTATATCCTTTTGCCGGACTGTTGTACTATGAAGATACAAGATTGAAGACTTCGTCCCGTGTCCGGGTGGGACTCTCCTTTGTGTGGAAGGCAAGCTTGGTAATTCGGATATGTAGATCTCCTCCCTTGTAACCAACTCTGTGTAACGCTAGCCTCTTCCGGTGTCTATATAAACCGGAGGGTTTAGTCCGTAGGACAACAACAATCATACCATAGGCTAGCTTCCAGGGTTTAGCCTCTTCGATCCCGTGGTAGATCAACTCTTGTAATACTCGTATCATCAAGATCAATCAAGCAGGAAGTAGGGTATTACCTCCATCGAGAGGGCCCGAACCTGGGTAAACATTGTGTCCCCCGCCTCCTGTTACCATCCGCCTTAGAGGCACAGTTCGGGACCCCTACCCGAGGTCCGCCAGTTTTGACACCGACACCGAGCTCCTTGAGCCCTGCTTAGAACAGCCAAGCCGCCGGAGCTCCATTCCCTCCGCGTCCACTCCATCCCCTGCCTTGCATGCCTCCTCTCTGCACCCCCCTCGCCGAGTTCTGCCTTCCTTAGCATGGAGACCCATGCCACTGCAACCACCATGGCGCTCGGTCTCGTGCAGCTTCTCTAGGCCACCTCCCCATGCTCCTCCACCACGCTTCGTCGTTTGGCAACCGGCACTGCCGCCGGTGACCACGTCCAGCCAGCCAGCGCTGGATCCCTTCCTCCTGACCTCCTCTTCCCCTGCTTCTTCCTTCTCATTCCCATCCCTGTCTTTCTCTCATGCTCTCTCTCTCTCCCAGTTATAGGAACGATGCCATGGCCGCCGCCTCAATTCCTGCCACTACCGGATTCCCTGTCGCCGTCGTCTTCATCGATTCCTGGCAAGGATGGCGCCCCTCCAGTTCGCCGTCGCTGCGCCAAGTCCCACTGCCGCCCCGCCATTGACCTTCAGCGCATCGTTCTGCCCCCGTCGAGTAGAGAACGAGTTGTAGCAGCTCGCCTGCTCATCCCTATTGACCCGCACCGCGCCCCGTCCACCTCCTCGTTCGATCCGCGCAAGGCCCAGCGTGCCCCTCCCAGGCCGCCTCCTCCACAGATCTGGGCCAAAGCCCTTGGTGAGGCCCCTGCTTCTCCTTTGTTTTTTTCTTTTTTATTTCCTTTTTCTAATCTGTTGGCCCATGTAGTTTTTTTAGGTTCTATGAATTTACCCCTTTTTCCAGTGTTTTGCAGAATAAACCCTCATGTTCATGCATTTCATAACTCCACAACCGTGCAGCAGTTTAAAATGTTTTATATATGTAACTTGCTTAGAATTTTGTCTAGTTTCATAATTTCCAACTTTCATGCATGTTAAAAATGTTTAAATTGCTTTTTTCTTTCTTTTGCTCCAAATGCCATGCTAAAATGATTTAATTCATAACTAATCAACTGTAGCTCTGATTTAAATAATCTTTATATGTAAATGGGGTAGAAAAATGCATAGATTAACATGGTGACTTTACTTTGCATGTTTAAAAACTCAAAAATATGGTTTAGGGCATAACAATACCAAATCTAAAATATGAACATGAGGATTTCCCGAAAGTGTTGTTTGTTATTTCTGGTCTCATTTAAACTTGACTAGATAGTTAGTTTAATTATGCTTCACCTCTTGCCATGTTAATCAACATTTAATATTTTTGGGTACATAAACGAGATCAAACTAAATAACTTGAATGTGGTATTCCGTCAATATGCAACTCATTGCATATTGAGCTCCACTTGATTTGTAGTATTGTTTGTACATTTTGCCATGCCATGCTTCTTTTAACCGGACATGCATCATACTTGATTGTGCATCATGCCATGTTTATGTGATGGTTGTTCACCATGATGTTTGCTCCTTTCCGGTGTTGCTTATTCTTGTTAGTTCTAGTAACGTCGTGTTTGTGAGGATCTGTTCGACTACGTCCGTTTGTCTTCTTCATGGACTCATTCTTCTTCCTCGCGGGATCTTAGGCAAGATGACCATACCCTCGAAATCACTTCTGTCTTTGCTTGCTAGTTGCTCGCTCTATTGCTATGCCATGCTACCTACCACTTTCTTTTGTCATGCCTCCCATATTGCCATGTCAAGCCTCTAACCTACCTTCCTAGCAAACCGTTGTTTGGCTATGTTACCACTTTTGCTCAGCCCCTCTTTTAGCGTTGCTAGTTGTAGGTGAAGATGAAGTTTGTTCCTTGTTGGAACATGGTTATGTTGGGATATCACAATATCTCTTATTTAATTAATGCATCTATATACTTGGTAAAGGGTGGAAGGCTCGACCTTATGCCTGGTGTTTTGTTCCACTCTTGCCGCCCTAGTTTCCATCATACCGGTGTTATGTTCCATGATTTTGTGTTCCTTACGCGGTTCGGTGTTATGGGAACCCCTTGACAGTTCGCTTTGTATAAAACTCCTCCAACAAGGCTCAACCTTGGTTTTACATTTGTCTAACAACCTATTACCCTTTCCTTGGGTCGGTCAACCCGAGGGTCATCTTTATTTTAACCCCCCGGGCCAGTGCTTCTCTAAGTGTTGGTCCGAACTAGAGCCCCTTGCAGCGCCACCTCGGGAAAACTTGAGGTTTGGTTTTAGTTGTACGGATTGCTCATCCGGTGTTGCCCTGAGAACGAGATATGTGCAGCTCCTATCGGGATTGTCGGCACATCAGGGTGCTTTGTTGGTCTTGTTTTACCATTGTCGAAATGTCTTATAACCGGGATTCTGAGACTGATCGGGTCTTCCCGGGAGAAGGAATATCCTTAGTTGACCATGAGAGCTTGTGACGGGCTAAGTTGGGACATCCCTGCAGGGTTTGAACTTTCGAAAGCCGTGCCCGCGGTTATGTGGCAGATGGGAATTTGTTAATATCCGGTTGTAGAGAACTTGACACTTAACTTAATTAAACTGCATCAACCGCGTGTGTAGCCGTGATGGTCTCTTTCCGGTGGAGTCCGGGAAGTGAACACGGTTCTTGTGTTATGCTTGAACGTAAGTAGTTTCAGGATCACTTCTTGATCACTTCTAACTTCTCGACCGTTGCGTTGCTTCTCTTATCGCTCTTATTTGCGTATGTTAGCCACCATATATGCTTAGTGCTTGCTGCAGCTCCACCTTATTACCTTACCCTACCCATAAGCATAAATATAATTGATCTCGTGGGTGTGAGATTGCTGAGTCCTCGTGACTCACAGGTACTTCCAAACAGTTGCAGGTGCCGATCACTACACCACAACACTTATTTGGGGGCAGTTAACTGCTGGGAGAAATAGCTGAACAGGGGCAAATAAACTGTCGGGACATTTCTTACTGCCGGCATAAGGAACTGAGGGCATAGAAACTGCCGGTAGAACTTGAGCAAGGAGGGCACACACACTGCCGGTAGATTTAAGGGCACACCATCTGCCAGGAGAACTAAATCACGGCTCACTTTTTTCCGGGGACTGTCCTGGCGGTAGGCCTAAATATTATTGGGCCTAAGGGCGCGCTAGGAGGGGAAAGCGCGCGAGATACAATTTTTTTGGCCCAAATGAATTATAGACGCGCGGGCCTTCCACCCAGGCGGCCGTGCCCTCCACCAGGCAGCCGCCGCCCACAAATCTCCCCATCCACCGTGCGGCCGTGCACTCCACCCACCAGGTCGCCCCCCCCCCCCCCCCCCCCCCCCCCCCCCCCCCCCCCCCCCCCCCCCCCCCCGGGCCCCCCCCCCCCCCCGCCCCGCCCCCATCCATCCCGCCGCCGCCGGCCGCCCTTGACCCGACCACTGCCGGCGTCTCCCCCAACAACCCCATTACCGCGGACCGCCCTCCACCCCGACCAGCTCCGCCGTCGCCCCCAACTACCCCACAGCAGCGCCGCCAAGCACCCCACTGACGCAGACCACCACTGTTGCCGAGCCACACCACCGGCGACCACCATCCTTCGTCGAACCTCTTCCCTTGCCACCACACTCTTCTTCGCGAGCTTCCTCCCCCGAGCAGACCTCCTCCCTAAGGTGCGTGTCCACGGAGCAGAATCTCGCCATTTCGTCGCCGGCGATGAATACTTTGTTGCCCTCATTTTCTTTCTTATGCTTTTGCCCTAGATGATGGTCTTGATGCTACCACTTTTCTTAATGATCCTCGTGCAGTCTATCAAGCCAATAGTTCTTCAGATGGGATTGGTGAGCGTAATAGTTTTGGAGTTTGTGGACTATTTTCTTATGAGAGAAGAACAAGTGGGGAAGTCAAACAGTGGTAGTTCTATTGATTACTTTGGCGCAATATTTGTATTGTCTGTAGGTGAGGGTTCTGATTTATTCCTTCTAAGTCCCAATGAGGCTGATAGCCCAAATAAATCTTTGCTCCAGTTATATTTAGCCTTTTGTTGCATTAGGGGCAAAAAGTGCTATTTTGTTCCTGCAGTTCAGCAACCAAAAGTGTGTGGTTCATGCTTTGTGCAGTTTACTTTGTCATGCTTTACTTCAGTATTGATGCAACTTTTTACATCATCTTGTTTGGTTATTTGTAGAGCACTGCGTAAAAGCATAATGTTGAAGTAACTCGAGTTCTTAGGTCCCAAACGGCTAGAGATGTTGAGGACAAATACATGGCAAAAGTACAAAGGCTACCACAAGAAAACCTGAGGAGGTAATACATGTTTCTCTTGGCTATTGCCATGTGGTACTATTTCTTTGTTGTTTAACATCCAATCGTTATCTTGATAAGTCTGGAAGGAACTTAAAGCCTCTCAATCATTGATTTCTGATCTTTGTATGATACCTTATAAGATGCATTGATAACTTCATAATAAGAACTAAGCTTATAAGATGCATTGTTTATACTGCATGCACCTTTTTTGTGATGTTAGACGATTTAAAATATTGAAGCAGGAAATATTGGCCATCGTACCCCTGCTCTGTTAGGTTACTGCTAACATTACCTTGTAGAATCAAATTGAAAGTGGGAAACTGCAGATTTGAATGGCAGTCCATCTAGATAGTGATGCTTGGCTTATTTCCTAATTTTTTTATCAGTTGGTCTCATCTTGTTTATCTTCTACTCTGGGTTGTGTGATCTGTACTCTACATTTGTATTATGGAGATAGTTCCTCAGCTTGTTTCTCTTACAACCTACAACCATTCCTTTATGCATTCACATCAAAACCGATTTCTTGTAGGCTGTGCGCTTGCCTTATTGCGGGAAACAAAAATAGAGCTCTATCCTGTTATTTTCTCTATATTCTACAAGCACAGTATTTGATTGAGCCGGCATGTACTGTTGGTGACTTATTTGTATGCCTAACAAGTTGGGTGCAATGCCTATTTGGTAATAAATTTTTCATTGGTAGGTCTATGATCTTGTTCATGTGCTAGTCTGGCTTAGGTGAACTGTACTGTTGGTTGTGCACTTGCCTAGCTGGTTAGCTATGTAAATATGTAATTCTGCAGCCTCTTTTGTTTGTAGCGTGTATTTGAATGTGATTCCATTTAGCTGCTCACGGCTTATTTTAGTTCCCGAATTTAGCAGTACAAGCTATTTATTGATGTATGGTTTCAATGCTTGGTCGTGGTTACACATGTACTACAAGAAGAATCTGTGATAGTATTGCTTTGTCATGATTGTCTGTTGAAAATATATGCTTTGTGATGACTTGATATTTCAGAGATGGTATGTCGGAAGTATAAATTGCTCCAATGTATATCCCTATCTCATTTATCTTTTAGTTAATTCTAGAATAGCTTTACGAAGTTAATTCACTACTACACGAAGTCTTGCGTATCAAAGGGAAATTGGATATTCTACTCACTGTACTAATCAAAACATATTTGTAGATACTCTGCTTATTATGGTTCATGCTGCTACTTAATTATAAGTGCTTCTTTTATGAGCTTCTATATTATGCAAATAATGTGATAATTTAGCAGCCTACTTTCATGGCTTTGGATGTCACTTGAAAAACTACTAGTGGAAGTTTTTTCTTGTTCCTCCCTTAGCTAGATGTCAAAGTATAAGGATCAAGCTCATGTAGAAGATATCTTGATTGTATAAGGATCAAGCTCATGTAGAAGATATCTTGTTTTTTCTTGTCTTTGGAGGTTTGGCAAGATCTGCAAGGCGTCCATACTTAATTTTTTTCTGCTAATTTTGGTGGTTATTTTAGCGCATAAGCCGATGTATGCTCATTTTGGCCGTGTAGCACATCTAGAAACATGTATTTTTTTCCTTTTGTGGCACAACATCCTTGATGTATTTAGAAACAAGTATTTGGTCGCTTATCAAATGAAGCTTAAGGTTTTGGATGTGCCTTATATGTAACTTTGATTGAGAAGTCTGTATGAGCTGTGAGATCTAGCATGATTTGTCCAAACATACTGAATGTATATTAAACTAGGGATAAGCTGCGTAGAAAATTTTGTTAGTGAAATCAATGTGATGTCATGTTAACTGCCGGCTTACCAAGGTTCTGCTGGCAGTTTTATTGGCGGTGACTGCAGTTCCCATGCCATGATCAATCTGCCGGGAGAAATAGAACTGCCGTCAAATAAAATAGACAGGGCAGAGAAATTGTCGGGAATAGTTTATCTGCATCCCCGGCAGCCGTTCTTGTGGCAGTTCTATCTGCCGGGAGAAACTCCCTCCCGGTAGTATATCTGTCACCTTAAGTGCATTCTCCCGGCAGATTACATGCCATTGCATTCGTGTTGTGGTGTAGGGGATGATACCAGTGCAGGTGGCGCAACCGAGCTCAAGTGGGAGCTTGATGAAGATCTTGATCGTTGTTTTGTGTCTTTTCCGGTTGAACAATAGTGGTGCCCAGTTGGGACGATCGGGGATCTAGCATTTGCGGTTGTCTTCTTTTATTTTGGTTCTGTAGACAGACCTTGATTGTACTCTGGATGATGTATGTTTAACTTGTATTTGTGTGAAGTGGCGATTATAAGCCAACTCTTTATCCCTTTCTTATTCAGTACATGGGATGTGTGAAGATTACCCCTCTTGTGACAAACCTACCATGCGGCTAAGCCTCATTGTGGGTGTTATAAGTTGGTAATCAGAGCCATCCCCGACTTAGCAGCCCCCTACTTGATCGAATCGCTGACGTTGTTGAGTCTAGAACAAATTGTTTTGAGTCTAAGGATTATATATATCGGAGAGTAGGATTCTTTTTACTCCCCAGTCCCTTCGTCGCTCTGGTCTGGCATTCTACGTAGAAGTTTTGACTTTCTCTCCTCAAATTTCACGAAAAAAAATTTAGGATCACACGCATATCTTGGAATCTTTTCGATAGTCTTATGACGATAACATTGTTCTTGGTGCCTTCTGACATTTAGGGGTTGTGGTAGTGTCCCGGGGAGTTGAGCTCCGAGGTGTTGTCGTCACAATTTTATCGTTGCAGTTTTGGAATACCTGAGTTTTCCGACATCGAAAATCTCTTTTATGCAATTGTTGGTGAGATAACCTCGACGCCACCCATTACTAGTGCGGGAATTCGGGAGTATTGCCATAACTCCTATAACGGATGCTTTTCGAAGGTTGAGGTGGACGATTTCTGAAGGTTTCTTGGTTATGTGTTGAAGGATGGATATAGCTGGATGTAGGAATTGTCAGTTTGGGTGAGATATTATGCTTCCCCCGTATCCCCAACACCTGATTGCATAACCGTAAAGTTTTAGGAGTTTATAAGTGGGAATTCAAGTATATTGTAGGATATCTTTTCAACAGACACATGATACGATATGGGGTCTATCATATGTTTGTTTCCGGTTTATTTTGCAAGCCAATCCGTTGTTTTGTTTTGGTTTGTGGTATTCGAGTTGCTTCAATGTCAAGTGTTGATTCCATACCTTTCCTACGCGAGGTTCTCATATTTCTATGTGAATACTAATCCTTCATGATAATCGAGATTGTCATGTTAATTTTTTTCAACCAGTGTGTTTCTCTTCAAGTTAATCCGATCCCTTCAACATTTGCAAGATCAATGCTCAGTTATTCACAACGGTGTTTGTTTCATCCGTCCTAAGTTGTCTTTGTTTTTCCCGCCCTCCCACCCTTTTACTTCAAGGAATCAGATTTCTTAAATCAACTATCCATTTTATTCATGTGAAGACTCTTCATCCTGTTCCTTCAATGTTCTTACCTGGTGATTCTCATGAAGATGCTAAGGAAGCTACAAGTTCATCATTATTCGTTCTTTTTCTTCTCCGGTGGATTCAACTCATGTTTTCAGTGTCAATCATATCCTTTCCTTGGTTCAAATGCTTTCTCATGCCGGTGCACCTCTTAATCATTCACTTCTCGCTATTCATTTCTTCTGAAGTGTTGAAGATATTCATTTCTTCTGGAGTGTTGAAGATATCTCGAAGATTCATGTTTGCACTCTCCATTCATTCAAGATCTTTCGAGAATGTTATCTCATTCGATCCATTTAATGAACCGGTGCAATCTCCCTTTCAAGTAATCGTTCAACGGTGTTTCTTTTGAGTAGGCCCTAACCCACAGGTCTTTTCCCAGGATCTTACCTGACTCTTCTAATTTTTCCCGGTGTTATTCTCAAATTATTTTCGAAGTTTGACGTAAGGATGAATCATCATCAGTCAGATGGTTTCTCTAAGATCTTTCAAATTCTTTTCATTATTGGCTCAACCTCTTCACTTTTCATTCTCCCGGGGTGTCTCATCAATTATATTGGTGGTGTTCCCGTCGTCATTCTCGGATTTGAAGACCAAAGAGGAGTTCCTCTTAAATCCTTGCCCGTTCTTTCAAAGATTCATGATGCTAGCTTGATGCCATCCTCTCATAATTATTTTCGATTGTGAGATGTTCTTTTCACCCATCCGGAGCAATTCAAGAGTCTTTTCAGATTGATTCTCCGTAGCCCATCATTTCAAAATTATTCATTCCAGCTTTCATCTCTCGTTCTCCAAATCTTACCAGTGCATCATTAGAGTATTCTCTAATCAGCTCATGATCTCCTTGTTTCTCGTGTATCTAAATTCACTCAAGCATCTTCGTTCATTTTCCAATTCTTCCTGGTGCTGCGTTCATTTTTTTCATTCATTCTTTTAATCCTTACGGTGGTTCGTCCAGCATTCCTCTTCCGTTGTTGTCATACCAATTCATTCATTCTTTCCAATCCTACCGGTGGTTCGTTGAAGACCTTTCTCAAGTTTGCGCTATATCTATCTTAATCCTTCCTACGAGAATAAGTAATATGCCAAATCCGTTGCTTGTCATCAATTTAAATTGGTGAAGGATACGCATAACATAATTCTTATTCTTGTTTCATCCAAATGATTGATTCATTCCTTCGGAGTTTGTTCACGATGAGTAAATTCTTGGTTCAAGTGCTTCATACTTTTCCCAGAGTTCCAAGATATCTCAACTATATGACCATGAAGATTACTCTAAATCATTGCAAGGATTCACCTTGTGTTTTTCAACTTCTCTTTCTTTCTATCATCCTTTTTATTATCGTAGTTCTTCACGGAGGCTCTACATGGTGGCTCGTCAAGGATTCTTTTCATTCTTCAATTGTTATTCAAGATTACTCTCAAAGTTATGATCCGCCAAGCTATACTCAAAATTTAACATGGTGCTCAACATGTGTTTTGTTTTGAGGAGTTCAAACATTCTTCAACTTGCATTCTGAAGTGCAATTCTTTCTCTCATTATCTTTTGAGGTGGTGTTATGTCATTGTTGATAATTTCCCTTTGTTTTTCATGATTCACAAGTTTTCAAGAGTGACATATCTAAATCATCATTTTCTCTTCGCCCAAGACATCTTTTCAACCAACCAATCTGTTCATTGGAGTTAGATTGGGTTATATTTCACCTAAAGGTTTCCCTAGGGATTGTTGCTATTTATGGTGCTCATAAATGACCCAAGTTCTGCATTTATCCTCCCGGTGAAATAAGTTTTCTCGTCTCCTTGTTCATATCAATCCATTCTATTGTTTTCGTTAGTGGCAGAATTTCACCTCATAGTTTTGGAGATGTTCTCCATAAGCCACTACAAGCTTGTTCTTTTCGTTGTTGGTTTTCCAACAACTCCGTTATAACCTTCTTGGAAGGGTGTTTTCCAAGCTCATTTGTGGCAGAAGTTGGCATTTTCTTCTCCATTCTGTTATTGCTATGTTATATGTTCTATTCTTCCTTCCGGAGGCATTGTGATGTTGCTCTCTTCACTCATCGTCTTGAATGGTGAGGATCGTGTTCTTTTCGTGCTTACCCATTTAACCAGAGTGTCGTGTCCTCTTTTCAAGTATCCTCTCATCTTGTCAAGATCATGTTCAATTCCTTCCATTTATAGTCGGAGTGTTGTCCAAATTATATCATTCATATTCCTTCTCTATCTTGTTTAAACGGAGTGTTGTGTCTATCATTCCTCTTCTAATCGGAGTCTCATCCAAGTTCTTTCATTTTGCCAAGTTCATATTATTGCCTTCCATTTCCAATCGGAGTGTTGTCGTAATTGATCTTTACCATTCCTTGTACATCTCATTTCAACCAGAGTGCTTGCATGTACTTCTTGTCCATTGCAACCTTTTTCTGATGTCTTTCAACCTACAAGGTTCTAGTAATGTTCCTTGTTCCTCTTTTCTAACAAAGTGTTTTCAACTTCATTCATCTCCGTTGTATTCTTTCTTTCAAGTTTTCAACATCTCGAGGTTGTTTGGTTTCACTCGTTTGTTAAAGAAGCAACTTTGTTTTACCTCTTCATCTTTCATTTTCTCTCCGGTGCCATCCTAGATCTCGGGACGAGATCCTCTCGTAGTGGTGGAGTGTTGTGACGCCCCGAGACCGTTGCGCCAGGTGTCTTCCAGTTATTCGCTGCTGTTGTCTTGTCAATAGCTTGCGTGTTGCATCTTGACATGTCATCATGTGCATTGCATCATCATGTTTTCCAAACTTGCATCCGTCCGGTTTCTCCCAGTTCTTTCCGTTGTCCGTTCTGAGCCCAGACACACTTGCACGCACCCGCGGCACGTCCGAAATATTATTTTATAAGTGGCCGGAAAATGTTCTCGGAATGGGATGAAAGTTGGCGTGCGGTGTTGTTTTGTTGTCAGTAGGCCGCCTGCCAAGTTTCATCGCAGTCGGAATTCGTTTGATGCCCCAATGGATAACTATAGCGACAATATAGTCGGTCAAACGTCGGGCGTTTTCGGTCTCCGAAAACGATTGCCGGGTTGCATTCCTCCTCTCTCTTCTCAGTCCAGCCACACACTTGACCTCCTTCGCCTAACCCCTCTTTGCGCATGCATAGACCTCTCGCATGTTGGAAACTTACCCGAACCCAACCCGGGTTGTCGTTATTGATGGGTCCGCATCATCCCCAATCATCCCTAAAACATCTCCGTTTTGTTAATTGGACTTCCTAACCTATATTTTCTCGACCGCTCGAAAACGATCGGATGGACCAGATTAGTCCCTAACCTAAATCCACCAGCTATATATATTGTCAACCCTAAATTCGAGGAAAGCTGTCCCATCAATCCCGTCTCCACCTCCGGCTAACCAACCCCCCTCCTTCATCGGGATCTTGCCCAGTCCATTCCAACAACAGCCGCCACCCTCCTTGGAATCCCCCTGATCAAATCCATCCATCCAACTCACAACAGTGACTCCCCTTAGTGGCTCGATCCCCAGCAAGCCGCAACAGAGCTCTCCAGCCCTCGCCGAGCTCCTTGAGCCCCGCCCGGAACAGCCAAGCCACCGGAGCTCCATTCCCTCCGCATTCACTCCATCCCCTACCTTGCATGCCTCCTCTCCGCACCCCCTCGCCGAGCTCTGCCGTCCTTAGCATGGAGACCCACGCCGTTGCAACCACCATGGCGCTCGGTCTCGTGCAGCTTCTCCAGGCCACCTCCCCGTGCTCCTCCACCTCGCCTCGTCGTCCGGCAACCGATGCTGCCGTCGGCGACCACGTCCAGCCAGCCAGCGCTGGATCCCTTCCTCTTGACCTCCTCTTCCCCTGCTTCTTCCTTCTCCTTCCCATCCCTGTCTTTCTCTCATGATCTCTCTCTTAGTTATAGGAACGATGCCATGGCCGCCGCCTCGAGTTCCTGCCACTTTGGGATTCCCTGTCGCCGTCTTCTTCATCGGTTCCTGGCAAGGACGGCGCCCCTCTAGTTCGCCGTCGCCGCGCCAAGTCGCGCTGCCGCCCTGCCATTGACCTTCAGCGCGTCGTTCTGCCCCTGTCAAGCAGAGAACGAGCAGCAGCTCGCCTGCTCATCCCCGTTGACCCGCACCGCGCCCCGTCCACCTCCTCATTCGATCCGCGCAAGGCCTAGCGTGCCCCTGCCAGGCCACCTCCTCCACAGATCTGGGCCGAAGCCCATGGTGAGGCCCCAGTGCCTCCTTTGTTTTTTTTCTTTTCTTCTTTTATTTTTCTTCTCTGTTGGCCCAGCAGTGCACTATTTTGTCCCATGTAGTTTTTTTAGGTTCTGTGAATTTACCCCTTTTCCAGTGTTTTGCAGAATAAACCCTCATGTTCATGCATTTAATAACTCCACAACCGTGCATCGGTTTAAAATGTTTTATATATGTAACTTGCTTAGAATTTTGTCTAGTTTCATAATTTCCAACTTTCATGCATGTTAAAATGTTTAAATTTCTTTTTGGTTTATTTTGCTTCAAATGACATGCTAAAATGATTTAATTCATAACTAATCAATGGTAGCTCGGATTTAAATAATCTTTATATGTAAATGGGGTAGAAAAATGCATAGATTAACATGGTGACTTTAGTTTGCATGTTTAACAACTCTTAAATATGGTTTAGGGCAGAACAGTACCAAATCTAAAATATGCACATGAGGATTTTCCGGAATTGTTGTTTGTTATTTCCGGCCTCATTTAAACTTGACTAGATAGTTAGTTTAATTATGCTTCACCTCTTGCCATGTTAATCAACATTTAATATTGTTGGGTACATAAACGATATCAAACTAAATAACTTGAATGTGGTGTTCCGTCAATATGCAACTCATTACATATTGAGCTCCACTTAATATGTAGTATTGTTTGTGCATTTTGTCATGCCATGCTTCTTTTAACCGGACATGCATCATACTTGATTGTGCATCATGCCATGTTTATGTGATGGTTGTTCACCATGATGTCTGCTCCTTTCCAGTGTTGCTTCTTCTTATTAGTTCCGGTAACGTCGCGTTTGTGAGGATCCGTTCGACTATGTCCGTTTTTCTTCTTCATGGACTCATTATTCTTCCTTGCGGGATCTCAGGCAAGATGACCATACCCTCGAAATCACTTCTATCTTTGCTTGCTAGTTGCTCGCTCTATTTCTATGCCGCGCTACGTACCACTTACTTTTGTCATGCCTGCCATATTGCCATGTCAAGCGTCTAACCCACCTTCCTAGCAAACCATTGTTTGGCTATGTTACCGCTTTTGCTTAGCCCCTCTTATTGTTGTTTGGTTATGTTCCTTGATTTTCCATTCCTTACGCGGTTGGGTGTTATGGGAACCCCTTGACAGTTCGCTTTGAATAAAACTCCTCCAGCAAGGCCCAACCTTGGTTTTACATTTACCTAACAACCTGTTACCCTCTCTTGGGTCAGCCAACCCGAGGGTCATCTTTATTCTAACCCCCCCGGGCCAGTGCTTCTCTAAGTGTTGGTCCGAACTAGAGCCCCTTGCAGCGCCACCTCGGGGAAACTTGAGGTTTGGTTTTAGTTGTACGGATTGCTCATCTGGTGTTGCCCTAACAACGAGATATGTGCAGCTCCTATCGGGATTGTTGGCACATCGGGCGGCTTTGCTGGTCTTGTTTTACCATTATCGAAATGTCTTGTAACCGGGATTCCGAGCCTGGTCGGGTCTTCTCGGGAGAATGAATATCCTTCGTTGACCATGAGAGCTTGTGAAGGGCTAAGCTGGGACACCCCTGCAGGGTTTGAACTTTCGAAATCCATGCCTGCGGTTATGTGACAGATGGGAATTTGTTTATATCCTGTTGTAGAGAACTTGACACTTAACTTAATTAAAATGCATCAACCGCATGTGTAGCCATGATGGTCTCTTTCCGGCAGAGTCCGGAAAGTGAACATGGTTCTTGTGTTATGCTTGAACGTAAGTAGTTTCAGGATCACTTCTTGATCACTTCTAGCTTCTTGACCGTTGTGTTGCTTCTCTTCTCGCTCTTATTTGCGTATGTTAGCCACCATATATGCTTAGTGCTTGCTGCAGCTCCACCTTATTACCTTACCCTACACATAAGCTTAAATAGTCTTGATCTCGCGGGTGTGAGATTGTTGAGTCCTCGTGCCTCACAGATACTTCCAAACAATTGCAGGTGCCGATGATACCAGTGCAGGTGGCGCAACCGAGCTCAAGTGGGAGCTCGATGAAGATCTTGATCGTTCTTTTGTGTCTTTTCCGGTTGATCAGTAGTGGTGCCTAGTTGGGACGATCCGGGATCTAGCATTTGGGGTTGTCTTCTTTAATTTTGGTTTAGTAGTCGGACCTTGATTGTATTCTGGATGATGTATGTTTAACTTGTATTTTTGTGAAGTGGCGATTGTAAGCCTACTCTTTATCCCTTTCTTATTCAATACATGGGATGTGTGAAGATTACCCCTCTTGCGACAAACCTACCATGCGGCTATGCCTCTAAGTCGTGCCCCGGCAAGTGGGAGATATAGCCGCATTGTGGGTGTTACAAGCAGCCCTGAGTAGCGTCCTAGGAAGAAGCCCCTGGCTGGATTGTAAGTCAAAGGCACTTACACACATATATATCCAGC
Organism: Triticum urartu; assembly: GCF_003073215.2. NCBI lineage: Eukaryota > Viridiplantae > Streptophyta > Magnoliopsida > Poales > Poaceae > Triticum > Triticum urartu. Next base: position 274,852,016 of record NC_053025.1, read on the forward strand.
TTTTTACTTCTTGGTTTTAATATGTTGAATCATGTGCTGTAGTCCGGCTCTCGCTCACCTCCAGTGATCCTCATCTTCGAGGAATTCGCTGCATCCAAAGGTGATGGACAGTGGGCGCTTCCGCCGGCCTCCTCCCCCAATACTACAGATGACACCGAAGTGTTGTCTCGAAGGACCCTCCCAGGTCAGGGAGAGGTACAGGAGGCAGCCGAGGTGGTGCCAGAGGGTGAAACCTTGGCCGCCGGACACATGGGGGAGCAGACCCCCTGGAGACTGGCGACGGGGGCCATGCCCAATTTGGCCCCCAGCCGAATATTATTCCGGAGGCCCGTATGGCTCCGGAATCAGGTAAGCAGCCTGCTTCGGAAGGAGGAGGTGCACCTATTCCGCCGGTAACCTCTGTCCATCCAGAGGTACCAGATACACTACTGGAAGCGCTCCAAGGCGCTTCCATTGTAGAGGAACACCATATCCTTATGGGTACGGTGGTTGAGAGGGTTCAGTCCGCTAAGAGCGGACTGACCGAAGCCCGCACCAGCCTTCTAATAGGCTTTGAGGTACGTGACGCAATTATGCAAAAAGAATGCCGTATTACAGACAGTAGCCCCTAAGACTCTATCCGGTGTTCGAAAAGAAATGCCGGACATAGGATCGAATAATTTTCATAGGAGACTAATCATATATGTCTATGTGAATAAGCAGGCGTTGATGCTTGCTGCGACCTCCCATTCTACCAAAGTAGCTGAACTAAAGGAGAGGCTGGAACAGGCCGATGAAGAGCTCGGGAGCGTCAAAAAACAGCTTGAGGACAAGCAAGGTATGTAATGACCTATTCAGATCATTAGAATTATAAGAATTATTTTTGTTGATCACGTTAATTATGATGCTTCATAGGAGCTGCGGTCGAGGTGGAGTCCCTCTAGAAGGCTTCGAGCGAGGCCCAGAAAAAGGCGGAGAAGGAACAAGCCGCCCGCAAGAAACACTAGTCAAGGGTCAGGGTGGTTCGCAGGAGATTGAGGATGCCGTAAAGAAGAGCGAGTCCTTGGAGCGCAAGGTTACGGACCAAGAGTCCGAACTCGCTAAGGCTTACCAAAGCGCACAAGAGGCCCAGATTGAAGCCCAAGGCACCCTCTAGGAAGTCCAGGAGGCCAAGAAAATTGTGGTGGGTAACACCTTTATTATGCAAAGCAAATTTGTGAAGACAAGGTACCTCTTACTGACCCGGATTTGGAGTTCTCCAGGAGCGTTTGTGGATCTGCCTCGCAGTGTGGCTGATGCTGCGGAGTTCTTCCGAGCCAAAGAGGGGAGCTCATCGGAGAAGCTGTTCTGGTCGCAGTACCTTGCGCCAAAGCATCCGGTGTCCCTCAGTGATCAGGTGAAACATTTGTCCGAACTGCATAGGGTGGCCGGATTGGCCATGAAGGATTTAATAATCCGATTATGGCCTGCCGAAGCCGTGCCTAGGAGCCACTTCGGGCTCGTGAAGCGGTTGGTCGATGCCTGCCCTCAGCTTGATGCCATAAAGCGATCGGTCTGCATCAAACATGCGCGGATGGCCTTCGCCCGCATCAAGGTGCAGTGGGCGAAGATGAACACCGTCAAGCTTGCGACCGAGGGGCCGCTTGAGGGCAAGGAGCACCGCACGCTCGAGCGCTATTTTGAGGACGTGTTGGACGGATCCCGTATTGTAGCGGGCCAGTGTGCAAAAGACATTATCTTTGAATGAAATGTATTTGTGTTTATGGAACAAAGCCTATATGTAATATATTGCTTATTGTTTTTCGAAAATATTTCCTCCTGTGTGGCTGTTTATTTAAATTTAGAGTTGGCCAATCGTCAGCTTCAGCCCCCATGTAGATAGTACGGGGGTGTTCGGATTGGAACCAAAACACACTAGACCCCGGAGTTTGGCCCTTGAAGGAGGTGTTTAGTGCATCGAACCAGACAATCAGACTATGTGGCTTTATCACCCTCACTTAGCCATAGGAGTTTGACAAAATAGGAGTATGGGCGCAGCCCCTAGTTTTTTTATCTGGACTAGGAGCTGTGAACACCTGATCGGGTGGAAGCCGATCCTTCGCGTAATGCGGAAAAATCGCAAGATATTTTAGCCACCGAATAGCTGACCAGCTCTCGCCGCATCATGACAGTCAATTTTCGGCTTTCTCTACTGAGGTGTTTATCTGGATGAACCAGAAAGACAATCGTAGTAGTTCTCCCTTTACTACCTTAGCCGATAAAATGGAACGTAAGGTAGCAAGCACAGGATCCAGGCAACCCAACTATTGACCAAACACATGATTCGGAGCCGATGCATATAATGCAATATTCGGGGCGCCGAATTGTACTGTAAAAAGTGTTCGGACTTTTTGCCAACGTATGGAGCGCAAAGGAGCCCTTGGCGGGTTAAGTCGTACCAAAGTGTACGGGTGGAATTGATAAAAATAGTTTAAGTATAATAAAGGAGTAAGCAAATGCCACATATGTTGGGCCACAAACTGCTTCCGTTGTAATCTTAGTGATACGTCAAAGAGTATTTGTACAAATAATGCAATAAGCAACCGGGCTATTTAACATGCCGAGGCCAAGTGGAAGCTGCGTGCGGGATCTTCAAACAGGCAAAGTGATCGTCAACAGGATCATCTAGATGTTTCTGCCACACGCCTATGCTCCTTTCCTTCTTGGTGTGTTATCCTTCGAAAGGATAGATGATGAGGCCGTCGTGAGGGGTCTGTGGAAAGGAAACCTGAAAAAAGCATAAAAAGAAAAAGGGAGAGTATGAGTGCCCGGATACAGTCGAGCCGTATTGTGGACCATGATCGAGTTCTGCCTCCGTCATTGCCCATGGAGTTTTTAGTGCGTAGTTAGGTACGCGCGGTACGGGCGCCGGAATTTGGTCGGGACTGAGATGGAGGCCGAATTGCTAGTCTGACTCCTAATGAGCCGGGTTGTCATGTTGCAGAGTAATCCGGACTTGTTTAATAGTGTTCGGGGGTTTGGCCATCGAATTGATGTTCTGCTTGATAAGGCTGCCATGTACTTCCGCTGCCAGGGCCATTGTGTGCTCCTCAGTACGGAGGGAGCGTTCCATGTTTCCGTTGACTGTTATGACACCACGTAGCCCGGGCATCTTAAGTTTGAGATAGACATAGTGTGGCACCGCATTGAAGCGAGCAAATGCGGTTCGTATGAGTAGTGCGTGATAGCCACTGCGGAAGGGGACGATGTCGAAGATCAGGTCTTCGCTTCGGAAGTTGTCCGGCGATCCGAAGACGACTTCCAATGTCATTGAGCCCGTGCAACGGGCCTCGACACCTGGTATTACTCCTTTAAAGGTACTTTTGCTGGGCTTGATCCTTGACGGATCGATGCCCATCTTGCGGACCGTGTCCTGATAGAGCAGGTTAAGGCTGCTGCCACCGTCCATGAGGACCCGCGTGAGATGGAATCCATCAATGATTGGGTCGAGGACCAGTGTGGCTGAGCTGCCATGACTAATACTGGTCGGATGGTCCGTGCGATCGAAAGTGATCGGGCAAGATGGCCATGGATAGAATTTTGGGGCGACTGGCTCTATCGCATAGACGTCCCTGAGTGCGCGTTTACACTCCCTCTTGGGGATATGAGTAACGTATATCATGTTCACCATTTTGACTTGGGGGGGATTTCTTCTGTCCCCCTGTGCTCGGTGGATGGGGCTCCTCGTCATCGTCCTCACTTGGCGACCCCTTCTCTTTGTCCTCGGTATGTAACTTACCGGCCTGTTTAAAGACCCAAAAGCTTTTGTTGGTATGATTGGCAAGTTTATCAGGGGGGCCGTTGATCTGACATGGTAGATCGAGGATTTGGTCCAAGCTAGATGAGCCTGGATTGTTTCTTTTAAATGGCTTCTTCCGCTGATCGGGCTTGGAGCCGCTGAATCCGACGTTAACCACCGTGTCATCGGTATTATCACCGTTTTTCCGACGCTTGTGCCTGTTGCATCGGGGCTTGTCATTGCTATTTATGGCTTCAGAAGTGCCAGGTTCGCTTGCATTATTGCTGCTACGGGCTAGCCAACTATCTTTGCCCGCGCAAAACCGGGTCATAAGTGCCGTGAGGGCTGCCATGGACTTCGGTTTTTCTTGGCCAAGGTGCCAAGCGAGCCATTCATCGCGAATGTTGTGCTTAAAGGCCGCTAGAGCTTCGGCATCCGGACAGTCGACGATCTGGTTCTTTTTAATTAGGAACCTAGTCCAGAATTTCCTGGCCGACTCTCAGGGCTGTTGGACTATGTGACTTTTGTCATCGGCGTCCAGAGGTTGCATGTCTGTACCCTGGAAGTTGTCACGGAAGGCGTCTTCCAGGTCCTCCCAGCTGCCAATGGATTTTTATGGCAGGTTGTTTAACCAGTGTCGAGCTAGTCCCTTTAGCTTTAGCGGGAGGTATTTGATAGCATGAAGATCATCACCGCGGGCCATAAAAATATGGAGAAGAATGTCCTCAATCCATACTGCGGGATCCGTTGTTCCATCATATGATTCAATGTTCATGGGTTATAACCCTTCTAGGAATTCATGTTTCGTTACTTCGTCAGTGAATCAGAGGGGGTGTGCGGCGCCTCTATAGCGGGCCATGTCGCGACGTAGCTCGGATGGAGTCCGTCTGCGATTTTCGGCCCGGGCGTGGTTATGGCTGTCATGCCCGGCTAGATAGTCGTCCTTGCGCGTCGGAGTATGCCCCCGCGATCCGTAGATCGATGGTCGTATGTATGTCCCCGAGCTATTGCGTCTCTACTTTTTCGGCGAGGTAGCGCGGGCTGGTGTTCAGCTTTTGTCATGGCCACGTGGTGGCCGGTCGGCTGCATTACGTGTTGATGGTATGGGCTCTAGTGCCGCGTCGTTGAATTGAGGTAGCAGCTTACGGTTCGAGTAACTCTTGGTTGGGCGTTCGAGGCTGTACTCTTCGGCTGCTAGGATGTTAGTCCACCCGTTGTTGAGCAGATCTTGGTCAGCTTGGAGCTGCTGCTGCTTCTTTTTCAGGCTCCTTGCAGTGGCTATTAGCCTGCGCCTAAAGCACTCCTGCTCAAGGGGTTCCTCCGGCAAGATAAAGTCTTCGTCGCCGAGGCTCACCTCCTCTTCAGAGGGTGGAATATAATTACTATCCTCTGAGTCTTCGTTTATAGCCTGGTCATCAGGGCTAATTTTCCCATCTTCCCGATCATCCTGTTCGGAGGTTGGCTCAACGGGGTCTTCTTGTTCTTCGGCATCGTCCGTAGTGTTGTTCTCTCCAGTGCCAGTATTGCTATCTTTTCCATGGCATGATTTAGAGCGGCGCCGCTGATGTCGGTACTTTGGTTGAGTCTCAGGAGGTATATACTCAATTGGATTTTTCTCGTTATCGTCATTACTCTCTTTAGGTGTATCCACCATGTACATGTGATACAAAGAGGTGGTCATCCATGGTCCGGTAAATGGCGTGTTTTGGGCTTGCTCTTCTCCGGCATTGTCGTCTATACTGTCGATGTCTTCGAAGCCGTAATCGACCATGTCGGTTAAGTCCTCGACAGTGGCTATGAAGTGGGTGGTGGGTGGGACGTAAAATTCCCCACTCTCAGCCCCTAGTCAGGGCTGGGCGTAGTTTGGACGTTGCTCCTCTGTAATGACGAGGGATCGCATTAAGTCCAGAGCCTCTCTTAAAGGCAAGGTTCGGTCAGGGAGAAGGGAATTCGTGGTGTACGGCGGGAGGGAACTCCTTGGCCGGGCTCACACGATGTTGACTCCGAGGGCTCGGGTCAGTGTTTGGAGAAGAGTTCGGCTTCATAATGATTGTTGGTGACACTGCTTCCTCCAATTCTCTCGTACTAGACTTAATAGCCAAAGAGAGTCCGGCGGGCTCAAGAATCCCGTCTTCGGACCTTGAGATGCGCTCTAGATTTAGGGCAGAGCAGAGGTTGGGGTCGCTAACCCTTGGAAGATCAAATCTCCTCGGATATCACCGACATAATCGAGATTTCCAAAACTAATCTAGTGACCTGGGGCATAGCTGTCGATCTGCTCTAGATGGCCAATTGAGTTGGCCCGCAGGGCGAAGCCGCCGAACACGAAGATCTGGCCAGGGAGAAAGAGATCCCTCAGGGCAGCATTGTTGTAGATGATTGATGGGTCCATAAAACCTACTGGCGACGACACAACGGAACTCTCAATGAAAGCACCAATGTCGGTGTCAAAACCGGTGGGTCTCGGGTAGGGGGTCCTGAACTGTGTGTCTAAGGATTGATGGTAACAGGAGACAAGGGACACAATGTTTTACCCAGGTTCGGGCCCTCTTGATGGAGGTAATACCTTACGTCTTGCTTGATTGACTTTGATGAGTATAGGGGTTACAAGAGTTTTATCTACCACGAGATTGTAATGGCTAATACCCTAATTGTATAGCCTATATGATTATGATTGCCTCTACGGACTAAACCCTCCGGTCTATATAGACACCGGAGGGGGCTAGGGTTGTACATAGTTGGTTTACAGAGAAAGGAATATTCATATCCGCATGCTAAGCTTGCCTTCCACGACAAGGCGAGTCCCATCCGGACACGAGAGGAAGTCTTTTGTCTTGTATCTTCATGGCCCATTAGTCCGGCCCATGTCATATAGTCCGGACGCCCGAGGACCCCTTAATCCAGGACTCCCTCAACCGCCCCCTACTACTCCCACTGCTAGCCAGGCCCTGCGGCAACGGCATCCTCACATCATAGCCGAACCAGTGAACCCTTATACTCCTCTCCGTGTGGGCATCCACTCTAGCGTCTTCCCCTTCCTAGGCCTCGATGTCGTCCACCACCTTGGTGCTCTCGTCCCAGCGTGGTCAATGTGGTCAACGAATGACTTCCATTGGAAGAGTACTGTACGTGGAGAGGCTGACAGCTGGGTCCACGCCCGTAGCAAGGAAGTGTCTCCTTATTAAGCGCAAAATAATTATTCCTCCACCTGACAGCAGGGACCACCGGACGGGCCACCATATTTCATGAAAAAATGTTTCCCCCTAACTTCTGGGACCCACCAGCTACATCTTCGCACGCAAGGAAGTGCGTCCTTATTACGGGCAAAAAATAATGATTCGCCCCATGACTACTGGGACCCACCAGCTACATCTTCGCACGCAAAGAAGTGCCTGACAGTCGGGACCCACCTAGTCGAAGCGTACGTAGCGTTGTCTTTCTGATCCCGAACATGTACGTACATACTGGTCAATCTAGAGGCACACACGTGTCGTAGTAGAGGCACGCACGTAGCATGTACACGTACGTACAGCGGCCAGGGTGCAAGAAATAAAATACGGCCACGTACGTACATACGGGCGGGGTCTCGAACGCCTACTCCCGCATACATACAGCCAGGGCTCGTGTACATGGCTGGGTCAGAACGGAGAAGCTGCGCCGTCATCGTGTTCATGGGGAGGCAACGGAATGCGTCGTGTTCATCGGGAGGCAATGGAATACGTCGTGGTCATCAGGAGCCAGCCGGCTTGGACGGAACAGCCGATGGAAACGAGGCCTGGCGTACCGCAGAACGGAGGAAATGGCCTTGTGTTCGACCGGCCATGGTCGAAACGGGATCCTGTTCATTGGGAGGGGTCTGGCATACCGCAAAACGGAGGAAACGGACCTCCTATGGTCGAAACGGGGTCATGTTGATCGGGAGGGGTGTGGCGTACCGCAAAACAGAGGAAACAGGCTTGTATTGGAGCGCTATGGTCGAAACGAGGGTCTTGTTCATCGGGAGGGGTGTGGCATACCGCAAAATGGGACTCCATGGGATACTGTTCATCTCCACCGTCGACCTCCTCTTGAAGGAAATATGCCCTAGAGGCAATAATAAAGTTATTATTTATTTCCTTATATCATGATAAATGTTTATTATTCATGCTACAATTGTATTAATCGGAAACATAATACATGTGTGAATACATAGACAAACAGAGTGTCAGTAGTATGCCTCTACTTGACTAGCTCGTTGATCGAAGATGGTTATGTTTCCTAACCATAGACATGAGTTGTCATTTGATTAACGGGATCACATCATTAGGAGAATGATGTGATTGACTTGACCCATTCCGTTAGCTTAGCACTTGATCGTTTAGTTTGTTGCTATTGCTTTCTTCGTAACTTATACATGTTCCTATGACTACGAGATTATGCAACTCCCGTTTACCAGAGGAACACTTTGTGTACTACCAAACGTCACAACATAACTGGGTGATTATAAAGGTGCTCTACAGGTGTCTCCAAAGGTACTTGTTGGGTTGGCGTATTTCAAGATTAGGATTTGTCACTCCGATTGTCGGAGAGGTATCTCTGGGCCGTCTCGGTAATGCACATCACTTAAGCATTGCAACTAAATGAGTTAGTTGCGGAATGATGTATTACGGAATGAGTAAAGAGACTTGCCGGTAACGAGATTGAACTAGGTATTGAGCTACCGAAGATCGAATCTCGGGCAAGTAGCATACCGATGACAAAGGGAACAACATATGTTGTTATGCAGTCTGACCGATAACGATCTTCGTAGAATATGTGCGAGCCAATATGAGCATCCAGGTTCCGCTATTGGTTATTGACCGGAGACATGTCTCGGTCATGTCTACATAGTTCTCGAACCCGTAGGGTCCGCACGCTTAACGTTTCAATGCCGGTTATATTATGAGTTTATGAGTTTTGATGTACCAAAGGTTGTTCGGAGTCCCGGATGTGATCACGTACATGACGAGGAGTCTCGAAATGGTCGAGACATGAAGATTGATATATTGGACGACTATATTAGGACACCGGAATGGTTCCGAGGGTTATCGGATATATACCGGAGTACCGGGGGGTTACCGGAAACCCCCGGGGGTTATTGGGCCTCATGGGCCCAAAGTAGTGGAAGAGGAGAGGCAGCAGGAGGTGGCGCGCAGCCCCGCTTGCCCCAATCCGAATTGGGAAAGGGAAGGGGGCGCGGCCCCCTTCTCCTTCCTTCTCTCCACCTCCTCCTTCCCCCTTCTCCTAGTTGGAATAGGAAAGGGGGGCAAAACCTAATTGGAGTAGGATTGCCCCCCCTTGGGCGCGCCTCCTCCTCTTGGCCGGCCCCTCCTCCTCCACTCCTTTATATACATGGCCAAGGGGGCACCCCATAAACACAACAATTGATCTCTTGATCTCTTAGCCATGTGCGGTGCCCCCTTCCACCATAATCCGCCTCGATCATATCGTAGCGGTGCTTAGGCGAAGCCCTGTGACGGTAGAACATCATCATCGTCACCATGCCGTCGTGCTGACGGAACTCTCCCGTGAAGCTCTACTGGATTGGAGTTCGCGGGACATCATCGAGCTGAACGTGTGCTGAACTCGGAGGTGCCGTGCGTTCGGTACATGGATCAGTCGGATCGTGAAGATGTACGACTACATCAACCGCGTTGTGCTAACGCTTCCTCTTTTGGTCTACGAGGGTACATAGACAACACTCTCCCCTCTCGTTGCTATGCATCACCATGATCTTGCATGTGCGTAGGAAATTTTTTGAAATTACTGTGTTCCCCAACAGTGGCATGCGAGCCAGGTTTTTTGCGTTGATCTTATATGCACGAGTAGAACACAAGTGAGTTGTGGGCGATATAAGTCATACTGCTTACCAGCATGTCATACTTTGGTTCGGCGGTATTGTTGGATGAAGCAGCCCCGACCGACATTACGCGTACGCTTACGCGAGACTGGTTCTACCGACGTGCTTTGCACACAGGTGGCTGCCGGGTGTCAGTTTCTCCAACTTTAGTTGAACCAAGTGTGGCTACGCCCGGTCCTTGCGAAGGTTAAAACAGCATCAACTTGACAAACTATCGTTGTCATTTTGATCCGTAGGTAAGAACAGCTCTTGCTAAGCCCGTAGCAGCCACGTAAAACTTGCAACAACAAAGTAGAGGACGTCTAACTTGTTTTTGTAGGGCATGTTGTGATGTGATATGGTCTAGACATGATGCTAAATTTTATTGTATGAGATGATCATGTTTTGTAACCGAGTTATCGGCAACTGGCAGGAGCCATATGGTTGTCGCTTTATTGTATGCAATGCAATCGCCCTGTAATGCTTTACTTTATGACTAAGCGGTAGCGGTAGTCGTGGAAGCATAAGATTGCCGAGACGACAACGATGCTACGATGGAGATCAAGGTGTCGCGCCGGTGACGATGGTGATCATGAAGGTGCTTCGGAGATGGAGATCACAAGCATAAGATGATGATGGCCATATCATATCACTTATATTGATTGCATGTGATGTTTATCTTTTATGCATCTTATCTTGCTTTGATTGACGGTAGCATTATAAGATGATCTCTCACTAAATTTCAAGATAAAAGTGTTCTCCCTGAGTATGCACCGTTGCTAAAGTTCGTCGTGCCCAGACACCACGTGATGATCGGGTGTGATAAGCTCTACATCCATCTACAACGGGTGCAAGCCAGTTTTTGCACACGCAAAATACTCAGGTTAAACTTGACGAGCCAAGCATATGCAGATATGGCCTCGGAACACTGAGACCGAAAGGTCGAGCATGAATCATATAGTAGATATGATCAACATATTGATGTTCACCATTGAAAGCTACTCCATTTCACGTGATGATCGGTTATGGTTTAGTTGATTTGGATCACGTGGTCACTTAGAAGAATAGAGGGATGTCTTTCTAAGTGGGAGTTCTTAAGTAATATGATTAATTGAACTTAAATTTATCATGAACTTAGTACCTGATAGTATTTTGCTTGTCTATGTTTGATTGTAGATAGATGGCCCGTGTTGTTGTTCCGTTGAATTTTAATGAGTTCCTTGAGAAAGCAAAGTTGAAAGATGATGGTAGCAATTACACGGACTGGGTCCGTAACATGAGGATTATCCTCATTGCCGCATAGAAGAATTACGTCCTGGAAGCACCGCTGGGTGCCAGGCTTGCTGCAGGAGCAACACCAGATGTTATGAACATCTGGCAAAGCAAAGCTGATGACTACTCAATAGTTCAGTGTGCCATGCTTTACGGCTTAGAATCGGGACTTCAATGATGTTTTGAACGTCATGGAGCATATGAGATGTTCCATGAGTTGAAGCTAATATTTCAAGAAAATGCCCGAATTGAGAGATATGAAGTCTCCAATAAGTTCTATAGCTGCAAGATGGAGGAGAATAGTTCTGTCAGTGAACATATACTCAAAATGTATGGATATCATAATCACTTGACTCAACTGGGAGTTAATCTTCCTGTTGATAGTGTCATCGTCAGAGTTCTTCAATCACTGCCACCAAGCTACAAGAGCTTCATGATGAACTATAACATGCAAGGGATGGATAAGACGATTCCCGAGCTCTTCGCAATGCTATAGGCTGTGGAGGTAGAAATCAATAAGGAGCATCAAGTGTTGATGGTCAATAAGACCGCTAGTTTCAAGAAAAAGGGCAAAGGGAAGAAGAAGGGGAACTTCAAGAAGAACAGCAAGCAAGTTGTTGCTCAGGAGAAGAAACCCAAGTCTGGACCTAAGCCTGAAACTGAGTGCCTCTACTGCAAGCAGACTGGTCACTGGAAGCGGAACTTCCCCAAGTATTTGGCGGATAAGAAGGATGGCAAGGTGAACAAAGGTATATGTGATATACATGTTATTGATCTGTACCTTACCAGAGCTCGCAGTAGCACCTGGGTATTTGATACTGGTTCCGTTGCTAATATTTGCAACTCGAAACAGGGACGACGGATTAAGCGAACACTGGCCAAGGACGAGGTGACGATGCGCATGGGAAATGGTTCCAAAGTCGATGTGATCGCGGTCGGCACGATACCTCTACATCTACCTTCGGGATTGGTTTTAGACCTAAATAATTGTTATTTGGTGCCAGCGTTGAGCATGAACATTATATTTGGTTCTTGTTTGATGCGAGACAGTTATTCATTTAAATCAGAGAATAATGGTTGTTCTATTTATATGAGTAATATCTTTTAGGAGCATGCACCCTTGAAGAGTGGTCTATTTTTGATGAATCTCGATAGTAGTGATACACATATTCATAATGTTGAAGCCAAAAGATGCAGAATTGATAATGATAGTGCAACTTATTTGTGGCACTGCCGTTTAGGTCATATCGGTATAAAGCGCATGAAGAAACTCCATACTGATGGACTTTTGGAACCACTTGATTATGAATCACTTGGTACTTGCGAACCGTGCCTCATGGGCAAGATGACTAAAACGCCGTTCTCCGATACTATGGAGAGAGCAACAGATTTGTTGGAAATCATACATACAAATGTATGTGGTCCGATGAATGTTGAGGCTCGTGGCGGATATCGTTATTTTCTCACCTTCACAGATGATTTAAGAAGATATGGGTATATCTACTTGATGAAACATAAGTCTGAAACATTTGAAAAGTTCAAAGAATTTCAGAGTGAAGTTGAAAATCGTCGTAACAAGAAAATAAAGTTTCTACGATCTGATCATGGAAGAGAATATTTGAGTTACGAGTTTGGACTACATTTGAAACAAAGCGGAATAGTTTCGCAACTCACGCAACCCGGAACACCACAACGTAATGGTGTGTCCAAACGTCGTAATCGTACTTTACAAGATATGGTGCGATCTATGATGTCTCTTACTGATTTACCACTATCGTTTTGGGGTTATGCTTTAGAGACGGCTGCATTCACGTTAAATAGGGCACCATCGAAATCCGTTGAGACGACGCCTTATGAACTGTGGTTTGGCAAGAAACCAAAGTTGTCGTTTATTAAAGTTTGGGGCTGCGATGCTTATGTGAAAAAGCTTCAACCTGATAAGCTTGAACCCAAATCGGAGAAATGTGTCTTCATAGGATACCCAAAGGAGACTGTTGGGTACACCTTCTATCACAGATCTGAAGGCAAGACATTCATTGCTAAGCATGGATCCTTTCTAGAGAAGGAGTTTCTCTCGAAAGAAGTGAGTGGGAGGAAAGTGGAACTTGATGAGGTAACCGTACCTGCTCCCTTATTGGAAAGTAGCTCATCACAGAAACCGGTTCCTGTGACAACTATACCAATTAGTGAGGAAGTTAATGATGATGATCATGAAACTTCAGATCAAGTTATTGTTGAACCTCATAGATCAACAGAGTAAGATCCGCGCTAGAGTGGTACGGTAATCCTGTTCTGGAAGTCATGCTACTGGATCATGATGAACCTACGAACTATGAAGAAGCGATGGTGAGCCCAGATTCTGCAAAATGGCTTGAAGCCATGAAATCTGAGATGGGATCCATGTATGAGAACAAAGTGTGGACTTTGGTTGACTTGCCCATTGATCGGCAAGCAATTGAGAATAAATGGATCTTCAAGAAGAAGATTGACACCGACGGTAATGTTACTGTCTACAAAGTTCGACTTGTTGCGAAAGGGTTTTGACAAGTTCAAGGGATTGACTACGATGAGGCCTTCTCACCCGTAGCGATGCTTAAATCTGTCTGAATCATGTTAGCGATTGCCGCATTTTATGATTATGAAATTTAGCAGATGGATGTCAAAACTGCATTCCTGAATGGATTTCTGGAAGAAGAGTTGTATATGATGCAACCGGAAGGTTTTGTCGGTCCAAAGGGAGCTAACAAAGTGTGCAAGCTCCAGCGATCCATTTATGGACTGGTGCAAGCCTCTCGGAGTTGAAATAAACGCTTTGATAATGTGATCAAAGCATTTGGTTTTATACAGACTTTTGGAGAAGCCTATATTTACAAAAAGGTGAGTGGGAGCTCGGTAGCATTTCTGATATTATATGTGGATGACATATTACTGATTGGAGATGATATAGAATTTCTGGATAGCATAAAGGGATACTTGAATCAAAGTTTTTCAATGAAAGACCTCGGTGAAGCTGCTTACATATTGGGCATTAAGATCTATAGAGATAGATCAAGACGCTTAATTGGACTTTCACAAAGCACATACCTTGACAAAGTTTTGAAGAAGTTCAAAATGGATCAAGCAAAGAAAGGGTTCTTGCCTGTGTTACAAGGTGTGAAGTTCAGTAAGACTCAATGTCCGACCACTGCAGAAGATAGAGAGAAAATGAAAGATGTTCCCTATGCTTCAGCCATAGGCTCTATCATGTATGCAATGCTGTGTACCAGACCTGATGTGTGCCTTGCTATAAGTCTAGCAGGGAGGTACCAAAGTAATCCAGGAGTGGATCACTAGACAGCGGTCAAGAACATCCTGAAGTACCTGAAAAAGGACTAAGGATATGTTTCTCGTTTATGGAGGTGACAAAGAGCTCATCGTAAATGGTTATGTTGATGCAAGCTTTGACACTGATCCGGACGATTCTAAATCGCAAACCGGATACGTGTTTACATTGAATGGTGGAGCTATCAGTTGGTGCAGTTCTAAACAAAGCGTCGTGGCGGTATCTACATGTGAAGCGGAGTACATAGCTGCTTCGGAAGCAGCAAATGAAGGAGTCTGGATGAAGGAGTTCATAACCGATCTACGTGTCATACCTAGTGCATCGGGTCCAATGAAAATCTTTTGTGACAATACTGGAGCAATTGCCTTAGCGAAGGAATCCATATTTCACAAGAGAACCAAGCACATCAAGAGACGCTTCAATTCCATCCGGGATTTAGTCTAGGTGGGAGACATAGAAATTTGCAAGATACATATGGATCTAAATGTTGCAGACCCGTTGACTAAGCCTCTTCCAAGAGCAAAACATGATCAACACCAAGGCTCCATGGGTGTTAGGATCATCACAGTGTAATCTAGATTATTGACTCTAGTGTAAGTGGGAGACTGAAGGAAATATGCCCTAGAGGCAATAATAAAGTTATTATCCATTTCCTTATATCATGATAAATGTTTATTATTCATGCTAGAATTGTATTAACCAGAAACATAATACATGTGTGAATACATAGACAAACAGAGTGTCACTAGTATGCCTCTACTTGACTAGCTCATTGATCGAAGATGGTTATGTTTCCTAACCATAGACATGAGTTGTCATTTGATTAACGGGATCACATCATTAGGAGAATGATGTGATTGACTTGACCCATTCTATTAGCTTAGCACTTGATCGTTTAGTTTGTTGCTATTGCTTTCTTCATGACTTATACATGTTCCTATGACTGAGATTATGCAAGTCCCGTTTACCGGAGGAACACTTTGTGTGCTACCAAACGTCACAACGTAACTGGGTGATTATAAAGGTGCTCTACAGGTGTCTCCAAAGGTACTTGTTGGGTTGGCGTATTTCAAGATTTGGATTTGTCACTCCGATTGTCGGAGAGGTATCTCTGGGCCCTCTCGGTAATGCACATCACTTAAGCCTTGCAAGCATTGCAACTAAATGAGTTAGTTGCGGAATGATGTATTACGAAACGAGTAAAGAGACTTGCCGGTAACGAGATTGAACTAGGTATTGAGATACCGACGATCGAATCTCGGGCAAGTAACATACCGATCACAAAGGGAACAATGTATGTTGTTATGCAGTCTGACCGATAAAGATCTTCGTAGAATATGTGGGAGCCAATATGAGCATCCAGGTTCCGCTATTGGTTATTGACCGGAGACATGGCTTGGTCATGTCTACATAGTTCTCGAACCCATAGGGTCCGCACGCTTAACGTTTCGATGCCGGTTATATTATGAGTTTATGAGTTTTGATGTACCGAAGGTTGTTCGGATTCCCGGATTTGATCACGGACATGACACGGAGTCTCAAAATGGTCGAGACATGAAGATTGAGATATTGGACGACTATATTCGGACACCGGAATGGTTCCGGGGGTTATCGGATATATACCGGAGTACCAGGGGGTTACCAGAACCCCCCCGGGTTATTGGGCCTCATGGGCCCAAAGTAGTGGAAGACGAGAGGCAGCAGGAGGTGGCGCACAGCCCCCCTTGCCCCAATCCGAATTGGGAAAGGGAAGGGGGCGCGGCCCCCCTTCTCCTTCCTTCTCTCCACCTCCTCCTTCCCCCTTCTCCTAGTTGGAATAGGAAAGGGGGGCAAAACCTACTTGGAGTAGGATTGCTCCCCCTTGGGCGCGCCTCCTCCTCTTGGCCGGACCCCTCCTCCTCCACTCCTTTATATACGTGGCCACAGGGGCACCCCATAGACACAACAATTGATCTCTTGATCTCTTAGCCGTGTGCGGTGCCCCCTTCCACCATAATCCACCTCGATCATATCGTAGCGGTGCTTAGGCGAAGCTCTGCGATGGTAGAACATCATCATCGTCACCACGCCATCGTGCTGACGGAACTCTCCCGTGAAGCTCTACTGGATTGGAGTTCGCGGGACGTCATCGAGCTGAACGTGTGCTGAACTCGGAGGTGTCGTGCGTTCCGTACTTGGATCGGTCGGATCGTGAAGACGTACGACTACATCAACCGCGTTGTGCTAATGCTTCCGCTTTCGGTCTACGAGGGTACGTAGACAACACTGTCCCCTCTCGTTGCTATGCATCACCATGATCTTGCATGTGCGTAGGAAATTTTTTTAAATTACTACATTCCCCAACACCTCTAGCCTCCACGGGCTACTGTTCATCCAGCGTCGACCTCCTCCAGCCTCCACCTACGACTTTTCAACCGCGGGCTCATGTTCATCTAGCCTCCATAGCGCGCTCCTCCACTGGCTACTGTTTAACCAGCCCTCTTCACGGGGTCCTGTTCAACCACCCCTCCACGTGCTATTGTTCATCCAGCCGTCCACCATCTACTATTCAACCAGCCCTCCATGGAGTCCTGTTCAACCAGCCCTCCACGGGGTCTTGTCCATCCAGCCCTCCACGGGGTGTTGTTCATCCACCAGCTCGATCGATCGGGGTACTGTTCATCCAGCGGCAATGGCCTCTACTACTACGCGGTCCCGTTCATCCAACCCCCCACCGAGAACCGTTCATCCATACTCCTCCCCCAACAACGCTCACTGTTCATCAAGGGAAGGAGGCAGCAGTGTTCGATCGGCTTCAGTTAGCAGCAGTAGCGAAGGAATCACTTGGGTTCAGTTTACAGCAAGGGATCGATGTAGCGACCCGACCTTAGATGGTCAAGTCTCTGTGCTTCAGTGTCATCCCTAGATCGGTAATGCTGACACACACAGTACTCGAAGGATTTATAATAGAGTAGTAATCACACACTTATTACATCAAATGTCTCAGAAGAGAACTTATTACAATAATATGGCTTAAGGACATCTAATACGATAACAACGGAAGGCTTGGAAGATAAAGTGAGTCCATCAACTCCAATGGCATAGCTGAGCTGCATGGCAACGACCTAACGAACCTTACTCCTCGTTTGAAAATTCTGCAACATAATATGTTGCAGCCCGAAAACGGGTCAGCACATGGAATATGCTGGCAATATAACACAGTAGAGCATGAACAGAATAATGCTATCACTATATGCATATATGGCTAGTGGAAAGCTCTATGGTTATAGTTTTTGCGAAAAGCCAATTTTTCCCTACAACAAAGGAATAGATTTTAATTTAACTATCATGGTGGTTGAACAACATTGAGAAGGTTCCTCCAACTCAATCCCAATTAAGGTGATTAACAACTCAACAGTATTAATTAAACATGATGAGATACATGTGATAACCCAAGTACTAGATACTCAAGAATTGTCCATAACCGGGGACACGGCTAACCATGATTAGATTGTACACTCTGCAGAGGTTTGCGCATGTTTCCCCACAAGACTCGATCGCCTCCGTTGGATTTCTCGCAATACATGGTGTTTGAGAAACGGATTACCAAGACACAGTCTCGATCGCCTCCGTTGGATTTCTCGCACTACATGGTATCAGAGCACACACTGAGTGTAGGACACAACCACTAAGATAAACCCTAGGTCACACTTCTCTACTCATTTCTGACTCCTCTCCATTTTCTACTCTTTAGGATGACGGAGATGAAGAACAAGTTTGCACAACCGGATGAAGACACACCTTTTGGACGCCACTTGAAGGAAGTCACTAGGTACTTGAACATTGGAATACCAAGCTTCACCGGGACATACAACGCCACTTTACCTGAAGAGGAGCGCTGGATGGTTCAAGTAGAAGTTCCAGGAAGGACGTTCTCGCCAACTTCTAAACCCATAGAATTTTCTTTTGAAGCACCCACCTGGAGTCTAGGCAAGAGCATGGCAGCCCACATTACCATGGGACGCATTGGAGAAGTCTACAACAGGGAACTTAAGGACACTATCTACCAGATATGTGGACGCCGAGACGAGCAATGGGAAGTAATCAGCACCAGGAAGGATAGATCCATTGCACCTTTCATCCAGGAGTTAAACCAGCACATTCAACGTCAGGAGAACCAGATGTGCGCGGACATGATGGACTTGAAGAAGGAGAAGACTAGAATCATCGAGCTGGAGGAAGAACTCAAGTTTACACGTGATGGATATGAGGAGGAAATCAAGACACTACTGGAGAAGAATGACGACCTGGTTAAGAAGATTGGAATATTCATGGGAGGACCAGCACCGGGAGAAGAAGACGATGATTCCACTTGCCCGGACAACTACATCATCATCGACGACACCAATTCCGATCCTAGTGATGATGACTTTGAAGACGATGCTGGAGCAGACATCATGGAGTGTTCCACCGATCAAAATTTCTAGATGACCACCATATGTTAGCAGTATTCCCCCATGTATTTAGTAGTAGTTGAGCACATTTGTGATAGTTCTAAACCTTTTGTATGCCCTTGCTTGAGTGATTGAGTGAAATGCTTGTGTTTGTCTCATGTGCATATGGGTAGTGCTTTCTCATTAGACCCCATTTTTTTCTATTCTGATCTCTTCCATCTAAACCCATCAGATGCCTCCAAGACGTGACACCGGTTTTGCTTTCCCACCTGAGCTCACCCAGTTGATCCAGCAGCAGAATGCCTTGATGCAATTGCTAGTTCAGAACCAGGGCAACAACAACAACAACAACCCGCCGCCAGTGGACAACCTAACCCGTTTTCTAAGGTTACAGCCGCTGTTGTTTTCCAGTAGCACTGAGCCAATAGTTGCTGATGATTGGCTATGCCGTATTGGAAGGGAGTTGACCACCGCAGGTTGCACAGATGCTGAGAGGGTGCGCTTTGCCGCACATCAATTGGATGGACCAGCAGCCTCCTGGTGGGAGAATTACACAGCCACTTTCCCCATAGCCAACGTCACTTGGGACCAGTTTCAGCAAGCGTTCCACAGGGCCCATGTCTCAACTGGAGCTATGAAGATGAAGAAGCGGGAGTTCCGCAACCTACGCTAGGGGAACCGTACTGTGGCTCAGTACATGGATGATTTTAGCAAGTTATCAGGCTATGCCCCAGATGATGTGGCCACAGATGCCACGAAGCAGGAGAAGTTTATGGAAGGACTGAATGATGAGATGATCATGCAGTTGATGGTAGAAACCTTCAACAACTACCAGGAGTTGGTAGATAAGGCTCTTATGATTGAAGGGAAGCAGCAGCAGATTGAGAGCCGCAAGAGAAAGTATGGACAAGGGAAGTATAACTCAGGAGCTCAGCAGAAGCCTCGCCTAACCCCGAACTCGGGAGGACTTGTTCATAACTATGGAGGCCACAACCACACTGGAGGAGGATCGCATAACCACAATGGTTCTAAGAATGGAAATGGGAACGGAGCCAACAATAATCAGAACCGCCCCAATCTAGCCACACCCGCCAAAAGGGATCTAAGTCACGTTACTTGCTTCAAGTGCGGGAAGACTGGACACTACGCCACGGAGTGCCCTGAAGGAAAGAATGGTAACGAAAATGGGAGCGCTAGGAAGAAGCCCAATCCATTAAACAAAGGACATGTGAACCACGTTAACGTGGAGGAGGTTGAAGAGCAGCCGGACTCAGTAATAGGTAAGTTTTTGGTGAAGTCATTTACCTCTCGTTCTTTTCGATACTGGTGCATCACATTCATACATATCAAGGGGATTCGTGGATAAGTTTAAACTACCAACCCAAACCCTTAGGACCCCTCTGCTAGTGAGCTCACCTGGAGCAGAATACATGGCTAGCCGATGGTGCGACCAGATACCCTTAACCATTGGCACACATGTTTTTCTGTCCGACCTAATTATCTTGGAGTCACAAGGATTGGATGTGATATTAGGTATGGACTCGATGTCAAAGTTTGGAGGAAGTATTGACTGTGCTAGTAAGTCGATTTACCTTACCACCCCGGAGGGAAAAAGGATTAAGTATGTATCTAGGCATGTGCCTAGGAGGAGCCAGGTGAATACCCTTACGGGAGTTGTTCAGGAGGAAGTTCCTGTAGTGAAGGATTACCCGGATGTTTTTCCAGAGGAGTTACCAGGCATGCCACCAGATACAGACATTGAGTTTTTGATAGAGCTATTGCCAGGTACAGGACCAATATCCAAGAGACCCTATCGAATGCCCGCAAATGATCTGGAGGAGATTAAGAAACAGATCAAGGAGTTATTGGAGGAAGGATACATCCGAAGAAGTTCATCACCTTGGGGAGCCCCAGTGCTTTTGGTTGAGAAGAAGGATAAATCCCTAAGGATGGTTGTTGATTATCGAGCCTTGAATGAAGTGACGATTAAGAACAAGTATCCACTGTCGATGATCAACGATCTGTTTGATCAGTTACAAGGAGCTAAAGTGTTTTCAAAGATCGATTTGCGATCGGGATACCATCAGTTGAAGATACGAGAGAAGGATATACCAAAGACAGCGTTCACGACGCGGTATGGATTATACGAGTACACGGTCATGTCATTTGGACTGACTAATGCCCCTGCCTATTTCATGAGCGTGATGAATAAGGTGTTCATGGAGTATTTGGACAAGGTTGTGGTGGTGTTTATTGATGATATTACACTACAGGAAACTACAGACGGCAAAGACGTAAATCCAGACGGCAAAGAGTTTGCCGTCAGGAAGTAGACGGCAAAGTCAGATGGCAAAGATTAATCGGCAAAGAATACTTTGCCGTCTACTATTTTTCTGCTTGACGGCAAAGATTTTTCCGTCAGCTAAACTAAAGTTTTGCCGTCAACCGTGTATATAACATACATCAAAGAAAAGTTGATTCGCTGTCAGCCGGGATCCGTCTTTGCTGTCTTCGTCCTAAATCATAGACGGCAAAGAATTTATATATTAAAAAAAATAAACAAATGTACCACGAACACCATAGTATCCAACATTTGTTGTTCCAAGAATCAACGACCACCGAATGAATTTCACAATATAAAACTGCTCTATTTCCCAAGATGAACAGATTACAGACCAATATATTACACACAGCACACACAGGCGGATTACACAGATTACAAGAGAACTGAGGCAACATTGGACGCCCGAGTAGCTCAAGCCGTCCGCCGAGGCGCCGGAGCTTGCCAACCTCATCCGGGAGATGGTGCGGCGTCAAGGGCCGGGGCCGGCGCAGGCATGCTGGGCCGACGGGCCGGGGCCAGTGGCCTGCGGTGGCGAAGGAGGATGGGATCGGGCCCGGTGGCGCCGGTGGTGAAGACGGGCCATGGAGGGTGGGGGCGACGGGGAACGGGGCTGGCGACCGGCTGGGACGACGGGGGACGGGGCGACGGCGCCAGGCCGGCGGTCCGCGAGGGCGACAGGCCGGGGCCAGTGGCCTGCGGTGGCGAAGGGGGACGGGGTCAGGCCCGATGGCGCCTGTGGTGAAGACAGGCCGTGGCGGGTTGGGCGACGGGGAACGGGGCCGGCGACCGGCTGGGGCGACGGGGGACGGGGCGCGCAGGTCGACTGGGGCGATGGCGCCAGGCCGGCGGTCCGCGAGGGTGAAGGGGAACGGGGCCGCTGGATCTGGAGGCCAAGAGGGAAGGCCCGAGGACGGCGGGCGAGGCCGTGGCGGGCGGTCGAGGTGCTGGCCGGCGAGGCCGGAGCCGGCAGGAGAGGTGGTGGTCGGTGAGGGCATGGCCTGTAGGCGAGGTGGTGGAGGCGTTCTCTGGATCGACAGCACCGAGGTACGAGACACAGAAAGAGATCGTGATGGGGGTCAGGGGTGGGTGGGCTGTCAGGAGGATAAGGAAGATAAGGCGGAGAGAGAGAGAGAGTGGTGGTGGGGGCGTGGGCATGGGGCGTGGGGCGAGTGGTATTTCGCTTTGTAGGGATGTGTGGACCAGATTTTGCCATGTCACTGATCCGCGTGATTGATCCGTGGGCTGTGTTTTTTCTTTGCCGTCTGCTGGTTTTTTTACAGACGGCAAAGTAGCACTTTGCCGTCTGTAAAAAAAACACAGATGGCAAAGATTTTTGCCGTCTGTGGTTTTCTTTACAGACGGCGAAGTGAGCACTTTGCCGTCTGGAAAGAAAAAACGCAGACGGCAAAGATTTTTGCCGTCTGTGGTTTTCTTTACAGACGGCGAAGTGAGCACTTTGCTGTCTGGAAAGAAAAACGCAGACGGCAAAGCGTCTTTGCCGTCTGTGTTTTTTTTACAGACGGCAAAGTATGTCTTTGCCATTAGCCATTCTTTGCCGTCAGTAACTGATGGCAAAGAGCTCCCCTGACGGCAAATTAACTGATTCCCGTAGTGTTATGGTATACTCGAAGAATGAGGAGGAGCACAAGGAGCATTTGCGCTTAGTTCTCGAGAAACTCACGGAACACCAGTTGTATGCTAAGTTTAGCAAATGCGAGTTTTGGTTGAAGGAAGTTGGGTTCCTTGGACATGTTATATCGGGAGAAGGTATAGCAGTAGACCCCAGCAAAGTTCAGTCAGTCACTGAATGGTTGGCACCCACCTCAGTTAGCGAGATCCGCAGTTTCCTGGGACTCGCAGGATACTACCGGAGATTCATTGAGAACTTTTCCAAGATTGCGAAGCCAATGACTAAACTGTTAAAAAAGGATACTAAGTTTAAATGGACAGAGGATTGCGAGGCAAGTTTCTAGGAGTTGAAGAAACGGTTTACTACAGCGCTAGTGCTAACATTGACGGATATACATAAGGAGTTCCAAGTGTATTGCGATGCCTCTCGCTTAGGACTTGGATGTGTGCTTATGCAGGATGGAAGAGTTGTTTCGTATGCCTCACGACAACTAAAACCTCATGAGTTGAACTATGCCATGCATGATTTGGAGTTAGCAGCCGTAGTGCATGCATTGAAGACCTGGAGACATTACCTTATTGGAAACCGATGTGATGTATACACGGACCATAAGAGTTTGAAGTACATCTTCACCCAGAAGGAACTGAACCTTAGACAGAGGAGATGGTTGGAGCTTATAAAGGATTATGACATGAATCAACACTATCATCCAGGAAAGGCCAATGTCGTAGAAGACGCCTTGAGCAGGAAGCTATGCTAATATCCTTAAAAGTAAGGGACTGCCGAAGGAGTTAGCAGAGTATATCATGGAACTTCGATTAGAGATTGTTCCTAGAGGATTCGTTGCGACAATGGAGGTCCAGTCGACATTGCTGGACAAGATTCGGGAAGCTCAGAAGGATGACAAAGAGATTGCCGAGATAAAGGAGAAGATGGGCAAAGGAAAGGCCAAAGGTTTTCGTGAGGATGAGCACGATACACTATGGTTTAAGGACCGAGTTTATGTGCCCAATAACCAGGAGATCAGGAAGTTAATACTTCAAGAGGCTCATGACTCACCATACTCGATACACCCCGGAAACACCAAGA
The DNA here is from genome assembly GCF_003073215.2 of Triticum urartu. Taxonomy (NCBI): domain Eukaryota; kingdom Viridiplantae; phylum Streptophyta; class Magnoliopsida; order Poales; family Poaceae; genus Triticum; species Triticum urartu. Next base: position 274,875,720 of record NC_053025.1, read on the forward strand.
TGTATCTGGATTTGAAGGAACATTTCTGGTGGACCGGTTTGAAGAAGGATATTGCCGAGTATGTGGCCGTATGTGATGTATGTCAGAGAGTGAAGGCAGAGCATCAAAAGCCAGCAGGACTGTTACAGCCTATGCCGATACCCGAATGGAAGTGGTATAAACTTGGCATGGACATTATCACCGGATTGCCCAGGACTAAAGCAGGATATGATTCCATATGGGTAGTATTCGATCGCTTAACCAAAGTGGCTCACTTCATCCCAGTGAAAACCACTTATACAAGTGCGAAGTTGGCCAAGATTTATATGTCCAGGATCGTATGTCTGCATGGAGTTCCGAGGACCATCGTATCAGATAGAGGAACACAGTTTACTTCAATGTTCTGGCATCAGTTACACCAGACTTTGGGAACGAGGTTAGAGTTCAGTACATCCTTTCACCCATAGACAGATGGACATACCGAGAGAGTGAACCAAATTCTGGAGGACATGTTGAGAGCATGTGCGCTAGATTATGGGTCTAGTTGGGATGACAATTTGCCGTACGCAGAGTTCTCATACAACAATAGCTACCAAGCCAGTTTGAAGATGGCACCGTTTGAAGCCCTGAATGGACGCAGGTGCAGAACACCCTTGATGTGGGATGAGGTAGGAGACCGACAGTTGTTTGGACAAGACTTGATCAAGGAGTCTGAGGAGAAGGTTAAATTGATTCGTGGTAGACTAAAGATTGCCCAGTCCAGGCAGAAGAGTTATGCAGACTCAAAACGCAAAGAGGTAACCTATGAAATTGGAGACAGAGTATATCTGCGAGTATCTCCCTTGCGAAGTGTGAAACGTTTTGGAGTTAAGGGGAAGTTAGCTCCGATATTTGTAGGACCGTATCGTGTTATGGAACGGATGGGAGAAGTTGCCTACAAATTGGATTTACCCGAGGGATTGTCAGGAATTCATAATGTGTTTCACGTTTCACAGCGGAAGAAGTGCCATGCTGAGATGGCCGATATACCGTTAAGAGATACAGTACCCTTGGAGGCAATTCAGTTGGACAGTGATTTGACTTACGAGGAGAAGCCAGTTAAGATTCTTGAGTTTGCCAGCAGATTCACCCGCGGTAAGGTTATCAAGTTTTGCAAAGTCCAGTGGAGCCTGCATACCGAGGATGAAGCCACCTGGGAACGAGAGGATGATCTCCGCAAAGACCACCCACACCTATTTTCTAGCCAACCCGAATCTCGAGGGCGGGATTCATCTTAAGGGGGGTAGGTTTGTAACATCCCAAATTGCAACTGAAGGACCCACGGAGAGAGTTGGGGATTTTCCCGGTTTTTTATATTTGATTTTTATCAAATAATGAAACGAGGATTTTGATTTTAATTATTTTTCTCTACGAAAAAATATTTCTTATCAAAATAAATGAGAGGAGATAATATGACTTCTCCAAAATAATTGAAATATTGGAGGAAAAATGTTAAAATCATTTATTTGATTTTATTCGGATTTTTTTTGCATTAGAAAAATTGCATGTTTTCAAAGTTGCATTTTAGGGCCAAGAAAATGTTCATCTCGTTCTAAATATTTTATTTAGATGGTGAAAATTTGTTTTGGCATTTTAGATTTTTATTTATTTTTCTAGCATTTTATTTCCGTCGGCGAAATTATTTTTTAAAAAAGTTTCCCGCGCCCGACTGGGCCAAGGCCCAGCCGAGCCAGGCCGGCCCGCAGCCGCCGCCGCCTCCCCGCGAGCGCGCCGCCCCGCCATCGCTCGGACCCGGTGTCCGAGCCGGACTCCGCCTCGCCGCCGCTTTCCCCCTCCTCCAAGAAAGCTGCCTCCCTCCTTATAAGCCGCCACCCCCGCCGCCCAAACCACCAGCACCGCCGCCGCCCGAGCCGCAGCCGCCGCTTTCAGCCGCACCGCGCAGCCTCGCCGCCCGCGCTAGCCGCCGCCGCCGCCGCCAAGCCCCGCCGCCGCGCGAGCCGCCGCCCCGCCCCGCAGCCGCCTCGCCGGACCCCCTCGCCGGAGGTATCCGCCGGTTCCGAGCCACCGGTTTTTTTAAAAAACTGTTTGGTTTTTTTCGAAACCCTAGATTCGTTTTTTCTCGGTTCGCCGGTTTTTTCGATTCTTCTAGTTAGCGGACGTTCGTCCATACGTTCGTTTTAACGAACGGTTTTCGCCCGTTAGTTACAGCTGACGAACGCTCGTTCGTTAGTCTGTTCGTCAGTTTTCTTTTTATCGGATTTATTCCGCAATTTTTCCGATCGCAATTTCTGATCCGATCTTAGTTTCTGTTTATCTTTTCGCTCGTTTATCGGAATCAGGCGATTCAAGCGCCTAGAGTTTCGTCTCGAAAACCTATTTCCGTTTAACCAACTCAAATAAGTTTTTGCTACTGTAAAATTTGACCTAGGTTCAGATTAGTAAACGAAGCTTCTTTCTTTCGCCGTTTGAGTTTCGTTGCTCCGTTTGATTTGATTCTTTTTGCGAACCGGAGTTCTTAAGTTGAACTTTCTGGTCAACCTCTCTCTTATTTGAGTTTTGCTTGTGCATTGTTGCTTGTTACTTATGTATGCTATTGTTTTCTTGCGATAGAATTCCCGGAGTGCGAAGCGTGTTACTACGAGTCTCTAGGATTCGCGGATCGTCAGCAAAGCAAGTAACACTTTAATCATATCCCTTTATCACCTAGTTTTTATGCATTAGTTCCAATCCTCAAACATTGCATGGTTAGGATGTCATTAACATGTGGGTTGGGAAGTAGTTGATGAGGTAGAACCTATTGCCCTGTTATATTCAGACCCTTGGGAGTTACTTCTACATTTGCTTATATTATATTGCTATGCTCGTAGACGTGGGTTGGGTTTGAGTGAAATCCATGATAGATGTGAGTTGTTAATTAATGGTTCAACTTAAGGTGGCAACTTAAATACACACCTGGGTGGATTGAGGCACCTGGAGTACCCAGTGTTGCCTGTATTTTTGGAAATCCCAAAGTACCCGTGTGATCTTCCTATGGACCGCCACCCAGGCTCAAAGGGAACTGAGATGATTCATGCTAGAAACTTCCGTGTGCAGCCACAAGCTATTATGGGCTCTAGCATAGTTGAGTAAGTTATGTGAAGCTCTTGAAGAGGCAGATCAGCAGGTGGAGGGATGTAGGTTTGGTATGGTCTGTCCGGAGTAGAGAGTTAATGTTTCTGAAAGACTGTGTCTCAGTCATCCGTTTCTCAAACACCATGTAGTGCGAGAAATCCAACAGAGGTGATCGAGTCTTGTGGGGAAAAGTGCGCAAACCTCTGCAGAGTGTACAATCTAATCATGGTTAGCCGTGTCCCCGGTTATGGACAATTTCTTGAGTATCTAGTACTTGGGTTATCACATGTATCTCATCATGTTTAATTAATACTGTTGGGTTGTTAATCACCTTAATTGGGATTGAGTTGGAGGAACCTTCTCAATGTTTTTCAACCACCATGATAGTTAAATTAAAATCTATTCCTTTGTTGTAGGAAAAAATTGGCTTTTCACAAAAACTATAACCATAGAGCTTTCCACCAGCCATATATGCATATAGTGATAGCATTATTTTGTTCATGCTCTACTGTGTTATATTGCCAGCATATTCCATGTGCTGACCCATTTTCGGGCTGCAACGTATTATGTTGCAGACTTTTGAGACGAGGAGTAAGGTTCGTTAGGTCGTTGCCGTGCAGCTCAACTATGCCGTTGGAGTTGATGGACTCACTTTATCTTCCAAGCCTTCCGTTGTTATCGTATTAGATGGCCTTAAGCCATATTACTGTAATAAGTTCTCTTTTGAGACATTCGATGTAATAAGTGTGTGATTGCTACTCTGTTATAAATCCTTCGAGTACTATGTGTGTCAGCATTACCGATCCAGGGATGACACTGAAGCACAGAGACTTGACCATCTGAGGTCGGGTCGCTACAATTGATCGATCGCTCTAGTAACGCGTAGCCTGCAGTGAAATCGCTCGAGTTCAGTTAGGCGAATGCCTCGCTCGGGTTCAGTTAGAGCCCAACGCCTCGCACCCACACGCGTACGTGTATGAGAGAAACGCGCATCGCTCGGCCCCCGACCACCCACCGTAACCGGGAACTCCCTGATATTTTCCTCGCCCTCGCTTCTACCACGGTTTTTTCCGTCATGGACGGCCCAAAGAATGTCATGCAGCTATGTCTCCAGGCTACCTAGGACGAAAAGCCCATTTTCTGTCATGATTTTCTGTCATAGAAGTAGGACCCACCACATCTATGATGATACCGGGTTTTGTCACAATTATCGTCATAGAAGTGTCATAAGCATGACAGAAAAAAAATTGTTCGGCCCAAAATGTCACGGATGTCTCTTTTTTGTAGTGCATATCAAGATCACAAAGCATTGAGACAGACATGAGGTTGAACCCTAAGGACTCGACAAGCATAACTTTGTCCATGTGTCGATCCTTTGAGATTGCAACCTTACCTAGACCCAATACCTTGCTTTTGCCTTTGTCAGCGTAGGTGATATGCATCAGATGTGATGGAGATAAAGAAGTGTCATCAATAAGTTCCTGTCACCAGTCATGTGATTTGTACGTCCACTATTGAGGACCCACTCGATGGCTTTGGGTTGATCATCCTGCAGATGAATTAGTGCATCTTACAAACTCATATACTTCAGCAGTGATGAATATGACATCAAATTCATCAGATCAATTTCATCACGCAATAAAACAGGTATAGAAGTATGAGGAGGTGAGAAATGAGAATTCATTTCTTCATCATTAGCTTGAGTCCTTTCAAGCATATTCAGGTCTCCGGAAAATTCTTCAGACGCTTAGGTTCGTCTGGAGACCTGACCCTGCATAAGAGATTAGTTCTTTTTCTTCACCGCCCACATCTGGAGGGATGGCAAAGAGTTCATCATTCTGCGAGCTCCATAAGAGAAAGGTGGGATAGAAGCCAATCCACTTCGTTTCACATGAGAGGGGTTAGAGTAAGCATATGAATAAGCAGAGAAATTCTTCGAGGACTTATGAACATAATGATTTGAAGAATAATGCACATATTCATAACCCTTAGATCTTCCCTACGCAACAAAAGGGCTAGCACGATGATGTTCATATGAGGATCTGGATCCATATGAGGAATTTGATCCACGTGAGAAATTTGGTTCATATGAGAACTTGGATCCATATGAAGACTTTGGTCCATATGAAGAATTTGATCTGGGGTTCCTATTCTTCACAAGTGGTGTCATGATGACATTCACCTGAAGACTTTCAAGGCACCTTTTGGGAACCCAGATTTTCTTCATAGGGGGGCCGTTCCTGAAGTTAGTGCCAACATATCTAGCAAATACATCACCATTCTGATTTTTAAACAGTTTATAATTGGAGTTAAATGACTCATCAGAAGAATATGAAGATTCACATGTAAAGCCAGATAAGGTAGATGGATCCACTGAAGGTCCCTTTGTAGCTTCCCATGAGGTTTTGGGATACTGCTTAGGTTTCCAGTAGGTCCCATCAGCATTGAGTTTCCTCTCGAAGGCAATACCCTCTTTCCTAGGGTTCCTGTTCAGGATCTGCTTTTTAAGGACATCATAAAGTGTCTAATGCCCTCTGAGGATTTTGTCCATGCCTGTCACATACAATTCCTTCAGCCCTGCATGGTCAGTGATACTAGCAACATCCTCTAATGAGGAATTTGTGATAGCAGAGATAGTTGAAGAATTTGCAGCAATAGAACCATTTGAACTTTCAGGTGAAGAATTAGCAGATTCCTGTCCAATACATTTCAAACATGATGGAATGCATTCAACCTGCGCGGAACTGATTTGTTGAGCAAGTAATGAATTGCGTTCCTTCTGAAGATCTTCATAACTCACTCTTAGCTGCTCAAGATCTTGCTTTCATTGAAGAAATTCATAAGAAAGCTTCTCATGATTAGATAAGAGAGTGTTATGATGACTCTGAAGGTTATCAAACTTAGTCTGATGTCTCTGAAGACTTTCAGCCAAAGCTTTAGAATGATCCATTTCTTCACCCAACATATCATCGCTTTTGTCTAGCATATTTTGAACCTTTCCAAGAGCCTTTTGTTGTTTCACAGCAATCTTAGCAAGTTTAGAATAACTAGGCTTGAGGTTTTCATCAAATTTATCCTCACTTGATTCAGAGGAGGGATATTTGAGTACCTTTGCACCTTTTGCCATGAAGCAATAGGTGGGAGCATAGTCATCATCGCCGTCGTTAGCATTCTTGGGGAGCTCATTTTCTTCAGAGTTGAAGATGGACTTGCTGACGAACGCAGTAGCGAGGGCTAGGTTCGCCACACCAGAGTCTGATTCCTCAGATGCCTCCTCTTCCTCATTTTCTTCAGATTCAACTTCATAGTCCATTTCCTTGCCACTGAATGCCCGAGCCATCTTGGAGATGCTCTTCTTGTGAGATGAAGACTTCAAGGATTTTGATGAAGAGGACTTTGAAGATTTTTTCTTCTTCTTTGAATCATCAGAACTGTAGTCCTTGTACTTCTTCTTCTTTGATTCCTTTTCCCACTGAGGACAATCTTGAGTGTAGTGACTGGGTTTCTTGCATTTGTGGCAAAGTCTCTTCTTGTAGTCACGGGATGAGGAATCTGATCTTATGTCATCACTTCTTGAGGATTTGCCAAAGCAACCACATCTTGAGAACTTCTGGAGTTTCCTCACGAGCATTGCTAGCTCCTGGCTCAGTTCTTCAGGATCACCAGGGCTGCTACCAGAATCCTCACCTTTGAATTCAGATACTGCCTTGGCCTTTAGTGCGTGTGATCTTCCATAGCTTGGTCCATAGGGATCTCTCTTCTTAGCAAGTTTGAACTCATGAGTGTTTAGCCTCTCAAGGATATCAGCGGGATCAAGTGACTTGTAGTCTCCATGTTCTTGTATCATCAGTGCCAGAGTGTCAAATGAGGAATCAAGCGATCTCAGCAATTTCTTCACCACCTCATGGTCGGCGATGTCAGTGGCACCAAGTTCTTGAAGCTCATTTGATATGTCAATGAGGCGATCGAAGGTTTGCTAAACATTTTCATTATCGAGTATTTCGAAGCGGTTGAAGAGATTGCGAAGAACGTTAACTCGAGAGTCATGCTGTGTTGAGACTCCTTCATTGACCTTGGACAGCCTATCCCAGATGAGCTTTGTTGTCTCCGAAGCACTCCCTCTGCCATACTGCCCTTTGCTCAGATGGCCACATATGATGTTCTTCACTTGAGAGTCGAGTTGCTTGAATCTCTTCACGTAGCATTGATGGTAGGAGTGACAGAGGCAAAACCATTTTCAACAACATACCAGAGATCGTTGTCAATTGCCTCGAGATGCATTCGCATTTTTTTATTGCAGTAGGGGTAGTCCGTTCCATCGAAGGTAGGACACACAGTAGATACCTTGATCATACCTGCGGTCGACATAACTAAAACTCCAGGTGGTTAAACCAAAATCACACAGAACAAGGGAGTACCTTGCCCTCATACCAATTGAAAGTGCGTTATACCGACTACAGGGGGTGAATAGGCGATTTTTACAATTTCATCGCTGAGGAATTTCAGGGTGAGGAAATTCCTAAGCAATGAACTACTTAGCAACGGAATAAGTACTCAGATGCAAGCATAACAAAGTAGTAGCACAATCATCATGAAGAAATGAAAAACAAGCACAGAGTACGGAAAGCATAAACACATGATAAGTAAGCTGAGGACAAACTGATTGAAGAATTTGAACTAAGGAAATTGAGAAAGTATTTAGTCAAAGTCTTCAAACAGTAACGATTAGGTACAACAACATAGTAATAAGGAAATGAAAGGGTTGAGGAAATAGAAGCGGTTACCTCAGTGAAGACGGTGATTTGGTAGACCAGTTCCAACTGCTGTGACAGTTGTCCGTCTGGTTGGAGCGGTTAGGTATTTAAACCCGAGGACACACAGTCTCAGACACTCAGTTCTCACTGTATTCTCCTTGAGCTAAGGTCACATAGACCTCGCCCAATCACTCGTGGTAAGTCTTCAGGTGACTTCCAAACCTTCCCAGACTTGGTCACTCGGCGATCCACAATTTCCTCTTGGATGCTCTAGACTATGACGCCTACCCGTCTGGAGGATGCACAGTCCTCAAAGGAAACAAGCATCGGTTCCACATAGGAACAATCTCTTGAGTGATGCTCAATCACTTTGGGCTTGTAGGTGTTTGGTTTGGGTTTTGGGTTTTTCCTCACTTGATGATTTTCGCTCAAAGTCCTCCAAGGATGGGATGCTCTCAATGACAAATCTCAGTTTCTCGCGGAGCAGCCAACCATCTAGTGGTTGTAGGGGGCGGCTATTTATAGGATAGGGAGCAGCCTAACATGATAAGACATAAATGCCCTTCAATGATATGACTATTAGGTGGGTAGATATTTTGGGACAGCTGGCGCATAGCACAGCAACGGTCCGAAATTTGAGCTCTAAAATTCCTCGGGGCTATCATGTTCCTCACTTGTAGGCAATCCTCACTTGCGAATTCCTAACTCCTCAATCAGAACAAATTCCTCAGAGACCAGAAGATCTTCTCTGTCACTGAAGAAATTGACAGAACTATATGAGATTTCCAATTGCTTCACTCGAAATGATTGGTAGGTGTAGGATTTTGAGATGAGCATCAGTTGGAAACTTTTCCTTAGTTTTACCTTAACCCCCTTTAACAGTACGGTGTTTCCTATGACTCAAGAAAGAGAAAAATGAAACTATGAAAGCAAAGTCTTCGAGCTTCATATTCCTCGCGAATATCAAGTCTTCAGGATTACACCAATTTCTTCACTTTCAAAGTCTTCAGAAAGCCAAAGTCTTCAGTTGAAGACATTCATTTTTAGGTGTCAACTTTCTCTGAAAATATCAAACTCATCATAGACTTATAGAGCTGTGCTCACTCACAAATGCATTAGTCCCTTAACCTATAATTCTTCAGTACACCAAAATCAATAAGGGGCACTAGATGCACTTACAAGTTCCTACTGGCTCTCAGGCCCTCACCTCTTGTACTTGTCCCAGGCATCGCAACCTGACATACCAGCGGCGGATGAGCCTCGCTCAAGGGCCGGTTCCCGTTGAAGTAGAGCACCTTGACGAGCGAGGAAAAGAGAGGCAGACCTCGCAAGGAGATATGGGCAAGAGGGCCCCAATTCGGCCAAATTTACATCAGTTGAAAAACAAACGACATCGATACTTTACATGACCTTCGCAAGACTTGTGTTGACCCATTGTAGGGAAATGATGCACGGGGAACCAAAGCTCCAAGGGAGTGTGCCCTCACACCGCGAAGATCGCCTGCGTGTCGCAAACGCCTCACGCCGCCCCATAAGTTAAGCCATCCTCTTCGCGCTAAGCATGAGTCCCTAATAACACAACGCCCTTACTTCCGCGATCTTGTCTGGGCAAAGACCCTTTCTCTCTCAAGAGCCGCTTGCACGTCAAGGGAGGCCTCGTGAGCATCGCTGTTGGTGTCAAAACCGGAAGATCTCGGGTAGGGGGTCCCGAACTGTGCGTCTATGGTTGATGGTAACAGGAGACAGGGGACACAATATTACCCAGGTTCGGGCCCTCTCTATGGAGGTAATACCCTACGTCTTGCTTGATTGATCTAGATGAATATGAGTATTACAAGAGTTGATTTACCACGAGATCATAATGGCTAAACCGTAGAGATCTAGCTTGTATGGCTATGGTAATGTATGTCCTCCGGACTAAGTCATCCGGTTTATATAGACAAAGGGAGGATCTAGGGTTACACAAGGTCGGTTACAAAGAAAGGAATCTACATATTTGGTTGCCAAGCTTGCCTTCCACGCCAAGGAGAGTCCCATCCGGACACGGGTGCAGTCTTCCGTCTTTGTATCTTCACAGCCCATCAATCTGGCCCATGGCTAACAGGCCGGACACCCGAGGACCCGTTAGTCCAGGACTCCCTCAGTAGCCCCTGAACCGGGCTTCAATGACAACGTATCCGGCGCGTAGATCTGTCTTCGGCATTGCAAGGCGGATTCCTTCCTCCGAACTCCAAGATAGTCTTCAAACGAATTTGAATGTGTCCGGACCTGTAACAGAACACCACACACAACCGCGGAGAGTATATAATATTCCACAAGTCCAATCTGATGACAACTTTTATAACATGACGTCACGCTCACCCGGTTTTTTGAACCGCTTCCTGTCCCACCGTTCCATGTTTCGAGGCGCGGTTGCTATTGGCGCGCTCTGTCGAAACAGAGATCGTGTCCCCTTATTGCGGGATTCTCATTAACACGAGTGTGGGTAACCCAACCGTTCTGTTGGAAAGATCCCTTAGGAATAGGCAGGCTTTCAGGCTCAAGAGGAGGCGTTTAATTCCTGCTGCCTTTATAAAGGAACCAAGGGCCGTCCTTTTTGACGCCAAACTTCTCCTCAGCCTCTCCAACCGTGAATTTTAGCACCCAAGGTTTCAACTTCGTTGCTCCGAGCTTCCCCATTATGTCCGGACCTAGCTCTCAAGGCCGATGGGTGGCTTCCTCCGTTACAGAGGAGGATATTGCGAAGCTTCGAGCGGCTAGATACCTGACCTCGGAAATCCATCATAGGCTTCCTGCTCAAGGACAGGTTATCCCGACCCCTAGATCTGGCAAGAGGGTCGTATTCATCTCACACTTCCTTCGAGGGATAGAGCTCGCTCTTCACCCCTTCGTCCGGGGGCCAATGTTCCATTATGGACTAGATTTTCATGATCTATCCCCAGAGTCTTTCCTCCATGTCTCGGCATTCATCATTATGTCCGAGGCCTTCCTCCGAATCCCCCCACACTTCGGCTTATGGCTCAAGACCATCAGTGTGAAACCAAAGGTAGTCGACGTGGAACAGGTGGAGTGTGGCGGTGCTGTAGTCAGCCATCTCACCAACACTCCTTGGCCAAAAGGCTCTTTTACCGAAACTTCCAATCAATGGCAGCGAGTGTGGTTTTATGTTATGAAGCCCCACAACACCAACTGGGTAGCTGCACCCACGTTTTCTCCCTGGCCCACCGTTACATCTTGCATCATGGCCAACAAGACGCTGGATTGGGGGTCAGTTGATGAAGTGCGGACTCTACAAAGCCGCATCCGAACCCTCCTCGAGAGGGACATCGATCTTGTCAGCGTGATTCAAGTAATGCTAATTCGCCGAATCCTACCATGCCAGCGTAGGCCTCTCTGTATGTGGGAGTTTAATCCAGAAGGACCATGAACCCTCCAACACTTCTTCGGCATTATGCACAAAGGGATGTGGAAGTTGTTTTTCGGAAAACGAAAACATTGGTCGGACACTACCGAGGACACATGCCTCGACTATAACTGTCCGGATACCCCGGTAAGAACTTGACTTCCGAACACCCTTTTTTAAGTATGCTGTAATACATTACTGAGCAAACTATCTCCTTCTAGGGCTGGATAAAGAAAGCAGAGCTGATTAGGTGTTCGGCCCCCCTTCCTGAAGGTTCAACGGATCCTGTATTAACAAGGATGCTAGCCCCGGCACCGTACCAGATGCCTGTGAAGGAGGGCAAGGCAGAGAGGACCAAAGATGTCCCCCATCCCGAAGGTGCACCAGACAAGATTCCATCCTCCGAAGACAAAAATGATGGGGAATTCAACGTCTCTTCCCCCCATGGGAAGAAAAGGGCCGCCTCTGAAGATTGGGAAGAAAAGGCTCCTAAGCGAGGCAAGATGCCTTCGTCGGGTGGCTTGGGCTTGGAGGACAACATCATCACGCAGTCCCATGATGAGGACAAGCCTCAAGCCAAATCGTAAGTGAACAAGGGTGTTTTAAACACGTCCCGCCCCTTTTTTGTAACATCTAGAATATATGTTTTTTTGCAGTTCTTCACACAGTCTTCTTCAACAATCCTCTTCCTCATAGGATCTTCTCCCGGAGATGATGGAAAGCGAGATGCCTCCACCAATCTCCTCAACCAACAGGGCGGACAACTTCGAGGTGTCATCGCGGAGGGTCTCTCCCGATCAACAAGTGGTGCGAGGGATGATGAAGACACAACCCGAAGGTGATACTTCGGTGGCCCAGGGTCCAGGGACCAACAATAAAGGCCCCGAACATTTTGGTCTACAGCCAGATACGAATAAACGGATCCCTTCAAAGGGAGGCCGTACTCGTACAGCAGCCTCCGAAGACCCAGAGGCGCCGGATATATTGACGAACATGCTGCGACAGGCGTCCGTCTCAGAGGGACATCGTACCTTGATGGGCATGGTGGTCGAAAAGATCCTGGCCGCGAAAAGCGGATTGAGTGAGGCCTTCGTGGGCCTGCTAAGAGGCTTCGAGGTTTGTATCGTAGTATGTGCGATTGTGTTTTATCCAAGAATACACCCGTGTATAGATAGTAGCCCCTGAGACTCTGATTCTCTTCCCGAGGGAGGTGATCAGAGGATCAAAAGATATGCCCAGGAAATAATATGATTAATTGGAACATAGGCTACGACCTCCCCGAAACTATCTGGACTGTAGAGATTGCGGATTTGCAACACAAGATTGATGAGGCAGATACTGATATCGCGAAGGTACGTATTCGGAGTAATCCTTACATATACATGTTTGTAATATAAGTGTGACGCTGAAAGTTGCATACTGGAATATGCATGGCTGCAGATGGTGCCGCCGCCGTTGAGATTCTTTGGGCGGAGCTGGCCCGAGCCAAGGAGCAGGCCCGGTTTAGTAATGCGGCTGCCGAACAGTCATCGACTGAGTTAAAGGCCGAACAAGCTTCTCGACACCAAGACGAGGAGAAAATATCCTCGATGGCGCTCGAACTGAAAGATGCTACTAGCCGCTGTGAATTCCTAGAGGAGGAGAATAAAGCCAAACCGGATGAGCTTGACAAGGCCTTGCGAGAGGCGAAAGAAGCGTGGTCCGAATCTAGAGCGGCCCGTGAGGAGATCCGGCAAGCTGGGGAGATTGCGGCTGGTAAGCCCTTTTTATTACAGACTAAGTTCGGCGATCCGAATTATGCTCATCTTAACCAAGTGTGGAGTTCTCCAGACATGTTTTTGGACCTGACGAAGAGTTCATCTGATGCGGCGCAGTTTTACCAAGCGCAAGAGGGATATGTAATGGAGATGTTTTTCTGGTCACAGTTCGGCGCATCAAAACGCCCTCTACTGCTGAATGAACAGATGTCCCAATGGGCCGAGCTACACAGGATGTCCGGCTGCCATGAAGAACGTCATACTTCAGTTATGGCTGACTGAGCCCATTCCGAATAGCTATTTTGGCTTGGTGTGGCGGCTTGTTGATGCGGTGCCACGTATCGACGCCATGAAGCAGTCGGCGTGCATTGAAGGTGCACGGATGGCCCTTGCCCGAGTCAAGACATACTGGGGGAAGATGAAGGTCGTCGATGTTGCAGTGTATGGTCCAGCCAAGGGCAAGGACCATCACGCACAAGAGCATTACTTTGAGGACGTCTTAGAGGCTGCCCGCTTGATAGAGGGTCAATTCTCGAAAGGCATAATATTCAAACTCTTTATGAATTGTAAAAGACAATTGTTATAATTAGTCTATATTTTGATTTTGCCTAAAGGCTTTTATTCCTCATGTGCGGCCGTTTGTATATGATCTGAAAGTTTTCTAGTCGTCGGCTTCAGTGTAGCGCCCCGAGACCGATGTGCCAGGTGTCTTCCAGTTTATTCGTTGTTGTTGCATTTTCATTGCTTGTGTGTCATGCATTGCATATCATGGCATCTTGTGCATTTCATTTGCATACATGTTCGTCTCATGCATCCGAGCATTTTCCCCGTTGTCCGTTTTGCAATCCGGCGCTCCTATGTCACCCGGTGCCCCTTTCTACCTCTTTTCATGTGCGGGTGTTAAACGTTTTCGGATTGGACAAAGATTTCTCATGTGGCCTTGGTTTACAACCCGTAGACCGCCTGTCAAGTTTCGTGTCATTTGGACTTCCTTTGATACTCCAACGGTTAACCGAGGGACCGTAAAGGCCTCGTGTGTGTTGCAGCCTAACACCCTCCAAAGTGGTCCAAAACCCACCTAAACCTCCTCCATCATCTCGGTCGTTCGATCACGATCGCGTGGCCGAAAACCGCACCTCATTTGGACTCTCCTAGCTCCCTCTACCTATAAATATGTGCTCTCTTGTGAAATCTCGCGCAGATGAAACCCTAAAAATCCCCCCCCCCCCGCTCATCGCTGGACATGTCCACTCCGGGCCGGACGCGTCCACCCCAACCGCCACATCACCCGGACCAATCGCGCGCTGCCACCTCAGCCCCGCCGCCGCTCTCCTCCAACCCGCAACCGCCACCTGTCACCGCCACCTCTCTCCACCGCGCAGGCCCGCCGTGCCCAGATCCGGCCCGCCCCGGGCTGCGCCGGGCCCGAGGGAGCCCGTACCTCGCCGGCCTCGCCTCCTTGCTCCGCCACCTCGCCGGCGTTGACCGCCGCCTTGCCGTGGCATCTCCCCGCCACCACGTCGCCGGCCACCGCCACGCCTGCACATCGCCGCGCCGCCTTAACGCCCCGCCGCCTCGAGCGACCGCGCCACCACCCGCCGCCCTTCGCCTGCAAGCGCCGCCGCACGCCCCCCCGTCTTTGCACTGCTCCGGCTGCACGCTCCTCCGCCGCCTCACCGGCGCCGCCGCGCCCTGCGGATCCCGCAACCCGGCAAGCTTCCCCGCAACTCCGGCGAGCCCCCGCGCCTCCGGCCTCCTTCCTCGTCTGCTCCGGCGACGTACTCCGGCGAGATCCCGAAGATTGGATCAGATCCACCAATCCTGCGATCCAAACGGCCCCCTCATCCCTGATATCCTCATCCCGCGTTGACTTTTCGCGGAGGTATAATTTCACTAAGTCCCCGAAGTTTCCAGATTCATATGCCCATATTCAACGCATCGTAACTCTGCATCCGTAGCTCTGATTCATGTGTGTAGCATACCAAAATGTTTGCCTCGACAAGTACATCATTTCATCTCATTGCATCATTTTCATTTGAGCTCATCTTGATGCCCGAAATGCTGTTGGAAGAGGGCTATGTGATAAACTCGGCATATCTGTTTCATCAAATAGATATTTGTCATTTTTGCCATGATTAATGTGTGCATGATATGATCCTGAGCTCTACATGTGTTTTGTTATATGACATACCATCTTTACAGTGGTGCTTGCCATGTATTTTTGTGATATTTGTGGTGACTAGCACAATCTTGCAAAGTAGCGTAATCGGTAATGCTGATTTTAGGGACTTAGTTTTTCACCAAGTCCTTGTTCTGTTTTTGTCGGTATGCCATATGTTCATGTTGTTTACTAGTGATTCGTGCCTCTTTTGAGGATGATCCGTAAGGATGTTTTCTTAATATTGTGGTGCTCTATCCATCCATGTCTTTGTTTGAATTTATGGAGCACCCTAGCTTGAGTCAATCGAGCTCTACTTTCGCTCTTTCGTGAATCCTGGTAGATTGTTGACTTGTTAGCGATTTTGCCGAGGATGTTGCTATTGATCCGTGCATGCTATGTTGTTGTTCTTGACATGTCTAGCTTCTATGCCATGTATTCTTGATGGGTGTATGCTTAGTTTGTCCTTCCATGTTCTGTAGTGAGTGCATCGATCTCATAAACATGCCTACTTGTTAACTTATTTGCATGCTCCAGTTTTTCACTAAGTCTGAGATCTGTTTATGTTTTTGCCATGTTCACATGCTTGCAATTGTATTTTCTGATCCATTTTGGCTCAAGGTCACTAAGGGACTTTTGTTAAGTGCTTTGATTATCTTCATGCCATGCCTTTCTTTGCCATTTTAAGTTCCTGTAGCATGTAGTTTTCATGCTCTAAAGTGTGCTTCCTGATGATAAATTCCAGACTTGTGTTAATTTCACTAAGTCTGAAACCTGTTGTCATTTGCACTTTTGCTATGCTTGTTTGAACCTGTTAATGGATGAATTAGCCGTAGCTCAATGTTCATCTTTTGTTAAGATTCATGAGTGGATCCCTGCCATGTATTTTGTTGCCATGTTTGAGTTGTGTAGCATATTTATCTTGATGCATTTAGGTGGTCACTTGCTGATTATCGCAGACCGGTGCCATATTTGTTTTGCTTGCCATTTCCAAACCGTGCTTCCGATTCCGGTGATCTTTATATCGATTTCAACCGAAATCTCCTCACCTTTACAGTGGCACTCTTGGATTTCAAAGTTGAGGCCAGGTTCAATCATTCCTTTCCAAATCATGCATATGCATCGCATATCGCATCCCGCATATCATACCATGTTCATGTGTTGGTTGTTTACTATGGTGTGTGCTTCTTTCCGGTGTTGCTTCTTCGGGTTGGTTCTGATAACGTCGCGTTTGTGAGGACCCGTTCGACAACGTTCGTTTGTCTTCTTCATGGACTCGTTCTTCTTCCTTGCGGGATTTCAGGCAAGATGACCATACCCTCGAAATCACTTCTATCTTTGCTTGCTAGTTGCTCGCTCTTTTGCTATGCCTATGCTGTGATACCTACCACTTGCTTATCATGCCTCCTATATTGTCGAACCAAGCCTCTAACCCACCTTGTCCTAGCAAACCGTTGTTTGGCTATGTTACCGCTTTGCTCAGCCCCTTTTATAGCGTTGTTTGTTGCAGGTGAAGATTGAAGTTTGTTCCTTGTTGGAACATGGAGATGTTGTTCCTTGTTGGAACATGTTTACTTGTTGGGATATCACAATATCTCTTATTTAACTAATGCATCTATATACTTGGTAAAGGGTGGAAGGCTCGGCCTTATGCCTGGTGTTTTGTTCCACTCTTGCCGCCCTAGTTTCCGTCATATCGGTGTTATATTCCCGGATTTTGCGTTCCTTACGAGGTTGGGTTATAGTGGGAACCCCTTGACAGTTCGCCTTGAATAAAACTCCTCCACCAAGGCCCAACATTGGTTTTACCATTTGCCACCTAGCCTTTTCTTTCCCTTGGGTCGGCCAGCCCAAGGGTCATCTTATTTTAACCCCCCCTCGGGGCCAGTGCTTCTCTAAGTGTTGGTCCAACCCAGAGCACCATGCCGGGCCGTCCCTTGGCAACTTGGGTTACGTTAGCTCCCGTACGCTTAGCTTATCCGGTGTGCCCTGAGAACGAGATGTGTGCAGCTCCTATCGGGATTTGTCGGCACAGCGAGTGGTCTTGCTGGACTTGTTTTACCATTGTCGAGGATGTCTTGTAACCGGGATTCCGAGTCTGATCGGGTTTTTCCCGCTAGAAGGAATATCCTTCGTTGACCGTGAGAGCTTGTGATGGGCTAAGTTGGGACACCCCTGCAGGGTTTTGAACATTCGAAAGCCGTGCCCGCGGTTATGGGCAGATGGGAATTTGTTAACGTCCGGTTGTAGAAAACCTGAAGTTGACCATAATTGAAATACATCAACCGCGTGTGTAACCGTGATGGTCTCTTCTCGGCGGAGTCTCGAAAGTGAACACGGTGTTGGAGTAATGCTTGACGTAGGTTGTTCTAGGATCACTTCTTTATCATAGTTGTTCGACCGTGCTTTTGCCTTCTCTTCTCGCTCTCTTTTGCGAATATGTTAGCCACCATATATGCTAGTCGCTTGCTGCAGCTCCACCTCATACCTTTACCTTACCTATAAGCTTAAATAGTCTTGATCGCGAGGGTGTGAGATTGCTAAGTCCCCGTGACTCACAGATACTTCCAAAACCAGTTTGCAGGTGCCGATGTTACCGAGCAGGTGACACAACCAAGCTCAAGGAGGAGCTCAATGAAGATCTTGTCCTTTGTGTTGTTTCGTTCTAGTTGATCAGTACTGGAGCCCAGTTGGGGTCGATCGGGGATCTGTGTAGCTTTTGGGGTAGTCTTCTTTTATTTTGGCTCCGTAGTCGGGCGTTTGATTGTAACTGGTTGATGTAATGATTTATTCATGTATTTGTGTGAAGTGGCGATTGTAAGCGAACTATGTAACTCTTTCCCTTATGTATTACATGGGTTGTGTGAAGATTACCTCACTTGCGACATTGCTTTCAATGCGGTTATGCCTCTAAGTCGTGCTTCGACACGTGGGAGATATAGCCGCATCGAGGGCATTATAAGTTGGTAATCAGAGCCTTCCCCGACCTTAGGAGCCCCCTGCTTGATCGAATCACTGGAATTATTGAGTCTAGAGATGTTTTGAGTCATTTAGGATTATATATATCGGAGAGTTAGGACTTCTTTTTACTCCTTAGTCCCTTCGTCGCTCTGGTGAGGCATCCTGACGTAGAGTTTTGAATCTTCTCTTCTCAAATTCCACTAAAAAATTTTAGGATCACGCGGGTATCTTGGAATCGTTCCGATGGTTTTGTGACGAGAACATTGTTCTTGGTGCCTCCTATCATTTAGGGGTTGTGGCAGTGTCCCGGGGAGTTGAGCTCCGAGGTGTTGTCATCACAATTTTATCGTTGCAGTTCTGGAATACCTGAGATAGTTTCACCGACATCGAAAATCTCTTTTATGCAGTTGTTGGTGATATAACCTCGACGCCACCCAGTACTAGGGCGGGAGTTCGGGAGTATTGCCATAACTCGTATAACGGATGCTTTTTGAAGGTTGAGGTAGATGATTTCCGAAGGTTTCTTGGTTATGTGTTGAAGAATGGATACAGCTGGATGTAGGATTTGTTAGTTTTGGGTGAGATATTATGCTTCCCCTGTATCCCCAACACCTGATTGCATAACCGGAAAATTTCGGGAGTTTATAAGTGGGAATTCAAGTAGCTCTTAGGATATCTTTCCGACAGATGTATGATATGAAATTGGGGTTTGACGTCTAGTGGTCCGCCTATCCACGGTTGGTTTTACAGTGGTCTCGTTGTGTCTTAAAGAGTCCTTGGCTATGCCGACTCGGGGACGCTTCGTATGTCATGTGCACTGCCTTGTACATGATGGTGCTGTACGATCGAGCCCGTGTAGGCCCCACCACGAAAACTTCAGACGAAATCTCAATCATATGTTTGTTCTGGCTTATTCTGCAAGCCAATCCTTTGTTTTTGTTTTGAGTTGTAGTATTTGAGTTGCTTCGAAGTCAAATGTTGATTCCATACCTTCCCAAAGCGGTGTTCTCATATTCCTATGGGAATACTATTCCTTCTTGATAATCGAGATTGTCATGTAAATCCTGTTCAACCGGTGTGTTTCTCTTCAAGTGGATCCAATCATTTCAACATCTGCAAGATCAAGTATCAGTTCTTCTCAACGGTGATTGTTTCATCCGTCTCCAAATTGCCTTTGTTTTTCCCGCCCACCCACCCTTTTTCTTCAAGGACTCAGATTTCTCAATAAAGTATCATTTTATTGATGGAAGTCTCTCCATTCTTTTCCTTCAATGTTCTTATCCGGTGATTATCACGAAGATTATAAAGGAACCTCAAGTTCATCATTATTCATTCTCATTCTTCTCCGGTGGAACTAATTCAAGCTTTGTTGATCATATCCTTCCCTCGTTTCAAATGCCTTCTCATACCGGTGCACCTCATAATATTTCATTTCTCGATATTCAATTCTTCCGGAGTGCTCAAGATATCTCGAAGATTCATGTGTTCACGCTGCTTTCATTCAAGCTTTTTTTTCGAGGATGTTATCTCATTCAAGCCTTTTAATTCAACCGGTGCATTCTCTCTTTTAAATCGTTCAACGGTGTTTCTTTTGAGTGGGCCCTAACCCACAGGTCTTTTTCCAGGATCTTACCTGACTCTTCTAATTCTCCCAGAGTTATTCTCAAATTCTTTTCCAAGTTTGACGTAAGAATGAATTATCATAAGTCTTATATTTTTCTCCAAGATCGTCCACATTCTTTTCATCGTTGGATCAATCTCTTCACTTTTGATTCTTTCGGTGTATCTCAACAATTCACGGTGGTGTTTCTCATTGGCATTCTCATCAGTTGAAGACCAAAGAACATTTTTCTCTCAATCTTGCTCCATTCTCTTCGAGATTCGTGATTCCAGTCGAGCCATCCTCTTATATTTGTTTTCGATTGTCAGAATTCTTTTCACCTATCCGGAGCAATTCAAGAGCCTTCTCAGTTTGTTATCCGGAGTCCATCAATTCAGGTTTATTCATTCTCAGCTGTCAGTTATCATTCTCCAGTCTCACCGGTGCATCATTCAATATTCTCTAATCAGTTCATGATCTCTTCATTCTCTTTTATCTAAATTCCCCTCAAGTATCTTCATTTGTTCTCAAATTCTTCCCGGCGCTTCTTTATTTTTCTTCTTTGTTCATTTTCAATTCTTACGGTGGTTCTTTCAAGAGTTCCTCTTCCTTCGTTTATCATATTAATTCATTCGTAGTTTCAATCCTACCGGCGGTTCGTTGAAGTCCTTCCTCAAGTTTGCGCTATATCTATATTACTTCTTTCAATGAGAAGAAGTAATATGCCAAATCCGTTGTTTGTCATCAATTTAATTGCTGAAGGTTAAGCATAATATAATTCTTATTCTTGTTTCATCCATATGTTAATCTTTTCTTCCGGAGTTTGTTCATGATGATTAAATTCTTGGTTTCAAGTGCTCGTCTTTCTTTCCCGGAGTTCCTCACGGAGATCCATCTAAATCATTACAAGGTTTCACCTTGTGTTTCCAAGTTCTTTTTTTATTTTCGTTATTCCTATGTTTACCGAAGTTCTTCATGGAGGTTCTACATGATGGTTCATCAAGGATTTAATTCCTTTTCGAAGTGTTCATCAAGTTTCTTTTCAAAGGAGTTCAAGTATTCTTCATCTTGCAATCTGGAGTGCAATTCTTCTTTCCGTGTCATTGGAGGTGGTATTATGTCATTCTTGATAATTTGAGTTCATGGCTCATGATTCACATGTTGTTAAGAATGGGGTATTTTAAATCCATCAACCTCTTCTTTCGAGTTATATTGGGTTATATTTCACCTAAAGCCTTCCCTAAGGATTGTGTCTATCTATGGGGTTTATCAATGATCCAAGTTCTTCATTTATCCTCCCGGTGAAATAGTTACTCGTCTCCTTCTTCTTATAAATCCTATCAAATCTTTTCCGTGAGTGGCAAGTTGTCACATCATAATGTTGAGATGCCTTCTATAAGCCCACTTCAAGCTTGTCCTTCCATTGTTGGTGTTCCAACAACTCCGTTCGACCCTTCTCCTAAGGATACCTTTTCAATCTCTTTTGTAGCAGAAATTGGCATTTTCTTCTACATTCTTTTATCTCAATGATCTATCTTATATTTCTCTCTTCCGGAGGCATTGCGATGTTGCTCTTTTCAACCCATGATTTTGTTTTGTCAAAATCATGCTTCTTTCTTTTTCTTATACATTTAACCAGAGTGTCATGTCCTCTGCCCAAGTTCTTTTCATCTTATCAAGTCTTGTATCACTTTTCTACCGGAGTGCTGACCGAAGTTGTTCTTCCTTGTTCCTCTTTGCTAACAGAGTGCTTTCAACTTCATTTATCTCTGTTGTATTCTTTTCTCGAAATGGCTTAACCTTTTCAAGGTTCTTTTGTTTCACTCATTTGTCAAAGAAGCAACTTAGTTTTACCTCTTCTCTTTCTGTTCCGTTTTCCGTCCGGTGCCATCCTAGATCTCGGGACGAGATCCTCTCGTAGTGGTGGAGTGTTGTAGCGCCCCGAGACTGATGTGCTAGGTGTCTTCCAGTTATTCGCTGTTGTTGTGTTGCCATTGCTTGTGTGTCATGCATTGCATATCATGTCATCATGTGCATTTCATTTGCATACATGTTCGTCTCATGCATCCGAGCATTTTCCCGTTGTCCGTTTTGCAATCCGGCGCTCCTATGTCACCCGGTGCCCCTTTCTACCTCTTTTCATTTGCGGGTGTTAAACGTTTTGGGATTGGACCAAGACTTGTCATGTGGCCTTGGTTTACAACCAGTAGACCGCCTGTCAAGTTTCGTGTCATTTGAACTTCGTTTGATACTCCAACAGTTAACCGAGGGACCGTAAAGGCCTCATGTGTGTTTCAGCCCAACACCCCTCCAAAGTGGTCCAAAACCCACCTAAACCTCCTCCATCATCTCGGTAGTTCGATCTCGATCGCGTGGCAGAAAACCGCACCTCATTTGGACTCTCCTAGCTCCCTCTACATATATATATGTGCTCTCATCTGAAATCTCGCGCTGATGAAACCCTAAAAATCCTCCCCCCTGCTCGTCGCCGGACATGTCCACTCCGGGCAGGACGCGTCCACCCCAACCACCACATCACCTGGACCAATCACGCGCCGCCACCTCAGCCCCGCCGCCGCTCTCCTCCAACCCGCGGCTGCCACCTGTCACCGCCGCCTCTCTCCACCGCGCAGGCCCGCTGTGCCCAGATCCGGCCGCCCTGGG
Source organism: Triticum urartu (assembly GCF_003073215.2). Taxonomy (NCBI): domain Eukaryota; kingdom Viridiplantae; phylum Streptophyta; class Magnoliopsida; order Poales; family Poaceae; genus Triticum; species Triticum urartu. Next base: position 274,898,107 of record NC_053025.1, read on the forward strand.
TCGCGCCGGGCCCGAGGGAGCCCATACCTCGCCGGCCTCGCCTCCTTGCTCCACCACCTCGCCGGCGTTGACCGCCGCATCACCGCGGCATCTCCCCGCCACCACGTCGTCGGCCACCGCCGCGCCTGCACATCGCCGCGCCGCCTTAACGCCCCGCCGCCTCGGGCGACCGCGCCACCGCCCGCCGCCCTTCGCCGGCAAGCGCCGCCGCACGCCGCCCCGTCTTTGCACTGCTCCGGCCGCGCGCTCCTCCGCTGCCTCACCGGCGCCGCCGCGCCCTGCGGATCCCGCACCTCGGCAAGCTTCCCCGCAACCCTGGCGAGCCCCCGCGCCTCCGGCCTCTTTCCTCGTCTGCTCCGGCGACGTACTCCGGCGAGATCCCAAAGATTGGATCAGATCCACCAATCCCGCGATCCAAACGGCCCCCTCGTCCCGGATATCCTCATCCCGCGTTGACTTTTCGCGGAGGTATAATTTCACTAAGTCCCCGAAGTTTCCAGATTCATATGCCCATATTCAACGCATCGTAAATCTGCATCCGTGGCTCTGATTCATGTGTGTAGCATACCAAAATGTTTGTCTCGACGAGTACATCATTTCATCTCATTGAATCACTTTCATTTGAGCCCATATTGATGCCCGAAATGCTGTTGGAAGAGGGCTATGTGATAAACTCGGCAGATCTGTTTCATCAAATAGATATTTGTCATTTTTGCCATGATTAGTGTGTGCATGTGTAACACCCTCGATGCGACTATAGCTCCCACGCGTCGAGGCACGACTTAGAGACATAATCACATTGAAGGCATATGTCGCAAGTTAGGCAATCTTCACAACATCCCATGTAATATAATAATGAAAGGGGAGATAACATAGTTGGCTTACACTCGCCACGTCAAACAAGTACATAAATAACATTACATCATCCAAACACTCATGGCCCGACTACGGCGCCAAAATAAAAGAGAACCCAGCATGCGACACGGTCCCAATCACCCCCAACTGGGCACCACTACTGATCATCGGGAAAGGAAACGTAGTAACGTTGAGAGTCTCCGTCGAACTCCCACTTGAGCTCATACGCGTCTCCTGGAGCGGAATCATCAGGCCCTGCATCTGGTGTAATAGTAATCTGTGAGCCACAGGGGCTCAGCAATCTCGCACCCTCGCGATCAAGACTATTTAAGCTTAAAGGTAAGGCAAGGTAAAAATATGAGTGGAGCTGCAGCAAGCGACTAGCAAGTATGGTGGCTAACTTATTCTCAAAGGAGAGCGAGAAGAGGAGGCAAAGCGCGAGCGAGAAAATAGAGCGAAACCTGCGCAAACATTACTCCAACACCGTGTCCACTTACCGGACTCCGCCGAGAAGAGGCCATCACGGTAACACACTCAGTTGATTCATTTTAATTAATTAAGGTTCAAGTTATCTACAACCCGACATTAACAAATTCCCATCTGCCCATAACCGCGGGCATGGCTTTCAAAAGTTCAATCCCTGCAGGGGAGTCCCAACTTAGCCCATGACAAGCTCTCACGGTCAACGATGGAATAGACCTCCTCCCAAGACGTTCCGATCAGACTCGGTATCTCGGTTACTCAAGACACTTCGACAGGTTAAAACAAATCCAGCAACACCGCCCGAATGTGCCGACAAATCCCGATAGGAGCTGCACATATCTCTTTCTCAGGGCACACTCAGATTGTCCTAGGTACGGGTAGGCCAGCCCAGAGTTGCCCCTGGTGGCCACCGGTAGCTGACAGGTGGACCAACACTCAGAGGAGCACTGGCCCGGGGGGGGGGGTTAAAATAAAGATGACCCTTGAGTCTGCAGAACCCAAGGGAAAGAAAAGGCTAGGTGGCAAATGGTAAAACCAAGGTTGGGCATTGCTGGAAAAGCTTCAATCAAGGCGAACTATCAAGGGGTTCCCATTATAACCCAACCGCGTAAGGAACGCAAAAATCCGGGAACATAACACCGATATGACGGAAACTAGGGCGGCAAGAGTGGAACAAAACACTAGGCGAGAGGCCGAGCCTTCCACCCTTTACCAAGTATATAGATGCATTAAGATAACAAGGCAATATAATGATATCCCAACAAGTAAATAAATGTTCCAACAAGGAACGGCCTCCAAACTTCACCTGCAACTAGCAACGCTATAAGAGGGGGGCTGAGCAAAGCGGTAACATAGCCAATCAACAGTTTGCTAGGACAATGGTGGTTTAGAGGTTTGACATGGCAATTTGGGAGGCTTGCAAGCAAGTGGTAGGCATCGTAGCAATGGCATAGCAAAAGAGCGAGCAAACTAGCATAGCAAAGATAGTAGTGATTTCGAGGGTATGATCATCTTGCCTGCACAGTTGTCAGAGTTGACTGGATCCTCGAAAGCAAACTCAACGGGCTCCTCGTTTGCGAACTCGTCTCCCGGCTCTACCCAAACAAGACAAACAAGCAACAAGGACACAACCAACCACGTGCAAACTCAAACAACACAATGCAAAGATGATATGCTATGCGGGATGCAAAATGCAAGATATGACAGGAAATGCATGAACCTGGCCTCAACTTGTAAAACCAAGTGTGCCACTGGAAAGATGAGATGAAATCGCTTGAAAACGATATAAAGAACGCCGGAATCGGAGTTACGGTTTGGAAATGGCAAGCGATTCAAAAATGACACCGGTCTGCGATTTACAGCAAGTAGGCATCTAAATGCAATGAGATGAACATGCTACAGCACCCAAACATGACAACAAAATACATGGCAGGGAAGCACACAAGATGCTTAACAAAAGTCTAGCACTGAGCTACGGCCAATTCATCCATTACCGGGTTCAAACAAGCATGTCAAAAATGCATATGACAAACACATCTCAGACTTAGTGAAATTAACACTTGTCTGGAATCTCAGATCATATAGCCCTCTTCGGAGCAACAAAACAACATGTTACAGGCCCTGAACATGACAAATAAAGACATGGCATGGAGCTACTCAACAAGCTTAACAAAAGTCCCTTAGTGACCTTGAGCCAAAAGGGATCACAAAATATACTAACAAGCACACGAACATAGCAAAAACATAATCAGTTTTTAGACTTAGTGAAAACTGGGACATGCTGAAACATAACTCACGAAGGCATGTTTACGAGCTCGATGCACTCACCATGGTGCAAGTCATGGCAAGACAAGCATACACACATCAAGAAGGCACAAAATGCAAGCTAGATATGGCAAGAAAAATGGCATAGCATGCACGGATCAACTACAATAACATCGGCAAAATCGCAAACAAGTTGACGATCTGCCTAGATTCGCAACGAAGCAAAAGTAGAGCTCGATTGACTCAAGCTAGGGTGCTCCATAATTGAAAACAAAGACATGGATGGATAGAGCACTACAAGATTAACAAAACTCCCTTACTGATCATCCTCAAAAGAGGCACGGATCACTAGGAAACAACATGAACATATGGCATCATGAACTAAACAATCCCAGGACTTAGTGAAACTATTAAGTCCCTGAAAACAGAATTAGCAAGTGCACCACTTTGCAAGCTTGCACAAGTCACCACACACATTCTAAAAATACATGGGTTGCACCTATGGAAAGATGACAAAACCCTTATCAAAACACATGTAGAACTCACGGGCATATCATGCACGCAATAATCATGGCAAAAATGACAAAAGTGCTAAACGGAGTAGCAGATCTGACAATTAACTCAAGTAGCCTTTTTCTAACAGCATTTCGGGCATCAAGATGAACTCTAATGAAAATGATGCAATGGAATGAAATGATGTACTCTCCGAGATGAACAATTTGATATGCTATATGCATGAATCGGAGCTACGGATGCAAAGTTACGGAGCCGCGAATATGAGCACTTGGATCGGAATTTCTGGGACTTAGAGAAAAAAAACAAAGTCAACCTAAAATTTCAGATCTAGATCGCACGCTTCCCGAGGTGGCTCCAGCGATGTACTGTTCACCGGTGGAGGAGTTGGCGGCGGCCGGAGATGGTGAGGTGGCCGCAGGCCGGAGGAGGCGGAGGAGGTGGCCGGCCCGGGGCGGCACGCTGCCCGATGGCGGCGGCGGCGGGGACCCGCGGGCGGCGGCGGACGGCGGGCGGGGCGGCGGCGGCCGGCGCGCGCGGCGGGCGAGGCGAAGGGCGGCGGCGCGTGGGGCGGCCTGGTGAGGCGTGGGAGAGGGCCCGCCTCGGGCCTGGGCGGGCCGCGGCGGCGGCGGTGGCCGGGTGCCACGTGGCGGGGCGTGGGTGGCTGGAGGCGGCGGGGCGGACACGTCCGTCGGCAGGGAAAAATGTCCGGCGGGCGCGATGATGAGATCTAGGATTTCGGGGGGGAAGACGAAGAAGAAAACGGAGGGGTCTTTAAATAGGCATAGAGGGAGCTAGGAGAGTCTAAATGAGGTGCGGTTTTCGGCCACGCGATCGTGATCAAACGCTCTAGATGATGGAGCAGAGTTTGGTGGGTTTTGGGCCAAATTGGAGGGGTGTTGGGCTGCAACACACACGAGGCCTTTTCGGTCCCTCGGTTAACCGTTGGAGTATCAAACGAAGTCCAAATGATACGAAACTTGACAGGCGGTCTACCGGTAGTAAACTAAGGCCGCTTGGCAAGTCTCAGTCCAATCCGGAAATGTTTAATCCCCACACACGAAAGAAAGCTAGAAATGACCACCGGAGGAGAACTAAGCGCCGGAATGCAGAACGGACAACGGGGAAAATGCTCAGATGCATGAGACGAACACGTATGCAAATGCAATGCACATGCTGACATGATATGAGAATGATATGAGATGCATGACAACGACAACAACACACGGAGACAAAACCCGAACCCGAGAAAATAAATATAACTTAATGCCGGAAACGGCAAGAGTTGAAGTACAAATAGGGAAAGTTACATCCAGGGTGTTACAGCATGATATGATCCCGAGCTCTACATGTGTTTTGTTATGTGCCATACCATCTTTACAGTGGTTCTTGCCATGTATTTTTGTGATATTTGTGGTGACTAGCACAAGCTTTCAAAGTAGAGTAGTGGGTAATGCTGATTTCAGGGACTTAGTTTTTCACAAAGTCCTTGTTTTGTTTTTGTCGGTATGCCATATGTTCATGTTGTTTACTAGTGATCCGTGCCTCTTTTGAGGATGCTCCCTAAGGATGTTTTCTTAATATTGTGGTGCTCTATCCATCCATGTCTTTGTTTGCATTTATGGAGCACCCTAGCTTGAGTCAATCGAGCTCTACTTTCGCTATTTCGTGAATCCTGGCAGATTGTTGACTTGTTAGCGATTTTGCCGAGGATGTTGCTATTGATCCGTGCATGCTATGTTGTTGTTCTTGCCATTTATAGCTTCTATGCCATGTATTCTTGATGGGTGAATGCTTAGTTTGTCATGCCATGCTCTGTAGTGAGTGCATCGAGCTCATAAACATGCCTACTCGTTAACTTATTTGCATGCTCCTGTTTTTCACTAAGTCTGAGATCTGTTTATGTTTTTGCCATGTTCACATGCTTGCAATTGTATTTTCTGATCCCTTTAGGCTCAAGGTCACTAAGGGACTTTTGTTAAGTGCTTTGAGTAGCTTCATTTAATGCCTTGCTTTGCCATGTTAAGTTCTTGTAGCATGTAGTTCTCATGCTCCAAAGTGTGCTTCCTGATGTTAATTCCAGACTTGTGTTAATCTCTTCGCTTTTGATTCTTTCGGAGTATCTCAACAATTCATGGTGGTGTTTCTCATTGGCATTCTCATCAGTTGAAGACCAAAGAACATTTTTCTCTCAATCTTGCTCCATTCTCTTCGAGATTCATGATTCCAGTCGAGCCGTCCTCTTATATTTGTTTTTGATTGTCAGAATTCTTTTCACCTATCCGGAGCAATTCAAGAGCCTTCTCAGTTTGTTATCCGGAGTCCATCAATTCAGGTTTATTCATTCTCGGCTGTCAGTTATCATTCTCCAATCTCACCAGTGCATCATTCAATATTCCCTAATCAGTTCGTGATCTCTTCGTTCTCTTTTATCTAAATTCCCCTCAAGTATCTTCATTTGTTCTCAAATTCTTCCCGGTGCTTCTTTATTTTTCTTCTTCGTTCATTTTCAATTCTTACGGTGGTTCTTTCAAGAGTTCCTCTTCCTTCGTTTATCATATTAATTCATTCGTGGTTTCAATCCTACCGGCGGTTCATTGAAGACCTTCCTCAAGTTTGCGCTATATCTATATTAATTCTTTCAACGAGAAGAAGTAATATGCCAAATCCGTTGTTTGTCATCAATTTAATTGCTGAAGGTTAAGCATAATATAATTCTTATTCTTGTTTCATCCATATGTTAATCTTTTCTCCCGGAGTTTGTTTACGATGATTAAATTCTTGGTTTCAAGTGCTCGTCTTTCTTTCCCGGAGTTCCTCACGGAGATCCATCTAAATCATTACAAGGTTTCACCTTGTGTTTCCAACTTCTTTTTTTATTTTCGTTATTCCTGTGTTTACCGGAGTTCTTCATGGAGGTTCTACATGATGGTTCATCAAGGATTTAATTCCTTTTTGAAGTGTTCATCAAGTTTCTTTTCAAAGGAGTTCAAGTATTCTTCATCTTGCAATCCGGAGTGCAATTCTTCTTTCCGTATCATTGGAGGTGGTATTATGTCATTCTTAATAATTTGAGTTCATGGATCATGATTCACATGTTGTTAAGAATGGGGTATTTTAAATCCATCAACCTCTTCTTTGGAGTTATATTGGGTTATATTTCACCTAAAACCTTCCCTAAGGATTGTGTCTATCTATGTGGTTTATTAATGATCCAAGTTCTTCATTTATCCTCCCGGTGAAATATTTACTCGTCTCCTTGTTCTTATAAATCCTATCAAATCTTTTCCTCGAGTGGAAAGTTGTCACCTCATAATGTTGAGATGCCTTCTATAAGCCCAGTTCAAGCTTGTCCTTCCGTTGTTGGTGTTCCAACAACTCCGTTTGACCCTTCTCCTAAGGATACCTTTTCAAGCTCTTTTGTAGCAGAAGTTGGCATTTTCTTCTACATTCTTTTATCTCAATGATCTATCTTCTATTTCTCTCTTCTGGAGGCATTGCGATGTTGCTCTTTTCAACCCATCATTTTGTTTTGTCAAAATCATGCTTCTTTCTTTTGCTTATCCATTTAACCGGAGTGTCGTGTCCTCTGCTCAAGTTCTTTTCATCTTATCAAGTCTTGTATCACTTTTCAACCGGAGTGCTGACCGAAGTTGTTCTTCCTTGTTCCTCTTTGCTAACAGAGTGCTTTCAACTTCATTTATCTCTGTTGTATTCTTTTCTCGAAATGGCTTAACCTTGTTAAGGTTCTTTTGTTTCACTCGTTTGTCAAAGAAGCAACTTAGTTTTACCTCTTCTCTTTCTGTTCCGTTTTCCGTCCGGTGCCATCCTAGATCTCGGGACGAGATCCTCTCGTAGTGGTGGAGTGTTGTAGCGCCCCGAGACTGATGTGCCAGGTGTCTTCCAGTTATTCGCTGTTGTTGTGTTGCCATTGCTTCTGTGTCATGCATTGCATACCATGCCATCATGTGCATTTCATTTGCATACATGTTCGTCTCATGCATCTGAGCATTTTCCCCGTTGTCCGTTTTGCAATCCGGCGCTCCTATGTCACCCGGTGCCCCTTTCTACCTCTTTTCGTTTGTGGGTGTTAAACGTTTTGGGATTGGACCAAGACTTGTCATGTGGCCTTGGTTTATAACCGGTAGACCGCCTGTCAAGTTTCGTGTCATTTGGACTTCGTTTGATACTCCAACGGTTAACCGAGGGACCGTAAAGGCCTCGTGTGTGTTGCAGCCCAACACCCCTCCAAAGTGGTCCAAAACCCACCTAAACCTCCTCCATCATCTCGGTAGTTCGATCTCGATCGCGTGGCAGAAAACCGCACCTCATTTGGACTCTCCTAGCTCCCTCTACCTATATATATGTGCTCTCATCTGAAATCTCGCGCTGATGAAACCCTAAAAATCCTCCCCCCCCCCCCCCTCGTCGCCGGACATGTCCACTCCGAGCCGGACGCGTCCACCCCAACCGCCACATCACCTGGACCAATCGCGCGCCGCCACCTCAGCCCCGCCGCCGCTCTCCTCCAACCCGCGGCCGCCACCTGTCACCGCCGCCTCTCTCCACCGCGCAGGCCCGCCGTGCCCTGATCCGGCCCGCCCCGGGCCGCGTCGGGCCCGAGGGAGCCCGTACCTCGCCGGCCTCGCCTCCTCGCTCCGCCACCTCGCCGGCGTTGACCGCCGCCTCGCCGCGGCATCTCCCCGCCACCACGTCGCCGGCCACCGCTGCGCCTGCACATCGCCGCGCCACCTTAACGCCCCGCCGCCTCGGGCGACCGCGCCACCGCCCGCCGCCCTTCGCCTGCAAGCGCCGCCGCACGCCGCCCCATCTTTGCACTGCTCCGGCCACACGCTCCTCCGCCGCCTCACCGGCGCCGCCGCGCCCTACGGATCCCGCACCCCGGCAAGCTTCCCCGCAACTCCGGCCTCCTTCCTCGTCTGCTCCGGCGACGTACTCCGGCGAGATCCCGAAGATTGGATCAGATCCACCAATACCGCGATCCAAACGGCCCCCTCGTCCCTGATATCCTCATCCCGCGTTGACTTTTCGCGGAGGTATAATTTCACTAAGTCCCCGAAGTTTCCAGATTCATATGCCCATATTCAACGCATCGTAACTCTGCATCCGTAGCTCTGATTCATGTGTGTAGCATACCAAAATGTTCGCCTCGACGAGTACATCATTTCATCTCATTGCATCATTTTCATTTGAGCTCATCTTGATGCCCGAAATGCTGTTGGAAGAGGGCTATGTGATAAACTCGGCAGATCTGTTTCATCAAATAGATATTTGTCATTTTTGCCATGATTAATGTGTGCATGATATGATCCTGAGCTCTACATGTGTTTTGTTATATGCCACGCCATCTTTACATTGGTGCTTGCCATGTATTTTTGTGATATTTGTGGTGACTAGCACAATCTTGCAAAGTAGCGTAATCGGTAATGCTGATTCCAGGGACTTAGTTTTTCACTAAGTCCTTGTTCTGGTTTTGTCGCTATGCCATATGTTCATGTTGTTTACTAGTGATCCGTGCCTCTTTTTAGGATGATCCATAAGGATGTTTTCTTAATATTGTGGTGCTCTAACAATCCATGTCTTTGTTTGCATTTATGGAGCAACCTAGGTTGAGTCAATCGAGCTCTACTTTCGCTATTTCGTGAATCCTGGTAGATTATTGACTTGTTGGCGATTTTGCCGAGGATGTTGCTATTGATCCGTGCATGCTATGTTGTTGTTCTTGCCATTTCTAGCTTCTATGCCATGTATTCTTGATGGGTGTATGCTTAGTTTGTCATGCCATGCTCTGTAGTGAGTGCATCGAGCTCGTAAACATGCCTACTCGTTAACTGATTTGCATGCTCCAGTTTTACACAAAGTTTGAGCTCTGTTTATGTATTTGCCATGTTCACATGCTTGCAATTGTATTTTCTGATCCCGTTTGGTTCAAGGTCACTAAGGGACTTTTGTTAAGTGCTTTGAGTAGCTTCATGCCATGCCTTGCTTTGCCATGTTAAGTTCCTGTAGCATGTAGTTTTCATGCTCTAAAGTGTGCTTCCTGATGATAAATTCCAGACTTGTGTTAATTTCACTAAGTCTGAAACTTCTATCTTTCCTTGCTAGTTGCTCGCTCTTTTGCTATGCCTATGCTGCGATACCTACCACTTGCTTATCATGCCTCCTATATTGTTGAACCAAGCCTCTAAACCACCTTGTACTAGCAAACCGTTGTTTGACTATGTTACCACTTTGCTCAGCCCCTTTTATAGCGTTGTTAGTTGCAGGTGAAGATTGAAGTTTGTTCCTTGTTGGAACATGGAGATGTTGTTCCTTGTTGGAACATGTTTACTTGTTGGGATATCAAAATATCTCTTATTTAATTAATGCATCTATATACTTGGTAAAGGGTGGAAGGCTCGGCCTTATGCCTGGTGTTTTGTTCCACTCTTGCCGCCCTAGTTTCCGTCATATCGGTGTTATGTTCCTGGATTTTGCGTTCCTTACGCGGTTGGGTTATAATGGGAACCCCTTGACAGTTCGCCTTGAATAAAACTCCTCCAGCAAAGCCCAACATTGGTTTTACCATTTGCCACCTAGCCTTTTCTTTCCCTTGGGTCGGCCAGCCCAAGGGTCATCTTATTTTAACCCTCCCCCTCCACCGGGCCAGTGCTTCTCTAAGTGTTGGTCCAACCCAGAGCACCGTGCGGGGCCGTCCCTTGGCAACTTGGGTTACGTTGGCTCCCGTACGCTTAGCTTATCCGGTGTGCCCTAAGAACGAGATATGTGCAGCTCCTATCAGGATTTGTCGGCACAGCGGGTGGTCTTGCTGGACTTGTTTTACCATTGTCGAGGATGTCTTGTAACTGGGATTCCGAGTCTGATCGGATTTTTCCCGCTAGAAGGAATATCCTTCATTGACCATGAGAGCTTGTGATGGGCTAAGTTGGGACACCCCTGCAGGGTTTTGAACTTTTGAAAGCCGTGCCCGCGGTCATGGGCAGATGGGAATTTGTTAACGCCCAGTTGTAGAAAATCTGAAGTTGACCTTAATTGAAATACATCAACCGCGTGTGTAACCGTGATGGTCTCTTCTCGGCGGAGTCCGGGAAGTGAACACGGTGTTGGAGTAATGCTTGACGTAGGTTGTTCTAGGATCACTTCTTGATCATAGTTGTTCGACCGTGCTTTTGCCTTCTCTTCTCGCTCTCTTTTGCGAATATGTTAGCCACCATATATGCTAGTCGCTTGCTGCAGCTCCACCTCATACCTTTACCTTACCTATAATCTTAAATAGTCTTGATCGCGAGGGTGTGAGATTGCTGAGTCCCCGTGACTCACAGATACTTCCAAAACCAGTTTGCAGGTGCCGATGTTACCGAGCAGGTGATACAACCAAGCTCAAGGAGGAGCTCGATGAAGATCTTGTCCTTTATGTTTTTTCGTTCTAGTTGATCAGTAGTGGAGCCCAGTTGGGGTCGATCAGGGATCTGTGTAGCTTTTGGGGTAGTCTTCCTTTATTTTGGCTCTGTAGTCGGGCCTTTGATTGTAACTGGTTGATGTAATGCTTTATTCATGTATTTGTGTGAAGTGGCGATTGTAAGCCAACTATGTAACTCTTTCCCTTATGTATTACATGGGTTGTGTGAAGATTACCTCACTTGCGACATTGCTTTCAATGCGGTTATGCCTCTAAGTCGTGCTTCGACACGTGGGAGATATAGCCGCATTGAGGGCGTTATATTCAGCCCCCTCGTAGGAAGTACGGGGGTGTTCGCAAAAGCATCTGATCACTCTTGACCCAACGTCTTGGTCCGTGAAGGTGGTGACAATGCGACGAACCACGCAACCGGACTATATGGCGTTAACACTTTCACTTAGCCATAGGAGTTTTATGGTGGGTCTACGACGTAGCCCCTGATATGTATGCGGCTTATTCATATGATGCGTTTACATATTTGACAGGAAAGGGGTCCTTCGTGTGACACGGAGCGAATCGCGAAAGATTCCGATAAGTCATCGAGTGGCTGACCAACTCTCGCCGCATCATGACAGTCAGTTTTCAGCTTTCGCTACTGAGGTGCTTAACTAGGTGAACCGGAAGCACAATCGCAGTAGTTCTCCCTTTACTACCCTAGTCGATAGAGTGGAACATAGGGTAGCAATCATAGGAGTCGGGCAACCCAACTATTGACCCAAGACATGATTCGGAGCTGATGCATATAAGGCCAAACTCGTGACGCCGAAGTATGCTATAGAGCTGTTCGGACTTGTCGGCAACTCGTTTGTTCCCATACCGAGCCCCTGGCAAGTTATCCCGAGGTGTATGTTTGAAACAACCGTAGGGGAAAAACTCAATTCTTTAGAAAATAATGGTTTATTTTTACTGGGATCTAAGTGATGTGCCAATCATGTATATAGATAACAAAGCCGCAACCCCGGCTATTTGATATGCCAGGGGTCGAAGGCGGAGGAAAAAGGCACTTTACAGGCTCGAAATAGAGAGTGCAGTTATATGCGGCGGATGGCGGAAGCTGAACTGCTAGTCCTGTATGGGATTTGAATGGTCATGTTGAATGGAGACCGGTGGCTTAATGGCCGACGAGGTATGCGGTGTAATGCCTCTGCTATGTAGTTCGGCTGAGATAGCTGTAGTGTGATCCTCTGCACGCAGAGAGCACTCCATGCGTTCCCCTGTAGGGGACGGTGCCATGTGTCCCATGTTCACTTTCTTTACTTTACTTCGGGGGGAAACTGCTTCTGATCCCCGGTGTTTGGTTGGCGAGTTTCGTCATCGTCGCCGTCACCGGGCGGCTTCTTCCCCTTGTATTCGGCGTTTAACTCACCGGCCTGTTTGAAGACCCAACAACTTCTATTGGTGTGGTTAGCTGGTTTATTGGGGTGGCCATGAATCTGGCAGGGCCTATCCAATATCTTATCCAAATTGGATAGTCCGTCTCTGTTTTCCTTGAATGGCTTCTTCCGTTGACCGCGTTTGGGGCTGCTGAATCTGGCATTGATCGATGTGTCGTGCGCTCCCTCATTACTATTGCCACACTTGTGCTTATTGTGTGGTGGTTTCCCGTTGCCGTCTCGAACTTCGGAAGTGTCCGGGTCGCTCGCACTGTTGCTTCTACGAGCGAGCCAGCTGTCTTCTCCCGCGCAAAAGCGGGTCATCAGAGCGGTAAGGGCTGACATGGATTTTGGTTTTTCCTGACCGAGGTGGCGGGCGAGCCACTCATCCCATACACTGTGTTTAAAGGCCGCTAGGGCTTCCGCGTCCGGACAGTCTACAATTTGGTTCTTTCTAAGTAAGAACCTAGTCCAGAGCTTTCTGGCTGACTCTCCAAGTTGTTGGATGATGTGACTTAAATCGTCGGCGTCTGGTGGCCGGACATATCTACCTTGGAAGTCATCGCGGAAAGCGTCTTCCAGATCCTCCTAGCTACCGATAGGGTTTTCAGGCAGATTGTTTAACCAGTACCTTGCTGGTCCTCTGAGTTTTAGTGGGAGGTATTTGATGGCATGAAGGTCATCTCTGTGAGCCATGTGAATAGGAGAAGAAAATTGTCGATCCATACAGCGGGATCGGTTGTTCCATCATATGATTCGATATTCACGGGTCTAAACCCCTCTGGGAATTCATGCTTCATTGCTTCGTCAGTGAAGCAGAGTGGGTGTGCGGAGCCTCTATATTGGGCGACGTCGCGACATAGCTTAGATGGAGTCCGTCTGTAGTTTTTGGCCCAAGCATAACTAGACTTATCCCGTCCGAATAGGTAGCTGACGTCGCGTGTCGAGGCACTTCCTCGCGATCCGTAGATCGACCCGTTGTGTCGTGCTCTACTGTCCAGGTTCTGCCAAGGGTCGTATGTATGACCCCGAGCAGTTTTGTCTTTGTTTTTCTTTGGGGTGAGGCGGGCTACTGTTCGACTTGAGCTGCCGCTTTATCCCGACTGCATAGTGGTCGGTTAGCCGCATTGTCCCAACCGCGTGGTACAAGTGCCAGCGCCTCCTCATCGAACTGAGGTAGCTATCTGTGCTTCAGGTAACCCTTGGTTGTGTGCTTGGGGCCATATTCTTCGGCCACTAGGATGTCTATCCATCTATCCTTGATCAGTTCTTGGCCAGCTTGAAGCTGCTGCTGTTTCTTTTTCAGGCTCCTTGCCGTGGCTAATAGTTGGAGTTTAAAGCGCTCCTGCTCAAGAGGTTCCTCAGGCATGATGAAATCCTCGTCACCGAGGCTCTCCTCATCCTCGGAGAGCGGAAGATAATTACTGTCCTCTAAGTCTTCATGTATGGCCTGTTCATGCGGGATATTGTGCCCGTCTTCCAGTTCATCCTGTTCATATGTTGCCCCAACAGGGGCTTCATTGTTGTCGCCATCGTCCAAGGTGTTGTTTTCTCCGGTGCCGGTATTACTATCTTTTGCACGACATTACTTAGGAGGTTTTCCGGCGTCTAGGCTGTGTCTCAGGAGGTTTGTCCTCAACTAGATCTTCTTTATCATCGTCGTCTATATCGTCGATGTCTTCGGAGCCGTAATCGAGCATGTCAGTTAAGTCCTCGATAGTGGCTATGGAGTGGGTGGCAGGTGGGAACCAAGATTCTCCATCATCAGCCCCTAGTTCGAACCGAACATACTTCGACTGTGAGTCCCCTGCTAAGGACATGTTTTTCAATGAGTTTAGCATGTCGCCGAAAGGTGAGTGCTCGAAGATGTCTGCGGCGCTGAATTCGAAGATCGATAAACGATCAAGTTCGGCATCCGCGGGCTCACATGGTTCGGAACTTACGGCCGGAGATGAGTCCGGAGTTCTGGTGGCACAAGTATCGTGTGAGATCAAGTCTATGTGCGGCTCCAACACGGGGAACCTGTGGCCTCCATGGAGGGGTGGAGCTTCCCGTCCTTGGATGGCGCAGTCTGCTCCGGATCTAAGGCCAGAGCGGTTATGGCTTCTGTCTCCTGTATGCAGTCCGATGAGAGATTTAGGTCATGTCCCTCGGGGTGGCAAGGAGTGGTAGCCACGGTCTCGAATCCGGCGAATATCAAGTCCCCACGGATGTCCGCAACGTAGTTCAAGCTCCAAAATATGACCTGATGGCCAGGGGCGTAGCTTTCGATCTACTCTAGATGGCCAAGCGAGTTGGCCCGCAGAGCGAAGCCGCCGAACACGAAGATCCATTCATGGAGGAAAACTCCCCCTTGGGCAGCATCGTTGTAGATGGTTGAAGGAGCCATCGAATCTCTTGATGACAGCACAATGGAACTCTCAATGAAAGCACCAATGTCGGTGTCACAAGCGGCGGATCTCGGGTAGGGGGTCCTGAACTATGCATCTAAGGTCGATGGTAACAGGAGAAAGGGGACACAATGTTTTACCCAGGTTCGGGCCCTCTCTATGGAGGTAATACCCTATGTCCTGCTTGATTGATCTTGATGAATATGAGTATTACAAGACTTGATCTACCACGAGATCGTAATGGCTACACCCTAGAGGTCTAGCTTGTATGGCTATGGTAATGTATGTCCTCCGGACTAAGTCCTCCAGTTTATATAGACACCGGGAGGATCTAGGGTTACACAAGGTCTATTACAAAGAAAGTAATCTACATATTTGGTCGCCAAGCTTGCCTTCCATGCCAAGGAGAGTCCCATCCGGACACGGGTGCGGTCTTAGGTCTTCGTATCTTCATAGCACATCAGTCCGGCCCATGGCTAACAGGTTGGACACCCGAGGACCCCTTAGTTCAGGACTCCCTCAATCGCGCCTCAGGAGCTCTTACTGGACCTCGAGCCCCTCAGCTATTAGCCTTGCCCGAGGCATCGCGACCTAGCATACTAGCACGGCTGAAGCTTTCTTGGGGATTGGCTCCCAGCGACATAGAGCACTAAGCAATCGAAAAGAAAAAGGGGTTGAGCCTAAACGAGAGACGCCACAATGATTTAAACACAAGGTAGAATTATTAAAATAAAGGCGCAAGCACCGCCATTTCTTACATGCCCCCACAGGGCCCATGTCATCTAAAGTGTAGGAAAGAGCAAAAGAAACATCCTCCCGGAGGCCGCCGCTCCTAAGGCTCCGACTGTAGCGTCACGAGTGCCTAGTCAGAGACATCCTCCACCTTGACAAGGTGGCGTTTTAGCACCCAGGATGCGGTTCTATCTCAATCACGTGATGAACTCATGATTGGGGCACAACCGCATTTCGAGCGCGTATCAAGGTGGATATCATTACAGCATACCCTATACTAAATAGATGAGAATACAAGATAAAGGCTTACACTCGCCACAAGTTACAACATTCATACAACAATACATCAATACATAGCAACTATGATACAGAAGAGCGGGATCCGACTACGGATGAAATCAAACGAAAAAGAAGAACGTCATCCACCTTGCTAATCCCAGGCTCCCCGACCTGGAACCTATCCCTAGATCGATGAAGCAGAAGAAGAACTCCAAAACCAGCAAGCATCGCTCTCTCGTCAGATCATAGCATTACCTGAACCTGCAACTGTTGTTGTAGTAATCTGTGAGCCACGAGGACTCAGCAATCCCATTACCATGGGTATCAAGACTAGCAAAGCTTAATGGGTATGTAATGGATAAGTTGTGAGGTTGTAGTAAGCGACTAAGCATTTTATGGTCACCTAACTTACGAGTACAAGAGTAAGATGAGAAACTACGCAAACGGTCGCGAACTAGTAATGATCAAGAAGTGATCCTGAACTAATTACGTTCAAACATAAGAGACAGTCACGGTTACGCACGCGGTTGGTGTATTTTAATTGAGTTTACTTCAAGCACACTACAACCGGATATTAGTAAATTCCCATCTGCCACATAACTGCGGGCATGGCTCTAGAAAGTTTAATTCCTGTAGGGGTGTCCCAACTTAGCCCTTGACAAGCTCACGATCCACGGAGACAATCCTCCATCATGGGACCCTCCGATCATACTCGGAATCCCGGTGCACAAGACATTTAGACAATGGTAAAACAAAACCAGCATGACAAACCGGTGCGTCGATACCCCGATAGGAGCCGTGCATATCTCGTTCTCAGGACAACACCGTCTATGCAAAGTGGACAATAGCCAAATACGTCGAGTTGCCCTGATTCGGTGCCGCCGACTGCTAGGTAGGTGGACCAACACTCATGAGGAGCACTGGCCCAGGGGGTTGATTAAGTCCATGGGGTCCAGAAAGTCCCTATGCAAGTTTTAGTTGTTATTAGGCAAATGGTAAAACCAATGTTGGGCCTTGCTGGAAGAGTTTTATTCAAAGTGAACTGTTGCTACCTCTTGAGCACTGCGTTGGTTTTCCCCGAAGAGGAAGGGATGATGCAGCAAAGTAGCATATGTATTTCCCTCAGTTTTTGAGAACCAAGGTATCAATCCAGTAGGAGGCTACACGCGAGTCCCTCGCACCTGCACAAAACAAATAAATCCTTAAAACCAACGCAAATAGGGGTTGTCAGTCCCTATAAGGCCACTTACGAGAGTGAGATCTGATAGATATGATAAGATAATATTTTTGGTGTTTTTATGATAAAGATGCAAAGTAAATAGCAAAGGAAATAACTAAGTAGTAGGAGATTAATATGATGAAGATAGACCCAGGGGCCATAGGTTTCACTAGTGGCTTCTCTCGAGAGCATAAGTATTCTACGGTGGGTGAACAAATTACTCTTGAGCAATTGACAGAATTGAGCATAGTTATGAGAATATCTAGGTATGATCATGTATATAGGCATCATGTCCGAGACAAGTAGACCGACTCCTGCCTGCATCTACTACTATTACTCCACTCATCGACAGCTATCCAGCATGCATCTAGAGTATTAAGTTAAAAACAGAGTAACGCCTTAAGAAAGATGACATGATGTAGAGGGATAGACTCATGCAATATGAAGAAAACCCATCTTGTTATTCTCGATGGCAACAATACAATGCGTGCCTTGCTGCCCTTACTGTCACCGGTAAAGGACACCGCAAGATTGAACCCCAAGCTAAGCACTTCTCCCATTGCAAGAAAGATCAATCTAGTAGGCCAAACCAAACTAATAATTCGAAGAGACTTGCAAAGATAACCAATCATACATAAAAGAATTCAGAGAAGATTCAAATATTATTCATAGATAGACTTGATCATAAACCCACAATTCATCGGTCTCAACAAACACACCGCAAAAAGAAGATTACATCGAATATATCTCCACAAGAGAGGGGGAGAACATTGTATTTAGATCCAAAAAGAGAGAAGAGGCCATCTAGCTACTAACTATGGACTCGTAGGTCTGAGGTAAACTACTCACACTTCATCAGAGGGGCTATGGTGTTGATGTAGAAGCCCTCCGTGATCGATGCCCCCTCCGGCGGAGCTCCGGAACAGGCCCCAAGATGGGATCTCGTGGATACAGAAAGTTGCGGCAGTAGAATTAGGTTTTTGGCTCCGTATCTGATCATTTGGGGGTATGTGGATATATATACATATATAGGAGGAAGGACTACGTCGGTGGAGCAACAGGGGGCCCACGAGGGTGGAGGGCGCGCCCCCTACCTCATGGCCTCCTCTTTTCTTTCTTGATGTAGGGTCCAAGTCTCCCGGGTCTTGTTCGTTGAGAAAATCACGTTCCCGAAGGTTTCATTCCATTTGGACTCCGTTTGATATTCCTTTTCTTCGAAACCCTAAAACAGGCAAAAAACAACAATTCTAGGCTGGCCCCCCGGTTAATAGGTTAGTCCCAAATATAATATAAAAGTGGATAATAAAGCCCAATAATGTCCAAAATAGTAGATAATATAGCATGGAGCAATCAAAAATTATAGATACATTGGAGACGTATCAAGCATCCCCAAGCTTAATTCCTGCTCGTCCTAGAGTAGGTAAATGATAAAAACAGAATTTTGATGCGGAGTGCTACTTGGCATAATTTTAATGTAATTCTTCTTAATTGTGGTATGAATATTCAGATCCGAAAGATTCAAGACAAAACTTCATATTGACATGAAAATAATAATACTTCAAGCATACTAACAAAGCAATTATGTCTTCTCAAAATAACATGGCTAAAGAAAGTTATCCCTACAAAATCATATAGTCTCGCTATGCTCTATCTTCACCACACAAAATATTTAAATCATGCACAACCCTGATAACAAGCCAAGCAATTGTTTCATACTTTTGACATTCTCAAAACTTTTTCAATCTTCACGCAATACATGAGCGTGAGCCATGGATATAGCACTATAGGTGGAATAGAATGGTGGTTGTGGAGAATACAAAAAGGGAGAAGATACTCTCACATCAACTAGGTGTATCAACGGGCTATGGAGATGCCCATCAATAGATATCAATGTGAGTGAGTAGGGATTACCATGCAACGGATGCACTAGAGCTATAAGTATATGAAAGCTCAAAAAGAAACTAAGTGAGTGTGCATCCAACTTGCTTGCTCATGAAGACCTAGGGCAATTTGAGGAAGCCCGTCATTCGAATATACAAGCCAAGTTCTATAATGAAAGATTCCCGCTAGTATATGAAAGTGATAACATGAGAGACTCTCTACTATGAAGATCATGGTGCTACTTTGAAGCACAAGTGTGGTAAAAGGATAGTAACATTGTCCCTTCTCTCTTTTTCTCTCATATTTTTTTATTTGGGCCTTTTCTCTTTTTTATGGCCTCTTTTCTTTCTCCTTTTTTATTTGGGCTTCTTTGGCCTCTATTATTTATTTTTCGTCCGGAGTCTCATCCCGACTTGTGGGGGAATCATAGTCTCCATCATCTTTTCCTCACTGGGACAATGCTCTAATAATGATGATCATCACACTTTTATTTTTCTTACAACTCAAAAATTACAACTCGATACTTAGAAAAAAATATGACTCTATTTGAATGCCTCCGGCGGTGTACCGGGATATGCAATGATGCATGAGTGACATGTATGAAAGAATTATGAATTGTGGCTTTGCCACAAATACGATGTCAACTACATGATCATGCTAAGCAATATGACAATGATGGAGTGTGTCATAATAAACGGAACGGTAGAAAGTTGCATGGCAATATATCTTGGAATGGCTATGGAAATGCCATAATAGGTAGGTATGGTGGCTGTTTTGAGGAAGGTATATGGTGGGTGTATGATACCGGCAAAAGGTGCGCGGTATTAGTGAGGCTAGCAAAGGTGGAAGGGTGAGAGTGCATATAATCCATGGACTCAACATTAGTCATAAGGAACTCATATACTTATTGCAAAAATCTACAAGTTATCAAAGCAAAGTATTACGCGCATGCTCCTAGGGGGGATAGATTGGTAGGAAAAGACCATCGCTCGTCCCCGACCGCCACTCATAAGGAAGAAAATCAAAAAATAAATCATGCTCCGACTTCATCACATAACGGTTCACCATACGTGCATGCTACGGGAATCACAAGCTTCAACACAAGTATTTCTCAAATTCACAACTACTCAACTAGCATGACTTTAATATCACCATCTTTATATCTCAAAACAATTATCAAGTATCAAACTTATCATAGTATTCAACACACTCATAAGAAAGTTTTATTATTAATCATGTATACCAAGCATATTCAGATTTTAAGCAAATCACCATGCTATTAAGACTCTCAAAATAATCTAAGTGAAGCATGAGAGATCAATAGTTTCTATAAAACAAATCCACCACCGTGCTCTAAAAGATATAAGTGAAGTACTAGAGCAAAATTATATAACTCAAAAGATATAAGCGAAGCACATAGAGTATTCTAACAAATTCCAAATCATGTATGGCTCTCTAAAAAGGTGTGTACATCAAGGATGATTGTGGTAAACTAAAAAGCAAAGACTCAAATCATACAAGACGCTCCAAGCAAAACACATATCATGTGGCGAATAAAAATATAGCTCCAAGTAAAGTTACCGATAGAAGTAGACGAAAGAGGGGATGCCTTCCGGGGCATCCCCAAGCTTTGGCTTTTAGGTGTCCTTAGATTATCTAGGGGATGCCATGGGCATCCCCAAGCTTAGGCTCTTGCCACTCCTTGTTCCATAATCCATCAAATCTTTACCCAAAACTTGAAAACTTCACAACACAAAACTTAAAGTAGAAAATCACGTGAGCTCCATTAGCGAAACAAAATAAAAGACCACTTCAAGGTACTATAATGAACTCATTATTTAATTATATTGGTGTTATACCTACTGCATTCCAACTTATCTATGGTTTATAAACTATTTTACTAGACATAGATTCATCAAAATAAGCAATCAACACAAGAAAAACAGAATCTGTCAAAAACAGAACAGTCTGTAGTAATATGTATCTAGCGCAAGATCTGGAACCCCAAAAATTCTAAAATAAATTGCTGGACGTGAGTAATTTATCTATTAATCATCTGCAAAAATAATTAACTAAATATCACTTTCCAAATAAAAATGACAGCAGTTCTCGTGAGCGCTAAAGTTTCTGTTTTTTTACAGCAAGTTCAACAAGACTTTGCCCAAGTCTTCCCAATGGTTCTACTTGGCACAAACACTAATTAAACACAAAAAACACAACCAAAACAGAGGATAGATAAATTATTTCTTACTAAACAGGAGCAAAAAGCAAGGAATAAAAATAAAATTGGGTTGCCTCCCAACAAGCGCTATCGTTTAACGCCCCTAGCTAGGCATAACAAGCAAGAATAGATCTAGGTATTGCCATCTTTGGTAGGCAATCCATAAGTGGCTCTCATAATAGATTCGTAAGGTAATTTAATTTTCTTTCTAGGAAAGTGTTCCATGCCTTTCCTTAATGGAAATTGGAATCTAATATTTCCTTCCTTCATATCAATAATTGCACCAATCGTTCTAAGGAAAGGTCTACCAAGAATAATAGGACATGAAGGATTGCAATCTATGTCAAGAACAATAAAATCTACAGGAACATAATTCCTATTTGCAACAATAAGAACATCATTAATTCTTCCCATAGGTTTCTTAATAGTGGAATCCGCAAGGTGCAAGTTTAGAGAGCAATCATCAAAATCACGGAAACCTAACAAATCAGACAAAGTTTTTGGAATCGTGGAAACACTAGCACCCAAGTCACATAAAGCATAGCATTCATGATCTTTAATTTTAATTTTAATAGTTGGTTCCCACTCATCATAAAGTTTTCTAGGGATAGAAACTTCCAATTCAAGTTTTTCTTCATAAGATTGCATCAAGGCATCAACGGTATGTTTAGTAAACGCTTTATTTTGACTATAAGCATGAGGAGAATTTAGCACGGATTGCAACAAGGAAATTAAATCAATCAAAGAGCAATTTTCAGAGTTAAATTCCTTGAAATCCATAATGGTGGGTTTAGCAACATCTAGGGTTTTAATTTCTTCAATCCCACTTTTATCAAATTTAGCATCAAGATCAACAAATTCCGAATTCTTGGAACGCCTTCTAGGTAAAGGTGGATCATATTCAGTCCCATCATTATCAATATTCATATTGCAAAACAAAGATTTAATAGGAAACACATCAATAACTTTTAGATCTTCATCTTTATTTTCATAGGAACTAGAAGAATACGCTCTTATAAAGGCATCTTTCTTAGCACGCATCCTAGCGGTTCTTTCTTTGCACTCATCAATGGAAATTCTCATGGCTTTGAGAGAATCATTGATATCATGCTTAGGTGGAATAGATCTAAGTTTCAAATAATCAACATCAAGAGCGATTCTATCAATGTTCCTAGCCAAATCATCAATCTTAAGCAATTTTTCTTCAATCATAGCATTAAAATTCTTTTGCGAAGTAATAAATTATTAAATATTAGATTCAAAATCAGAGGGCATCTTATTATAATTCCCATAAGAATTGTTGTAGGAATTACCATAATTATTAGAGGGATTACTAGGATAAGGCCTAGGATTGAAATTTCCTCTATACGCGTTGTTACCAAAATTGTTCCTACCAACAAAATTCACATCCATAGATTCACTATTATTCTTAATCAAAGTAGACAAGTGCATATCATTAGGATCAGAAGAAACACTCTTATTAGCAAATAATTTCATAAGTTCATCCATCTTTCCACTCAAAACATTAATTTCTTCTATCGCATGCACCTTTTTATTAGTAGATCTTTTAGTATGCCATTGAGAATAATTAACCATAATATTATCTAGGAGCTTAGTAGCTTCTCCTAAAGTGATTTCCATAACAGTGCCTCCCGCGGCCGAATCTAAAAGATTTCTAGAAGCAAAATTCAATCCGGCATAAAAAATTTGAACAATCATCCACAAATTTAAACCATGAGTAGGGCAATTATGTATCATTAATTTCATTCTCTCCCAAGCTTGTGCAACATGTTCATGATCAAGTTGCTTAAAATTCATAATATCGTTTCTAAGAGAGATGATCTTAGCAGGAGGAAAATACTTAGAGATAAAAGCATCTTTGCACTTGTTCCATGAATCAATACTATTTTTAGGCAAAGACGAAAACCAAGCTTTAGCATGATCTCTAAGCAAAAAAGGAAATAGCTTCAATTTAACAATATCATTATCCACATATTTCTTATTTTGCATGTCACACAAATCAAAGAAGCTATTTAGATGGGTAGCGGCATCTTCACTAGGAAGGCCGGAAAACGGATCTTTCATGACAAGATTCAGCAAAGCAGTATTAATTTCACAAGATTCAGCATCAGTAAGAGGAGCAATCAGAGTGCTAATAAAATCATTGTTGTTGGTATTGGTGGAGTCATACAATTTAGTATTATCTTGAGCCATCATGACAAGCAAGCAAACTAACACACAAGCAAACAAAAAGCAAGCGGACAAAAAGAGGCAAATAGAGAGGGAGAGGGAGGATAGAGAGAGAGGGCGAATTAAACGGCAAGGGTGAAGTGGGGGGGAGAGGAAAACAAGAGGCAAATGGCAAATAATGTAATGCGGGATATAAGGGTATGTGTTGGGTACTTGGTATGTTGACTTTTGCGTAGACCTCCCTGGCAACGGCGCCAGAAATCCTTCTTGCTACCTCTTGAGCACTGTGTTGGTTTTCCCCGAAGAGGAAGGGATGATGCAACAAAGTAGCGTAAGTATTTCCCTTAGTTTTTGAGAACCAAGGTATCAATCCAGTAGGAGGCTACGCGCGAGTCCCTCGCACCTACACAAAACAAATAAATCCTCGCATCCAACGCAAATAGGGGTTGTCAGTCCCTATAAGGCCACTTACGAGACTGAGACCTGATAGATATGATAAGATAATATTTTTGGTATTTTTATGATAAAGATGCAAAGTAAAATAAAGGCAAAGGAAATAGCAAAGGAAATAACTAAGTAGTAGGAGATTAATATGATGAAGATAGACCCGGGGGCCATAGGTTTCACTAATGGCTTCTCTCGAGAGCATAAGTATTCTACGGTGGGTGAACAAATTACTATTGAGCAATTGACAGAATTGAGCATAGTTATGAGAATATCTAGGTAGGATCATGTATATAGGCATCACGTCCACGACAAGTAGACCGACTCCTGCTTGCATCTACTACTATTACTCCACTCATCGACCGCTATCCAGCATGCATCTAGAGTATTAAGTTAAAAACATAGTAACGCCTTAAGCAAAATGACATGATGTAGAGGGATAGACTCATGCAATATGAAGAAAACCCCATCTTGTTATCCTCGATGGCAACAATACAATATGTGCCTTGCTGCCCTTACTGTCACCGGTAAAGGACACCGCAAGATTGAACCCCAAGCTAAGCACTTCTCCCATTGCAAGAAAGATCAATCTAGTAGGCCAAACCAAACTGATAATTCGAAGAGACTTGCAAAGATAACCAATCATACACAAAAGAATTCAGAGAAGATTCAAATATTATTCATAGATAGACTTGATCATAAACCCACAATTCATCGGTCTCAACAAACACACCGCAAAAAGAAGATTACATCGAATAGATCTCCACAAGAGAGGGGAGAACATTGTATTGAGATCCAAAAAGAGAGAAGAAGCCATCTAGCTACTAACTATGGACCCGTAGGTCTGAGGTAAACTACTCACACTTCATTAGAGGGGCTATGGTGTTGATGTCGAAGCCCTCTGTGATCGATGCCCCCTCCGGTGGAGCTCTGGAACAGGCCCCAAGATGGGATCTCATGGATACAGAAAGTTGCGGTGGTGGAATTAGGTTTTTGGCTCCGTATCTGATCGTTTGGGGGTACGTGGATATATATAGGAGGAAGGAGTACGTCGGTGGAGCAACAGGGGGCCCACAAGGGTGGAGGGTGCGCCTAGGGTAGGCAGGCGCTTCCCCCTACCTCGTGGCCTCTTCTTTTCTTTCTTGACGTAGGGTCCAAGTCTCCCGGGTCTTGTTCGTTGAGAAAATCACGTTCCCGAATGTTTCATTCCGTTTGGACTCCGTTTGATATTCCTTTTCTTCGAGACCCTAAAACAGGCAAAAAACAGCAATTCTGGGCTGGGCCTCCAGTTAATAGGTTAGTCCCAAAAATAATATAAAAGTGGATAATAAAGCGCAATAATGTCCAAAACAGTAGATAATGTAGCATGGAGCAATCAAAAATTATAGATACGTTGGAGACGTATCAACTGTCAAGAGGGTCCATAAACCCTCAACGTATTAGGGACGCAAAATCAAGGAACATAACACCGGTATGACAGAAACTAAGGCGGCAAGAGTGGAACAAAACACCAGGCAAAAGGCCGAGCCTTCCACCCTTTACCAAGTATATAGATGCATTAATTAAATAAGAGGTATTGTGATATCCCCTGATATCCATGTCCCAACCTGTAAAAACCTGCAACTGCACCTGCAACTAGCAATGCTATAAGAGGGGATGAGAAAAGCGGTAACATATCCAAACAACGGTTTGCTAGGATGGTGGAAAAGGTTAGAGGCTATCATGACAATTTGGGACGCTTTATAAACAAGTGGTAGGTAGCGCGACATAGCGATAGAATTGAGACAACTAGCATAGCAAAGATAGTAGTGAGATCCAAGGTGACGGTCATCTTGCTTGAAATCACGCTAGGAATAAGACCGAATCCATGAATAAGATGAACGGGCGTAGTCGAACGGATCCTCACAATCGCAACGTAAACGAAACTATCAAGGAGAAGCGCAAACGGAAAGAAGCAAACAACATGGTAAACAACCAAGTATAATCATGGCATGATGCACAATCAAGAATGATGCATGTCCGGTTAAATGATTCATGGCATGGCAAAGTGCAACAAACAATACTACAAATTAAGTGGAGCTCAATATGCAACGAGTTGCATATTTACAAAACACCACATTCAATTATTTAGTTCTCTCCTGTTTAATCTACTCAACAATATTAAATGTTGCTTAACATGGAAAGAGGGTGAACATAATAAAACTACCTATCTAGGCAAGTTTAAATGAGGCCGGAAACAACAAACAACAATTCTAAAAAATCTGCATATGCATATTTCAAATTTGGTATTGCTCTGCCCTAAACCATATTTTAGAGTTGTTAAACATGCAAAGTAATGCCACCATGTTAAACTATGCATTTTTACCCCATTTACATATAAAGTTTATTAAATTCGGAGCTACGGTTATGTAGTTATGAAATAAAGCATTTTAGCATGCTATTTATGAAAATTAATACAAACAACAATTTAAACATTTCAAACATGGATGAAAGTTGCACATTATGAAACTAGATGAAATTCTAAGCATTTCACATATTTAAATCATTTACATATGATGCATGGTTTGTTAGTTATTAAATGCATGAAGTTAGAGGGTTTTTTGTAAAACAGTAATTCCTGGAATAATAGACAAATTCGTCCAGAACAGGACAAAAACATGGCAGGCCGAATCTGATGGAACTGGGCTGCTCACCACGGCCTATGGCCCAGGTGGGTGGAGGGGTTGAGGCATGCGGGCAAGCTAACAGGCTAGGCCGGCAGGGAAGCAGCGTGGCCGGCCCACGTGCGCAGGAGATCTAGCCCTCTCGCACGATTTGGTCAATGAGAGGGGCGCTCGGTGGGGATGAGCCTGCGTCTTGTTCGTTTGCTCGAAGCAGAGGAAGCAGGGCGCGATGGCGGGGCTTGGCGAAGGCGTAGCGGTGCGAGATTGAAGGGGCGGCGGCTTGATGCGGGGGATCTCCAGCAGCCGGACTTGAGGAGCTCAGGCACGAGAGGCAGCGCAGGGCAGGCAGCAGCGCAGAGGACTCCGGCGGTTCCCCAGCAGACGACGGTGAAACGGGCGGAGACAGTGGACGGAGCTGGCCCAGGGCGCGCGAAGCAGAGGGCGGTGTGCGTCGTGCTCGTTCCCGAGCAGAGGACAACGACGAGGGACTTGGTGCGGGGTCTTGGGGCTCCGGCAGCACCGGGAGTGGCAAAGACGGGTGGATTCGGTCAAGGAAGGCCTTGGACGGGCGCACAGAGGAGGAGCGGTGCCAAGGCTTGGCACGTCGATGAAGAGCAGCAGCAGCGAGCGGCTCCAGGAGAGGGACTTGGTCAGCATGGACGTAGAGGAAGGTGCTCCGATGCGGTGGCGCGGTTCCCTGGCGTGGGGAGCTATTCTCAGGCGACGGGAGGCCCGATCCGGGGCGGAGCAACCTCAATTCACCATGGTCGTTCTCGTGGGAGCTCCTATAGCAGACGGACAGGAGGCAGAGAGATGAGAGGGATAATTGGGAGGAGCACGGGAGGGAGAAGAAGGGCCAGTGGCGCTCATCTCCGACAAAGCTTGCAGCAACAAGGTGGCACGAGGGGATCCAGGGGAGGCACTAGTTGGTTAGCAGGGAAAATGAGGAGGATTGGATCGGATGGGGTCCCGAGAGAACAGTGGCAGCGGGGACACGGATGGATGGGACAGTCCTCCTAGGTTTCATGGTTTGGTCTCAAATGGACTAAGGTTTAACTATATAGGGAAAGGAGAGGGGTTAGGATCGCCCGATCGAAATCGGACGGTCTTGAAAATAGGTTAGGCAGCTCAAATAAGAAACCGAATATACTTTAGGGATGATCCGGATCCAACGGTGATGATTAAGCGGGTCGGGTTCAGGTAAGTTTTCGGACGCGCGCAAGGATTTGTCAAACGGCCATGGGGGCAAGGGGTTTGACAATAGAGAACCAAACACACGGTTAGTCTCGGAATGGTCAACGAAGGCAAGGGGGGACGCGGAAATTACGAACGGGTGCAAGTTTTATGAAAACATGACGACAATGGAGTGCCGATGCAATGCAAATGATGACATGATGAATGCGACAAATAAATAAATCACATGACGACAACAAAAAACATGGATGGCGTCTCGAGCATCGGTCTTGGGTCGTTACAACACTCCCCCACTTACAAGAGATCTTGTCCCGAGATCTAAGGATGGCACCGGAGAGAAGCGGAAGAGGAAGAGGTAAAACAAAGTTGCTTCTTCGACAAACGAGTGAAACCATGAACCTTCAGAGGTTGAACAAATTGAAAGAAGGAATCCAATAGAGATCCAAGAAGTTGAAAACACTCTATTATAAAAGAGGAACAAGGAACATTGCGAAAACCTTGGGGTTGCAAAGACATGAATGACGAGCTCCAGGGACAAGGAAGGACATGTGACCACTCCGGTTGAAACGGAATTCGCAAGGAATGAGAACGAAGGAATGCAGGTAGCACTGCGATAGAAAAGAGAAGCAAAACTTGATAAGATGAAAAGAACTTGAAAAGAGGACACGACACTCCGGTTAACATTGATAAGCAATGAAAAGAATACGATCTTGAAAAAACAAGATTATGGGTCGAAGAGAGTAACAACACAACGCATGTGAAACAAAGAGTAGAAGCTAGATCGTTGCAAAGAAAAGAAGGGAGAAGAAAATGCCAACTCCTGCCACAAATTAACTTGGAAAGCATCCTTGCAAAGAAGGATTGAATGAAGTTGTTGGAAAATCAACAATGAAAAGAACAAGCTTGTTGTGGGCTTATGGAAAACATCTCAAAACTTGAGGTGAAATTCTGCCACTAACGAAATCAATTGCTTGCTTGAGAGCAACGAAGAGATGAAAACTTCTTCCACCAAGATGATAAAGAGATAACTTGGATCATTGATAAGCACCACAAATAGAAACATTCCTTCGGAAAGGTTATAGCTGAAATCTTTACCAAGATAACTCCAATGAAGAGATTGATGGATTTAAAATACCTCATTCTTGACAAGAAGTGAATCATGAAACATGAAGAGAAATTGTCAATAATGACATAACACCATCTCAAAAGATAAGATAGAAAGAAGTGCACTTCGGAATGCAAGAATGCTTGAGCTCCAACAAGAATCTTGAAGAACACTCCGAGAATGAATTAAATCATTGATAAACCACAATGACGATACTCTTGAAGAACTCCGGTAGAAACTGATTAGAGAAAAGAATTGAAGGTTGAAAAGAACAAGAGTTGAGGACTTGCAATGATTTAGATAGAGCTTCGTGATGATATAACCGAGAAAACTTGGAACTCCGGAAAAGAAAGATGAACAATTGAAACCAAGAATTTATTCCCCAAGACCAAACTCGGAAGGAATGAATTAATCACTTGGATGAAAGAAGAATAAGAATTATGTTATGCATATCCTTCATCAATTTGAATTGATGACAAGCAATGGAATTTGCATACTACTTATTCTCATTAGAAAGATTGAAGAGAGATATAGCGCAAACTTGAAGAAGTCTTCAACGAATCACTGGTTGGATTGGAAAGAATGAATGAAATGATACAATAATAAAGGAATAGGAATATTGAATGAACCAACGTAAGAATTGAAAACGATTGAAGAAAAGTGAATGAATCACCGGGAAGAATTAGAAAATGAACGAAGATACTTGAGGGAATTTAGATACATGAGCATGAAGGGATCACGAGCTGACTAGAGAATACTTGAACGAAGCGCCGGTAGAATTGGGGAATGTGAGATGAATGTTGAGAACGAATAAATCTTGTGAAATGATGGCCTTCGGATGATCAGAAAGGAAAACAACTCCTAAAATGCTTCGGATAGGTATGAAAAGAATTCTCATGATTGGAAACAATTTGAGAGGATGGCATCTGGCTTGAACTACAAATCTTCGAGAGAACAGACAAGATTTAATAGAAACTCTTCTTCGGTATTCAGAATCCAAGAATGATGACGAGAAACACCACAATGAATTGTTGAGACCCTCCGGAATAATGAAGAATAGAACGATTGAGCCAAACATGAAAAGAATTTGAAAGCGATCTTGAAGGAGGCATATGACTGATGGAATCCATTCTCACATCACACTTTGAAAAGAATTTGAGAATAACTCCGAAAAAATTATAAGAGTCAGGTAAGATCCTGGGAAAAGACCTGTGGGTTAAGGCCCACTCAAAAGAAACACCGTTGAAAAGATTGCTTGATAAAAAAGATTGCATCGATTGAATTAAATGGCTTGAATGAGATAACAACCTCGAAATAGTTTGTAAGGATTGATAATGGAAACATGCATCTTCTGAGATATCTTCAGCACTCCAGAGAAGAAATGGAGGGGGGTGAATAATTAAGAGGTGCACTGGCATGAGAATGCATTGGACAAATGAAAGGAATATGCTCAACACTAGACGCTTGCATTGAATCCACCAGAGAGAGAAAAATACGAGAATGCAAGAATGATGAACTTGAAGCTTCCTTAGCATCTTTATGAGAATCACCGGCTAAGAACATTGAAGGAAAATAATGACGAGACTCCACCTCAATAAAATGGACACTTGATTAAGAAATCTAAGTCCTTGAGGGAATAGGGTGGGATGGTGGGAAAACAAAGGCAACTTGGGACGGATGAAACAAACATATTTGCGAAGAACTAAGAATTGATCTAGCAAATATTGAAAGTATAGGATTGACTTGAAGAGAAGCACACCGGTTGGAAAAGAAATTGAGATGACAATCTCGATGATCAGGAAGAATTAGCACTCCCATAGAAACATGAGAACACCACTTAGGACAGGTATGGAATCAACACTTGACATCGAAGCAACTCGAATACCACAAATCAAAATAAAACAAAGGATTTGGCTTGCAGAATAAGCCGGAACAAACATATGATAGACCCCATATCATATCATGTGTCTGAGGGAAAGATATCCTATGTGATATTTGAATTCCCACCTATTAACTCCTGAAACTTTCTGGTTATGCAATCTGGTGTTGGGGATACAGGGAGGCACAAATATATCACACAACTAACAAGCCCTACGCTCCAACTATATCCATCCTTCAACACATAACCAAGAAAACCTTCAGAAATTGTGTACCTCAGACCTTCGAAAACATCCAATATACTAGTTGTGGCAATACATCTGATCGATATCTCCAGTACTGGGTGTCGTTACTACTCTCACCACAAAGAGTATAGAAGCGTTTTCGATGTTGGCGACCTCTGGTATTCCAGAACTGAAATGATAAGAACTGTGACAAAACACCTTGGAAATCAACTCCCCAGGACACGGCCACAACCCCTAAATGTCAGGAGGCACCAAGACAGAATTCCTGTCACAATGATATCGCAACGATCCAACAATACCCGCGTGATCCCAAATTTTTTTGAGTGAAAAAGGATAGAAGACTGGAAAACACCTACATCACGAGTCCTCACCAGAGTGACGATGGGGATGAGGAGTAAAAAGAATTCCTACACTCTGATATAACTAGACTCAAAATAGTTTTCTTCTGGACTCAACAACGGCAGCGGTTCGATCAATCAAGGGAGCTCCTAAGGTCGGTAAATGATACGTCCATTTTGCATCATGCTTTTATATCGATATTTATTGCATTATGGGCTATTATTACACATTATGTCATAATACTTATGCCTATTCTCTCTTATTTTACAAGGTTTACATGAAGAGGGAGAATGCCGGCAGCTGGGATTCTGGGATGGAAAAGGAGCAAATATTAGAGACCTATTTTGCATAGCTCCAAAAGTCCTGAAACTTCACGGAAGATATTTCCAAAATATATAAAAAATATTGAGCGCAAGAAGTTCTAGAGGGGGGCACACCCTGGCCACTAGGGTGGGGGCGAGCCCTACCCCCCTGGGCACGCCCCTTGCCTCGTGGGCCCCCTGGTGGCCCTCCGATGCCCATCTTCTGCTATATAGAGTCTTTCGTTGAGGAAAAAAAATCATAAGCAAGCTTTCGGGATGAGACTCCACCGCCACGAGGCGGAACCTTGGCGAAACCAATCTAGGGCTCCGACGGAGATGTTCTGCCGGGGAAACTTCCCTCCGGGAGGGGGAAATCATCACCATCGTCATCACCAATGATCCTCTCATCAGGAGGGGGTCAATCTCCATCAACATCTTCGCCAGCACCATCTCATCTCAAACCCTAGTTCATCTCTTATATCCAATCTTTGTATCCAAACCACAGATTGGTACCTGTGGGTTGCTAGTAGTGTTGATTACTACTTGCAGTTGATGCTAGTTGGTTTACTTGGTGGAAGATCATATGTTCAGATCCATTATGCATATTAATACCCCTCTGATTTTGAACATGAATATGCTTTGTGAGTAGTTACGCTTTATTCCTGAGGACATCGGAGAAGTCTTGCTATAAGTAGTCATGTGAATTTGGTATTCATTCGATATTTTGATGAGATGTATGTTGTCATCCCTCTAGTGGTGTCATGTGAACGTCAACTACATGACACCTCACCATTGTTTGGGCCTAGAGGGAGGCATTGGGAGGTAATAAGTAGATGATGGGTTGCTAGAGTGACATAAGCTTAAACCCTAGTTTATGCGTTGTTTCGTAAGGGGCTGATTTGGATCCATATGTTTCATCCTATGGTTAGGTTTACCTCTATACTTATGTTATAGTTGCGGATGCTTGCAATGGGGTTAATCATAAGTGGGATCTTTGTCCAAGTAAGGACAACACCCAAGCACTGGTCCACCCACATATCAAATTATCAAAGTACCGAACGCGAATCATATGATCGTGATGAAAACTAGCTTGACGATAATTCCCATGTGTCCTCGGGAGCGCTTTCCTTCATATAAGAGTTTGTCCAGGATTGTCCTTTGCTACAAAAAGGATTGGGCCATCTTGCTGCACCTTATTTACTTTAATTACTTGCTACTCGTTACCAATTATGTTATCACAAAACTATCTGTTACCAATAATTTCAGTGCTTGCAGAGAATACCTTGCTGAAAACCGCTTATCAGTTCCTTCTGCTCCTCGTTGGGTTCGACACTTTTACTTATCGAAAGGACTATGATAGATCCCCTATACTTGTGGGTCATCAAGACTCTTTTCTGGCGCCGTTGCTTGGGAGTGAAGCGCCTTTGGTAGGTGGAATTTGGTAAGGAAAAATTTATATAGTGTGCTGAAATTTACTGTCACTTGTTACTATGGAAAGTAATCCTTTGAGGGGTTTGTTCAGGTTATCTTCGCCTCATCCGGAACCACAATTAGTTACTCCTCAACCTACTGGACCTACTGAAAATGAAAATGTTTACTTCGAAATTCCTTCGGGTATGATAGAGAAACTTCTAGCTAATCATTTTGCAGGAGATGGAACATTACATCCCGACTTAGACTTAATCTATGTGGATGAAGTTTGTGGATTATTTAAGCTTGCAGGTATGCCCAATGATGTTATTAAGAAGAAAGTCTTCCCTTTATCTTTGAAGGGATATGCATTGACATGGTATACGCTATGTGATGATATGGGATCATGGGACTACAAATGGTTGAAAGTGGAATTCCATCAGAAGTTTTATCCTATACATCATGTTCATCGTGATCGTAATTATATATATAATTTTTGGCCTCGCGAAGGATAAAGCATCTCTCAAGCTTGGGGGAGGCTTAAGTCAATGTTATATTCATGCCCCAATCATGAGCTCTCAAGAGAAATGATTATTCAAAAATTTATGCTCGGCTTTCTCAGAATAATCGCTCCATGCTCGATACTTCTTGTACTAGTTCCTTTATGATGAAGACTATTGAATTCAAATGGAATTTATTTGAGAGAATTAAACGCAACTCTGAAGATTTGGATCTCGACGAAGGTAAGGAGTCATGTATAACACCTAAGTTTGATTGTGTTAAATCTTTTATGGATATCGATGTTTTCTGTAAATTTAACACTAAATATGGACTTGAATCTGAGATGGTAGCTTCTTTCTGTGAATCCTTTTCTACTCATGTTGATCTCCCTAAGGAGAAGTGGTTTAAATATAATCCTCCCATCGAAACAAAAGTAGTTGCACCTATTAAAGTTGAAGAAAAGACTATCACTTATAATGATCATGCTGTTCCTACTGCTTATGTTGAGAAAACACCTTTCCCTGTTAGAATAAAGGGTCATATTAAAGCTTCAACTGTGGTTCTTAAAAGTAATATTAGAACTTATACACCTCTTGAGTAAGTTAAAGTTGAACCTAATATTGCTATTGTTAAAGATCTCTTAGCCGATAATATTGATGGGCATGTTATTTACTTCTGTGATGAAGCTGCTAGAATTACTAGGCCTGATACTAAAAATAAACATAGACTTGTTGTAGGCATGCCTGTTATTTCTATTAAAATAGGAGATCATTGTTATCATGGCTTATGTGATATGGGTGCTAGTGCTAGTGCAGTACCTATTTCTTTATACAAAGAAATTATGCATGATATTGCACCAGCTGAGATAGAAGGTATTGATGTTACCATTAAGCATGCTAATAGAGATACTATTTCACCCGTTGGGATTGTTAGAAATGTTGAAGTCTTGTGTGGGAAGGTTAAATATCCTGCTGATTTTCTTGTTCTTGGTTCCCCACAAGATAGCTTTTGTCCCATTATATTTGGTAGACCCTTCTTAAATACTGTCAATGCTAAGATAGATGATACGTCTCCAATGTATCTATAATTTTTGATTGCTCCATGCTATATTATCTACTGTTTTGGGCAATATTGGGCTTTATTATCCACTTTTATATTACTTTTGGGACTAACCTATTAACCGGAGGCCCAGCCCAGATTTGCTGTTTTATGCCTATTTCAGTGTTTCGAAGAAAAGGAATATCAGACGGAGTCGAAACGGAACGAAATCAACTAGAGAAGTTATTTTTGGAACGAAAGCCACCCGATGGACTTGGACCCCACGTCAAGGAAGAAACGAGGTGCTCATGAGGGTGGCCCCCCCCCTAGGGCGCGTCCCCTGTCTCGTGGGACCCTCATGGCTCCCCTGACGTACCTCCTGCACCCATATATACCTACGTGACCTAAAACTTCCAGAACGAAACATAGATCGGGATTTCCGCCGCCAGAGGCCTCCGTAGCCACCAAAAACCAATCTAGACCCGTTCCGGCACCCTGCCGGAGGGGGAAATCCTTCTCCGGCGGCCATCTTCATCATCCCGGTTCTCTCCATGACGAGGAGGGAGTAGTTCTCCCTCGGGGCTGAGGGTATGTACCAGTAGCTATGTGTTTGATGTCTCTCTCTCTCGTGTTCTTGAGATGATACGATCTTGATGTATCGCGAGCTTTGCTATTATAGTTGGATCTTAGGTTTCTCCTCCCCCTCTTCTCTCTTGTAATGAATTGAGTTTCCCCTTTGAAGTAATCTTATCGGATTGAGTCTTTAAAGACTTGAGAACACTTGATGTATGTCTTGCCGTGGATATCTGTGGTGACAATGGGATACCACATGCCACTTGATGTATGTTTTGGTGACCAACTTGCGGGTTCCACCCATGAACCTATGCATAGGGGTTGGCACACGTTTTCGTCGTGATTCTCCGGTAGAACTTTGGGGCATTCTTTGAGGTTCTATGTGTTGGTTTGAATAGATGAATTGAGATTGTGTGATGCATATCGTACAATCATGACCACGGATACTTGAGGTGATAATGGAGTATCTAGGTGACATTAGGGTTTTGGTTGATTTGTATCTTAAGGTGTTATTCTAGTACGAACTCTAGGGCTGTTTGTGACACTTATAGGAATAGCCCAACGGATTGATTGGAAAGAATAACTTTTAGGTGGTTTCGTACCCTACCATAAGCTCTTCATTCGTTCTCCTCTATTAGTGACTTTGGAGTGACTCTTTGTTGCATGTTGAGGGATAGTTATGTGATCCAATTATGTTATCATTGTTGAGGGGACTTACACTAGCGAAAGTATGAACCCTACGCCTTGTTTACCATCATTGCAATACCGTTTACGCTCACTTTTATCACTTGCTACCTTGCTGTTTTTATTATTTCAGATTACAAAAACTATTATCTACTATCCATATACCACTTGTATCACCATCTCTTCGCCGAACTAGTGCACCTATACAATTTACCATTGTATTGGGTGTGTTGGGGACACAAGAGACTCCTTGTTATTTGGTTGCAGGTTTGCTTGAGAGAGACCATCTTCATCCTACGCCTCCTATAGATTGATAAACCTTAGGTCATCCACTTGAGGGAAATTTGCTACTGTCCTACAAACCTCTGCACTTGGAGGCCCAACAACGTCTACAAGAAGAAGGTTGTGTAGTAGACATCAAGCTCTTTTCTGGCGCCGTTGCCGGAGAGGTTAGCGCTTGAAGGTATATCTTTAGATCTTGCAATCGAGTCTTTTAGTTTCTTGTTTTATCACTAGTTTAGTTTATAAAAGAAAATTACAAAAAAATGGAATTAAGTTTGTCTCATACGCTTCACCTTTTTAATATCTTTCGTGAGTATGATGGAAAGGATAATTGTGCTCAAGTGCTAGAAGAAGAAATCTATAAAATGTTTGGCACTAAATATTTGAATGATGAGCATGATTGCAATGTTTTTAGTATGAATTCCTTGAATATCCATGATGCTAATGATATGCAAAGCCACAAGCTTGGGGAAGCTATGTTTGATGAAGATGATATTTTTTGTCCCCCAAGTTTTGATGAGCAAATTTATTATGATGAAAGCATGCCTCCTATCTATGATGATTATTGTGATGACCCGTATGCTTTAAAGAATAATAATAACAATGAAACTTGTCATCTTGATTTCAATTTTCAATCCCATGATAGTTACTCTGTTGAGGTTGCTCCCACTACTATTAATGAGAAGAATTTTGCTTGTGTGGAGAGTAATAAAATTTCTATGCTTGTAGATCATGAAAAGAATGCTTTAGGTGCTGGTTATATTGTTGAATTCATTCATGATGCTACTGAAAATTATTATGAGGGAGGAATATATGCTTGTAGGAATTGCAATAATATCAAGTTTCCTCTCTATGTGCTTAAAATTTTGAAGTTATGCTTGTTTTACCTTCCTATGCAAGTTGATTCTTGTTTCCATAAGTTGTTTGCTCACAAAATCCCTATGCATAGGAAGTGGGTTAGACTTAAATGTGCTAGTCATATTCTTCATGATGCTCTCTTTATGTTACAATTCTTATCCTTCATGTGAGTATCATTGAAATCATCATGCCTAGCTAGGGGCGTTAAACGATAGCGCTTGTTGGGAGGCAAACCAACTTTATTTTTGTTCCTTGCTTTTTGTTCCTGTTTAGTAATAAATAATTCATCTATCCTCTGTTTAGATGTGGTTTCATGTGTTTAATTAGTGTTTGTGCCAAGTAGAACCGTTGGGAAGACATGGGGAAAGTCTTGTTGATCTTGCTGTAAAAGACAGAAACTTTAGCGCTCACGAGAATTGCTTCCATTTTTATTTGGAGAGTGCTATTTAGTTAATTATTTTTTCAGATGATTAATAGATAAATTCCTCAGTTCCAGAAATTTATTTGAGAATTTTATGAGTTCCAGAAGTATACGTTTGATCCAGATTACTACAGACTGTTCTGTTTTTGACAGATTCTGTTTTCGATGTGTTGTTTGCTTATTTTGATGAATCTATGAGTAGTATCAGAGAGTATGAACCATAGATAAGTTGGAATACAGTAGATATTACACCAATATGAATTTAGAACGAGTTAATTACAGTACCTTATGATGGTGATTTGCTTTCTTATACTAACGGAGCTTACGAGTTTTCTACTTTAAGTTTTGTGTTGTGAAGTTTTCAAGTTTTGGGTAAGGATTTGATGGACTATAGAATAAGGAGTGGAAAGAGCCTAAGCTTGGGTATTCCCAAGGCACCCCAAGGTAATATTCAAGGACAACCAAGAGCCTAAGCTTGGGGATGCCCTGGAAGGCATCCCCTCTTTCGTCTTCGTTCATCGGTAACTTTACTTGGAGCTATATTTTTATTCGCCACATGATATGTGTTTTTCTTGGAGCGTCAATTTATTTTGTTAGGATTTGCTTTATGTTATTTAGAATAATGTTTTGCATCTTTTATTTCAATAAAAGTGGCATTGATAGCCTTTACTATGCCTATTTTAGAAGTCCACATGTTGCTGTTTGAAAACAGAAAGTTTACCGCTGTTGCAATAATTCCCTAGAAAAGTCAGAATGTGATAAAATGTTGAAACCTTTTGCATATTAAGATCTGGTAAATTTAATACAGTGGGAATTTTATTTCATAATTTTTGGAGCTAGGGAAGTATGGATGTTGCAGCATTCGTTACAGACTATCCTGTTTAGGCAGATTGCTGTTATGTTTGCATTGTTTGCATATGTTTGCTTCTTTAATGATTCTATTTGAGGATAGGACTATTAAATATGCAGAGGCATTTAGTATTAAATGTTGAATAATAATTTTAGTAATTTTCTACATAGAGTATGATAAGGTTTTGGCAATGGTTTATACTAACTTATCTCACGAGTCCTTGTTGAGTTTTGTGTGGATGAAGCTGTTGAGATTTAGGGAGACCGTGATATGAGAGGAATTAAGGAGACACAAAAGCTCAAGCTTGGGGATGCCCAAGGCACCCCAAGATAATATTTCAAGAAGTCTCAAGCATCTAAGCTTGGGGATGCCCCGGTTGGCATCCCACCTTTCTTCTTCAACAATTATTGGTTAGTATCGGTTGATCCTAAGTTTTTGCTTCTTCACATGATGTTTGCTATTCTTAGATGTCATATTTTTTTGCTCTGCTTGCTGTTTGAATAGAATACCAAGATCTAAAATTATTAAATGTTAGAGAGTCTTCACATACTTGCATAATTGTTCGACTACTCATTGATCTTCACTTATATCTTTCGGAGTAGTTTGTCATTTGCTCTAGTGCTTCACTTATATCTTTTAGAGCATGGTGGTAGTTTTATTTTATAGAAATAGATGAACTCTCATGATTCACTTAGATTATTTTGTGAGTCTTAAATAGCATGGTAATTTTCTTAAAATCCTAATATGCTAGGTATTCAAGAATAGTAAAATTCTCTTATGAGTGTGTTGAATACTAAGAGAAGTTTGATACTTGATAATTGTTTGGAGATATGGAGATGGTGATATTAGAGTCATGCTAGTTGAGTAGTTGTGAATTTGATAAATACTTGTGTTGAAGTTTTTGATTCCCGTAGCATGCACGTATGGTGAACCGTTATGTGATGAAGTCGAAGCATGATTTATTTATTGATTGTCCTCCTTATGAGTGGCGGTCGGGGACGAGCGATGGTCTTTTCCTACCAATCTATCCCCCTAGGAGCATGCGCGTAATACTTTGCTTTGATAACTTCTATATTTTTGCAATAAGTATATGAGTTCTTTATGACTAATGTTGAGTCCATGGATTATACGCACTCTCACCCTTCCACCTTTGCTAGCCTCTCTAATACCGCGCACCTTTCGCCGGTATCATACACCCACCATATACCTTCCTCAAAACAACCACCTACCTATTATGGCATTTCCATAGCCATTCCGAGATATATTGCCATGCAACTTTCCACCGTTCCGTTATTATGACACACTTCATCATTATCATATTGCTTGCATGATCATGTAGTTGACATTGTATTTGTGGCAAAGCCACCGTTCATAATTCTTTCATACATGTCACTCATGCATCATTGCACATCCCGATACACCACTGGAGGCATTCATATAGAGTCATATCTTGTTCTAAGTATCGAGTTGTAATTCTTGAGTTGTAAGTAAATAAAAGTGTGATGATCATCATTATTAGAGCATTGTCCCAGTGAGGAAAGGATGATGGAGACTATGATTCCCCCATAAGTCGGGATGATACTCCGGACGAAAATAAATTAAAGAGGCCAAAGAAGCCCAAATAAAAAAGAGAAAAGAGGCCATAAAAAGGAGAAAAGGCCCAAATAAAAAAATAAAAATAGAAAAAATGAGAGAAAAAGAGAGAAGGGACAATGTTACTATCCTTTTACCACACTTGTGCTTCAAAGTAGCACCATGATCTTCATGATAGAGAGTTTCCTATGTTGTCACTTTCATATACTAGTGGGAATCTTTCATTATAGAACTTGGCTTGTATATTCCAATGATGGGCTTCCTCAAAATGCCCTAGGTCTTCGTAAGCAAGCGAGTTGGATGCACACCCACTAGTTTCTTTTGTTGAGCTTTCGTACATTTATAGCTCTAGTGCATCCGTTGCATGGCAGTCCCTACTCTCTCACATTGATATCTATTGATGGGCATCTCCATAGCCCATTGATATGCCTAGTTGATGTGAGACTATCTTCTCCCTTTTTGTCTTTTCCACAACCACCATTCTATTCCACCTTTAGTTCTATGTTCATGGCTCACGGTCATGTATTGCGTGAAGATTGAAAAAGTTTGAGAACATCAAAAGTAAGAAACAATTGCTTGGCTTATCATCGGGGTTGTGCATGATTTAAATATTTTGTGTGGTGAATATGGAGCATAGCCAGACTATATGATTTTGTAGGGATAGCTTTCTTTGGCCATGTTATTTTGAGAAGACATAATTGCTTTGTTAGTATGCTTGAAGTATTATTATTTTTATGTCAATATGAACTTTTGTCTTGAATCTTAAGGATCTGAATATTCATGCCACAATTAAGAAGAATTACATTAAAATAATGCCAAGTAGCACTCCGCATCAAAAATTCTTTTTTATCATTTACCTACTCGAGGACGAGCAGGAATTAAGCTTGGGGATGCTTGATACGTCTCCAACGTATCTATAATTTTTGATTGCTCCATGCTATATTATCTACTGTTTTGGGCAATATTTGGCTTTATTATCCACTTTTATATTACTTTTGGGACTAACCTATTAACTGGAGGCCCAGCCCACATTTGTTGTTTTATGCCTATTTCAGTG
The DNA here is from genome assembly GCF_003073215.2 of Triticum urartu. NCBI lineage: Eukaryota > Viridiplantae > Streptophyta > Magnoliopsida > Poales > Poaceae > Triticum > Triticum urartu. The sequence continues at coordinate 274,938,924 of NC_053025.1, forward strand.
TTTCGAAGAAAAGGAATATCAGACGGAGTCGAAACGGAACGAAATCAACTAGAGAAGTTATTTTTGGAACGAAAGCCACCCGATGGACTTGGACCCCGCATCAAGGAAGAAACGAGGTGCTCACGAGGGTGGGGGGCGCCCCCCCTAGGGTGCGCCCCCTGTCTCGTGGGACCCTCGTGGCTCCCGTGACGTACCTCCTGCACCCATATATACCTACATGACCTAAAACTTCCAGAACGCAACATAGATCGGGAGTTCCGCCGCCAGAAGCCTCCGTAGCCACCAAAAACCAATCTAGACCTATTCTGGCACCCTGCCGGAGGGGGAAATCCTTCTCCGGCAGCCATCTTCATCATCCCGGTTCTCTCCATGACGAGGAGGGAGTAGTTCTCCCTCGGGGCTGAGGGTATGTACCAGTAGCTATGTGTTTGATCTCTCTCTCTCGTCTTCTTGAGATGATACGATCTTGATGTATCGCGAGCTTAGCTATTATAGTTGGATCTTATGTTTCTCCCCCCCTCTTCTCTCTTGTAATGAATCGAGTTTCCCCTTTGAAGTAATCTTATCGGATTGAGTCTTTAAAGACTTGAGAACACTTGATGTATGTCTTGCCGTGGATATCCGTGGTGACAATGGAATACCACGTGCCACTTGATGTATGTTTTGGTGACCAACTTGTGGTTTCCGCCCATGAACCTATGCACAGGGGTTGGCACACGTTTTCGTCATTATTCTCCGGTAGAACTTTGGGGCACTCTTTGAGGTTCTATGTGTTGGTTTGAATAGATGAATTGAGATTGTGTGATGCATATCGTATAATCATGCCCCCGGATACTTGACGTGACAATGGAGTATCTAGGTGACATTAGGGTTTTGGTTGATTTGTATCTTAAGGTGTTATTCTAGTATGAATTCTAGGGATTTTTGTGACACTTATAGGAATAGCCCAACGGATTGATTGGAAAGAATAACTTTGAGGTGGTTTCGTACCCTACCATAATCTCTGCATTCGTTCTCCGCTATTAGTGACTTTGGAGTGACTCTTTGTGTAACATCCCAAATTTCCAATTTGGAATGTTATACATTAGATCATCATTGCATATCATATTTTATTTTTGCATTTTGGTGGATCCTAGAAATTCTACGCAACTCAATGACCCACGGAGAGAGTTGGGGATTTCGTTATTTTCATCTTTGAGTTTTCTCAAATTTTAAGAATAGGATCATTTGATTTTATTTATTTTATCATCAATTATTTCTATTACAAAAATATGAGAGAGGGAATAAAATGAATTTCCCAAAATAAAGAATATTGAGGTTCAAATAATAAAATAAAATAAGATTTTCTTTCGGAGTTTTTCGGTGTTTTATTTGAATTTAGGAAAAGTGTGCGTTTTTCAAAATTGCAATTAGGTCCCAAATAAATGTTCACCTTGTGCGGCTTGATTTTAGAAGCCCGTGAAAATTTATTTCGGAATTTTTGGAGTCCGTTTAGTATTTCTTTTTATTTTTTTTCTTCTGCACGTAATAAAAAAAACGGGCACCGACCTAACCGGGCCGTGTCCGCCTGGGACTCTGGCCCGGCAGGCTTTATAAGCCGGGGCAGCCCACCCGGGGCAAACCCTAGCCCCCAGCCCCGCCTCAAGCCCCGTGCCCCGCCACCACCCGCGCCGCCGCCGCCACGCCGCCTCGCCGCCCGCAGCCGCCCGAGGTTCGCCGCCGCCTCGAAATCCGCGCTGTTTTATTTATTTATTTTTTCAAAAAACAGTTCGTTTTTTCAGTCGGTTTTTCCGTCATTTTTTTAGATTCGGTTTTTTTAAATAGATCGGTTTTTCCGGTTTATTTAAATAGTGAGCGTTCGTCCGTTCGTTTGTTCTAGCGAACGTTCGTCGTTTTTCTTTTTCTCGGATTAAATCCGCGATTTTTCTGATCGCGATTCCTGATCCGATTTTCGTTTTAGTTTAACTTTTCGCTCATTTATCGGAATCAGGCGATTCAAGCACCTGGAATTTCGTCTCGAAACCCTCTATCCGTTTAACCAACTTAAACAAGATTTTGCTACTGTAAAATCTTCCCTAGATCCAGATTAGTAGAACGAAGTTATTTTCTTTCGCTGTTTGACTTTCGTTGCTTCGTTCGATTTGATTCTTTTTGCCAACCGGAGTTCTTAAGTTGAACCTTCTAGTTAGATCTCTTATTTGCGTTTTACCCGTGCATTAGATGAGTACTTATTGTATGCGTGTTTGTTTGTCTGCGATAGAATACCTGGAGTGCGCCGCTTTTTACTTCGAATCTCTAGGTTTCGCGAATCATCAGCAAGGCAAGTAACACTTTGATCATACCTCCTACTACCTAGTTTTATTGCATTAGATCAATCCTCACACATGGCATGAATAGGATCTAATTAAATTGTGGGATGGGAAGTAGTTGAGGTAGTACCTATTACCTGTTTATTATCAAACCTTTGGGAGTTACTTCTACATTTGCTTATTATGCCATGCTATGCTAGTAGACGTGGATTGGGTGAGTGATATCCATGACAGATGTGATTTTGTTAATTAATGGTTTATCTAAGGTGGCAACTTAAACACACATCTGGGTGGATTGAGGCACCTGGGTATTCCAGGACTTGCCTGTTTACTTTTGGACCGCCACCCAGGCTCAAAGGGATCATGAGACTATTCATACTAGAAACTTCCGTGTGCAGCCACAAGCTATTATGGGCTCTAGCATAGTTGACTAAGTCGTGCAAACTCTTACAGTGGTAGACTAGCAGATGTAGGGGATGTAGGTGGTATGGTCTACCCGATCATAAGGTGCTAGCGCTTCTGAAAGACTATGTCTCGGTCATCCGTCTTCTCAAACACCTTGTAGTGCGAGAAACCAAACGGAGGCGATCGAGTCTTGTGGGGAAAAGTGCGCAAACCTCTACAGAGTGTAATAAACTAATCATGGTTAGCCGTGTCCCCGGTTATGGACATCTTGAGTATCTAGTACCTGGATTATCATGTGAATCTCAACATGTTACTCTAAATTAATTTTGTTGGGTTATGTTTAATGAAGATGTTTAATTGGGATTGAGAATGCTGTCAACCATTATCAATGTTTTACAACTACCATGATAGTTAAATAAATTTATTCCTTTGAAGTAGGGAAAAATTGGCTCTACGCAAAACTGTAACCATAGAGCTTACCACCAGCCAAATATGCATATAGTATAGCTGTTTCATTCCATTACTCTCTATGTGTTACCTTGCCAGCATATTCCATGTGCTAACCCATTTCGGACTGCAACGTTAATGTTGCAGACTTTTCAGACGATGATTAAGGAGTTTTTAGGTCGTGGTTCTATACTCAGTGATGCCGTTGGAGTTGATGGACTCACTTTCTTCCAAGCCTTCCGCTGTTATCGTTGTTAGATGGCCTTAAGCCATATTTATTGTAATATGTTCTCTTATGAGACACTCGATGTAATAAGTGTGTGATTGCTACTCTGCTATAAATCCTCCGAGTACTGTGTGGTGTCAGCATTACTGATCCAGGGATGACACCGGAGCACAGAGATCAGACTATTTGAGGTCTGGTCGCTACACTTTGTTGCATGTTGAGGGATAGGCATGTGATCCAATTATGTTATCATTGTTGAGGGGACTTACACTAGCGAAAGTATGAACCCTAGGCCTTGTTTACCATCATTGCAATACCGTCTATGCTCACTTTTATCACTTGCTACCTTGCTGTTTTTATTATTTCAGATTACAAAAACTATTATCTACTATCCATATACCACTTGTATCACCATCTCTTCGCCGAACTAGTGCACCTATACAATTTACCATTGTATTGGGTGTGTTGGGGACACAAGAGACTCTTTGTTATTTGGTTGCAGGGTTGCTTGAGAGAGACCATCTTCATCCTACGCCTCCTACAGATTAATAAACCTTAGGTCATCCACTTGAGGGAAATTTGCTACTGTCCTACAAACCTCTGCACTTAGAGGCCCAACAACATCTACAAGAAGAAGGTTGTGTAGTAGACATCAATAGACTGCAATAAGGATATTGTTTCTGTTGGTTTAGGGGATATGTCTCATGAGTTTAATTTTGCTAAATTTCATAGACAACCCCATGATAAAGGATTGCCTAGTAAAGATGAAATTATTGGTCTTGCTTCTATTGCCGTGCCTCCTACTGATCCATTAGAACAATATTTTCTAGACCATGAAAATGATATGTTCATGAATGAAAGAAGGGAAATAGATGAAGTATTCTTTAAATAGGGACCTATTCTGAAACACAATTTGCCTATTGAAATCCTAGGGGATCCTCCTCCACCCAAGGGTGATCCCGTGTTTGAGCTTAAACCATTACCTGATACTCTTAAATATGCTTAGCTTGATGAAAAGAAAATATATCCTGTTATTATTACTGCTAACCTTTCAGAGAAGGGGCAAGAGAAATTATTGAAAACTCCTAAGAAGCACTGTCGGTGTCAAAACCGGCGGATCTCGAGTAGGGGGTCCCGAACTGTGCGTCAAGGCCGGATGGTAACAGGAGACAAGGGACACGATGTTTTTTACCCAGGTTCGGGCCCTCTCGATGGAGGTAATACCCTACTCCTGCTATTAATATTGATGATATGGATAGTACAAGAGTAGATCTATCATGAGATCAAGGAGGCTAAACCCTAGAAGCTAGCCTATGGTATGATTGTTGTGTATGGAGTTGATTGCCTACGGACTACAACCCTCCGGTTTATATAGACACCTGATAGGGTTAGGGTTACATAAAGTCGGTTACAATGGTAGGAGATCTTGAATATCCGCATCGCCAAGCTTGCCTTCCACGCCAAGGAAAGTCCCATCCGGACACGGGACGAAGTCTTCAATCTTGTATCTTCATAGTCCAGGAGTCCGGCTGAAGGTATAGTCCGGCTACCCGAACACCCCCTAATCCAGGACTCCCTCAGTAGCCCCCGAACCAGGCTTCAATGACGACGAGTCCGGCGCGCAGATTGTTCGGCATTGCAAGGCGGGTTCTTCTCCAAATCTTGTGTACCTATAGGAATAATGTCCGATTTTTGTAATGTAGTGCTCCTTGGCTTCCACGCCCAATAATGGCCGTCTTTCACGTGTCAAACGAATGCGAAAAGCCGGGGTATTTTTACACCCCTAGCAGTATAAACGAGCCGCCTATTTAACGGGATGGGGATTTAGGTCCAAACCACATCTTCTCCTTTCCGCGAGTTATCATCAGAGCGCTTCCGGCAAAGGTCCTTTCCAACATGACCAGCCGTCGCAGCTCCTCCCCTCGCCCCTCCGGTCCCAAACCCGGGGACTGGGATAGTTGCACCATCCCGCATAGCGAGTTAGCGTCACTTTAGGCCAAGGGATTTCTCCCTCAGGCATACATGGTCCCGGTCCGAGCCGGTCTCGCCACCTATAATGGCGGAAAACAAGCGGAGAGCACCCCCAATCCTTCTAAAGGAGAGCGGGTGTGCCTCGTCCCCTATCTAATAAGGGGACTAGGATTTCCAATTCACCCATTTCTCCGTGAGCTTCTGGAGTTCTACGGCCTCCAGCTGCACAACCTCACGCATGCCTCCGTATTGCATATTGCGGGTTTCGTCGCCCTTTGCGAGCTATTTTTAGGTGTTGAGGCTCATTTCGCACTGTGGAAGAGGTTATTCTGCCTGGTGCCCCGTTCTAAAGAGGGGTCTATATACCAAGTGGGCGGAGCCGAAGTATGGCGCATCGCCGGGACCGGATACCTATCCGGAACCCCAAAGAAGGCATCCGAGGACTGGCCTTTGGAATGGTTTTATATAGATGACGTCCCGCTACCGGACCCTATCCGGGTCGGTCTCCCTGATTTCAACAGTGCTCCATTGAAGAAACGCTTGAGCTGGCGTCCGCGGAGCTCTCAGAGAGAAAGCGACAGAGACGTCCTTTACCTGATGGGCCAGATAAGACTGTTGGCTCATTCCGGACTAACCATGATTGGAGTCATGGCCGCATGCATTATGCGGGGGGTGCAACCGCTTCAATATAGAGGCCACCCCATGTGGGATTTCAACGGGGAGGATGACGCCACCCGTTACGGTCATAAGGGGCCGGCCTCAGCTGCCGCTCTAGTAAAGATCTTGTCCTCTTTGTACAAGGGAGAAAAGGAGGAATTCCTCCGCGTCAACCCGCAGGCCGGATTTACTATGTACGATCCTCCAAGTTGGGTAAGTGAACAACTGCGCTTGCCCGTTTGTTTTATACTCCCATGGTTAGATATGTAGTCTAACGACTTCAATGCAGGAACTGCGATAGGTGGTAAAGGATATAAACAGCCGCCCTCCACAGCCCGAGGACCCAGAACGGTCCCTCGATCCGGACTCCAAAGAGGATCCGGACATATCGGTGGAGCTTATCGACGGGGTGTTCCATCAGCTAAGCAAGGACAATACCTTGGTAGCCATCACGGCTGATTACCCAGGGTTAATTCCGGCCTCCCAGGTGACAGAAACCGGAGTCTCATTCCCTTGAGAGAGATTCCACTCTCACGTATTCCGGTGTTTCTAACGACAACCATGTTTTGCAGGGGAGATTTCCGAGGCAGGAGGCCGAACCTGCGGCGGCTAGCCAATGAGGGGCCGCAGGGCCCCGTGGGGCAAAAAGGAATGTAGTACGGACTAAGACACCGGCGCAAAGGTATAGCGCACCCTCTGTTTCCTTGGTGTTATTCTATCAGGGCATATTAACGTCCGTGCTATCTTCAGAATGAAGAGACCTCGCCGGACTACATCCGGAGAGGTTGCCAATCGCGCCTCCACCAGCCAGGCTCCAATGTCTGGCCAGGAAGCGGAGGCGAGCACAAAGCGCGCACCGGACGCTCCTCTGACAGAGGATGCGGACAGGCTGTCTGCCACAAATTCTGAAGTGGAGAGTGCCATGAACCACAGGCGTCGCCGGACAGTTCTACGCGACGCTTGTTTCTCCCAAGAGGCTTTAGATGCCTTTAATTCAGGAGATGCGTACCTCCGTGCCGCTCAAAATGGTTTAGCCAGAGCCACGGAGCAGTATGTAAAAGACATACGGGTAAGAAAATTTTGGTCAAATATATATATACCAGTAGCCCCCGAGACTTGAAACAGTTAGAGCAACTGATTTAAGGATCATTTAATATGCAGGTTCTTACAGAGAAGAATACTGTACTGTCCCAGGAGCTAGAAAAGTGCAAGGCCTAACTAGAGGCTGCACTAGCCGCAACAGGGGAGCCCAAAGAGACCCCCTCAGGTAAGATACACTTCGAAAGATTAGTATTGTGCGGCGTGGGTGCAAATCTGACAAATCATGTTGCAGATGGTGCAGGACTCGATCCGGAAAAGCAACAACTCTTATGCCGGCTAAAGGCCGGTGAGAGTACGTTGACAAAGGTGAGGCGAGAGAAGAATGATCTTCTGGATGCTAACACCAGGCTGGACGTTGAACTTAAAGATGTTCGTGGCTAGCTGTCAGACTCCACGAAGGAGAATCAGCGGCTTCGACGCGGCATATTTAGTAAGTGCTTGAACGAACTTTGAAAAAAGAGTTCGGCGAGGAAGTTGACTAACAGAGTAATGTCTGTAGGTATGCTCACAGGTCGTCCTGTAGAGGAGATGCCCGGTTCTACGGGTGACCTTCTTCCCGAACTCATGCAACTGCACGAGCGAATTCGGCAGGCGATGCGAGGCGTTGCCCAAGCCTTATGGCCTGCCCACTCCATGCCCAAGGGCCTTGGAGAGCTTGCGGAGAAGCTGAAGGGAGCTCGGCGGCGCTTCCGGTTGTGGAAGATATCGGCCTGCCGACAAGGCGCTAGGGAAGCTTGGGCCATGGTGAAGACCCGTTTTACGAAGTCTGACCCAAACCACATGGCCGAGGTCGGACCAATGGGGCCTGACGGGAAGGAGATCCCTGTGAGCTTAGTATATGGCCAAGTAGAGTTAGCCGCGAAGTATTCCCAGCAGGACTGTAAATTAGACAGCCTGTTAGATGGTATAGAAGAGGAATACAATCAGTCAGAATGACTATGTAATTTTGAATTGACATGTGTAATGCCTTCTAGCTGGATTGTAGATCGTTTGTCGTTGCCGACCTTTTCGCTTCAACCTTGGGACCTGACGGTCCGGAGTGTGTCCGAATACCATAGCGGTTATATAAGAACCGTGGTATGCGTGGAGACCAGCCGTAGGGGTCATTAGTGCTTTATCAGACAAGTGCCCAACTAGTTATGTTATCTTACATGGTTAGTAAGAAACATCTTCCAAAGAGAATAGTTCCGTTAGGGGTTCCTTTCGCTGGGAGGCATGCCCTAAAGTGCATGTCCGGACTGCGTAAAAAGACGTAGAAAAAAGCATCTGGGGGCGCATAAAATGAGTAAAAAGACCATCTTTTATCTCATTGACCGAATATTCCCTTAAGAACGCTAGCTTTCGGCTTCACCCAGTCTGAGGTACACATCCGGCTGACCCGACAGTAACAATCGCAGAGGTGCTCCCTTTACCGCCTAGCCGAACAATCGGGAACGTAGGGGTAAGCATAGGAGCCAGGCAACCCAGCTTGGCCAAAACTTAAGTCATATCGATGCATATAATGGTGAAGAAAAAGGTACATGCGGAAGTTTGACGCATGTGTTCGGCGTGAAGCCCGTATAAATAAGCTTCTATTAAAGAAGCCCCCAGGTTTAATGAGCGCGAGTGGCGCGTCACTAGATGAGCCTTTAAGGGCTATAAAAGAAAAGAGGGGAAGGAGAGAAATGTAAGACAGAAAAATGCAAAAAATGGACGGGGGAAGGAGACGAACACAGATTCCGGCGCTACGCATAGAATCTTCGGAGACGGGTGGCGTTCCATGGGTTCGGCTCGAGTCGGTTATCCGACGCATCTCGCAGGCGGTACGCCCCGCCAGTCAGGAATTGGTCGATTATGAATGGACCTTCCCACTTGGGCTTGAGTTTGTCCTTTTTCTTATCCGGCAGGCGTAGAACTAGTTCGCCAACATTGTAACTTTTGGCCCATACTTCTCTGCTTTGATATCTTCGGGCCTGCTGTTGATAAAATGCGGAACGGGCTTTTGCCACGTCATGCTCCTCCTCCAGGGCGTCCAAGTTGTCCTGCCGATTGAGCTCGGCTTCTCTTTCTTCGTACATGCACACTCTAGGTGAGTCATGAATTATGTCGCAGGGCAGAACTGCCTCTGCGCCGTACACCATAAAAAATGGTGTGTATCCGGTGGTGCGATTTGGCATGGTCCGCAGCCCCCATAGCACAGAGTCGAGCTCCTCTACCCAGTGCGTGTTAGATTCCTTGAGGGACCGCACCAGTCTGGGTTTAATGCCGCTCATGATAAGACCATTTGCACGTTCGACCTGGCCGTTGGTTTGTGGGTGATAGACGGAAGCATAATCGAGCTTGATGCCCATGTTTTTGCACCAGAGTTTTACCTCGTCGGCGGTAAAGTTTGTGCCGTTATCGGTTATGATGTTGTGGGGGACGCCATAACGGTGTACAACCCCGGATATGAAGTCTATCACAGGTCCGGATTCGACCGTTTTAACAGGCTTGGCTTCTATCCATTTGGTGAATTTATCCACCATGACCAGTAAGTATTTTTTCCTATCGGTCCCACCTTTAAGGGGTCCGACCATGTCAAGCCCCCAGACCGCAAAAGGCCAGGTGATGGGTATAGTTTGGAGTGCGGTGGGTGGCATATGGCTTTGGTTGGCAAAAAGTTGGAAACCAGCGCATCGTTGGACTAGGTCCTGAGCGTCTGCCCGGGCCGTCGGCCAATAAAAGCCTGTACGGAAAGCCTTGCTAACAAGGGACCGAGCAGCGGCGTGGTGACCATTATTACGTGGGCTCAAGGTGTAATTTCATTGTCAGAGCCTCCAATTGTGTCAGATTATTCGGCGTCGAGTTGTGCGGCTGGGTCCGGGCTGTTATTTGCGGGTTCCCCCTCCCATGCTACGGATGGCTTGAACAATCTTTCCAAAAAGATGTTGGGGGGGACTGCATCGCGTTTTGCTCCGATGCGTGCCAGGACGTCCGCTGCTTGATTGTTTTCTCGGGCTATATGGTGAAACTCCAGCCCTTCGAACCGAGCTGACATTTTTAGGACGGCGTTGCGGTAAGCTGCCATTTTTGGGTCCTTGGCATCGAAGTCTCCATTTATTTGGGATATCACGAGGTTTGAATCCCCGCGTACCTCTAGGCGCTGGATACCCATGGATACTGCTATCCGGAGACCATGTAGGAGGGCCTCATATTCGGCTGCATTGTTGGAATCCGTGTACATGATCTGGAGCACATATTGGACTGTGTCTCCTGTGGGGGACGTCAGGACGACGCCAGCCCCCAGTCCGGCCAACATTTTGGAGCCGTCGAAATGCATAATCCAGTTTGAATATGTGTCGTACTCTTTAGGGAGCTCGGCCTCCGTCCATTCTACGACGAAGTCGGCCAAAACTTGCGATTTAATAGCTCGCCGTGGCTTATAGGTTATATCGAATGGGAGAAGCTCGATGGCCCATTTTGCAATCCGGCCCGTTGCATCGCGGTTGTTGATAATATCGTTTAGTGGCACTTCCGAGGCTACTGTTATGGAACACTCTTGAAAGTAGTGTCGTAGCTTCCGGGATGCCATGAATACCGCGTATGCAATCTTTTGATAATGCGAGTACCGTGATTTGCATGGAGTGAGGATAGTGGACACGTAGTAGACCGGACTTTGAAGGGGGAATTTGTGTCTGTCCGTTTCCCACTCGACAACGAGCACTGCGCTGACAACTTGGTGTGTTGCTGCAATGTACAATAACATTGGTTCGCCGGTGATTGGCGCGGCCAAGACTGGGTTTGTTGCCAATATGGCTTTTATTTCATCAAGTCCGGCCGTGGCGGCATTCGTCCACTCGAAGTGTTCGGTGCGCCAAAGGAGGCGATAAAGGGGTAGTGCCTTTTCTCCCAAGCGGGAGATGAAGCGGCTTAAAGCCGCCACGCACCCGGTTAATTTTTGTATTTGTTTAAGGTCCTTTGGGACATCCAATTGTGACAAAGCTCGGATCTTGGCTGGGTTTGCTTCAATTTCTCTACTGGATACAATGAAGCCCAAGTGCTTTCCGGCTGGAACACCGAAGACGCATTTTTCTGGGTTGAGCTTGATGTCATATTGTCGGAGGTTATCGAATGTAAGCCTCAAGTCGTTTACTAGGGATTCAACATGTCTTGATTTGACTACCACATCATCCACATACGCCTCCACTGTTTTGCTGATCTGGTTTGCCAGACATGTCTGGATCATGCGCTGATATGTTGCGCCGGTGTTTTTAGCCCGAAGGGCATTGTGTTGAAGCAGAATGGGCTGTATGGTGTGATGAATGCTGTTGCAGCTTGGTCTGATTCTGCCATCTTGATTTGATGGTAACCGGAGTATGCGTCGAGGAAACACAACAAATCGTGTCCTGCGGTGGCATCGATAATTTGATCGATGCGGGGGAGGGGGAGGGGATCCTTTGGGCAAGCCTTGTTAAGGTCTTTAAAATCGACACACAGGCGCCAGGATTTGTCCTTCTTTGGTACCATCACCAGGTTTGCTAGCCAGTCCGGATGTTTTATGTCTCTGATGAATTCGACCTCTAATAGCTTGGCGAGCTCCTCTCCCATAGCCTGTCTCTTGGGTTCGGAAAAGCGCCGAAGGGCTTGTTTGACAGGTTTAAATCCTTTTAGGATATTTAAGCTGTGTTCGACCAGCCTGCGTGGGATCCCTGGCACGTCTGAAGGGTGCCAGGCAAAGATGTCCCAGTTTTCTCGTAGGAACTCTCGCAGTGCAGCGTCTGCATCACGGTTCAGTCATGCCCCGATTGAAGTTGTTTTGTTGGGGTCCGTTGGATGGACCTGGAATTTGACTATTTCGTCGGCTGGCTTGAAGGATGTGGATTTGGATCTCTGATCGAGTATCACATCATCCCTGTTAACCGTGGAGCGCAGTGCAGTCAGTTCCTCGGCCACTAAGGCTTCGGATAGTGCCTCAAGGGCTAATGCGGCCGTCTTGTTTTCGGCGCGGAGTGCTATGTCCGGATCACTAGCTAGAGTGATAATTCCATTCGGCCCGGGCATCTTAAGCTTCATGTACCCGTAATGGGGTATTTCTTGGAAGATTGTGAATGCTTCCCGCCCTAGTAAAGCGTGATGTCTGCTCTTAAACGGGGCCACCTGAAACGTGACTTCTTCGGACCTATAATTATCCGGCATGCCGAACACCACATCTAGCATGATTTTTCCTGTGCAGCGCGCTTCCCGACTGGGGATTATTCCTCTAAAGGTTGTTCTGCTTCGCTCGATGCGGTTCCAGTCTATTTCCATTTTTTGAAGGGTTTCCTCATAAATGAGGTTCAGTCCGCTGCCTCCATCCATGAGCACCTTGGTGAGGCGAAAGCCGTCCACTATGGGACTGAGGACCAATGCGGCTGGTGCTCGGGCTGTTCGGAATCTAGGTTCATCACTTGCGTTGAAGGTAATAGCAGTGTCGCTCCATGGATTTATTGTTGCAACTTGATAGACTTCGGCGAGGCTGCAGAGTGTTCTTTTTCGCATATTGTTTGATGCGAAAGTCTCGAAGACTGTGAGAATGGTACTGGTGTCCTCGGGCTGGCTTTCTGCGGCCTCCAGGATTAAGAGGTCCTCGCCAATTTTGGCCACCTGCCGGAGTATCCAACATGCTCTAAGGCTATGAGTTGGTGTGGCGTCCTCTATACTGTGAATTCTACAGGGTCCATCAAGCCACCTTTCCAGTACGGTTCCATGCCCTGTAGAGGGTTTTGGTTTTTGGTGTTTATCCCGGGTGTCCTATGATGATGCACCCTCTTAGTTCGGACGGGATTACTATTCAAGGCCGGATTATCCCAAAATTTTATTTCGGTTTTCCAGGCGCTTTCCATCGCACAGTATTTTTGTACTATGGACGCCAAGTCAGCAAAGCGTCTAATATCACGACGACTTACGGCGTTAAGGATTCCCTCGTCCGTGCAATTACTGCAGAAAATAGAGATTGCGTCTCCCTCGCGGCAATCCTTTATCCTGTTCATAACCAGGAGGAATCTGGCCCAGTAATGATGTACTGTTTCCTCGGGCCTCTGCCTGATTTGGGAGAGATCGCTTATGTTCGGGTGGGCGGGTGTCGTTGAATCTGAAACCTCACCCAATCCAAGATTCGGAGGCCGAAGGGTTTCCGAACTCTGAAGTTCGGATTCTTGGATGTTGTCCAACGAATCTAGCCCGTTGCCTGATCCTAAGCTCAGGTCTTGAGTTACATCCTCCTCTCCGCGGGTATCCGGCTTGGAGGAGTTGGGAATTCGGACGTAGCTAGTCCTTAAAATAGATGAAGGGTCGCCGCACTGCGCCTCTACCACAGCAACGTGGTGGGTGACTTGGGGAGAGTTAATTTCTCTTAGATCGGGTTTAAGCCCAACCTGGTTGTAATCCGTAGCGACCCCCAGGGCGGCGATGCGATCCAAGAGCTCGTTTACGAAAGAGAGCTCCATTGGATCTAGCTGCTCGACGAGCTCCAAGCTGTCGTGTAGGTTGCTTTTGATGACCCGAGAGGTCACCGTCGGCGCAACAGCCGAACAGGCGGTCATGAGAAAACCACCTAGCCGGAGGGTTTGGCCGACAGCCAAGGCTCCCTTAGCAACGGCGCCGTCTTTAAAGACGGGAGGAGGCATCCTTCCTGATTTTGACGGCACAGAGGAACTCTCAATGAAAGCACCAATGTAGGTGTCAAAACCGGCGGATCTTGGGTAGGGGGTCCCGAACTGTGCGTCAAGGCCGGATGGTAACAGGAGACAAGGGACACGATGTTTTTTACCCAGGTTCGGGCCCTCTCGATGGAGGTAATACCCTACTCCTGCTTGATTAATATTGATGATATGGGTAGTACAAGAGTAGATCTACCACGAGATCAAGGAGGCTAAACCCTAGAAGCTAGCCTATGGTATGATTGTTGTGTATGGAGTTGATTGCCTATGGACTACAACCCTTCGGTTTATATAGACACCGTATAGGGTTAGGGTTACATAAAGTCGGTTACAATGGTAGGAGATCTTGAATATCCGCATCGCCAAGCTTGCCTTCCACACCAAGGAAAGTCCCATCCGGACACGGGACGAAGTCTTCAATCTTGTATCTTCATAGTCCAGGAGTCCGGCTGAAGGTATAGTCCGGCTACCCGAACACCCCCTAATCCAGGACTCCCTCAAGCACCGTGCTGCTATTGGATATACTCTTGATGATCTTAAGGGCAATAGTCCCACTCTATGTCAACACATAATAAATTTGGAAGAAGACGCCAAACCAGTTATTGATCATCAACGACGGCTGAATCCTAAGATGAAAGAAGTGGTAAGAAAATAAATATTAAAGCTCCTTGAGGCATGTACAATTTACCCCGTTGCTGATAGTCAGTGGGTAAGTCATGTTTATTGTTTCCCTAAGAAGGGAGGTATTACTATTGTTCCTAATGATAAAGATGAATTGATTCCGCAAAGAATTATTATGGGTTATAGGATGGTAATTGATTTCGGCAAATTAAATAAGGCTACTAAAAACGATCATTACCCCTTACCTTTGATTGATCAAATGCTAGAAAGATTATCCAAACATACACATTTTTGTTTTCTAGATGGTTACTCTGGCTTCTCTCAAATACCTGTGTCAGCTGATGATCAATCAAAGACCACTTTTACTTGCCCTTTCAGTACTTTTGCTTATAGACGTATGCCTTCTGGTTTATGTAATGCACCTGCTACCTTTCAAAGATGCATGATGGCTATATTTTCCGACTTTTGTGAAAAGATATGTGAGATTTTCATGGACGATTTCTCCGTTTATGGATCCTCTTTTGATGATTGCTTAAGCAACCTTGATCGAGTTTTGCAGAGATGTGAAGAAACTAATCTTGTTCTGAATTGGGAGAAATGCCACTTTATAGTTAATGAAGGTATTGTCTTGGGGCATAAAATTTCTGAAAGAGGCATTGAAGTTGATAAAGCTAAAGTTGATGCTATTGAAAGATGCGATGTCCCAAGGACATTAAAGGTATAAGAAGCTTCCTCGGTCACGCTGGTTTTTATAGGAGGTTCATTAAGGACTTCTCAAAAATTCCTCGGCCTCTGACTAACCTATTACAAAAAGATATTCCTTTTGTCTTTGATTATGATTGCGTAGAAGCATTTGAAATACTTAAGAAAGCATTGATTTCTGCACCTATTGTTCAGCCACCTAATTGGAATTTACCCTTTGAAATTATGTGCGATGCTAGTGGTTATGTTGTAGGTGCTGTTTTAGGGAAAAGAGTTGATAAGAAATTAAATGTTATTCAATATGCTAGTAAAACTCTAGACAATGCCCAGAAAAATGATGCTACTATTGAAAAAGAATTCTTAGCAGTTGTATTTTCTTGTGATAAGTTCAGACCTTATATTGTTGATTCTAAAGTAACTATTCACACTGATCATGGTGCCATTAAATACCTTACGGAAAAGAAAGATGCTAAACCTAGACTTATTAGATGGGTTCTCCTGCTACAAGAATTCGATTTGCATATTACTGATAGAAAGGGAGCTGAGAATTCCGTTGCAGACAACCTGTCTAGGTTAGAAAATGTTATTGATGACACACTACCTATTGATGGTAGCTTTCCTGATGAACAATTAAATGTCATAAATGCTTCCTGTACTGCTCCATGGTATGCTGATTATGCTAATTATATTGTTGCTAAATTTATACCACCTAGTTTCACATACCAGCAAAAGAAAAAGTTCTTTTTATGATTTGAGACAATACTTTTGGGATGACCCTCATATTTACAAAGAAGGAGTAGATGGTATTATTAGATGTTGTGTACCTGAGCATGAACAGGAACAGATCCTACGCAAGTGTCACTCTAAGGCTTATGGAGGACACCATGCTGGAGATAGAACTACACACAAGGTATTGCAATCCAGTTTTTATTGGCCTACTCTCTTCAAGGATGCCCGTAAGTTTGTCTTGTCTTGTGATGAATTTCAAAGAATTGGTAGTATTAGTAGACGTCAAGAAATGCCTATGAATTATTCACTTGTTATTGAACCATTTGATGTTTGGGGCTTTGATTATATGGGACCCTTTCCTCCTCTAATGGGTATACACATATTTTAGTTGTTGTTGATTACGTTACTAAGTGAGTAGAAGCTATTCCAACTAGTAGTGTTGATCATAACACCTCTATTAAGATGCTTAAAGAAGTTACTTTCCTGAGGTTTGGAGTCCCTAGATATTTAATGACTGATGGTGGTTCACATTTTATTCATGGTGCCTTTCGTAAAATGCTTGCTAAGTATGACGTTAATCATAGAATTGCATCTCTTTATCACCCACAGTCTAGTGGTCAAGTAGAATTGAGTAACAGAGAGCTCAAATTAATTTTGCAAAAGACTGTTAATAGATCTAGAAAGAATTGGTCCTAGAAACTTGATGATGCATTATGGGCCTATAGAACTGCATACAAAAATCCTATGGGTATGTCTTCGTATAAAATGGTTTATGGTAAAGCATGTCACTTACCTCTTGAATTAGAACATAAGTCATATTGGGCTATTAAAGAGCTCAACTATGACTTCAAACTTGCCGGTGAGAAGAGGTTATTTGACATTAGCTCACTTGATGAATGGAGAACCCAGGCTTATGAAAATGCCAAGTTGTTTAAAGAAAAACTTAAAAGATGGCATGATAAAAGGATACAAAAGAGTGAGTTTAATGTAGGTGCTTATGTATTTCTATACAACTCTCGTTTAAGATTTTTTGCAGGAAAACTTCTCTCTAAATGGGAAGGTCCTTACGATATCGAGGAGGTCTATCGTTCTGGTGCCATAAAAATCAACAACTTCGAAGGCACAAATCCGAGGGTGGTAAACGGTCAAAGAATCAATCATTATATCTCAGGTAATCCCATAAATGTTGAAACTAATATTATTGAAACCTTAACCCAGGAGGAATACAAAAGGGACACTTTCCGGAACGTTTCAGACTCCGAAAATGAATAGGTATGTGGTACGGTAAGTAAACCAACTCCAAAACAGTTCTAATGGCAATTTTTCTCTGTTTTGGAATATTTAGAAAAATTAGAAAATAAGAAGCAGACCGGAAAGGAGACGAGGCTCCCACGAGGGTGGGAGGCGTGCCCTACCCCCTGGGCGTGCCCCCTGCCTCGTGGGCATCTCGTGCGCTCTCCGGACTCCGTTTTCTTGCACGATACTTCTTTTGGTCGGTAAAAATTCATAATATAATCTCCCGAAGGTTTTGACCACTGTATCACGCAAATATCTCTTGTCCTTGTTTCAAGCTGTTTTTCTGATAGATCCGGGTCGTCATGTCATCTTCAAGTGCCCCCAAGGACCAGTTCTTCGAGAAGGTCATGAACCCCTACCTCGCGGAGGTGCTGCAACACCCTCAAACCATTGAGATACGTGAGGGGTTGTTGCACATCCGCGATGTTGAGGGACCAAGGAGGACCGGAAGCACGGAGGGAAGGCTTGAGGCATTGGAGCAACAAGTTTTCAAGTGTCAGGAGATGGTGGAGCGTGGAATCGACTCCAATCACATCATGATCGCAGAGTTCACCAACAAGCACGAGCTGGACGTCAAGGACATTGCGGAGGCCATCTTCAAGCTTCATGAGAAAATCGAGCACCTCCAAGCCCAGATCTATGACCTCCAAAATCAAAACTGTGAGTATGAATATAGATTCAAGAGGATGAGTTTGGATGCAGATTTGAGGATTTAGGAGACTCAGTCATCCTTCTATGATGGTGAGCCAATGCCTAGGAAGAGGGATGACAAGCCTACATCATCAACAACTCCACCCTCTCCACCAACAAAGAAGAACTGATTACCTGGTATGGGCACTCCCCTTGGCAACTGCCAAGCTTGGGGGAGTGCCCGGTATCGTATCACCATCACTTTTATTTTTACCGTTTTTCTTAGTTTGATCCTTTTGATAATATCTTGATCTAGTAGAATAAAGCTTTAGAATGATATAGTTGTGAGTTTCGCTTTATGATCCTTCTATGTAATCGAGTCCGTGAGCTATATATAATAAAGAATAGTGTTGAGTCAAGGGCTTGATTATTTTGCTATGATCTTGAGGGAATAAAAATAAAAGAGAAATAATAAAATGAAACAAAGAGATCATATGGATCTTATGGAGGGTAATGACTTCACATATAAAGAGTATGATGAATAAAAGTTGTTGAGAGTTGAAAAACATAGTTTTAGTCATCGTTGCAATTAATAGGAAGTAATAAAGAAAGAGAGGATCACATATAAATATACTATCTTGGACGTCTTTTATGATTGTGAGCACTCATTAAAGTATGATATACTAAAGGGTTGACGTTGGACAAGGAAGACAACGTAATGGGTTATGTTTTCTTTCATCCAAGATGAATTATATTGTCATGGATCATCCAACATGTTAAGCTTGCCTTTCCCTCTCACGCTAGCCAATTTCTTTGCACCAAGTAGAGATACTACTTGTGCTTCCAAATATCCCTAAACCCAGTTTTGCCATGAGATTCCACCATATCTACCTATGGATTGAGTAAGATCCTTCAAGTAAGTTGTCATCGGTGCAAGCAATAAAAATTTGCTCTCTAAATATGTATGACTTATTAGTGTGGGAGAAAATAAGATTTATACGATCTTGTGATGTGGAAGAAATAAAAGCGACGGACTGCACAATAAAGGTCCATATCACAAGTGGCAATATAAAGTGATGTTCTTTCGCATTAAGATTTTGTGCATCCAACTATAAAAGCGCATGACAACCTCTGCTTCCCTCTACGAAGGGCATATCTTTCACTTTTATCTTCTACCTTATATAAGAGTCATGGTGATCTTCACCTTTCCTTTTTACATTTTATCCTTTGGCAAGCACAATGTGTTGGAAAGATCCTGATATATATAACTAATTGGATGTGATTCTTCATGAACTATTATTGTTGACATTACCCTTGAGGTAAAACGTTGGGAGGCAAAACGATAAGCCCCTATCTTTCTCTGTGTCCGATTAAAACTTCATACCCATAAATATTGCGTGGGTGTTAGCAATTGTGAAAGACTAAAAGATGGTTGAGTGTGTGGACTTGCTGAAAAGCTCTTATATTGACTCTTTCCTATGTTATGATAAATTGCAATTGCCTCAATGACTAAGAATAGATTTTGTTGGCGCTCAATGAAGTTTACGATTCATACTTGAAATTGTGATTGCATTGTTACTTTAGCATAAGAGATCATATGACAATATATATATATATATATTGCTGTTCTAAGAATGATCATGATGCCCTCATGTCCGTACTTTATTTTTATCGACACCTCTATCTCTAAACATGTGGACATATTTTTTGATTTTAGCTTTCACTTGAGGACAAGCGAGGTCTAAGCTTGGGGGAGTTGATACATCCATTTTGCATCATGCTTTTATATCGATATTTCTTGCATTATGGGCTGTTATTACACATTATGTCACAATACTTATGCCTATTCTCTCTTATTTTACTAGGTTTACATGAAGAGGGAGAATGCCGGCAGCTTGGATTCTGGGCTGGAAAAGGAGCAAATATTAGAGACCTATTCAACATAGCTCCAACAGTCCTGAAACTTCACGGAAGCTATTTCCAAAAAATATAAAAAGTACTGAGCGCGAGAAGTTCCATAGGAGGGGGCCACACCCTGGCCACGAGGGTGGGGGGCGCGGCCCCTGCCTTGTGGGCCCCCTGGTGGCCCTCCGATGCCCATCTTGTGCTATATGGAGTCTTTCATTGAGGAAAAAATCATAAGCAAGCTTTCGGGACGAGACTCCGCCGCCACCAGGCGGAACCTTGGCGGAACCAATCTAGGGCTCCGACGGAGCTGTTCTGCCGGGCAAACTTCCCTCCGGGAGGGGGAAATCATCACCATCATCATCACCAACGATCCTCTCATCGGGAGGGGGTCAATCTCCATCAACATCTTCACCAGCACCATCTCATCTCAAACCCTAGTTCATCTCTTGTATCCAATCTTTGTATCCAAACCTCAGATTGGTACTTGTGGGTTGCTAGTAGTGTTGATTACTCCTTGTAGTTCATGCTAGTTGGTTTACTTGGTGCAAGATCATATGTTCAGATCCATTATGCATATTAATACCCCTCTGATTATGAACATGAATTTGCTTTGTGAGTAGTTACGTTTGTTCCTGAGGACATGGGAGAAGTCTTGCTATTAGTAGTCATGTGAATTTGGTATTCGTTCGATATTTTGATGAGATATATGTTGTTATCCCTCTAGTGATGTCAAGTGAACGTCGACTACATGACACTTCACCATTGTTCGGTCCTAGAGGGAGGCATTGTTAAGTCATAAGTAGATGATGGGTTGCTAGAGTGACAAAATCTTAAACCCTAGTTTATGCGTTGCTTCGTAAGGGGCTGATTTGGATCCATATGTTTCATGCTATGGTTAGGTTTACCTTAATACTTCTGTTGTAGTTGCGGATGCTTGCAACAGGGGTTAATCATAAGTGGGATGTTTGTCCAAGTAAGGACAGCAACCAAGCACCGGTCCACCCACATATCAAATTATCAAAGTACCGAACGCGAATCATATGATCGTGATGAAAACTAGCTTGACTATAATTCCCATGTGTCCTCGGAAGCGCTTTCCTTCATATAAGAGTTTGTCCAGGCTTGTCCTTTGCTAAAAAAAGGATTGGGCCATCTTGCTGCACCTTATTTACTTTTATTACTTGCTACTCGTTACCAATTACCTTATCAAAAAACTATCTGTTACCGATAATTTCAGTGCTTGCAGAGAATACCTTGCTGAAAACCGCTTATCATTTCCTTCTGCTCCTCGTTGGGTTCGACACTCTTACTTATCGAAAGGACTACGATAGATCCCTTATACTTGTGGGTCATAAGTAAGGCTCTGATACCAACTTGTAGCACCCAAGATGCGATTCTATCTCAGTCACATGATGAACTCATGATTGGGGCACAACCACATTTCGAGCGCATAGCATGGTGGATATCATTATAACATACCCTATACTGAATAGATGAGGATACAAGATAAAGGCTTACACTCGCCACAAGTTACAACATTCATAAAACAACACATCAATACATAGCAACTATCATACAGAAGAGCAGGCTTCACTACAGATGAAATCAAAACAAAAAATAAGAACGACATCCACCCTCTAATCTCAGGCTCCCTGACCCGGAACCTATCCCTTGATCCTAAACTAATTACGTTCAAACATAAGAGACAGTCACGGTTACGCACGCGGTTGGTGTATATTAATTGAGTTTACTTCAAGTACACTACAACTGGATATTAGTAAATTCCCATCTGCCACATAACTGCGGACATGGCTCTAGAAAGTTTAATTCCTGTAGGGGTGTCCCAACTTAGCCCTTGACAAGCTCACGATCCGCAGAGACAATCCTCCATCGCGGAACCCTCCGATCATACTCGAAATCCCGGTGCACAAGACATTTCAACAATGGTAAAACAAAACCAGCAAGACCACCCGGTGTGTTGATACCCCGATAGGAGACGTGCCTATCTCGTTCTCAGGACAACACCGTCTATGGAAAGTGGATGATAGCCAAATACCTCGAGTTACCCCGAGGCGGCACCGCTGACTGCTAGGCAGGTGGACCAACACTCATGGGGAGCACTAGCCCGGGGGGTTGATTAAGTCCACAGGGTCCGGAAAGTCCCTATGCAAGTTTTAGTTGTTATTAGGCAAATGGTAAAACCAATGTTGGGCTTTGCTGGAAGAGTTTTATTCAAAGCGAACTATCAAGAGGGGCCTATAAACCCTCACCGTGTTTGGAACGCAAAATCAAGGAACATAACATCGGTATGACGGAAACTAAGGCGACAAGAGTGGAACGAAACACCAGGAAAAAGGCTGAGCCTTCAACTATTTACCAAGTATATAGATGCATTAATTAAATAAGAGGTATTGTGTAGTGCCCAAGATGCGATTCTATCCCAATCACATGATGAATTCATGATTGGGGCACAACCGCATTTCGAGCGCATAGCAAGGTGGATATCATTACAACATACCATGTACTGAATAGATGAGAATACAAGATAAAGGCTGACACTTGCCACAAGCTACATCATGAGTACAAGAATACATCAATACATAGCAATCATCATACAGAAGAGCAGGATCCAGTTACGGATGAACATAAACGAAAAATAAGAACGACATCCACCCTACTAATCCCAGGCTTCCCGACCCGGAACCTGATCCCTTGATCAAAGAAGAAGAAGAACTCCAAAAGCAATCAAGCATCGCTCTCACGTCAAAGCTTTGCATAACCTGCACCTACAACTGTTGTTGTAGTAATCTGTGAGCCACGAGGACTCAGCAATCCCATTACCATGCATATCAGGACTAGCAAAGCTTAATTGGTATGGATTGGATAAATGGTAAGGTTGCAGCAAGCGACTAAGCATTGTATGGTGGCTAACTTACGAATACAAGAGTAAGGTGAGAAACTAGGCAAACGATCGCAAACTAATAATGATCAAGAAGTGATCCTAAACTACTTACGTTCAAACATAACCCCACCGTGTTCTCTTCTCGCACTCCTTCGAAAAGAGACCGTCACAGTTACGCACATGGTTGGTGTATCTTAATTTGAATCTGGTGTCAAGTTCTCTACAAGCAGACATTAAAAATTCCCATCTGCAACATAATCGTCGGCACAGCTCTCGAAAGTTTAAACCCTGCAGGGGTGTCCCAACTTAGCCCATGACAAGCTCATGATCTGCGGAGACAATCCTTAATCTCAGGACCCTCCGATCAGGCTTGGAATCCCGGCGCACAAGACATTTCGACAATGGTAAAACAAGTCCAGCAAGACCTCCCGGCATGCCGACACCCTGATTGTAGCTGTGCATATCTCGTCTCAGGACACGTCCGGATGGGAAAGCCTACGAGTAAAATCAGATCCTCGGGTTGCCCCGTGGTGGCCCCGCAGTCTGCCCGTTTGGGACCAACACCATCAGCACTGGCCCCACCTTTATTATCTTGAAAAGAATCCCCGAGGACGCGACCCCCTATGCTAATTAATTAATTATCAGGTTTAGTTATTATGTTGGGAAAATGGTAAAACCAATGTTGGGCCTTGCTGCAAGATTTTTATTCAAAGCGAACTATCAAGAGGGCCCCATAAACCCTCATCGTGTTAGGGACGCAAAATCAAGGAACATAACATCGGTATGACGGAAACTGAGGCGGCAAGAGTGGAACAAAACACCAGGCAAAAGGCCAAGCCTTCCACCCTTTACCAAGTATATAGATGCATTAATTAAATAAGAGATATTGTGATATCCCATGAAATCCATGTCCCAACATGGAACAACCTGCAACTGCACCTGCAACTAGCAACGCTATAAGAGGTGCTGAGCAAAGCGGTAACATAGGAAAACAACGGTTTGCAAGGATGGTGGAAAAGGTTAGAGGCTGTTTCATGGCATATTGGGAGGATTGAGAAACAATTGGTAGGTAGCACGACATAGCGATAGCATCGAGACAACTAGCATAGCAAAGATAGTAGTGAGATCCAAGGTGACGGTCATCTTGCCTGAAATCCCGCTAGGAAGAAGACCGAATCCATGAAGAAGACGAACGGGCGTAGTTGAATGGATCCTCACAATTGATACGTCTCCAACGTATCTATAATTTTTGATTGCTCCATGCTATATTATTTACTGTTTTGAATGTTTATAGGCTTTATTATACACTATTATATCATTTTTGGGACTAACCTATTAACCCAGAGCCCGGTGCCAGTTTCTGTTTTTACCTTGCTTTAGGGTTTCGAAGAAAAGGAAAATCAAACGGAGTCCAATTGACCTGAAACTTAACGGAACTCATTTTTGGAAGGAAAGAAGCCCAGAAGACTTGGAGTGCACGTCGGGGGATCTGCAAGGAGGTCACGAGGCAGGGGGCGCTCCCACCCCCCTGGGCGCGCCCTCCACCCTCGTGAGCCCCTCGTGGCCCCACTGACGTACTTCTTCCGCCTATATATCTCCATATACCCTAAAACATCCGGGAGCACAATAGATCGGGAGTTCAGCCGCCAGAAGCCTCCGTAGCCACCGAAAGCCAATCTATACCCGTTCTGGCACCCTGCCGGAGGGGGAAATCCTTCTCCGGTGTCCATCTTCATCATCCCGGCGCTCTCCATGACGAGGAGGGAGTAGTTCTCCCTCGGGGCTAAGGGTATGTACCAGTAGCTATGTGTTTGAACTCTCTCTCTATCGTGTTCTTGAGGTGATACAATCTTTATGTATCGCGAGCTTTGCTATTATACTTGGATCCTATGATGTTTCTTCCCCCCTCTACTCTCTTGTAATGAATTAAGTTTTCCCCTTGAAGTAATCTTATCGGATTGAGTCTTTAAAGATTTGAGAACACTTGATGTATGTCCTTCCGTGTGTATCTGTGGTGACAATGGGATACCATGTGATTCACTTGATGTATGTTTTGGTGATCAACTTGCGGGTTCCGCCCATGAACCTATGCATAGGGGTTGGCACACGTTTTCGTCGTGATTCTCCGGTAGAAACTTTGGGGCACTCTTTGAGGTCCTTTGTGTTGGTTGAATAGATGAATCTGAGATTGTGTGATGCATATCGTCTAATCATGCCCACGGATACTTGAGGTGACATTGGAGTATCTAGGTGACATTAGGGTTTTGGTTGATTTGTGTCTTAAGGTGTTATTCTAGTATGAACTCTAGGGCTGTTTGTGACACTTATAGGAATAGCCCAACGGATTGATTGGAAAGAATAACTTTGAGATGGTTTCGTACCCTACCATAATATCTTCGTTCGTTCTCCGCTATTAGTGACTGTGGAGTGACTCTTTGTTGCATGTTGAGGGATAGTTATGTGAGCCAATTATGTTAGTATTTTGAGGGAACTTACACTAGCGAAAGTATGAACCCTAGGCCTTATTTCCTAGCATTGCAATACCGTTTGTGCTCACTTTTATCATTAGTTACCTTGCTGTTTTTATAATTTCAGATTACAAATACCTTTATCTACTATCCATATACCACTTGTATCACCATCTCTTCGCCGAACTAGTGCACCTATACAATTTACCATTGTATTGGGTGTGTTGGGGACACAAGAGACTCTTTGTCATTTGGTTGCAGGGTTGCTTGAGATAGACCATCTTCATCCTACGCCTCCTATGGATTGATAAACCTTAGGTCATCCACTTGAGGGAAATTTTCTACTGTCCTACAAACCTCTGCACTTGAAGGCCCAACAACGTCTACAAGAAGAAGGTTGTGTAGTAGACATCAAGGTCTTTTCTGGCGCCGTTGCCGGGGAGGTTAGCGCTTGAAGGTATATCATTAGATCTTGCGATCGAGTCTTTTAGTTTCTTCTTTTATCACTAGTTTAGTCTATAAAAGAAAATTACAAAAAAATGTAATTAAGTTTGCCTCATACGTTTCATCTTTTTAATATCTTTCGTGAGTATGATGGAAAGGAAAATTGTGCTCAAGTGCTAGAAGAAGAATGCATTAGAATGTTTGGAACTAAATATTTGAATGATGAGCATGATTGCAATGTTGTTCGCACAAATTCTTTGAATATCCATGACACTAATGATGATTGCACTAGTTACGATGAAAATGTCTCCTATAAACATGTCAATTTTTGTGGAGTGCATTGGGTTTGTAAGTAGACACCAAATAGAGAAGATAGATATTGCAAGAAGCATAAGTACTTAGAAACTAAATTGTTGCAAGAAGAGCTAGATGATTGTGCTGAAAATTTAAATTTTCTTGGCCATACTTGTGAGCTTTGTAATGAACGTGGTCATTTAATTATGCGATGAAAATTGTTTCATGACCTAATCGTGTCCAAAAATTGTGATGACTTGATTTCCCTTGCACATTATAATGAACTTAGTGTTCTTATGGGCTACGAAGAAATGAACCGTATAACTAAGGATATTCCAAAATTTGCCCTTGATAAAGTTCTTCATTTTGATCTAGAGAAAATTTATATGTATTGTGCGGTGAATTGTATTGAAAATCCTTATATTGCCAATTATATAAATAAAAGAAAACAAATAGAAGATGAAGAGAATACTAATGAAAGGGAAGAGACTTCCCAATATCCTCCTATTATTTCTTATGATGAATCAGGTAACGAGGAGGAGCCTCCTATTCAACCAATCTCATTAATAAGGGGCTCCAAAAAGAGGATTGAACCCACACATGATGTGGTGAAGAAGAAGAAAAGAAAAAGGAAGAGAGGTAAAAAGATATCTCTCCCAAATAATGGTGCTCCTATTACTATTCTGCCTCATGAAAATATAATTGTGGAAGATAATGATACTTCTTATGATCTTGAAAATCTATTTGGCACTTGCTTGGAAGAATATGATAATTGCTATACTATTGGTGCTATCTATACTATTAATGATGAGAGTGATTATGCTTATGTTTGATGAAGATGGTGTTTTTGAGAATATATTTGCTGCAATTAATGTTTGTCCCAAGCTTGGGGATGCTACCTTTAATGAAGATGATATTTTTAGTCTCCCAAGTTTTAATATGCAAATTTATAATGATGATAGCATGCCTCCTACTTATGATAATTATTGTGATGATACAAATGCTATAAAAAGTATTGATGATTATATTTATAAAACTTGTCATGATCATGATTACCCTTTTTCTGAACATTACTCTTTTAATGTGGAAACAATTTATAGTATTCAAGTCTCTTATGATACTCCCACTATTCCGATTAAGAAGAAATTTGCTTATGTGGAGAGTAATAAAATTTCTATGCTTATAGATCATGAAAAGAATGCTTTAGGTGCTGGTTATATTGTTGAATTCATTCATTATGCTACTGAAAATTATTATGAGGGAGGAACATATGCTTGTAGGAATTGCAATAATATCAAGTTTCCTCTCTATGTGCTTAAAATTTTGAAGTTATGCTTGTTTTGCCCTCCTATGCTAGTTGATTATTGTTCCCATAAGTTGTTTGCTCACAAAATCCCTATGCATAGGAAGTATGTTAGCCTTAAATGTGCTAGTCATATTCTTCATGATGCTCTCTTTATGCTACAATTCTTATCATTTATGTGAGCATCATTGAAATCATCATGCCTAGCTAGGGGCGTTAAACGATAGCGCTTGTTGGGAAGCAACCCAATTTTATTTTTGTTCCTTTATTTTTGTTCCTTTATTTTTTTTACTTTTTAGTAATAAATAATTCATCTAGCCTCTGTTTAGATGTGGTTATATGCTTTTAATTGGTGTTTGTACCAAGTAGAACCTTTGGGAAGACTTGGGGAAAGTCTTTGCGATCATGCTGCAAAAAACAGAAACTTTAGCGCTCACGAGAATTGCTGCCATTTTTATTTGGAGAGTTCTATTTAGTTAATTCTTTTTTAAGATGATTAATAGATAAATTACTCCGGTCCAGAAATTTATTTTAGAATTTTTGGGGTTCCAGAAGTATACGTTTGATCCAGATTACTACAGACTGTTCTGTTTTTGACAGATTCTGTTTTCGATGTGTTGTTTGCTTATTTTGATGAATCTATGTGTAGTATCGGAGGGTATGAACCATAGATAAGTTGGAATACAGTAGATATTACACCAATATGAATTTAGAATGATTTCACAACAGTACCTAAGTGGTGATTTATTTTCTTATACTAACGGAGCTTACGAGTTTTCTACTTTATGTTTTGTGTTGTGAAGTTTTCATGTTTTGGGTAAAGATTCGATGGACTATGGAATAACGAGTGGCAGGAGCGTAAGCTTGGGGATGCCCAAGGCACCCCAAGGTAATATTCAAGGACAACCAAAATCCTAAGCTTGGGGATGCCCCAGAAGGCATCCCCTCTTTCGTCTTTGTTCATCGGTAACTTTACTTGGAGCTATATTTTTATTCACCACATGATATGTGTTTTGCTTGGAGCGTTATTTTATTTCATTATGTTCTACTTGCTGTTTGAATAAAGTATCAAGATCTGAAATTATTAAGTGTTAGAGAGTCTTTACATAGTTGCATAATTATTCAACTACTCATTGATCTTCACTTATATCTTTCGGAGTAGTTTGTCGATGCTCTAGTGCTTCACTTATATCTTTTAGAGCATTGTGGTAGTCTTATTTTGAAGAAATAGATGAACTCTCATGCTTCACTTAGATTATTTTGAGAGTCTTAAATAGCATGGTAATTTTCTTAAAATCCTAATATGCTAGGTATTTAAGATTAGTTAAAACTTTCATATAGAGTATTGAATACTAAGAGAAGTTTGATGCTTGATGATTGTTTTGAGATATGGAGGTAATAATATCAAAGTCGTGCTAGTTGAGTAGTTGTGAATTTGAGGAATACTTGTGTTGAAGTTTGCAAGTCCCGTAGCATGCACGTATGGTAAACGTTGTGTAACAAATTTGAAACATGAGGTGTTATTTGATTGTCCTCCTTATGAGTGGTGGTCGGGGACGAGCGATGCTCTTTTCCTACCAATCTATCCCCCTAGGAGCATGCGTGTAGTGCCGAGGTTTTTGATGACTTGTAGATTTTTGCAATAAGTATGTGAGTTCTTTATGACTAATGTTGAGTCCATGGATTATACGCACTCTCACCCTTCCATCCTTGCTAGCGTCTTCGGTACCGTGCATTGCCCTTTCTCACATTGAGAGTTGGCGCAAACTTCGCCGGTGCATCCAAACCCCGTGATATGATACGCTCTGTCACACATAAACCTCCTTATATCTTCCTCAAAATAGCCACCATACCTACTTATTATGGCATTTCCATAGCCATTCCGAGATATATTGCCATGCAACTTTCCACCGTTCCGTTTATCATGACACATTCATCATTGTCATATTGCTTAGCATGATCATGTAGTTGACATAGTATTTGTGGCAAAGCCACCGTTCATAATTCTTTCATACATGTCACTCTTGGTTCATTGCATATCCCGGCACACCGCCAGAGGCATTCGTATAGAGTCATCTTTGTTCTAGTATCGAGTTGTAATAATTGAGTTGTAAATAAATAGAAGTGTGATTATCATCATTATTAGAGCATTGTCCCAAGTGAGGAATAAAAAAAGAGAGAAAGGCCATAAAAAAGAGAAGGCCAAAAAAAGAAAAGAATGGCCATCCAAAAAGAAAGGCCAAATAAAAAAATGAATGAGAGAAAAAGAGAGAAGGGACAATGCTACTATCCTCTGCCACACTTGTGCATCAAAGTAGCACCAAGATCTTCATGATAGAGAGTCTCTTATGTTGTCACTTTCATATACTAGTGGGAATCTTTCATTATAGAACATGGATTGTATATTCCAACAAGGGGCCTCCTCAAGTGCCCTAGGTCTTCATGAGCAAGCAAGTTGGATGGACACCCACTTAGTTTCTTTTGTTGAGCTTTCATACATTTATAGCTCTAGTGCATCCTTGCATGGCAATCCCTACTCCTTGCATTAACATCAATCAGTGGGCATCTCCATAGCCCATTGATTAGCCTCATTGATGTGAGACTTTCTCCTTTTTGTCTTCTCCACATAACCCCCCTCATTATATTCTATTCCACCCATAGTGCTATATCCATGGCTCGCGCTCATGTATTGCGTGAAAGTTTATAGGTTTGAGATTATTAAAGTATGAAACAATTGCTTGGCTTGTCATCAGGGTTGTGCATGATGAGAGCATTCTTGTGTGGTGAAAATGAAACATGACTAAACTATATGATTTTGTAGGGATGAACTTTCTTTGGCCATGTTATTTTGAGAAGACATAATTGCTTTGTTAGTATGATTGAAGTATTATCATTTTTATGTCAATATGAACTTTTGTCTTGAATCTTATGGATCTGAATATTCATACCACAATTAAGAAGAATCACATTGAAATTATGCCAAGTAGGACTCCACATCAAAAATTCCGTTTTTATCATTTACCTACTCGAGGACCAGCAGGAATTAAGCTTGGGGATGCTGATACGTCTCCAGCATATCTATAATTTTTGATTGCTCCATGCTATATTATTTACTGTTTTTAATGTTTATGGGCTTTATTATACACTTTTATATCATTTTTTGGACTAACCTATTAACCCAGAGCCCAGTGCCAGTTTCTGTTTTTACCCTGTTTTAGGGTTTCGAAGAAAAGGAAAATCAAACGGAGTTCAATTGACCTGAAACTTCACGGAACTCATTTTTGGAAGGAAAGAAGCCCAGAAGACTTGGAGTGCACGTCGGGGGATCTGCAAGGAGGTCATGAGGCAGGGGGCGTGCCCACCCCTCCTGGGCGCGCCCTCCACCCTCGTGAGCCCCTCGTGGCCCCCCTGACGTACTTCTTCCACCTATATATCTCCATATACCCTAAAACATTCGGGAGCACAATAGATCGGGAGTTCCGCCGCCAGAAGCCTCCGTAGCCACCGAAAGCCAATCTAGACCCGTTCCGGCACCCTGCCGGAGGGAGCAATCCTTCTCCGGTGGCCATCTTCATCATCCCGGTGCTCTCCATGACGAGGAGGGAGTAGTTCTTCCTCGGGGCTGAGGGTATGTACCAGTAGCTATGTGTTTGAACTCTCTCTCTATCGTGTTCTTGAGGTTATACGATCTTGATGTATCGCGAGCTTTGCTATTATATTTGGATCCTATGATGTTTCTTCCCCCCTCTACTCTCTTGTAATGAATTGAGTTTTCCCCTTGAAGTAATCTTATCGGATTGAGTCTTTAAAGATTTGAGAACACTTGATGTATGTCTTGCCATGCGTATCTGTGGTGACAATGGGATACCACGTGATTCACTTGATGTATGTTTTGGTGATTAACTTGCGGGTTCCGCCCATGAACCTATGCATAGGGGTTGGCACATGTTTTCATCGTGATTCTCTGGTAGAAACTTTGGGGCACTCTTTGAGGTCCTTTGTGTTGGTTGAATAGATGAATCTGAGATTGTGTGATGCAAATCGTATAATCATGCCCACGGATACTTGAGGTGACATTGGAGTATCTAGGTGACATTAGGGTTTTGGTTGATTTGTGTCTTAAGGTGTTATTCTAGTACGAACTCTAGGGCTGTTTGTGACACTTATAGGAATAGCCCAACGGATTGATTGGAAAGAATAACTTTGAGTTGGTTTCGTACCCTACCATAATATCTTCGTTCGTTCTCCGCTATTAGTGACTATGGAGTGACTCTTTGTTGCATGTTGAGGGATAGTTGTGTGATCCAATTATGTTAGTATTGTTGAGGGAACTTACACTAGTGAAAGTATGAACCCTAGGCCTTATTTCCTGGCATTGCAATACCGTTTGTGCTCACTTTTATCATTAGTTACCTTGCTGTTTTTACAATTTCAGATTACAAATACCTTTATCTAATATCCATATACCACTTGTATCACCATCTCTTCGCCGAACTAGTGCACCTATACAATTTACCATTGTATTGGGTGTGTTGGGGAGACAAGAGACTCTTTGTTATTTGGTTGCAGTGTTGCTTGAGATAGACCATCTACATCCGACACCTCCTATAGATTGATAAACCTTAGGTCTTCCACTTGAGTGAAATTTGCTACTGTCCTACAAACCTTTGCAGTTGGAGGCCCAACAACGTCTACAAGAAGAAGGTTGTGTAGTAGACATCAACAATCGCAACGTAACCGGAACTATCAAGGAGAAGCGCAACTTGAAAGAAGCAAACATCATGGTAAACAACCAAGAATAAACATGACATGATGCATAACCAAGTATGATGCATGTCCGGTTTAATGAGGCATGGCACGACAAAGTGGAACAAACAATACTACAAATTAAGTGGAGCTCAATATGCAGTGAGTTGCATATTGACAAAACGCCACGTTCAATTATTTAGTTCGCTCTTGTTTATGAACAAGACAAGATTAAATGTTAGTTAACACGGCAAGAGGTGAAACATAAGTAAACTACACATTTAGGCATTTTAAATGAGGCTGGAAACAACAACAATAATTCTGGAAAATCCCCATATGCGTATTTAGCAATTTAATGCAAACAACAATTTTAAACATTTTAAATGGTCTTAACATGATGCGGATGACATATAGAAGTTTTTATGCAATTTTATGGAAATGTTGATAAGAGCAAGTTATGAAGCATTTGGTCACCATGGAGGAACGAAAAAGGGTTCCACGGCAACATTCCGATGATGCAACAACTCATCGAGATGTCAGTGGAAAAAAAGTGTGGATGAACGAAACATGCAAAAGATGGTGGGGTGATCCCGATTACCGGGTTCCCATGGGTCGACGGCATGACAAACAAGGAGGAACGTGCAATGACAACTTGGACACGGTGCAAACACGAGCATCTCATACAACACACATGGATTCGTTCACGGGCGTCGTCTCGGGGTTATACCTTCGAAGCGTGCATTTTCGGAATAGATCAAGTTCATTGAGGGAAGTAGATGTTCTCGCAATGGTAGTGCAAGTAGTGGTACACATTCGTTTCGGAGAGGTACTTGACAAATCCAAGGTTTTCGGGGGCGACGCTAGTGGAACTTAGCGAATCCGAGTTCTTCGGAGGTCGTCATCGAACTTGGTCAAATACACAGCGTGGGTAGTCGTTCACTCGACCTTCGACGACGGTAGGCGTACACCTTTCGTAGACGTTCGAGTCACCAGTAAAGGAACTTGGACGTCCATGTAGTAGAACTTGGCACATCCGAAGGGTGCATGGTGAATCCCCATAGTCGTACATGGGTCGTAGGGGAACTTGGCATCCCCGAGTCGAGGGTAGTGGTTCCCTTGAAAGCTATAGTCGTCATGGTGATGAACATCGGGGTACTTGATGGTCTCAGTCTCCAAAGTGGTACAATGAGAGATGCACGGTCGTGGTCATCTTCGGACCTGGGGCTCCATGATGGTGTCGTGGTGGTCTTGCAGCAACAACATCAGCAAGGGCGCCGGGGAGGATATGGTCGCGGCAAAGGATGAAGCAGAGGAGCAGCAGTGCGAGGTCGGGCTTGAGGGAGGGCGGAGCGACGGGAACAACGGTGGACGAAGTGGAGGCGCTCGGTCCTCGGGCATGAGCGGGGGACAGGTAGCTGTGGACAAGGATGGTTGTTGGAAGTCGAGGTTGGCGGCTTGGGCCTCCAAGGTGGTGCGGCGCGAGGAAGGAGAGGCCGAGGAGTCGGGGCCAAGCGGCGGCAGGATTGGCGAAGAGGATCCAGGCGAGGACATCAAGGAAGGCAGCAGAGACGTGGCGCTGGTCGCGGGGGAAGGAGAGGCGAGTGAGTGGACTGGGTGCATTGATGTTATCAATTATTCTTTCAATCTGCACTTCATTGGCAACGCGAGGATGCACAGGGCGAAGATTTTGCTCTTGCTGATCATTGTCGTTGTTAGAAGGAATTTCTTCAGGCTGAGCATTGTCTTCATGTTGATCAGGTGCTGAGATGATAAGTTCTTCTTCAGGATGAGCTTCAGAAGGTATAATTTCTCCAGTTCCCATTAGCTTGATTGATTCACTGGATGGAACTTCATCTAGCACATTTGGCAGTTGCTCTCTTTGTGAACCGTTGGTCTCATCGAACCGCACATCCACTGTTTCAACCACTTTGTAATGAAAGAGATTGAAGACTCTGTAGGAGTGCGAATCCTTTCCATATCCAAGCATAAAACCCTCATGTGCTTTTGGTGCGAACTTTGAGGTGTGATGTGGGTCCTTGATCCAGCACCTGGCGCCAAATACTCTGAAGTAGCAGACATTTGGCTTCTTGCCAGTAAGGTGCTCATAAGATGTCTTGTTCAGAAGCTTGTGAAGATAAACACGATTGATTGTATGGCATGCAGTATCAATGGCTTCAGGCCAGAATTTTCTTGGGGTCTTGTATTCATCTATCATCGTTCTGGCCATCTCAATGAGTGTTCTGTTCTTGCGTTCGACGATGCCATTCTGCTGTGGCGTGTACGGGGCTGAGAATTCATGTGTGATGCCCAAGGTATCAAGATATGTATCAAGGCCACTGTTCTTGAATTCAGTGCCATTGTCACTTCTGATATGCTTTATCTTGGCGCCATAGTTGTTCATTGCTCAGTTGGCGAAGCGTCTGAAGACATCCTGCACTTCATTCTTGTAAAGGATTATGTGCACCCAAGTATATCTAGAATAATCATCAACAATGGCAAAGCCATAGAGACAAGCAGTAGTAGTAAGAGTTGAGTAATGAGTGGGACCGAAAAGATCCATGTGAAGCAGTTCGAAGGGTCGAGTAGTGGTCATGATTGTCTTCGAGGGATGTTTGGACCTCGTCATCTTTCCTGCCTCACAGGCACTGCATAAGTGATCTTTCTTGAACTTGACGCCCTCGATGCCTATGACATGGTTCTTCTTTTCCAGGGTGTGGAGGTTCCTCATGCCAGCATGCCCAAGCCTCCGATGCCAGAGCCAGCATTCTGAAGCTTTTGCTAGAAGACATACGGCAAGCTATGGTCCTGCTGAGAAATCTACCACGTACAAATCATATTTTCGATACCCTTCAAATACTAGAGACTTGTCAGATTCCATTAGAACAAGGCAACAATATTTTCCAAATATTACGATCATGTTTAAATCGCAAAGCATTGAGACAGACATTAAGTTGAAGCCAAGGGATTCAACAAGCATGACTTTATCCATGTGTTGATCCCTTGAGATTGCAACTCTACCTAGACCCAATACCTTACTTTTACCAGTGTCAGCAAATGTGATGTGGCTCTTGTCAGATGGACGTAAGGTTGAGTCCATAAGAAGGCTTGTTTTGCCAGTCATGTGATTTGTACACCCACTGTCAATAATCCATTCTGAAGACGCTGGTGTCGTACCCTACAGTGCAGTTAGGGGGATAGGCTTCACGAAGAGCATTGTGAAGCAAAAACATTTGACGAACCAGTGGGTTATGAAAGCTTAGATCCAGATCAGGACTAATAGGGAGAGTTGCAAGCGATTCAGGAACGAAGTACATAGTAAGACCATTAGGGCATTTGATCTTGCGCCCTACAAGATGTTTAAGGTCCCCAGCAATAGCGTTAGATGATTTTGGTTTTCTGCTGGAGACCTTTCCCTTGGCACCGCGTGCCATGAAGCAGTAGGTAGAAGCGGAGTAGTCCTTGTCACTTGCATCGGTGTCGGTGATGAAGTCATTGTCTTCAGTGTTGAAGATGGACTTGGCAACGTATGCTGTAGCCAGACTTGCAACGCCTGAATCAGACTCCTCCTCAGACTCCACCTCCACCTCCTCAGAAGCGGACTCCTCCTCTGAATCCATTTCCTTGCCAACAAATGCACGTGCCTTGCCAGATGAGCTCTTCTTGTGTGATGAAGACTTTGAGGAAGACTTGGAAGAAGACTTTGAGTATTTCTTCTTCTTCTTGTCGTCAGAGTCATATTCCTTGCTCTTCTTCTTCTTTTTGTTCTCATTGTCCCACTGTGGACACTCAGAGATGAAGTGGCCAGGTTTCTTGCACTTGTGACATGTTTTCTTCTTGTAGTCATGAGCAGAAGCTTCATCATTCCTTGAGATTGATCGGGAAGACTTTCTGTAGCCTTTCTTCTTGGTGAATTTTTGGAACTTCTTGACAAGCATAGCAAGTTCCCTTCCAATGTCTTCAGGATCATCAGAACTGCTGTCAGATTCTTCTTCAGATGAGGAGACAGCTTTTGCCTTCAAGGCACGAGTTCGCCCATAGTTTGGACCGTAGATATCTCTTTTCTCAGAAAGCTGAAATTCATGTGTGTTGAGCCTCTCAAGTATGTCAGACGGCTCGAGTGTCTTGAAATCAGGACGTTCTTGAATCATCAGGGCTAGGGTGTCAATCTGTCAAGTGATCTCAGTAGTGTCTTGACGACTTCATGCTTGGTGATCTCAGTAGCGCCGAGGGCTTGAAGCTCATTTGTGATGTCAGTGAGTCGGTCAAATGTGAGCTGGACATTCTCATTGTCATTTCGCTTGAAGTGGTTGAAGAGGTTGCGAAGGACACTGATTCTCTGATCTCTCTGGGTTGAAACGACTTCATTGACCTCGGAGAGCCAGTCCCAGACCATCTTAGATGTTTCCAAAGCACTCACACGGCCATACTGTCCTTTGGTCAGATGACCACAGATGATATTCTTGGCAGTAGAGTCCAGTTGAATGAACTTCTTAACATCAGCAGCAGTGACACCTTCTCCAGCCTTGGGAATGCCGTTCTTGACCACATACCATAGGTCGATGTCAATGGCTTCAAGATTCATGCGCATCTTATTCTTCCAGTAGGGATATTCAGTTCCATCAAAGACGGGGCACGCAGCGGAGACTTTAATTATCCCTGCAGTCGACATAGCTAAAACTCCAGGTGGTTAAACCGAATCACACAAAACAAGGGAGAACCTTGCTCTGATACCAATTGAAAGTGCGTTATATCGACTAGAGGGGGGGCGAATAGGCGATTTTTATGAAAGTCTTCAAAATGTGGAAGTTATGAAGACAAACGATAGAAATAAACCTATTACCCTGCAGCGGAAGGTAGACTACACTAGGCAAGCCATAGTCAAGTATTCAATAGAGTGAAAGCACAATGACTAATAGCAGCAATGTAGTAAGGATCAGGTAGGAAGATATTGTGAAGCCACACAGAACATGCAGTCACTCAGTGAAGGCAAAAGATAGTGCGAACATACAATGACTTCACAAGGAGTAACAGTAAGTAAAGGGAAGGGAAGATGAAACCAGTGACTCGCTGAAGACAATGATTTGTTGGACCAGTTCTAGTTACTGTGACAACTGTACTTCTGGTTAGGGCGGCTAGGTATTTAAACCTGAGGACACATAGTCCCGGACACCCAGTCCTGAACACGCAGCTCAGGACACCCAGTCCTCACCGTATTCCCCTTGAGCTAAGGTCACACAGACCTCGCCCAATCACTATGGTAAGTCTTCAAGGTAGACTCCCAAACCTTCACAGACTTCGTTCACCGGCAATCCACAATGTCTCTTGGATGCTCAGAACACGACGCCTAATCGGCTGGGGGATGCACAGTCCTCAAGTGTAATATGTCTTCAGATCACACAGACAAGAAGACTTAAGTGATGCCTAATTCTCTTTGGCTCTGGGTGGTTAGGGCTTTATCCTCGCAAGGAATTCTCTCTTAAAGGCTTCGAGGTGGGTTGCTCTCAAACGACAAGAGCCGTACTCTGAATCTGAGCAGCCAACCGTTTATGGTTGTAGGGGGTGGGCTATTTATAGCCACTTGGCAACCCGACCTGATTTGTTCGAAATGACCCTGGGTCACTAAGGAACTGACACGTGTTCCAACGGTCAGATTTCAAACTCACACGACAACTTTACTTGGGCTACAAGCAAAGCTGACTTGTCCGACTCTGGACAAGATTTGCTCTCATAGTCTTCACTCGAAGACATAGGTTTTGTTTAACAGTACGGTGGTTCCTATGACTCAACACAGAAGAAAGAGAACTACAAAAGATCTGAGTCCTCGAGCTCCATAGGCTTCATGTGGTGTCTTCTCTTGTCATAGTCTTCAATGTGAATATCTTCATATACCACCTTTGACTTCAATGTCTTCATACATTTGTAGGGGTCATCTCTGGTAGGAAAACCGAATCAATGAGGGACTTCTACCTGTGTTATCCTGCAATTCTCACAAACACATTAGTCCCTCAACTAGGTTTGTCGTCAATACTCCAAAACCAACTAGGGGTGGCACTAGATGCACTTACAGACGCATAAAAACAACAACATAAAAAACTATCACTGCTCGCTGAACGGGACGGCCTCGTCGTATTTGTCTACCGGCGCGAACCAGCCATAGATGCCGGCGTGTGTCTCCGCACCGTGGTTGTCCTCAGCCTCCAGCTACTCGTTCACGCGGAGCATGTGGGCGCTCTGCACGGATGAGAGCACCGCCTGGTTCAAGTCTAGGACGTCCGGTTCTGCCTTTAGGAGGGCCTCGATGGCAGTGGCATCCGCGCGCTCCGCGCCAAGTCGAGCCTCTGCCGCCCGGTTCAAGTC
Source organism: Triticum urartu (assembly GCF_003073215.2). Classification (NCBI taxonomy): domain Eukaryota; kingdom Viridiplantae; phylum Streptophyta; class Magnoliopsida; order Poales; family Poaceae; genus Triticum; species Triticum urartu. Next base: position 274,977,096 of record NC_053025.1, read on the forward strand.
CAGGACGTCCAGTTCCGCCTGCAGGAGAGCCTCTATGAGAGCGGCATCCGTGCGCTCCGCTTCGATTTGAGCCTCTGCTGCCCGGTTCAAGTCCAGCACGTCCGGTTCCGCCTGCAGGGGGCCTCGATGGCAGCGGCATCCGCGCGCTCCGCCTCAAGTTGAGCCTCTGCCGCCCGGTTCACATCCACGACATCTGGTTATGCCTGCAAGAGAGCCTCGATGGCAGCGGCATGGCGCTCCACGTGAAGTTGAGCCTGTGCCTCCCGGTCCTCCTTTAGTATCGCCAGGTTGAACCGCTGGTCCGCCTGCACCATGGGGGACTAAGACACCGGCACGGAGTCGACGTCCATCATCTCATACCCATCGGGGGCCTTCTGCGCCACGACCTCCGCCATGAACATTGGACCGGCTTCCTCCTCCATGTAGCTTGGCTCTAGAGAACTCAAGGATTGGCCCGCCGCAAAGCGAGCTTGGGAACGGGGGTCTATGGAGCCGACCGCCACCACGATTTCTTCACGGCGCTCCGGCATCAGCATCTTGTAGTACGTGATCTTGCGACGCACCATGGCTTTCCAGTGAACTAGGGGACGCTTGATGCGGCCTAGGGGATCGAAAGGTGGGGGAAGGGGATGGATATTAGTTCTGGTTTAAGGGCAGTGGCTGGCGTAGGCCGAGCAGCGAAGGTTCTGGTGTGAATAGTGGTTCCGGTGACGACCGGTTAATCGGTTTTGACTGTACATCGCTCTTGTCGTGTTCGCGTTTCAGCCTGGCACACTGGACCCTCCACGCCGCTCACAGAATGGAACACGCTTCGTCTTGCGTTTTCGCTCGCTTGTGGGACCTCAGTTGAGAGCAAACCGACGTCCCTCCCCCTCCCCCGCCCGCGTCAATTATACTACCACTCCCTCCGTTTTATGCGGAGTAAATAAAAAGAGAGGGAGTATACTACGGATGAGGATCCCCTGACGTGGCCGAACCCATTAAGTAACTGACATGCGGGGCCTAGCAAGCATGGTGTCCACCAGTAAGTGACCGAAAGGGAGGTAAGGTAGGGATACCTATGTCAGAGGATCCACTTCCACTACTACTCCCTCCTTCCATTAACTATACAGGGCCTAATGCATTTTGCGAGGCTAGCTTTGACCAAATGTTAGAGTAATAATATATGACATGCAACTTACACAAAGCATACGGGCAAATTCGTATGTGAAAGGAGCTTCCAATGATATAATTTTTCACAAATATACATCTCATGTACTATTAATCTTGTCAATAGTCAAATGCAGTTATGGAAATCGCATTAGAGCCTGGTTAATAATATAGCCAGTCGATGTCTATAAGGAACTTCCATGTCATCTATAGCCATCATCTATTATATGCACTCATACATTAGTGTGGGCTATAAGGTTGGCTATTTCCCAGAAAAAAATATAAGGTTGGCTATTGGATTAGTACTTTTTTCCATCTCCTCTCCATCTCTTTCTTTATATTTATTGTATTTAACTAGGAATGTGTATATAGCTAGGCTCTTGCATGAGAGCTCACTCCCCTTACTTTTTCACATCTCTCTCCTCCACATAGGCCCTATATAAATGGAAGGAGGGAGTACTACTATGAGCACTGCATACTCTAGTACAAATGTTGTCAGTACTCCACTAGTACTATTGGACAGGGAGCTTAAATAAAGTTACTATTGGATTGGCTATACGTGAAGAAATCCTAGTAGGAAGAGCATGCGCGAGAACAAGCACATTCACGTGGTTGAAAACAAATTGGAAACCATCTCGAGTACAAATCTAGGAGTACGTACGAATCTAACAATATTGATTGGGCTTTGTTGAATGTTGATACTTTTTTGATCAAAGTAGAGAACTTTGACTACACATAAAACTTATATGTAAACTAGAAAGGATAGGAGGGAGTATATTGTACGTTCAAAAACGAAACGAACATTGAATACCCTTTATATATGATTTGCGGATGCTATGATCACCGGTTCAAAATTTTGAATCCGCCTTAGGTATCACACATGCCCCCACTCGTTCTCTCTCGATTACATCTCGGGGTCCGGAGATCAATTGAAACAGGACTAGGGTGGGTACAATACGTTCATTTCGCTTATGAACATACAATATACTCCCTCTGATCCCCACAGACCCCCCGCGGGTTATTTCTATCATAGAAATAGACCAAACCTTTATCTCCTTGCATGACACGCAATTCATCTCTAAACATCAATCGATCTCGCCAATAGTTGTCGGGGCACGAACCAAATGGGATGTCAAAACTAAAACGCGAAGCGACACGTAGTGGAGGCAAAGTGAAACTTTAAAGGAACCGTTTTCTTGTATGCATGTCAGAAAAATTACAAAACATTGGAAATACAAGCATGGTCTAGGCCCACATGCGAATGATACTCGGCGGGATGTTCAAATGAGGCATGCGGGAGGATGGACTCGACCGGAGGGCGACATGATCGATGGAGAGGAGGGTTGGAGAGGAATGAGAAATAAGCAAACGCCACATGATTATACTTGAACGGTTCAAATAAACAATAAGTTGTCTCACTTGGCCTACATAGTGAAAGGCCTAATGCACAACGTGGATCATAGATGCTCGAATATGGCCAGGAAAACAGGGAAACCGACATGTGGGGCACACCTGTCGGGACGACGTAGTGCAGACTAGTCCAATGGAGGAGCTGGCCCATGACCTCCTCGTCAGCGGCAACCATTCATGTGGGTCGTGGGGGCCAACAACGTGGCGCAGCTCCAGCACCGCCTCTGGACACGGCGACCGCGGTGAGCGACACGCTCATCGTCGCTAGACACGGGCGGTTTCAGTGTGCCGAGGGTGGCGTTAGTGCTATGGCACGACCAACAGTATGTTTGGTTTGTGCCCAAGGTTGCCCCATCAAATCATTGGGTAGCCAAAATTTTGGTTGAGGTCTTGGTTGCCCATTATTTGGCCGACATTGGCAAGAAAAATGAAGTAGAGTTGACTAGAGTTCATTGGCATGTCAAAAAATGGCAACCATCCAAACAAAGACCAATCTTTGGGTCATGAACAAAATTTTGGTAAGGTGGACTTTGGCCAAAATCGAAACACATCCCAACACCTGGCTTGTCGAGGATGCACGGGGTGCCGGGACACGTCCGTGCAGTGGTGTAGCGCGGCCAACTTCATCCTTGGGACCTGAGACCATGCCGGGTCGTCTTGCTCTTTCAATGACATGCGTTGATCGCATGTGAGCAAAGGGCATCTCCAATGTTGCCATCACCGCAACTGACTACCCTGGCACACCAAAAACCCTAGTCCCTCATGCCATTGCGCGGTGCGTTCCCAGCCGGCGCCAGCTGCCTGCATTCATGTCATCCATTCATATGCCGTCGTTAATAGGCTCGGTGCCCGAGGAACCAACTCCGGCAACTTAATGACGCACCAGGACGCTTGGCCTCACCGGGATGCCCTACTTAAAGCGGCAACGCCCAGCTAACCTCCACACCATAGCGTATCGTTCTCCTACCTGGCACCACATCCGGCAAGACCGCAAGCGTGAACGCTCAGCAGGAGAGCTTGTCTTCGGGGATGAAGCTCGAGGTCGCCGCCCTCGCTCAAGTCACCTCTCGCGACACAATAGCGGCGTAGCCGGACGTGGACGCAACCGCACAAGCGGTGACCACGCTGGCAGCTGACGACGGGAGCACTGTCAGCCACACATCCTACTTGCTGCCGTCCAATGTCCTGCACCGCCGAGGTTGGGGACTCCTCCGAGGATGAGTAGGGCATAGGAGACGGCAGGGCATGGTGTGCCAACTGGCCGATCCGTATCCCGTGTTCTACTCTTCCTCGTCGGAGACCACACCTTCACTTCACGGGTCTTGAACCCCGCCCCGGTAGATAGAGATCACAGATGGAGGACGTTGGTCGCCGCCGTAGAATAGTTTTAGGGTCGGGTTTCTTTTATTTTTCTTTCCTATAAAAGTTTGAAATGTAATGAAAATCGTCCGTGTTTTCATTAATCTCGGCCGGTGTATATGAACTTTCATAATAATATAGTATATTGTAGGAGCACTAGCAAGATGCCCGTGCGTTGCACGGAAGATCAAGATCTTGTGGGAGAAAAGGATGAATGACGGAAAGCCTTATCTGCAAATGTGGAGAGGAGTGCGGGTAATTTGTCATAGTTTCCTTCCTATCCATTAGATATAGATCGGACGGCCTATATTGCAGGATGACAGGCACACCATCATCACCAACTCTGCTTTTTATTGAACCGAGACAAAGCTAACATGCGAAGTAAAATAAACACATAGGGTCTATACATACACAGTTTATCTTAGGCACACCAATAGTACGTCCACTACACATTCACGCATTTCACACCTTTCTACATCTACGGGAACCTACAAAAGGGTTAACGTAAATTGCCTCTCTCTCTCCTCCCAGGATTTTCATGGTGGTGGGACCCTCCCTCCCCCAATCTACAATCAACAGCTCACATGTTTCACATTACGTTAATTATGTAACTGGTATTACGTAGGTGTAGGATTACTCATCCTAAAAATCCAACTAAGCCAACCTCACAGCATATTGCGCGGGAAAAGACCCTACCGCGCCGTTTTAGTCGGGATTACCGGATTACTAGTAGTAGTATCGATGGATCACGTGAAGCAACAAGTTTTTTTTGAGGGGTCGAAGCACCTAGTTTAAAAGGAAAAAAGTCGGTACACTCATAGCACCCCTGTCGCGGTCGCATTGCACGTCACACACGTTCGGTCCTGCACACGTGTCACGCAAACGGAACACGCTTCGGCTTGCCCTCTTCACTGACACGTGGGACTGCACTTGGAGAAACCGACCATGCGCCAAACTCCCCCCGCCCACCGTGTGAAAATCCTTCCCCACCCAAAAATTCCCCCCAAATCCTAGATTCAACCGCCCTTCGGCAAACTAGCCAATAATATTCCCCAAACCCCCTCCCCCCGTCCCCCTCCACTCCATTCGCTCCGCCAAAGGCGCCCTCCCCGCCGCGCCGATCCGTCGGCGCTGCGATTTGTCGAGGGGGATGCATGGTGATCCTCTCGCTCCCATAGTACGCTCTTGTAGACTGTCGTCCTCTAGCCGTGCCGCCACCGCTGTCGACGTTCTTGTGGAGGCGCACGGCGGGCAGCGCCGCCACCGCTGGCGACATTTGTGCAAGTCGGTGTAGCGATGAATGTTAGCTGATAGACGCTGTTAATCTCACTGTTTGCCGAAGTAGTTTGCAGTAAATATGCTTTGCTTAAGAAGCTTCCTTGCCCTGTTCTGCACTCAATATGCTTAGCTGAGATGGCATGCCCAGTCCGATTAGTTGCTAAAATATCCTGCCATATATTTATTGTGATGTAGATTGCCATGGTTTAGTAGCCAATCTGTTAGGTGAAATAGCTCTACATCATTTTATACTCAATCTTTGTTGCTGTGATGGCCTTCGATAGTTCGATGGCTATGTGCTAGGCCTCATTGACTACTGAAACAGCCTACCGTAATTTAACACTCAAATATGTTTGCTGAATTAGCTTTACATATATTTCATTTCTTAGATCTGCTCGTCCAAATATCTTTCCATAGCTTTAGACATCGACATAGGTATTTTTTTCTGTACTTCATAAAAAAGCATATATGTTTTTCCTGTAATATCTAGTAGAAGAACTAATTTGTATGTCTAACAGATGGACAGGACTTGGATAACTTCTTCTCGAAGATTCTCCGCTACATATGTCGAGGGGGTTGAAAACTTCATGAACTTTATCAGAGCAGAGTACGGTGGTCCGAAATCAGATGTGCTCTACCCGTGTAGCAGTTGTATGCATTCAGTTACAAGACCCCTGTCAACTGTGCAAAATCATCTACACTTGTATGGGATGTCGGTCACATATACTTGGTGGGTTCATCATGGTGAAGCTGTGAACGTCAATGTTATTGACTACGTGGAAGCGGAAGATCACCATCTTGACCTGCCTGATACTCAGGTGGAAGAGGAGGAGGAGGTGGTGGCGGCGGAGCCAGTGAGTTTGACTAATATTAAAACAATTCTACGAAATACTCGTGCATTCCGTGTACTTTCACCTGCGGAAGAAAAATGGTGGGCCCGCATGTTGGAACAATGCAACGTGGCTGTCACCCCAGGAAATAAGCTGTCAGTATTCTCAGCTATGGTCACCTTTCTTCAGGTGAATACATCTGAGCGGATGACCAACAAATCATTCGATGCGATGTTGGCTGCTTTCTGCAAAGCTTTCGCGATGCGTCTGAGCTGCCACACAGCTACAGTAAAATGAAGAATTTCCTTCGTGCAGTTGGAATTGGATATGATATGATCCATGTTTGTAAGAATAATTGTGTTCTATTCCAGAAGGATTATGCCAACTTAAGTGAATGCCCGGAATGCAAATCATCAAGATGGAAAGATGGCGATGTTGTGAAGACGATTCCTCATAATGTTCTGAGACATTTTCCAATTACACCAAGATTGCCGAGGTTGTTTCATGATGCTGAAACAAGAGAGGATGTACTGTGGCATTCTAGGAACCAGGAGTACAGAGATCAAAATGTAATGAGCCATCCATCACATGGTAGTGAGGGGAAAAGCTTCAATCAGAAACACGAAAGGTTTGCAGCTTACCCGAGAAACATTAGACTTGGCTTAGCTTCAGATGGATTTAACCCATTTGGCCACCAGAGCGCCACATATAGCATGTGGCCAATGCTTGTTATCCCCTACAACATGCCTCCAAATGTCTGCACCAAAGAATCAAACTACATGATGGCCTTGCTCATTGCTACCTCTTGAGCACCGAGTTGGTTTTCCCTTGAAGAGGAAAGGGTGATGCAGTATAGCAGCATAAGTATTTCCCTCAGTTTTTGAGAACCAAGTTATCAATCCAGTAGGAGATCACGCTCAAGTCCCACGCACCTACACAAACAAATAAGAACCTCGTAACCAACGCGATAAAGGGGTTGTCAAGCCCTTCTTGTTCACTTACAAGAGTGAGATCTGATAGATATGATAAGATAATATTTTTGGTATTTTTATGATAAAGAGAAACAAAGATGCAAAGTAAAATAAAAGGAAAAAGAAATAACTAAGTATTGGAAGATTAATATGATGGAAGATAGACCCGGGGGCCATAGGTTTCACTAGTGGCTTCTCTTCAAGAGCATAAGTATTACAGTGGGTAAACGAATTACTGTCGAGCAATTGATAGAATTGAGCATAGTTATGAGAATATCTAGGTATGATCATGTATATAGGCATCACATCCGAGACAAGTATACCGACTCCTGCCTGCATCTACTACTATTCCTCCACACATCGACCGCTATCCAGCATGCATCTAGAGTATTAAGTTCAAGAGAATAGAGTAATGCTTTAAGGAAGATGACATGATGTAGAGGGATAAACTCATGCAATATGATATAAACCCCATCTTTTTATCCTTGATGGCAACAATACAATACGTATCGGTTCCCTTTCTGTCACTGGGATCGAACACCGCAAGATTGAACCCAAAGCTAAGCACTTCTCCCATTGTAAGAAAGATCAATATAGTAGGCCAAACCAAACTGATAATTCGAAGATACTTGCAAAGATAAACCAATCATACATAAAAGAATTCAGAGGAGAATCAAATATTGTTCATAGATAATTTGGATCATGAACCCACAATTCATCGGATCTCGACAAACACACCACAAAAGAAGATTACATCGAATAGATCTCCGAGAAAATCGAGGAGAACTTTGTATTGAGATCCAAAGGGAGAGAATAAGCCATCTAGCTAATAACTATGGACCCGTAGGTTTGAAGTAAACTACTCACACATCACCGGAGAGGCCATGGAGTTGATGTAGAGGCCCTCCGTGATCAATGCCCCCTCCGGTGGAGCTCCAGAAAATCTCTCGAGATGGGATCTCTGGAGTATAGAAGGTTGCGGTGGTGGAATTAGTTTTTCATGGTGCTCCTGGATGTTTGGGGGGTACGTTGACTTATATAGGAGGAAGAAGTACGTCGATGGAGCAACGGAGGGCCCACGAGGGTAGAGGGCACGCCCGGGGGGGCTAGGCGCGCCCCTGCCTCATGCCTTCCTCCCTTGTTTCTTGACGGCCACTCCAAGTCTCCTGGATCACGTTTGTTGAGAAAATCACGTTCCCGAAGGTTTCATTCCGTTTGGACTCCGTTTGATATTCCTTTTCTTCGAAACCCTAAAATAGGAAAAAAAAACAGCAATTTGGGCTGGGCCTCCGATTAGTAGGTTAGTCCCAAAAATGATATAAAAGTGTAAAATAAAGCCCATTAACATCCAAAATACATAATATAAGCATGGAGCAATCAAAAATTATAGATACGTTGGAGACGTATCAAGCATCCCCAAGCTTAATTCCTGCTCGTCCTCGAGTAGGTAAATGATAAAATAAGAATTTTTGATGTGGAATGCTTTCTAACATATTTCTCAATGTAAATTTTCTTTATTGTGGCATGAATGTTCAGATCCATAAGATTCAAGATAAAAGTTTAATATTAACATAAAAATAATAATACTTCAAGCATACTAACTGAGCAATCATGTCTTCTCAAAATAACATGGCCAAAGAAAGTTATCCTTACAAAATCATATAGTCTGGCTATGCTCTATCTTCACCACACAAAATATTTAAATCATGCACAACCCCGATGACAAGCCAAGCAACTGTTTCATACTTTTGATGTTCTCAAACTTTTTCAATCTTCACGCAAAATATGAGCGTGAGCCATGGATATAGGACTATGGTGGAATATAATGGTGGTTGTGGAGAAGACAAAAAGGAGAAGATAGTCTCACATCGACTAGGCGTATCAACGAGCTATGGATATGCCCATCAATAGATATCAATGTGAGTGAGTAGGGATTGCCATGCAACGGATGCACTAGAGCTATATGTATATGAAAGATCAACAAAACAAACTAAGTGGGTGTGCATCCAACTTGCTTGGTCACGAAGACCTTGGGCATTTTTGAGGAATCCCATCATTGGAATATACTAGCCAAGTTCTATAATGAAAAATTCCGACTAGTATATGAAAATGATATCATAGCAGACTCTCTATATGAAGAACATGTGCTACTTTGAAGCACAAGTGTGGAAAAAAGGATAGTAACATTGTCCCTTCTCTCTTTTTCTCTCATTTTTTATTTGGGCCTTCTTCTTTTTTCTTCTTTTTGGCCTCTTTTTTTTATTTTTCGTCCAGAGTCTCATCCCGACTTGTGGGGCAATCATAGTCTCCACCATCCATTCCTCACTTGGGACAATGCTCTAATAATGATTATCATCACACTTTAATTACTTACAACTCAATACTTAGAACAAAATATGACTCTATGTGAATGCCTCCGGCGGTGTACCGGGATGTGCAATGATGCATGAGTGACATGTATGAAAGAATTATGGACGGTGGCTTTGCCACAAATATGATGTCAACTACATGATCATACAAGCAATATGACAATGATGAAGCGTGTCATAATAACGGTACGGTGGAAAGATGCGATATATCTCGGAATGGCTATGGAAATGCCATAATAGGTAGGTATGGTGGCTGTTTTGAGGAAGGTATATGGTGGGTTTATGGTACCGGCGAAAGTTGCGCGATACTAGAGAGGCTAGCAATGGTGGAAGGGTGAGAGTGCGTATAATCCATGGACTCAACATTAGTCATAAATAACTCACATACTTATTGCAAAAATCTACAAGTTATCGAAGCAAAGTATTACGCGCATGCTCCTAGGGGGATAGATTGGTAGGAAAAGACCATCGCTTGTCCCCGACCGCCACTCATAAGGAAGACAATAAATAAATAAATCATGCTCCAACTTCATCACATAATGGTTCACCATACATGCATGCTACGGGAATCAGAAACTTCAACACAATTATTTCTCAAATTCACAACTACTCAACTAGCATGACTCGAATATCACCATCTCTATATCTCAAAACAATTATCAAGTATCAAACTTCTCATAGTATTCAATGTACTTATATGAAAGTTTTTATTATTGCCATGTGGTTCTAAAGGACTCTCAAAATAATATAAGTGAAGCATGAGAGAACATTAGTTTCTATAAAACAAATCCACCGCCGTGCTCTAAAAGATATAAGTGAAGCACTAGAGCAAAAACTATATAGCTCAAAAGATATAAGTGAAGCACATAGAGTATTCTAATAAATTTAAAATCATGTGAGTCTCCCTCAAAAGGTGTGTACAGAAAGCATGATTGTGGTAAAATAAAAATAAAAAACTCAAATCATACAAGATGCTCCAAGCAAAACACATATCATGTGGTGAATAAAAATATAGCTCCAAGTAAAGTTACCGATAAACAAAGACGAAAGAGGGGATGCCTTCCAGGGCATACCCAAGCTTAGGATTTTTGGTGTCCTTGAATTTTACCTTGGGGTGCCATGGGCATCCCAAAGCTTAGGTTCTTGCCACTCTTTGTTCCATAATCCATCAAATCATTACCCAAAACATGAAAACTTCACAACACAAAACTCAAAATAGAAAATCTCGTGAGCTCCGTTAGCGAAAGAAAACAAAACACCACTTCAAGGTACTGTAATGAACTCATTATTTATTTATATTGGTGTTAAACCTAATGTATTCCAACTTCTCCATGGTTTATAAACTCTTTTACTAGCCATAGATTCCTTAAAATAAGCAAACAACACAAGAAAAACATAATCTGTCAAAAACAGAACAGTCTGTAGTAATCTGTAGCTAACGCAAGTTCTGGAACCCCAAAAATTATACAATAAATTGTTGGAAATGAGGAATTTATCTATTAATCATCTGAAAAAATAATTAACTAAATAGCACCTTCCAAATAAAAATGGAAGCGATTCTCGTGAGCACTAAAGTTTCTCTTTTCTACAGCAAGATCAAAAAGACTTTCCCCAAGTCTTCCCAACGGTTCTACTTGGCACAAACACTAATTAAACACAAAAAACACAACCAAAACATAGGCTAGGTAAATTATTTATTACTAAACAGTATAAAAAATCAAGGAATAAAAGTAAAATTGGGTTGCCTCCCAACAAGCGCTATCGTTTAACGCCCCTAGCTAGGCATAAAGGCGAAGATAGATCTAGGTATTGCCATCTTTGGTAGGAAATTCATAGGTGGCTCTCATAATAGATTCATATGGTAATTTAATTTTCTTTCTAGGGAAGTGTTCCATGCCTTTCTTTAACAGAAATTGGAATCTAATATTCCCTTCCTTCATATCAATAATTGCACCAATCGTTCTAAGGAAAGGTCTACCAAGAATAATAGGACATGAAGGATTGCAATCTATATCAAGAACAATGAAATCTATGGGCACATAGTTCCTATTTTCAACAATAAGAACATCATTATTTCTTCCCATAGGTTTCTTAATAGTGTAATCCGCAAGGTGCAAGTTTAAATAATAATCATCAAAATCATGGAAACCTAGCAAATCACACAAAGTTTTTGGAATCGTGGAAACACTAGCACCGAGATCACACAAAGCATAGCACTCATGATCTTTAATTTTAATTTTTTTTTGTAGGTTCCCACTCATCATAATGTTCTCTAGGGATAGAAACCTCCTACTCAAGTTTTTTTTCATAAGATTGCATCAAAGCATCAACGATATGTTTAGTAAAAGCTTTATTTTGACTATAAGCATGAGGAGAATTTAGCACAGATTGCCACAAGGAAATACAATCTATCAAAGACTACTTATCATAATTAAATCCCTGGAAATCCAATATAGTGGGTTCATTACTATTAAAAGTTTTGACCTCTTCAATCCCACTTTTAACAGTTTTAGCGTCATGATCTAAAGACTCCGAATTTTTGGAAAGCCTTCTAGGTAAAGGTTTCTCATCTTCAGCCCCATCATTATCAAGATTCATATTGGAAAACAAAGATTTAATAGGGGACACATCAATAACTTTTCGATCTTCATTCTTATTATCATGAAAACTAGAAGATCATGCTTTTATAAAGCAATCTTTCTTAGCACGCATCCTAGCGGTTCTTCCTTTGCACTCATCAATGGAAATTCTCATGACCTTGAGAGACTCATTGATACCATGCTTAGGTGGAATAGATCTAAGTTTCAAATAATCAACATCAAGAGAAATTCTATCAACGTTCCTAGCCAACTCATCAATCTCAAGCAATTTTTCTTCAATCAAAGCATTGAAACTCTTTTCTGAAGTGATAAATTCTTTAATATTAGATTCAAAATCATAGGGCATCTTATTATAATTTCCATAGGGACTGTTGTAGGAATTACCATAATTATTAGGGGAATTACTAGGAAACGGCCTAGAATTAAAATTACCTCTATACGCGTTATTACCAAAATTGTTCCTACCAACAAAATTCACATCCATAGATTCATTATTATTCTCAATCAAGGTAGACAAAGGCATATAATTAGTATCAGTAGGAGCACTCTTATTAGCAAAACATTAATCTCTTCAATTGCATGCACTTTTTTATTAGTAGATCTTTTGGTGTGCCATTGAGAATAATTAACCATAATATTATCTAGGAGTATGGTAGCTTCTCCTAAAGTGATTTCCATAAAAGTTCCTCCTGCGGCCGAATCTAAAAGATTTCTAGAAGCAAAATTCAATCTGGCATAAAAGTTTTGTATAATCATCCAAAGATTCAAACCATGTGATGGGCAATTACGTATCATTGATATCATCCTCTCCCAAGATCGTGCAACATGTTCATGATCAAGTTGCTTAAAATTCATAATATCGTTTCTAAGAGAGATGATCTTAGTGGGAGGAAAATACTTAGAGATAAATGCATCTTTGCACTTATTCCATGAATCAATACTATTTTTAGGCAAAGACGAAAACCAAGCTTTAGCACTATCTCTAAGCAAAAACGGAAATAGCTTCAATTTAACAATATCATTATCCACATCTTTCTTCTTTTGCATATCACACAAATCAACAAAGTTGTTTAGATGGGTAGTGGCATCTTCACTAGGAAGGCCAAAAAAAGGATCTTTCATGACAAGATTCAGCAAAGCAGTATTAATTTCACAAGATTCAACATCGGTAAGAGGAGCAATCAGAATGCTAATAAAATCATTATTGTTGGTATTGGCAAAGTCACACAATTTAGTATTATCTTGAGCCATCGTGAAAAGCAAGCAATCCAACACACAAGCAAACTAGAAATGGACAAAAAGGCAAAAAGGCAAATAGGGATGGAGAAGGGCAAAAAGGCAAATAGAGAGGAAGAGAGGGCGAACAAAATGACAAGGGTGAAGTGGGGGAGAGGAAACGAGAGGCAAATGGCAAATAATGTAATGCGAGGGATAAGAGTTTGTGATGGGTACTTGGTAATGGCGGCAGAAATGACTCGTTGTGGGAGTCAAATCTTGACTTGGCGCGAATCTCCCGGGCAACGGCGCCAGAAATCCTTCTTGCTACCTCTTGAGCACTGCGTTGGTTTTCCCTTGAAGAGGAAAGGGTGATGCAGTAAAGCAGCATAAGTATTTCCCTCAGTTTTTGAGAACCAAGGTATCAATCCAGTAGGAGATCACGCTCAAGTCCCACGCACCTACACAAACAAATAAAAACCTGGCAACCAACGCGATAAAGGGGTTGTCAAGCCCTTCTCGGTCACTTACGAGAGTGAGATCTGATAGATATGATAAGATAATATTTTTGGTATTTTTATGATAAAGAGTAATAAAGATGCAAAGTAAAATAAAAGGCAAAAGAAATAACTAAGTATTGGAAGATTAATACGATGGAATATAGACCCAGGGGCCATAGGTTTCACTAGTGGCTTCTCTTCAAGATCATAAGTATTATGGTGGGTAAACGAATTACTGTCGAGCAAATGATAGAATTGAGCATAGTTATGAGAATATCTAGGTATGATCATGTATATAGGCATCACGTCCGAGACAAGTAGACCGACTCCTGTCTGCATCTACTACTGTTACTCCACACATCGACCGCTATCCAGCATGCATCTAGAGTATTAAGTTCAAGAGAATAGAGTAATGCTTTAAGGAAGATGATGTGACGTAGTGGGATAAACTCATGCAATATGATATAAACCCCATCTTTTTATCCTCGATGGCAACAATACAATACGTATCGGTTCACTTTCTGTCAATGGGATTGAACACCGCAAGATTGAACCCAAAGCTAAGCACTTCTCCCATTGCAAGAAAGATCAATCTAGTAGGCCAAACCAAACTGATAATTCTAAGAGACTTGGAAAGATGAACCAATCATACATAATAGAATTCAGAGGAGAATCAAATATTGTTCATAGATAATCTGGATCATAAACCCACAATTCATCGGATCTCGACAAACACACCGCAAAAGAAGATTACATCGAATAGATCTCCAAGAAAATCGAGGAGAACTTTGTATTGAGATCCAAAGAGAGAGAAGAAGCCATCTAGCAAATAACTATGGACTCATAGTTCTGAAGTAAACTACTCACACATCACCAGAGAGGCCATGGAGTTGATGTAGAGGCCCTCCGTGATCAATGCCCCTTCCGGTGGAGCTCCGAAAAAGGCCCCGAGATGGGATCTCTCGAGTACAGAAGGATGCGGTGGTGGAATTAGGTTTTCGTGGTGCTCCTGGATGTTTGGGGAGTACGTGGACTTATATAGGAGGAGGAAGTACGTCGGTGGAGCAACGGAGGGCCCACTAGGGTGGAGGGCACGCCCAGGGGGGTAGGCGTGCCCCCTACCTCGTGCCTTCCTCCCTCGTTTCTCGACGGCCACTCCAAGTGTCCTGGATCACGTTTGTTGAGAAAATCACGTCCCGGAAGGTTTCATTCCGTTTGGACTCCGTCTGATATTCCTTTTCATCGAAACCCTAAAGTAGGCAAAAAAACAACAATTTGGGCTGGGTCTCCGATTAGTAGGTTAGTCCCGAAAATGATATAAAAGTGTAAAATGAAGCCCATTAACATCCAAAATAGATAATATAATAGCATGGAGCAATAAAAAATTATAGATACGTTGGAGACGTATCACTCATCCCAGGTCCAAAAAGTCCTGGAAAGGATTTTGATTTGTTCATGGAGCCTCTTGTGGAGGAACTTCAACATCTATGGAGGGGTGTTCTCACTCGAGACCTATATAGCAGCCCACTAGCTGATTTCTTTCTGCGTGGTGTTATAATTTGGTGCATCCATGATTATTCGGCTTTGGGCACTATGTCAGGGCGAACGACACATGGTTACAATGCATGTGTTCACTGTGTCAGGAATCCACTGTCATACGCAATACTTAGCAAGATCTGTTACATTGGACACCGCCGTTTCTTGCCAAGGACAAGCCGCATCCTAGAAAATATCGAAGACATGTGTTCAATGCAAAGCATGAAAACCGTGATGCGCGAAAGAGGCTCACAGCCCTTGAGTTGCAAATGGAATTAGAGAAGATCAGGCATATTCCACCAGGAAACCATCCTGGTAATGGTAGTGGGAAAAGGAAGCGTGGCAGGGCAGAAGAGAGATTCTTGTTTACCCACAGGTCCACTTTGTGGGACTTGGAGTATTGGAAAGATTTGGATCTATGGCATAATCTTGATGTGAAGCACATCGATAAAAATATATGTGACAGCATTATCGGCACACTTCTTAATATTGAAGGCAAGACGAAAGATACCTTAAAATCTAGGATTGATTTGACACACCTGGGTATCAGACAGGATTTGCAGGAGCAAGATGAAGGTAAACCACGGGATATGGCACCAGCTGTGTACGTCTTGGACAAGGTAAAAAGAAAAGAATTATGCAAGTTCCTGTCACATGTGAGATTCCCACATGGATTTGCTTCAAACCCTGAAAGGAGAGTTAGTGCAGATGGAAAAAATGTACAAGGGTTGAAAACTCATGACTGCCACGTCCTACTTCAAAGGGTTTTACCTGTTATTCTTACAGGATTAGGCCGCCCTGACTTATATAGAGCAGTTGGAGAGTTGGGACAATTATTCAGGGAACTCTGCAGTAGAAATATCAGGATAGATGCGTTGGAGCGTCTTAGAGACAAGATACCAACTATCCTATGCGACCTTGAGAAGATATATCCTCCATCGTTCTTTGATGTGATGGTGCATTTGGTTGTTCATCTACATGATGAGGCACTACTTAGAGGTCCAGTACAGTATGGCTGGATCTACCCTATTGAAAGGCGGCTAGGCACTTTCAAGGGCTATGTTAGGAACAGAGCTAGACCCGAGGGTTCCATTGCAGAGGCCTACATTGTTACAAAAGCGTTGACATTCTTCTCAAAAGACATTGAAACAACTGATCAGCTTAACAAAGAGGTGGATGAAGAAAATCCCGGGCTCAATGTTTTCGATTATTCTGTTCGAGTTACGGGGAAGAGTCGACAAGAGGACAAACCTAAAGATTTGGACAAAGTGGTTTGGTATGTGTTGAATAACTGTCTTGAGATACTACCTTCTATCAAGTAAGTGCTAAGTACTGCAACTTATACATTGTAATCTACTAAACTTGCAGCACATTCTTATATATTTAGATGTTTGACGCAATCACTATGTTGTGCAGCATCTACAAGAAGGAGTTACTCCCGCAAAATCCAGGAAACATTGACAAATTGGTTATGGCAGGATTTGCGAAATGGTTCAAGAGCCATGTAAGCTTTTGAATTGCACTATTAGTTTTTTTATATATTGAGTACATAAGATGATTGGCTTGTCTATTTTCTAACCATGGGTTAAGAAGATGCAGGAGGATGGGCAGGCAGTTGATGATGCCCTTTACTCGGGTAAGACATTATGAATCTTGCGTTGTTGGAGATATGCGCTACAACACCCTTGCACGAGATGAAGGCAGGAAGACACAAAACAGTGCCATCATGAGCACGGATATGTATGAAAAAGAGACAACTAAAATGTATGCTAACATAACAGACATTGTTTAGTTGCAGTATATCTCCTGTTTCGAGGATCATCGGTGTGTGGTTCTGTTGTGCTATTGTTGGTATAACCTGTTTTCCAAGATCACAAAACCTAGAGCTGATGATTATTTCAAATCCATCAATGTCAAGGCAGCATACCAGACCAACAAGCCTTTTATTATGGCAAATCAAGCAACATAGATATTTTTCTTGGAAGACACATTTGCACGTAGCGATGACTGGAGAGTATTGCAAAGGTTTGAGCAGAGGAATTCGTTTAATGAAGTTGCACAACTAGATATTTCTTACACTGCTCCTGATGTACAAGATAACACAGATCTTCCTAATATCTTTGAGAACCATCACGTCAATGATGCCGGCAAAAAGATTGCCTGTCGTGCTGTGGACATACAAGAGTTGATCAAGAAGAAGCCAACGTTTGACGACATTGAGGACGAAGAGTTGGGGAGTGCAACTGCAACGTCACCGGTCCAACATCTCAACGTTCTCAGCGTAGTTGCAATCCCCAACATCAGCAACTTCCCAGAAATACAAATGACACGAATCTTCCCTTTTCTGCACGAATCAAATTCGAAGATCATCAACCAAACTATTAAAAAATCAGCAACTGAAAGCAGCAGAACAACACTTAAACATATTATTACCCCATGATTCGGGCATTTGTAGAAGACTCGGCCAGGGTTCAGGATTGTGGTTGAGATGCGACAGATGACCCTACGTGATTTGCAGCAGTGGCAATACACCAACATCAGCGGGTTGCGATGATCAACCGGCTGCGGTGCGCGTGCCGGGCGGGGGTGTGATGAGACCCATAGGCGATGGTACGGGTGGTGACTTGGCGCATATTTGGTTGTTGCCTACTGAAGAGCAGGTGGATGAGCAGGCAGCGAACATGGTTGCTACGGTCAGAGCTTCTGATGCTAGGCATAGTAAGTAGTGAAGAGGAGAAGCGAACGTTGGGTATGTCAGTTTCATTACTTGTAGAGTAGCATAGCACCATATATAGTCATAGTCTAGGTTTGGATTCGAAGTAGCTACAGGAGCGCATCTCTCTTTTTTCTAAAACTCAACAATGTCTCTTTACTGGTACACTAGCTTGTTCTGTATGCCTTCTCAAGTCTTTGGTTCCTCCACGTGACATCTGGGACCCACCGGAAGGGCCTCTATATTTCGCAAAAAAAACATGCCCCCGGTTGACAGGTCGGACCCACCAGCTATCTTGCGAGCAAGGAAGTGCGTCCTTATTACACGCAAAAAAAGGAATACTCCCCATGCCAGCTGGAACCCAACATAGTGGGAGGCTGACTTGTGGGCCTAAGAAGTTGACGGGGACGGAGGGCTTTGTCAACTTAGTCAACATGAACGATTCTAGCTCTAGTTATCGTACGATGTTCATCCAACGGCCGTAGTGCTTCTTCAACCTCTGGTCTTCTTTCTCTAGTCACCCAAACCAACGTCGGTCATGCCCCATGCTCCTGCCTCCTGTGGCCGGCTGTGATGCCGCGGAGGCCTCACCGGTCCCTACTACTCCCACCGCTGGCCAAGGCATCCCTCTACTCACCCACACCCCCTATTATTCTGCGGCGAGATCAGCCGAACCAGTGAACCCTGGTACTCCTCTCCGCATGGGCATCCACTGCCATGTCTTCCCTAGCTCCGCGTCGTCCTCTTCCCAGGCCTCCCCGTCGTCCACCGCCTTAGTGCTCTCGGCGCGGCATGGTCAATATGGTGAACGACCGACTTCCATCGGAAGAGTACTGTACGTGGAGAGGCTGACAGCTGGGTCCACGGCCACAACCTATTTTTTTAGTGATTTGCCAAGTAAGTCGCTTTGTCAGGCCTGTTGGGCTGCAAATCTTTCAAGACGAGGAGAGCTTCATTCGGCTGGCCGAGAAAATGGCTTATCAGTAATGAGAAATGGGTTGTACATTTTTAAAACACATCAAACCGGCAATTAGTTTCAAATTTCATTTTATCAATTCGAGATTTTAAATTGCATTGATTTTTATGCGTGGAAAATTTGTTGGATTTCATATTGATATACATTTATTTTTAAAATCAGTTCGAATGTGACTCGAAATTTCGGGATTAAAAACAGTTCGGACCGCACTGAAATATGCAAAATTTCGTACAATTTTTTAACCGTGGCCACAATATGGGTTGTAATGCTAACAAAAAGAATATGTGCTCCAAAAAACCCTTAATAATTAGAAAATTGGCTGTAAATTATTAGAAATAATGGCAGATGGGTTGTATGATGTTTTTCATAGATTTGAGGCTTTACTAAAAAAAGGATGACGCATAAGCAGTGCCTATAGGATGTCCATCCAACGGTCGTCATGCTTCTTCAATCTCTGCTCTTCCTACTCTAGCCGCTCAAACAAGCGCCAGCGAGACTGCCTGCTCCCTCCTCCCCATGGCCGGCTGTGCTGCCGTGCAGGCCTCACCGCCCCACCATACTCCCATTGCTGGCCTAGCCATCCCTCTACTCACCCACACATGATGTTATTCTCCGGCGACGGTAGACGAACCAGTAAACCCTCGTACAGTCGTACTCCCCTCCGCGTGGGAAACAACTGACGAGTCTTCCCTACCTCCGTGTCATTCCCTTCCTAGGACTCGCCGTGGTCCATCGCCCTGCTGCTCTCGGCGCGGCCTGGTCAACATGGTCAATGACCCACACACATCTGAAGTGCACTGTACATGGAAAGGCTGATAGCTGGGTCCACGGCCGCACGCAAGGAAATGCCTCCTTATTACGCGCAAAATAATGATTCCTCCACCTGACATCTAGGACCCACCGAAAGGGCCTCTGTATTTCACGAAAACAACGTTACCGCCACTGACAGCTCGGACCCACCAGCTATATCTTTGCACGCAAGGAAGTGCCTCCTTATTACGCACAAAATAATGAATACTCCCCCTGCTATCTAGGACCTACAATAGTGGGAGGCTGACTTGTGGGCCAACTAAGTTGACGGCGATGGAGGGCTTTGTCAACTTGGTAAATATGAACGATTCTAGCTCTAGTGACCGTACAATGTCCATCCAACAGCTTTAGTGCTTCTTCAACTTCTGGTCTTCTTGATCTAGCCGCCCAAACCAGCGCCAGTCGTACCTCGTGGTCCTGCCTCCCATGGCCGGCTGTGATGCCGCGGAGGCCTCTCTGCCCCCTACTACTCCTACTGCTGGCTAGGCCATCCCTCTACTCACCCACACCCCCTGTTATTCTACGGCGACGGCAGCCTCACACCGCAGCGAACCAGTGAACACTCATACTTCTATACGCGTGGGCATCCACTGCCGCGTCTTCCCCGGCTCTACGTCGTCCCCTTCCTAGGCCTCGCCGTCGTCCACCGCCCTGGTGCTCTCGGCGTGGGGTGGTCAACATGGTCAAGGTACGACTTCCATCGGACGTGGATTGTACGTGGAGAGGCTGACAACTGGGTCCACGGCCGCAGCAAGGAAGTGCCTCCTTATTACGCGCAAAATAATTATTCCTCCACCTGATAGCGGGGACCCACCGGACGGGCCACCGTATTTCGCGAATAGAACGTTTGACCTTGACTGCTAGTAGCCACCAGCTACATCTTCGCATGCAAGGAAGTGTGTCCGGGCAAAAAAAATGATTCGCCCCCTAACTGCTAGGACCCACCAACTACGTCTTCGCACGCAAGGAAGTGCCTGAGAGTCAGGACCCACCTGGTCAAAGCGCAGGTAGCATTGTCATTCTTGTCGCGAACTTGTACGTACATATTGGTCGATGTAGAGGCGCGCATGTGTCATAGTAGAGGCGCACACGTAGCATGTACACGTACGTACATCGGCTAGTGTGCAAGAAAGAAAATACGGCCATGTACGTACATACGGGCGGGGTCTCGAATGCCTACTCACACATACGTACGACCAGGGCTCGTGTACATGATTGGGTCGGAATGGAGAAACTGCGTCGTCGTCTTATTCATGGGGATCCACCCGGCTAGGTCGGAACGAAATGCGTTGTCGTGTTCATCGGGAGGGCTTGGACGGAACAACCGATGGAAATGAGGCTTAGCGTACTGCAGTACAGAGGAAACGGCCTTGTGTTCGACCGGCCACGTTCGAAACGGGATCCTGTTCATCAGGAGGGGTCTTGCATACCGCAAAACGGAGGAAACTGACCTCCTATGGTCGAAACGGGGTCCTGTTAATTGGGAGGTGTGTGGCGTACCGCAAAACGGAGGAAACAGACTTGTGTTGGAGTGCTACGGTCAAAACGGGGGTCCTGTCATCGGGAGGGGTGTGGCGTACAGCAAAACGGGACTCCACGGGATACTGTTCATCTCCACTGTCGACCCCCTCCAGCCTCCACGGGCTACTGTTCATCCACTTTCGACCTCCTCCAGCCTCCACCTGCAACTGTGCATCCACGGGCTCTTGTTCGTCCAGTCTCCACCGCGCGCTACTCCACCGGCTATTATTCAACCAGCCCTCTCCACAGGCTCCTGTTCAACCACCCCTCCACAGGGTACTGTTCATCCAGCCCTCCACCATCTACTGTTCATCCAGCCCTCCACAGGGTGGTCCTGTTCATCCAGCCCTCCATGGGGTCCTGTCCATCCATCCCCAACCGGCTCAATCGATCGGAGTCCTATTTAGCCAGAGGCAACACCACGGGGTCCTCTTCATCCACCCCCACCGGGAACTGTTCATCCAACCCCCCCAGTAACACTCACTGTTCATCCAGAGGCAGCATCGATTGGCTTCAGTTAGCAGTAGTAGCGAAGGAATCGCTCGATCAGGTTCAATTAACAGCCATCGATCGATCGCTCGGGTTCAGTAACGTGTAGCCTGCAGCGCAATCACTCGGGTTCAGTAGGCGAACACCTCGCTTGGGTTCAGTTAGAGCCCAACTCCTCACACACACGCGCATGCGTGTACGAGGGAAATGCGCATCGCTCGGCCCCGACCACACCGTAACCAGGAACGCCCCGATATTTTCCTAGCCCTCGCTTCTACCATGGTTTTTTCCGTCATGGACGGCCCAAAGAATATCATGCAGCTGCGTCTCCGTCCCGCCAAGGACAAAAAGCCCATTTTCTGTCATGATTTTTTGTCATAGAAGTAGGATCCCACCACATCTATGATGATACCGGGTTTTTTCACAAGTACCGTCATAGAAGTGTCATAAGTATGACATAATTTTTTTTCATTCGGCCCAAAATGTCACGGATGTGTCTTTTTTTGTAGTGTCTTTGATGTTGATATACTACACAACTTCATTGGTGAGTGGTTCGACTACCAGAGTATCAGCATTGATGATCTTTAGCTTCTTGTGGACATCAGCGTCACATTCCATTGAGCCATTGCTAATGAGTTGGCCTTGGCTCAGAAGATTGTCGAGCTCAAGAACAAGATTGACTATGAGAAGGCTCACTTCAAGAAGAACATGGCCAAGCTCAGCGCGCAGATGTTCAAATCTTCAAGAAGATGTTGCATCATCTCAAGGAACAATTTCAGAAGAAGCGTGAAGAAGCGAAAGGCTCTTGAGAACGCATGAAGTACTTCAAGCAGAAATGTGTTCAAGCACACAATGAAGCTAAAAAGCGCAAAGCTCTTGGGCATCCTAGCATTGACCCCAGAATGGCTGCCAAGCCAACGAAGAAGTCTGTTGTGGCACAGAATGAAGCATCAAGAGAGGAAGAACCTCGCATTATCTTCCTTGCCACCATGACAAGCTCGAAGCCTAAGGTCCCCTCTTCAGCTTCTGAACTGAACAAGACAAGGGCAGCTGAAGCTGATGCCAGGAAACGCAAGCAAGAGAACACCTCTGATGAGGCCCCATCCAAGAAGAAGTTGAAGACAAAGTCTTCAAAGAAAGAGCGTGCTGTCACCTCTGAGCCCCTCAATGTTGAACCCATCTCTGTTGCTCTTCCAGCCTCATGGAATCAAGAGCGTCGTCTGGTAATCCATGAGTCTGCTTCCACAGAGGCTCCTGGAGATGAAGAAGTTCCAGCTGTTGACCCCACCACAGCTAAAGACATTGGTCATGATGACAATGTTGATCCCTGATCCCTGATCGCCCCAACTGGGCTCCTCTATTGATCATCCGAAAAAGAAACATAGTAACGACCCGAATCCTCGTCGAACTCCCACTTGAGTTCGGTAGCGTCCCCTGCACTGACATCATCGGCACCTGCATGTGTTTGGAAGTATCTGTGAGTCACGGCGACTCAGCAATCTCACACCCTCGCGATCAAGACTATTTAAGCTTAAGGGTAGGAAAGGTAGTGAGGTGGAGCTGCAGCAAGCACTAGCATATATGGTGGATAACTTAAGCAAAAGAGAGAGAGAAGAGAAGCAAAGCACGGTCGAGAAGTTACTAAGTGATCAAGAAGTGATCCTGAAGCTACTTACGTACAAGCATAACACGAGACTGTGTTCTCTTCCCGGACTCTGCCGAAAATAGACCATCACGGCTACACACGCGGTTGATTCATTTTAATTAAGTTAAGTGTGAGGTTTTCTACAACCGGAAATTAACAAATTCCCATCTGCCCATAATTGCAGGCACAGCTTTCGAAAGTTCAAAACCCTGCAGGGGTGTCCCAACTTAGCCCATCACAAGCTCTCACGGTCAACGAAGGATATTCCTTCTCCCAGGAAGACCCGATCAGTCTCGGAATCCCAGTTACAAGACATTTCAGGTAAAGATTACCCCTCTTGTGACATGCCTACCATGCAGTTATGCCTCTAAGTCATGCCCCGACACGTGTGAGATATAGCCACATCATGGGTGTTAAAAGTTGGTATCAGAGGCTTCCCCGACTTATGAGCCCCCTGCTTGATCGAATCGTTAACGTTGTTGAGTCTAGAACAAAATGTTTCGAGTCTTAGGATCGGAGAGTAGGATTCTGTTTACTCCTCAGTCCCACCGTCGCTCTGGTGAGGCCTCCTGACGTAGAGTTTCGACTGTTCTATCCTCAAATTTCACAAAAAAAATTAGTATCACGCGGGTATCTTGGAATTGTTCCGATGGTTTTGTGACGAGAACATTGTTCTTGATGCCTCCTGACATTTAGGGGTTGTGGCAGTGTCCCGGGGAGTTGAGCTCCGAGGTGTTGTCATCACAATTTTATCGTTGCAGTTCTGGAATACCTGAGTTCACCGACATAGAAAATCTCTTTTATGCAGTTGTTGGTGAGATAACGTTGACGCCACCTAGTACTGGGGCGGGAGTTCGGGAGTATTGCCATAACTCGTATAACGGATGCTTTTCGAAGGTTGAGGTAAATGATTTACAAAGGTTTCTTGGTTATGTGTTGAAGGATGGATACAGCTGGATGTACGATTTTCTAGTTTTGGTTGAGATATTATGCTCCCCCTGTATCCCCAACACCTGATTGCATAACCAGAAAGTTTCGGGAGTTTTATAGGTGGGAATTCATGTAGCTCTAGTATTTCTTCCCGCAGATATTTGGTTTGTGATTGGGTAATCCTTACCAATTATTTGTTCATATCCATACCTTGTTGCTTTATTCATCTACCTTTTATCTAAGTGGCTTCTCAAATTTATGGAAGTGTGATGATTTACTTTGGAATTCATTCGTTCATTCTTGTTCGAATGTTAAGTCTATATGAGGGAGTCCTGGATTAGGAGGTCTCCGGACAGCCGGACTATATCCTTTGGCCGAACTGTTGGACTATGAAGATACGAGATTGAAGACTTCGTCCCGTGTCCTGATGGGACTCTACTTGGCGTGGAAGGCAAGCTAGGCAATACGGATATGCATATCTCCTCCTTTGTAACCGACCTTGTGTAACCCTAGACTCCTCTGGTGTCTATATAAACCGGAGGGTTTTAGTCCGTAGGACAACATACAATCATACCATAGGCTAGCTTTTAGGGTTTATCCTCTCTGATCTCGTGGTAGATCAACTCTTGTACTACTCATATTATCAAGAATAATCAAGCAGGACGTAGGGTTTTACCTCCATCAAGAGGGCCCGAACCTGGGTAAACATCGTGTCCCCTGCCTCTTGTTACCATTCGCCTTAGACGCATAGTTCGGGACCCCCTACCCGAGATCCGCCGGTTTTGACACCAACATTGGTGCTTTCATTGAGAGTTCCTCTGTGTCGTCATCATTAGGCTTGATGGCTCCTTCGATCATTAATAGAGATGCGGTCCAAGGTGACACTTTTCTCCGAGGACAGATCTCTGTATTCGGCGGCTCCGCACTGCGGGCCAACTCGCTTAGCCATCTAGAGCAGATCGAGACCTACGCCCCTGGCTATTAGGTCAGATTTGGAAACTTGAACCACACAGCCGACATCCACGGAGACTTGATCTTCAACGGATTCGAGCCCTTCCCGAGTGCGCCGCACGATCACGATGAGCACGGCTTAGCTCTACCATCGGACAATGTTCGGGAGATCGCACCGGCGACCGCTCCGACCCTCAAATTGGAGCCAATTGCGCCATCCAGTGACGGGTGGATAGACCCCGCCGCGGAGGCCGCGTTTTCATCGGCGATCGAGCCGAGTATCGACCTTACCCTTCACGAGAGCCGTGACGCCAAACTGCCAGATTCTTCCCCGGCCACGGACTCTGAACCGCCTGCTCCCGTGCCTATCAAATCTGACTGGGCGCCGATCACGGAGTTCACCTCCGCGGATATCTTTCAGCACACGCCCTTCGGCGACATACTGAACTCATCAAGGTCTCTCTCCCTGTAAGGAGAGTCCTGGCCGAACTATGTCCGGCAGCATTGGGATGCGGATGGCGAAGAAATTCGCCGCCCACCCACCACCTACTTAGTAGCCATTGTCGACGATTTGACCGACATGCTCAACTTCGACTCCGAAGACATCGATGGCATGGACGACGATGCAGGAAATGAACAGGAACCACTGCCCACAGGGCACTGGACGCCCACTTCATCACATGATGTATACCTGGTGGACACACCCAAAGAAAACGACGACGAGGAACAGAAGGACGCAGCGAAGGGTTGTTCCCTCGAGAAGCAGTCAAAGCGGCGGCGTAAGCACCGCTCCAAATCCCGTCTCGGCAAAAACAACAATCATATAGACCCAGCGATAGAGCAGGGTGAACCATCGTCCGACCATGGTAACACAGAGAATCAAACTGAACAACACGACTCCGTCGAAGATAACAGTCCGGACGACATCGCACCGGACAGACACCCGGAGCAACAGAATACCCATCAAAGGCTTGTTGCCACTGCGAGGAGTCTGAAAAAGGAGAAGCAAAGGCTCAGGGCTGCACAAGACACACTCAGAATCAGATGGAGTGAAGTACTCAACACTGCAGCGAAGTACAGCGGTAATCACCACACCAAGAGCTACCCGAAGTGAAAATTGCTACCTGAATTCGATGAGGAGGCCTTAGATCCCCCGCAATCAAAAAACAATATGGCCATCCAGTCGGATAGACGACCTCGTGGCCAACATAGAGCGGCAAACAACGCCGAACATAAGCTAGTTCGCGATCCACATGAGGACTCGCATCAAAAGGACGGCGCAACCAGATCCATCTACGGGCCACGGAAGCACGCTCCAGCATGCAATGCAACACAACAAACATCCCAACACCACGGTACACCCAAATACAGGGGTGCCGCACAATCCCTATGTTTCACCGATGAGGTGCTGGACCATGAATTTCCAGAGGGATTCAAACCCATAAACATAGAGGCATACGACGAAACAACAGACGTTGGGGTCTGGATTGAGGACTACATCCTCCATATCCATATGGCTTGAGGAGACGATCTCCACGCCATCAAGTACTTACCCCTCAAGCTCAAAGGGCCAGCTCGGCACTTACTTAAAAGCCTCCCCGAAAACTCCATTGGAAGCTGGGAAGAGCTCGAAGACGCTTTTCGGGCAAATTTTCCAGGGACCTATGTCCGACCACCGGATGCAGACGATTTGAGTCATATAACTCAACAGCCCGGAGAGTTAGCCCGAAATCTTTGGAACAGGTTCCTCACTAAAAAGAACCAAATAGTCGACTGCCCGGACGCCGAAGCCTTAGCAGGTTTTAAGCACAGCATTCGAGACAAATGTCTTGCCAGACACCTCGGCCAAGAAAAGCCGAGAACAATGGCAGCATTAACAAGCCTCTTGACCCCCTTTTGCGCGGGTGAGGATAGCTGGTTAGCCCGATGCAGCACCAGCGACCCAAGTACATCCGAAGTCAGGGACGAAAACGAGAAACCACGACGCAACAAAAACAAGCGCCGGAATAAAGAAGACAACCCAAAGATCACGGCGGTAAACGCCGGATTCAGAAGCTCTCGGCCAGGTCAGCAAAAGTCACCCTCCAAAGGCAACAGAGACAAACTGTCCAGCCTAAACAAGATTCTGGACAAAATATGTCAGATCCACAGCACCCCCGATAAACCTGCAAATCATACCCATAGAGAATGTTGGATTTTCAAGCAGTCCGGCAAGCTCAACGCCGAACACAAGGGGCAGGATACACCAAGTGAAGACGAGGACGAGCCTCGCAAGCAAAGCACTGGGGAACAGAAGAAATTCCCACTAGAAAGTCAAAACAGTAAATGTGTTACACGTAACAAAGGGGAGAAACAAAGCGGCACTCCTAGTGACACATGCCCCAGGGCCTATCACCGCGGAGTTCTACCACTGGTCATCCCAACCGATCACCTTTGATCATCAGGATTACTCGGCAAGTATCCGGCGTGGAGGATGGGCTGCCTTGGTATTAGACCCAATAATTGACGGATACCACTTCACACGAGTCCTGATGGACGGCGGCCGCAGTTTAATCCTGATATATCAGGACACAGTCCGCAAAATGGGGATAGTCCCAACAAAAATTAGCCGCACCAATACTACCTTTAAAGGAGTAACGCCAGGCCCAGAGGCCCATTGCACGGGCTCCCTGCTACTAGAGGTTATATTCGGCTTTCCCGATAACTTCCGCAGCGAAAATTTAACATTCCATATCGCTCTGTTCCAAAGTGGCTATCAAACACTACTCGGACGTGAAGCTTTCACTTGCTTTAATGCAATACCGCATTACGCTTCTCTCAGGCTTAAGATGCCCGGTCCATGTGGCATCATTACAGTAAATGGAAATATTGAGCGCTCCTTGTGCGTGGAAGACCGTGCGGCTGCCTTGGCAGCCGCACACTAAACGGCCTCACCAACTAAAGCATCTGGCAGGTCGTTAAGACCATAGACGCGGTTGGACGAGTCTAGCGCAACTATATGTAATTAATACAGGTTTGATGGCTATACCCCTATTACAATACAAGGGGCTCAATGTGCACAAACAAGTGACAATTAGGCTCAACTTTACTCATTTTGAACTGTACTTGGTTTATTTAGTATAACCTACCTTTTTGCACGACAACTTTTCAACTAAGTTCCTCTCTTTTACAGATGACCATCGTGCTCCACCCGTCCAGGATACGGCACAACGGAGACACAGGCGCAGACGTGCAACAGGGACCCGTTCCAAGGATTCTTTTTAGATTAAGACCCTGCGTAAACCTTTTTTACTGTCTCTTGTTGATACACATCCCCCGGATTCTTAGTACAATTGAGAAGGATGCTGACGTATTGGCATGTGGCCACGTCAGAATATTGCACGTACCAGGACACTAGGGGCTTATTACAAAGGGCACTGCTTAAGCCCGGTTTACAACATAAAGACCGAATACCCTAGGGAGTGTTCGGTGTCGCGAGTTTGGTCTTATATGCATCAGCTCCGAATCATGTCTTTGGTCAAATGTTGGGTTTGCCCAGCTCCTGTGTTTTGCTGCTTTACGTTCCGCTCTATCGGCTAAAGCGGCACCAGGAGAACTACTGTGATTGTGCCCTGGTTCATCCGGACGAGCACCTCAGTAGAGAAAGCCGAAAACTGACTGTCATGATATAGCGTGAGACTGGTCAACCACTCGATGACCTAGCGGAATCTTTGGGATTCCTCTACCTTAACGAAGGTCCGTTTCCTGGCCAGGCATGTACGCGCCCCAAATCCGGACGAGCGTGGAGCCACCAGGCGCTATATAGTAGCCCCACTGTCAAACTCCTCTGGCTAAGTGAAAGTGTTAAAGCATTATAGTCTGGTTGCCCAGTTCGGTGCGCTATCACCTCCTTAATGGACCAAGATGTTAGATCAAGTGTGAACATGCATCTTCTGCGAACACCCCAGCATTATATGCATGGGGGCTGAAGCCGACGACTGCCATATTTCAAGTTATATACATATATACATAAACAGCCGCACAGGAGGCATCATAGCACTTTTGGGCAAAAGTATAAATACAGCCTTGATAAATTCAATAAAACATTGTTTGGACAATGGGACTACATGTCACTAGAAAATAATATTCTTCGAGCACTGAGCCTCTATCGAACGAGCGCCTTCAAGGACTTCTTCAAAGTAGTGCTTGGCAGCCACTCGGCTTATGGACGAACCCTGTGCCGCAATAGTGGTGGCCTCCATCTCCGCCCAGTATGTTTTGACAGGGCAAGGGCCATCCGCACACCTTCTATGCACACTGATCTCTTTACAGCATCGATGTGTGGCACAACTTCAAGGAATTTTTGCACTAAGCTAAAGTAGCTACTCGGCCATGGCCCTCCCGGCCACAGGTAATCCACAATAGACCTCATGGCAAGTCCGGACAACCTATGGAGCTCAGTCCAACTGGTCAATCGCTCATTCAGCAGCAGCAGACGGACTGGAGCGTGAAACTGTGACTAGAACAACTTTTCCACTTCGGGACCTTTCTGATCCTTCAAGTACTCAGCTGCATCAGCAGCACTTGCAGCCAAATCCATGTACACGTCCGCAGAACTCCATAGCCGATCCAGAGATGCATACTTCGAATCTCCGAACTTAGTCCGCAACAAGAAGGGCTTCCCAAACACGATATATGCAGCTTGATTCAGCTCCTCCTTCGTCGCTCTAATTTTGGAGCGGGCTTCCTTGGTAGCCACCCGGGCCTTCTCCAGGTCCGTCGCCTTCGCCCGGTTTTCCTCTTGAGGAAGCCGGTAACGGTCAACGGCATCTTTTAATGCCACGGCCATCCCTCACTTCCCTGTACTTTACAGTTTGTCTTTGTGAATTCATTGCTTGCTTGTATGATCTGATTGACTTCACTGAGTGAAGACTGTTTACCGTTTGGCTTCATACTATGTTCCATCCTGATCCATACTACCTCGCTGCTGATAGTCTTCGTGCTTTCACTTCATTGCTTACTTGACTATGGCTTGCCTAGTGTAGTCTATCTTCCACTTCATACTTATAGGATCATTTTTACTATCTGTCTTCAAAGCGCCCGTGTTTTGAAGACTTTCATAAAAATCACCTATTCACCCCCCTCTAGTCGATAACTAGCACTTTAGTAGCATTTACTGCATTTTGTCCTAAGTGCCAGATTTAGGTATGATAGCACTGTTGGCTATCTAATCACAAGATAATCTTTGTTTTGCCGATGTGGTTCCCCTTGAGCTGTAAAAGGAGGTCCAAGGCAACCTAGACTAGGATTTAGATATTCTGACACTTGTACTCACGTAGCAGCTCTCGTCGAAGGCCATCTTGCCGGGTTTGAGCTCTGCGTGTCATCATGTTCCTCTATCCAATCCATCAAAGCAGGATTAGGGTTTTACGCTTCTCAGCGGCCCAAACCTGGGTAAAATCACCTGAGTCTTGTCGTCGTGTTGCTTCGTGGCCTTCGCTCTTTGTGTAACATGATCTCCCCTCTGTCGAACCACAAGGGGCCCGTGGCCCATTTGGTGATCGTGTCCACCCATGATAGTGTTGATGTTTGAATACCCAATGGAACAAAACTTTGATGTGGCACCGTGCTTTGGAACCAAAAATCCCCAAACAAAGCGAGGGTTAGTTGATGACGCGTATATGTATGTCACACCACACTTCGAGCTGATTACATGGATTCATGGCTGCGTATGTACGTATGCACTCAAACTTAGGTTTGGAACCTCACCATGACCTACTACGTCAACACAAACCAAAGAAGAAGAATCCACCAGGGTAACCTATCTCGTTGTCGGTAAAAGTTATCATGCATGTCCACGCAGGCCAATATATTATAGGCTTGCTACTGATAACCACGTGAGGTAGAGTAATGTTCGAAGACAACAACTGCATGTATATGTATGTATGGAGTTGATGCGTGCATGTTTGAATACCGTGCACATCATTGATGTGGCACATAGCATAGAAAATCATACAATCCCCACACAAAGCAAGATCGAATGATAACGTGTCATGCTGCACTGCCCCTCCGTCTGTTGCCCACTTCGACTTCTTGGGAGGGATTCATGTGTACACATGCATGTGCTCAAACTATATCATGCCATCCTATCTCAAATTAATGTAAACCAAAAAATAATCCCCTCCTATCTCAAATTAACCTCTCTTGCTGTCGACCAAAGCAGTAATGGACCAAGTGGGCCCATAGATGGAAAGCATTGATACCACTAATAACCGCGTGAGTGGGTGCTAGGGGACAACCGCCATCGCTTTGCATGTTGGCCAACACATATGCATGGAGGTGTGTATGGCTGTGATGTTTGAATACCCAAAATGCACAACTTTGATGTGGCAGATCCCTCGAAAACCGTAAAGCTCCGACATAGAGCGAGCTAGGTTCATGAAGCATAGTATATATGTTGGTCCCCTCCCCCTCTTTGATGCATACTATATGCTCCTACCATAATACAAACCAAAAAGAACCCTCCTTGATGGTGAAACTAATTAACCTCTCCGATATAGGTCAAAGTGATGCATCACACGTGATTGTCCTACGATAACTACTGCCATCATGCATGTGGCCCAAAAAGGTGTTGTGTGATGTTTGAATAGCTAATGCACAACTTTGATGTGGCACATGCCTCAGAAACCGACAAGTCCCCACACTGAGTGAGGTGTGTTCATGGAGGCCTATTTGTAGTATATATATGCTCGTTCCCTTCCACCTATTCGAAGTGTAGTATATATTCACAGCGTAATAAAAACAAAAAAGAATCAAACTTGCTAGTCAAATTAACCTCTCTGCGGTTGTAGGTCAAAGTGATGGACGACAAACTCGCGGGCCAATAGAAAGTCTCACACGGGAGTGAGTGTCGTGTAGGACAACCACCGACTGCATGTAGCCCAAACATGTATGTATGAAAGGGTCGTGTAATGTTTAAATAACAATTTCACGTATTTGAAGTCGGGGGGATGGCCCCCCGACCAGGCAACGGAACCCGGATCCCATTAAAAAACAATAGGGCTGGCAAAGCCCCTCAGTCTGACTCTCCCCTCGCGGGATCCCCAGCATGAGCCGGCCGGGTGCCGCGACCCGGCCGGCCGGATACCACAAGTCGGCCATCCCAAGAAGTCAACCCCCAGAGGTAGGAAGGCATGGCTACAGTGCGCCTCCCTTATGCCGACCCCGACAGGCACGGCAACGGCGCATCCCACATCCCTCGCCCAGGGAGGGCGGTGTATCCGTAGCACTACCTTGTAGGTAGGCGGCGCATGTCGTCCCCTGAGGCCTGGCGTGGTGTGCCATAGTAAGCAGCTGGTCGAACCCACGCCCGGCGGACCGGCAGACCCGGCGGACCGGCAGACCCGATGGTCCCCACTACCGGCTCCTGGACGCTAACACTAGGGCCCCGTGGCTATGTAATGTTACCTTTGTAACCTCGGGGAGACAGCCTATTAGACCCCTCGGTGCCCTTTCGTGCAAAGGGTCGATCCATAGAACACACTCCCTCAGACACACACCCACATCGGGAGGCAGTGCATGTACTGGCATGTCTTCCTTCCCCCCTCAAACAGCTCCAGGAGCAAACATGTAACCACTTCATATAAACCACATTCGGTAGGAGTAGGGATGTTATCTCGCCAGAGAGCCCCGAACCTGGGTAGGTATCGTGTCACACACTTGCGCGTGCCAACCTTACCTCTGGAACCCACCAGTGCCCTTGCGTCTATCCCCACCTTTGGCCTTCCCATGGGATCTGCTATGAGGTCACCACGATAGTTGGTGCCCACCGTGGGGCAGCTCACGGTGCCGACTGGAGTCAAGTTCTAGACGAGACCCTTCACATGCTCCAATGAGTGCATCATGCACGGCGTGGTCCCTGCATCCGGCGCGGGCACTGCCGACTTCGCCGCAGGCTCCATCGTCCCCCTTGGCGCGTTCCGCGTCTCCGTCGCTCTCGTGCCCAAAGAGTACGCTGGTGAGGCGCTCAACACTAACTCCCCCGTCCTTGTCGAGTGTTGTGGCGGATCTCTGCACCCGCGTGGAGGTGCTCGCAACCGACTCGACCTCCTTTTCGGCTAGCACTGTGGCTAAGGCCGTCGTGGCCATTGCCGATCTACTGCGTGCTACATTGCAGAAGCTCAGCATCCCCATCACCATCAACGTCGATGCAACCTAAGCCAGGGCCAGCTTGATGAGGAGCACGTGCACCTGCTGGACGAGGCCACGGCACTTGCTGCTATGTAGCGCCAGCTGGAGTTTTCCCAGCGGAAGCGCGACTCCGCGTACAGCTTCACGTTGGCCACGGTTGAGCCTAGCCGGGTCGTCGTAGTGCGCACCCGAGAAGGAGCCCTCGGTCGCGCGCTGGGCATGGTCCCACACGTCTATGACTCCCGTGTCAAGCACATGTGAGCCGCGGAGCCGGCCGCAGTAGGCCTGGAGCTCTTGCAGGGTGAGGAACTGCAACAACGGCTACAGTGCATGCGTGAGCTACCCTTCACTACAAACACGCAGCAGAAGCGCCTCGACGCTCCTGCGGAGTCTGGCTCGCGCCGCAATAAAGACCCCGATCCCTGGGACACCCAGCAGGCATTTTCTTCACGCCCCAGCAAGGCCCAGTCTGGGAGCCCCCGAAGCGGCCGAACCCGGCATGACCGTGCCATGACGGTCGGCGATGGCCTAGCCAACGAGCTGACTCTAGAAGGTCGGTGCCGCCAAGATTTCCCCCGCCATCCGGCCGGTGTGACCGGACGGCTTCAGCCTTGCCGGCTCCCCATGGCCCAGGATGGGTCCACTCGACATCGACAATAAAGATGATCGCCGCCGCATCAAGCAGCTCGCCCTTTCCCTCGAGCTAGAGGAGGACGACGCGGTTTGCCCGACTTGCTTTAGCCAACACATCTGAGATGAGCCCTTCGCCAAGGGGTTTGTGCTCCCCACGACACCCCCAAGTATAATAGGACCACCAAGCCAGAGGACTAGCTCACTGACTACACCATCGCCATCAGCATCACAGGCGGCAACAAGTGCCTGGCCATGTGCTATGCCCTCCTCATGTTGCAGGGCTCGGCCCAGACGTGGCTGAACAACCTGCCGGCCGACAGCGTCAACTCCTGGCTCTATTTCGAGCAAGCATTCATGCACAACTTCACGGGCACCTACAAGCAGCTCGGTCGGCCCAGCTTACTCGCCATGTGTGTCCAGGGGCTGGATGAGATGGGCCGCCAGTACCTTGTGTGCTGGACCGATCTCGGAACAGCTGCGAGGGAGTCAATGAGGTCCAGGCCATCCAGTACTTCGTGAGCGGCTGCCGAGAGGGCACCCTACTCAAGCACAAGCTTCTGCGCTCCAAGCCGACCACCATGGCCGCACTGATGGTGACGGCAGACAAGTATGCCATGGACGACTCCGCCATGAAGGTTCAAGTTGGCAAGAGTAGCCGCCAGCAGAATAATCAGCAGCACAACAAGTGTAAGGGCCAGCAGCCGGCTCCGCGTTATGACAACCGCCTCGTCGCTGCCGCCGAACAAGTGCCCCAGCCGAACCAGCCAGCAACCGGCTTCAGTGCACTGGCAAGACCGCCTAGAAACCCGCCATGAGCTTCGAGGAGATGCTCGATGCCCCTTGCAAGCACCACAGTGGCATGAAGCCATCCACGCACATGCTCCAGCAGTGCGCTATCACCAAGCGCCTAATGAGGGGCGACATCCATCCACCTCCTCCGACATCGGGTGCAGGGCAGCTGCCTCCGCCACCGCCTCCGTCGGCTGGCGCCATGTGCGATGAAGCGTTCCCCAACCCAAACGCTTGCTACGTCGTCTTCACCAGCATAGGAGGCGACAAGCATAGCGAGCACGTGCTACGGCAGGAGGTGAACACCGTCATCTCGGTCGTGCCCAAGTACATGCACTGGTTGGCTCGCCCGGTCAACTTGGCCTGGGAGGACCACCCGGGCGTCAGGCCTATGTCGGGTGGCTATGCCCTCGACCTCAACCCCACCATAGTCGTTGAAAAGCACACCTGCAAGTTCTCGCTAATCCTCATCGATGGCGGCAGCAGCATCAACATCCTCTACCGTGGCAAGGCAGCTGGAGCCGACCCAGAAGGTGTTCCATGACATTGTGCCGGGCATCTCCTGCTCCCAGATCGGCCAGATCCAGCTTGACGTCTTATTCGCACTAGCAAAAAATACACTTCCGTGATGATACATTTTGTTGTAGTAGGTCAGGTTTTCTGTCATGCATGTACATCCATGATGATTTTATGACAGAATCCAGATAGTCATACATGTGCTATTGTAGAAGTGTTCCATGACATTACCAAAATTATCATCACGGAAGTGTCCACTTCCATGATGATAAATCGCGCATCATAGAAGTGCTTTCGTCAAGGGTGACCGACATGTGGCATCCACCGTAACGGGTCGTCGTTAAGCTATCGGGTTCCGGTTTGGATCCGATAACCCGTTAATAGCCTGGACCAATGGGGATTTTCCACGTGTAAAATTCTCAATGGCCAGAGGAACCACGTGTCGGCTCACCGTTCGGATAGATGTCGTCCACTCCATGGACCAAAGGCGCCTATGATACGTCGACACGTGGGACGGCTCAACAGAGGCCCATTCTAGTGAAAAGGCCGGTTCGTTTGACTTGGTCAAAAGGTAGCGGGCCGGCCCATGGAAAGCCTGTTAACGACCTATTCACATATAGCCCATTTACAGCCCACTAACTCATGGCCCGTTACGTCCTACCGGAGTTTGGCCCAGTAGCCCATTAAAGGCCTCAGATGATACTAGCCCATAATGTATAGTGTATCACTTTATACCCATTAATGGCCCATTATTCCGTTGGCCGTTTCCAGCCTGTGTTAACTTTCGGCCTTTGAAGGGCCGATTTATTCTTGGGCTTTCTAGAATTCAATTAGTTATGGTCTGTTACTGGCCTGTTCCACCTGTGGACCAAATTCAGCCTGTGGTTACAGTCGGCCCATATATTGCACGTTACCCCGTTGGGATGCTTTCATAGCGTCATCAAATGCAGCCTATTAACGGCCCATTATGGTCGAGCCATAAACAGACGATTTCCACTCTAGACCGTTTAAGGTCCATTTTGCGGACCGTTATTGGTCCACAAATAGTACGGCCCATGTTTGGCAAAATGATTATACAGCCCGTAGAAGGCCCATTGATTAGACGGCCCGTAGAAGGCACATGGATCCTATGGCCTGTAGATGGCCAATGGATCATACGGCCCATACAAGGCCCATGGATCCTACGGACCGTACAAGGCCCATGGATCCAACGCCCATAGGAGGCCCATGGTCACAATAGCAGGTAGCAGGACCATGGTTACAATAGTCCGTGTGTTGCCATGGTTGTTGTGGCCTAGTTATAAAAATAGGTTATTGTGGCCACTAGAGAAATGTGGAAAAAGAACTGCAGTGACTACAAAAAAACAACTAAACAAAACCATAAGGAAATAAAATCAACTAATGCTAGGCTATTACGGCTATTACACATATTACATCCACCGGGCATCAAAGTTCGCCACCAGTGCAAATATAGGGAACAAAGCAGCATCTTACATACACTGGCCATCTAAATTGGCCACCAGTGCAAATAAACACGGCAGCAAAACAAGTCCATAACTAAAACAACTTTAGAAGAGCTCAAGAAATGTTATCATGGGTATCCACCATGCTGGCCATAAGCTTAGCAAGCTTATTAGCTTTGTCCTATTTGACGCTGAAATCTACCAACGCTTGTTGTTGCACTAGAAAGTATGCATCTGAATGCTCCAGGGACTTCCCAGTGCTTCCGCTTCTTGTCGCAGCACAGCTGATTGATGTCTTTCAGCTTGGAGACTCAAGCAACCGAACTGATTCAGAAAGTGAGTATGAATAGCTTGTGCCAGCCGTAGTGGCCAGTAACTTGAACAATAAACCAACATAGGACTTTGGGGTTGTCTCACTGTCTTCAAGATAATTTTCTTTAGCTGTTTTGTCAGCTTTGTTGGAGACCAACAAGGATGTCTCGCTATCCTAAGCTGTATCTGCATTACTTCCTTTACCATTGCTTAATAAGGCACTCCTCCCCAATATTCTGACAGCATTCTAAACGAAGAAACAAGCAGACCCATAACAGGTTTAGCATGTACTAGTATATGAAACTCATTTCGGTGAACCAGTTCATTAGTAAGGTGGACAGGATTAAACTACCAAGTCTTCTATTGCCAAGTACTAGTACATAATAAAAGCATCAAACAAACAAACATATATCTATGACCTATGGTCATTGCATTGTCTTGCCAAATCAAAATAGAGACACGGTTCAAATCATATCAGTTCAAGACAAAGTAGCACTGAAAGAATACAAAGCGTGAGAAACTACACGACACAAAAAAGATTTCAGATGGGTACCAGAGGTCTACATGTACAACAACACTATTGGTTGTATTGTGATGCTAGTAATGTGCATGATGTGAGAAGTCAAATGGCTGATAGACAGGAAACATAGTTGAATGTACATACATTGTACGAGAGATAGATGCAATAGATAGTGTGGAAAGAGGGCATGAAATAGTTGACGTGTATATTGCTTAACTGAAAAGGATATCATGAAATAATTTCACATATATGATGTCTATCTAAACTGGATAGCATAGCATGACATAATTGAAAGATATGATGACTAACTAAACAGGATCAACAGGTTTGCATGACATAATTCATATACATGTTATCTAAGTAATCAGGATCGAATGATTTAATTCACATATGTGATTTATGATAGCAGAGGGCATTCACATATATGATGTCTGAACTAAGAACATGGTGTTGAATATTGTGTATATGATGTCTAACCTATGAAATGCAAGACACTATATGCATGATATGAGCAGTATAACCATGCCAAGTTAGACCATACACCTTGCTAGGGGAATAGGACTGGTCATGTGTCTCTGAATCCATCTCTAAGGAGCTATCGGGACCCTCTCTATAGAGAAATATGGGAAAATTTGTTGTATTATAACCATCATGGAGATAGAATGTATGGGACAAATCAAAGTAATTTCCATGAATAACATTAATTACACATAACTCCTAGACAAACACCTGCAACTGGCATTTTCCTTCATCTTCTGTATAATATTTCCATGATGGGAAGATACGCACATAGGATTTAACAACATCAAATGTGATAGATGTTAAACTATGAATGGCTGCTTGTGCTTCCTCCATAGGAATAGGTGTACTAAGTGGTGGAGTTGGGGTTCACGTGGTAGTACTAGCGCTTTGGGAACTGGAGCTGCCTTACTAAATGCTCTTGTTTGGGAGCTATGTGGTGGAGATGTTGTTGTGTCAATATGAACTGGGCTACTATCTGTTGTGGTTCGGGTTAGATTGGGTGAAGCTGGTTCCTGATCCATCGCAGTAGGGGTACAAACTACATGTACAACCGGGGTAGGGCTGGTTTGCGTGCATGTACAACCGAGGTGCTATCTCCACCAATAGGTAGCATTGTTTTATTTGAGGACCGTGTTTTTACTCTGCTAGATACTGCCATCACCTGCTCCAATTCAAATGGCTGATAGACAGGAAACATAGTTGAATGTACATACATTGTACGAGAGACAGATGCAATAGATAGTGTGGAAAAAGAGGGCATGAAATAGTTGACGTGTATATTGCTTAACTGAAAAGGATATCATGAAATAATTTCACATATATGATGTCTATCTAAACTGGATAGCATAGCATGACATAATTGAAAGATATGATGACTAACTAAACAGGATCAACAGGTTTGCATGACATAATTCATATACATGTTATCTAAGTAATCAGGATCGAATGATTTAATTCACATATGTGATTTATGATAAGCAGAGGGCATTCACATATATGATGTCTAAACTAAGAACATGGTGTTGAATATTGTGTATATGATGTCTAACCTATGAAATGCAAGACACTATATGCATGATATGAGCAGTATAACCATGCCAAGTTAGACCATACACCTTGCTAGGGGAATAGGACTGGTCATGTGTCTCTGAATCCATCTCTAAGGAGCTATCGGGACCCAGCAAGGGATCTGCTTCGGCAAGTAGCACTATCTGCTCTGAAGATCTTGTTTTCACTCCAGATTTTTCCATCACCCACTCAAATGGATGATTGACAGGAATAGTAGTTTAATGTACAAACATTATCGACAAATGGAATTGTAATGAAGAAAAGGATGGGAAAGATATCATTCAAATATATGATGCCTGGTTAAACAGGATGACATTGCATATTTCACATATATTATGGCTGGCTAAAAGAGATGAGACTGCATAATTCCCATATATGATATAGAAACTAAAGGGTGGCACTAAAGAAGATGTTTAAACTAAGCAGATGACATATATGATGTCGAAAGTAGGCACTACAAGGCAACATGTGCATGATATGACTAACATCAACATGCCAAGTTAGAGCAAACACCTTAGGAGTAAATAGGAGTGGTCAGCTATATCTGAATCTGCCTCAGAACATATATCTTCCACTCGATTATAATCTAGAGAGGGGGAGGGTTTTCCATTGAACGCACCATGGAGCGATGTTTGCATGACATTGTATTGTCGTGCAGAACTCTTCTCTTTTCTCTCAACATGTCTAGCATGACTGTGTACAATATCTGACATGCATGCGAAAAAATATAGTGAGATTATGTAAGGAGAGCATGCAGAAATCTAGAGTGATGGTAACAACCATTGGATAGATCCAAAAATAATGATAGTAGGTTGATGATAGCTTTAATTTAATAAAAATACAGATGATGATTGCTTTGCTATTTGTTTCCTACCAAGATGAGCAACATAGGCATACCCTAGGTGAACCAGATAATAGATAGAGATACTATTCATTACTGCCTCGATATGTGCCATACAACTAATTTTAAAACTCAAGTTTGAACATTAATTTGCACTTGACTTGGAGTCTAAGAGGTGAATAAGATGATAAAGTAATAGGTAATACTGAGTAATGCATAACATAAGCAAAAACCAAAGAGTGAGACCTCTCTTGTGGACCCGTGTACTCCTCAGGTTCATCTGTTGTGTCGATGATGGTGATGCTATTGTGATGGGTGCCGACAGCAGGGAAGGAGATATGATGCGGCGAAAGATGGTCAGGAGTCGTGATGTGTAGTTTGGAGGATGCTTCTGTCGATGGAGCAGCTCAGGTGAGGTGGACAATGTCGTGGCAAGAGCAGGACAAACCACACATAGTTTTCTTCGACACCTACCTGTAACTGTAACACCCACGATGCGGCTATATCTCCCACGTGTCGGAGCACGACTTAGAAGCATAACCGCATTGTAGGCAATGTCACAAGAGGGGTAATATTTACACATCCCATGTACTGAATAAGAAAGAGGTACATAGTTGGATTGCAATCGCCACTTCAAACAATACATAAATATAGCATTACAATCATCCAGATAGAATCAAGGTCTGACTATGGAACCAAAATAAAGACAACCCCAAATGCATAAGATCCCCGATCGCCCCAACTGGGCTCCACTACTGATCATCTGGAAAGGAAACGTAGTATCGTCCTGATTCCTCATCGAACTCCCACTTGAGCTCAATCGTATCTCCTGGCACGGTATCATCGGCACCTGCATCTGGTTTTGGAAGTAATCTGTGAGTCATGGGGACACAGCAATCTCACACCCTTGCGATCAAGACTATTTAAGCTTATGGGTAGGTAAAAGGTATGAGGTGGAGCTGCAGCAAGCACTAGCACATATGGTGGCTAACATACGCAAAAGAGAGCGAGAAGAGAAGGCAAGGCACGGACGAGAAACTATGATCCAGAAGTGATCCTATAAATACTTACGTTCAAGCATAACCCGAGACCGTGTTCTCTTCCCAGACTCCGCCGAAAAGAGACCATCACGGCTAAACATGCTGTTGATCCATTTTAAATAAGTTAAGTTTTAGGTTTTCTACAACCGGACATTAACAAATTTCCATCTGCCCATAACCGCGGGCACGGCTTTCGAAAGTTCAAATCCCTGCAGGGGTGTCCCAACTTAGCCCATCATAAGCTCTCACGGTCAACGAAGGATATTCCTTCTCCTAGGACGACCCGATCAGACTCGGAATCCCGGTTACAAGACATCTCGACAATGGTAAAACTAAACCAGCAAAGCCACCCGATGTGCCGACAAATCCCGATAGGAGTCGCACCTATCTCGTTCTCAGGGCAACACCGGATGAGACTAGCTACGAGTAAAACCAACCCTCAAGTTTCCCCGAGGTGGCCCCGTAGGCAGCTCAGTTCGAACCAACACCTAGAGGAGCACTGGACCAGGGGGGTTTAAAATAAAGATGACCCTTGAGTCCACGGAACCCAAGGGAAAATGCAAGGTGGCAAATGGTAAAACCAAGGTTGGGCCTTGCTGGAGGAGTTTTATTCAAGGCGAACTGTCAAGGGGTTCCCATTATAACCCAACCGCGTAAGGAACGCAAAATCAAGGAACATAACACCGGTATGACAGAAACTAGGGCGGCAAGCGTGGAACAAAACACCAGGCATAAGGCCGAGCCTTCCACCCTTTACCAAGTATATAGGTGCATTAAAGTAAACAAGATATAGTAATGATATCCCAACACTAATCATGTTCCAACAAGGAACAAACTCCAATTTTCACCTGCAACTAGCAACGCTATAAGA
Organism: Triticum urartu; assembly: GCF_003073215.2. Taxonomy (NCBI): domain Eukaryota; kingdom Viridiplantae; phylum Streptophyta; class Magnoliopsida; order Poales; family Poaceae; genus Triticum; species Triticum urartu. The sequence continues at coordinate 275,019,092 of NC_053025.1, forward strand.
GGGGCTGAGCAAAATGGTAACATAGCCAAACAACGGTTTGCTAGGACGAGGTGGTTTAGAGGTTTGACATGGCAATATGGGAGGCATGATAAAGCATGTGGTAGGTATCGTAGCATAGGCATAGAAAATAGAGCGAGCAACTAGCAAGGAAAGATAGAAGTGATTTCGAGGGTATGGTCATCTTGCCTACAAAGTTCTCCGAGTTGACGTAAGCTTGATCCTCGTAAACATACTCAGCGGGTTCCTCGATCACGTACTCACCTCCCGGCTCTACCCAAAGCAAGAACACAAGCAAAGGGAGACACAATCAACCACGGTGCAATGCGTAAGCAACAGGATGCAAAACATGGCATGATATGCGGGATGTGATATGCAATGCATATGCGTGCTTCAGAAAGGAAAGATTGAACCAGGCCTCAACATGGAAAACCAAGAGTGCCGCTGGAAAGATGAGTTGATTTCGGTTGAAATCGATATAAAGATCACCGGAATCGGATGCATGGTTTGCAAATGGCAAGCAAAACAATAATGGCACAAAACTGCGATTAACAGCACGATGCCATCTAGAATGCAACAAGAAACTAAGCTACTGCACTCTAACATAGAAATAAAGCACATGGAAGTGATCCACTGAAGACGCTTTACAAAAGATGAACACTGAGCTACGGCTAAATCAATCAATAGCAGGTTCAAACAAGCATGGCAAAAGTGCAAAAGATATCAGGTTCACAGACTTAGTGAAAATAACATGTCAGGATTTAACATCAGGAAGCAATGTTTAGAGCAAGATAACAACATGCTACAGGAACATATCATGGCAAAGAAAGGCATGGCATGAAACTACTCAAAGCATATAACAAAAGTCCCTTACTGACCATAAGCCAAAAGGGATCAGAAGATACAATGGGAACCATGTAAACATAGCAAGTTTCGTTAACAGATCCAGACTTAACAGAAAACTGGACATGTCAAAAACAGGGTTACATAGGCATGTTTACGAGCTCGATGCACTCACCACAAGGCATTGCATGAAAAACTAAGCACACACCCAGCAAGAAGACATGTTCAACAAGCTAACCAATGAAAGAACAACCTCATAGCATTCAAGGATAAACTACAACAACCTCGGCAAAATTGCTTAACACGTAAACAATCCGCCAGCAACATTTTATAGCAAAAGTAGAGCAAGATTGAGTCATTCTAGGCTGCTCCATAATTGCAAACAAAGACATTCATGGATAGAGCATAACAATATCTCAAAATCATCCTTACTGAACATGGTCAAAAGATGCATGGATCACTTTGTAGCAACAAGAATACATGGTATAAAAATATCATCAGGGAAATGACTTAGAATATGGAAAAAATACATGGAATATACCTCTGTAAAGATGGCATGGCATAGCACAAAACACATGTAGGGCTCAAGTTCATAGGAGGCACACATTAAACATGGCAGAAATGACAAATGTCCATAATCTGTTAAGAATCAGAACCTAAAATTACATAGAACTCTTGCAACAGCATTTAGGGCATCAAGATGAACTAAAATGAACATGGTGCAATGGAATGAAATGACGTGCACATCTAGACAAACAATTTGATATGCTACAAGCCCAAAATGGAGCTACGGGTGCAGAGATATGAAGCGATGAACATGAGCTAAAAATATTGCAACTGAGGACTTAGTGGAAAAAACAACCTCGAGATCTAGGGTTGTTGTAGCAGATCTCGCGCACGTGAACTGAGGTGGGCTCGAGCTCGCTGGAGAAGAACAGTGGCCGCCGGAGAAGAGGGGGGCCGGCGAGGGGGCGCCGGATCTGGCCTTGCCGCGGCCGGATCTGGCCGGGGCGGCGCGGTGGTGGTTGAACGGCGGCGGAGGATGGCGCGGAAGGCGGAGCAGCGCGCGCCGGCGAGGTCGGAGGGGAGGCGCTGGGGCGCGGTGGCCGGCGGCGGCGAGTTGCGCGGCGGGGCGGCGAAAGGCGGACGGCGGCGGAGGCTCGCAGGCGCGCGAGGAAGGCGACGTCTTCGGGGGCCGACCACGGGCCAGGCAGGCCGGCGGGTGCGCCACGTGGTGGCTTGTGATTGGATGCGGGCGGCGGCGCGGCATGTCCGGCGGCGGACGGACACGTCCGACGCGGGGAGGGCAAGGTTAGGGTAGGGTTTGATCCGGGATTTTTGGGGGAGGCACCTATTTGTACACAGAAGGAGCTTGGAGACTCCAAATTGAGCACGGTTTTCGGCCAAACGATCGTGATCGAACGGCCGAGATGATGGAGGGTGTTTAGGTGGGATTTGGGCCACTTTGGAGAGGTGTTGGGCTGCAACACACACGAGGCCTTTACGGCTCCTCAGTTAACCGTTGGAGTATCAGACGAAGTCCAAATGGCACGAAATTTGACAGGCGGTCTACCAGTAGTGAACCAAGGCCTCTTGCAAGTCTCGGTCCAATCTGAGAATGTTTAACACCCACACACGAAAAGAGGAAAAAGGGGACGCCGGAGGACATAGGAGTGCCGGAATGCAAAACGGACAACGGGGAAAATGCTCGGATGCATGAGACGAACACGTATGCAAATGCGATGCACATGATGACATGATATGAGATGCATGACAAGGACAAAAGCAAAAACGAAAACAAAACCAAACCACGAGGGAATATCATAACTTAGTGCCGAAAATGGCAAGAGTTGGAATACAAATATGGCAAGTTACATATGGGGCGTTACAGTAACTCAAGTAATTTTGAAAGGGCTCCTTTGGCTTGCAGGATTCTAGAAACGCAGGGATAGCGAAAACACCGGAATGGGATAGGAATGCTCGTGGGAAACAGAGCATTTATAAACACAGGATTTCTGTCAACTTGGGTGTTTGGTTCACAGGAATTGGAAGAGCAGAGGAATGCAAAGAAACATGTCCAAATTAAAGTAAAACCATATGGAAGTGTGTACATTTAGAATGTTATTCTGCCACTAATGCACTTGGTCTTGTTTTCATGCATAGGATATTGAAAATTAGGTCCAGGTGGATGTTTTTCTCCATTCCTTTCAACGAAATGCATGAAAAGTTGAATAGTAGAGTGCCATAGGAAAATTTCCTATTGCTATGATTTTCCTTTAGTTTTTCCTTTGAACCAAAAAAGCCCTAATGGATCGACATGAATGTAGAGTAATAAGTGATCCAAAAAGTGCACAACCTCTTTGTCGTAGCCGTGTCGACCTCAGCATCATTGGGTCGGTCCCTGAAGAAGTTGAGGCAGAGGTGGTTGTCGGAGGTGTGGAGGAAGATCTAAGGAATCTATAGAGGGTGTCCAGGGCAATGCTCTGTTGTGATGGATGGTTCCGTCATTGGAGCAGCTCCAGCGAGCCGTAAGACATTGATACTGAAGCATTACAAGACAGACATCATTGTCAGATTTCGGGTTCCGCAGACCCTAGAGAGGTTCAAACTCTGGGGTGCATGCGAAGAACTCAACCTCCCTAGTTGGCCTACTCGCTAACCTCTCGACGTAGCTCGATGAACAGGAAAGAAACGAGACACAACAGTTTACCCAGGTTCGGGCAACCTTGAGGTGTAAATCGCTACTCCTTCTTTGTGGTGGATTGGCCTCAAGGTGGTGAGGATAAACTAGTACAGTGGGAGAACAACATCAAGAGGAGGCATGTTCTTGTGCTCAAGTGAGCTAGCCGGAGAAAGCATGATCTCTCGTGTCCTCTTCCCAAAGTGAAGGCAGGAAGGGTTCCCACAACTGCCAAATTTGAAGGGAGAAAACTAGTACATGCTATCCTGACAAAAGTAGTCTTCGCCAGCAAAAGCCTCTGGTCATGACGCCGCGGTGGGCTTGGCGATGACCTCCGTCCTGCTGCCCTGGCGGTCTTGGTCTTGCTGCACCGGAAGGAAACCTTTGGCCGATTCTTCGGGACTCCACGCCTGTGCTTGCCTCCTTATCACCAAAGAGGAAACTAGTACACTGCGCCGACTGGCGCCCGCCTGGCCTTGGTTGTCATGGCTCACGTCATCCGAACCTCATGAGGTGAGGCTTGCATAAAAATCTCCGCTCCTCGGGAGTCAGCCTGAGGACGCCGCTCCTCGTGGAGGTCTTTGTGTCGTCCGCCTCGTGAGGCTCGGCCCCTCGCGAGGGTCTTGAGTTGTTGACGCTGAAGGTGGGCTGTACCAGGCCGTCGATGAAACCACGCCGTGGGAGGGAGGCAGGCAAGTCTGAACATCGACAGTAGCCCCCGGGCCCAAGGCGCGGTCGAACTTGTCTTCGAGGTGAAGCAAAAGGTCAAGTGCAAAGCACCACTGGCCCTAACCGTCTGCGGCCTTGTTCGATGTGTGGCGCTTGATGGGACGTGGGCGTCTCCACTTCCCCACGCCACCTTGATAACTGCCAGGCATGGCGGCTGCCAATTGCTAGCGCAGCTCTGCCTTCCTTACTCACCCTGCCTGCCCTTGGCTCCTCCTCTCTTCTGCGAACCTGCTTCTCTCCTCCCAGATCTAACGCCGGCGCCAACCCTCTCCTGCCGCCATGGCCCCGCGGTCGAAGAAGAAGCAAAAAACATGTGCCATCCCCGGATCTCGGCCAGCCTTGGAGCCTGCTCTTAAGCGGTCGACAATGATAACCTGCGAGGGGCTGGACAACGTCCGGCCGGCCCTGGCTGCCGATTCCATCGAGTGGAAGGCGACGACGGTCTGGCCCGCTTCCCCGGCCATGGATGACATGGAAGCCACCGAGGTCCCCATTCATCTTCATGATCTCTTGGCTGGCTTGATTCCTCCTTTTTCTGATATCTTCAATGTCGTGATCTCACACTACCAGATTCAGGCGCTGCATATGGACAGCCTCCTTCAGCCCTCGTCCTGGCTATGATTCGTATGTGGTATATATAATATTTTTATAACTATTTGGTTCATTTATTGTTTATGACAATTATGCTGACCAACGTGACATAGATTTTATTTATGTAGGAGGTAGTTGAACCAGAAATTCCAACAGACCCTATTGTCGAGAGGTTAAATTTAGTTGAAGAAGAAAACAATTACTTGAAGGAAAAAATAAAAAAAATTGAGGTGGAGAAGATGATATTGGAGTTGCATGTTGCGGATGTCGTCGATGATCACAAGATCAAGATGGATGCAATGCGGTTGAAGATGAGAAAGATTAGAAAATATGACATTCACACCGAGGCTTGGTATCATTATGCCGTTGGATCAATTGTTACCTTGGTTGTGATTATGATCGCATTTGTTTTCGCATTGAAATGTTTTACATAGTTTCAATGTATGGTTCAATTAATTAGATGCTCTGGAGAGCTATATGTTGTTAGATGAGAACTATGTATGTACTTTGGTTTTAATGTGATGATGAACTTCTATTAATTTGCTCACTTAATTAACTATTCATGATGTTCTGTAATGGTTTTTGACACACTTAATAATATATAATGCATGCAGATGAAACGGCAATGGATGTACGGTGACAGACACACCTCCGAGTACATTAAGGGCGTGCATGATTTTCTCAAAGTGGCTGAGGCAAACAAGCAGAATGGTTTTATGTGTTGTCCATGCCCTAAATGTGGTCACACCCACCTACTTTACAATGGTTTCATGCCACACTATAATGTTTGGACGAGGGACAGAGAAATAGGGGTTATGATGGAAGACGGCGAAGAAGAAGAGGATGATGACAACTATGTGCCCCCTGAATACGTTGATGCTGCAATGGGGGAAGCTGCTGAAGATCAAGAGGAACCAGATGATATGCCCAATGATGCTGCAACGGGGGAAGCTGTTGAAGATCAAGAGGAACCAGACGATGTGCCCGATGATGATGATCTCCGCCGGGTCATTGTCGATGCAAGGACGCAATGCGAAAGTCAAAAGTAGAAGCTGAAGTTCGATCGCATGTTAGAGGATCACAGAAAAGGGTTGTACCCTAGTTGTGAAGATGGAAACACAAAGCTCGGTACCATACTGGAATTGTTGTAGTGGAAGGAAGAGAATGTTGTGCCTGGCAAAGGATTTGAGAAGCTACAGAAAATATTGAAGAAGAAGCTTCCAAAGGACAATGAATTGCCCGACAGTACATACGCAGAAAAGAAGGTCATATGCCCTCTAGGATCAGAGGTGCAGAAGATACATGCATGCCCTAATGACTGCATCCTCTACCGCGGTGCGTACAAGGATCTGAACACATGCCCGCTATGCGGTGCATTGCAGTATAAAATCAGATGAGATGACCCTGGTGATGTTGACGGCGAGCCCCCCAGGAAGAGGGTTCCTACGAAGGTGATGTGGTATGCTCCTATAATACCATGGTTGAAACGTCTGTTCAGAAACGAAGAGCATGCCAAGTTGATGCGATGGCACAGTGAGGACCGTAAGAAAGATGGGAAGTTGAGAGCACCCGCTGACGGGTCGCAGTGGAGAAAAATCGAGAGAAAGTACTAGCCTGAGTTTGCAAGTGACCCAAGGAACGTATGGTTTGGTTTATGCGCGGATGGCATTAATCCTTTCGGGGAGCAGAGGAGCAATCACAGCACCTGGCCCGTGACTCTATGTATGTATAACCTTCCTCCTTGGATGTGCATGAAGCAGAAGTTCATTATGATGCCAGTTCTCATCCAAGGCCCTAAGCAACCCGGGAACGACATTGATGCGTTCCTAAGGCCATTAGTTGAAGAACTTTTACAGCTGTGGAATGGAAACGATGTACGTACGTGGGATGAGCACAAACAGGAGGAATTTAACCTGCACGCATTGTTGTTTGTAACCATCAACGATTGGCCCGCTCTCAGTAACATTTCAGGACACACAAACATGGGATACCACGCATGCACGCACTGTTTAGATGATACTGAAAGTATATACCTGGACAAATGCAGGAAGAATGTGTACCTGGGCCATCATCGATTTCTTCCGACCAACCATCATTGTCGAAAGAAAGGCAAGCATTTCAAAGGCGAGGCAGATCACCGAAAGAAGGCCGCCATGCGTACCGGTGATCACGTACTTGCTATGGTCAATGATTTACACGTAATCTTTGGAAAGGGTCCCCGCGGACTAGCTGTTCCGAATGACACTGAGGGACACACACCCATGTGGAAGAAGAAATCTATATTTTGGGACCTACCCTACTGGAAAGACCTAGATCTTTGCACATCTTGTGGTTGCGCACGTTCTGATGGAACGTGCTAATGACGACGGCGGGATGAACATCAGGGATGTTGTACTATACCCGGCTGAATCTCTGGATGTACTTACGTAGGGTTTCCCCTTCCTTCTGGGGAAGGATCTGCAAATCACTGTCCTGGCCATGAGCTTGGTGGCCTCTGGTGAAGGCACCAACAAACTCATGGCACAGATCCGACAAAGAAGAAACGGAATCCCCCGGCAAGTGCATCAACCAAGACATGACGTTGGGCTTTAGTGCCAACGGGAAGTAATTGGCAAGGACCTTATCGTCGCGAGCTCCGACAGCTTGCATCGCGATGGTGTAGATGCTGAGGAACTCTGACGGGTGGGTCTTGCCGTTGTATTTCTCGCCGACGTCGGGCTTGAACGTGCGGTGGGACGGCCACTGGAACGGCCGTAGCTCACGGCTAAAGGCTGGGCAACGCACCTCGTAATGTAGGCCGCTGGAGCCCCCCGGTGCTGGGTGATCCATAGAGGGTCCCTCTCGCTTATCCGACTTGTGGCGTGTATCGCGCCGGCGCTCGATAGTGGTTCGAGCGTCTTTGTGGACTTGCTCCCAAAGAACTTGGCGTTGATCGCGGTGGGTCCGGGGGTCGGACGATGCTATGGAAATGTTACCTCCAGCATCGTTATGATGGATCAGCACCGGCGGTGGCTGGCGCGGGGGAGGAGAGTGCAGTGTGGCTGGAGCTCCACCGGTCCTTCCAACGCTGGCGTGTGGTGGATCGACATAGCGCCGGCCCAAGGGCCCAGCCAGCCGTGGCTCGTCTTTGTTGGCGACGGTGACGAGGCTCCGGATGGTGGCTCTCCACTCATCTAGCTTCTCCGTAGCAGGAGGGAAGTCGAGGAGTAGCTGCGCGCGCACCAAAGCTTCTGCTGGCGCGGGTGGTGGCGAAAGCATCATGGACCTTGGGGCGCTTCAACTTCTAACCATGTTAGAGGGATCTCTATCACGGCCCTGCTGCTGCATGGCATTGTCGCCAGCACTTCGGCGGGCAGGCTGGCCTCCTTCGTCCCGCAGATGATGCACATGGCTCTTCCCATGGCGACGTCCATTGTTGCCGGCGTGGTGACAATTCTCGTCGCACACACCATGTAAAGAGCGCGCTGTGGGAGCCGGGGTGGGCGTCCTGGAGGTCATCACGCCGCCCGTGGATGGCACGGTGGCGATTCCGGAGGGCCCCGCGCCGCCCGCAGGGGGCTAGCTCCTTCTTTGGATTTTGTGGCGTGTGGCCCGCTGTCTTGCACACGAACGATGCCGCTCGGTAGGCTCTGACTGCCAGAGCGATGTTGGTGTTCACGGGCCGCGCCTTGGGTCCTGTCCGCGACTGGCCCGCTACTCGCCCTCATCGGTACGGGCCGTCTGCCCTCAACAAACTGACCGCCGTGGCTGCCCTCTTCTTGGGAGCCATGGCGACAAAGAACTGCTAGGCTAACTGCTAGAACAGATTCTCACAACTGCGCCCCCCAACCTGGCGCGCCAAAGATGTCTGTGGGAACGACACCTATGGGATCACTTGGATCCCTTCTACGGTCGGCTGGTGAGGGGTCGTGAGGAGAGCAGGCTTAGGAGTTAGCACACGGATCGGTTACCCTGGTTCGGGTCGTTTGGATGCGTAAAACCCTAGTCCTGCTTTGGTGGATGTATTGAGTGTTCTTGAGTTTTTTGAACTAGCTACGGTGGCTGTGCCGTTCCAAAAAGCCGAATCCCTCTCCTCGTCGCCTCGGGCCTCCTTTTATATTAAAAAGGGCTTGCCACAGTGGCACACAAGAGGTGGAAAGGCCTACAATGCGCGAGCTTATCGCATGGCATTATTGGACAAAGTGCATTAAATGCACCACGTAGGTGTCCATTAGCTTTATCGGGGACAGGAACGAGGCCCGTCCCGTCTGTCGACGCTCCGCCTTGCTTCGACACACGCCCAGGCTAGCGATGCATGCAGCGCCATGTAGGCAGGGAAGTAGCTGAGGTGGGGCGGTGGTAGGGCCTTCATGAAGATCTGCATGCCGCCACACAGGTGCTTGCTAATTTGGCCTGGAAGCTGCATGTTTCTACGCAGGTGCCTGCCCAGCTAGTTGGGCTGGTAGCTGCATGCGATCGGCGGTAGAGTCTCGGCTGGTGCGGGCCTGGCAGTGGCCCTGCTGGCGTCCCCTGCAAGGGCCTTGCCGTGGGCCCGGCAAGGGTCTTGCCGTTGTGTCGCAGTCGTCCCCGGCAAGACGCTTGTCGGGGGTCTTTTGGATTTCCCTAGCGAGGTTCCCGCTGAGGGTCGTCGTCTTCTAATCCTCATCTGATCTTCTGTGTTTATGATCTTGACAAAGATGTGCATGCCACCATGGAGGTGCCTCCTGAGCCTTGGTCCCAATGTAGTTGATTGGGTTAGAGCCTGTGGGCTCAAGGGTGGCTCGCTCTGGTGGTGTTGGGCGAGTTGCCCCGACAAGGCTCTTGCCGGGGCTGCGGTGGGCCGCCTCGGCAAGGATCTTGCAGAGGAAGTCCACCTTGCCCTCTTGCGCTCCTGCGCTTCTGGTCTTGGCGTCGCCTTGGTTGTCTTGTGCTTCGGCTTCTCTCCGGCTTCCATCCTCTGCCCTGCTAAGCGTGGCCGCGGCGCGTGGCTCTGACTGCTCGTGCACAAGTAAAGGGGTCAAAAGGAGAGCCCCTACTTTTGTACACCGATAATAGACGTGTTCTTGTGGCCGACTAGCTAGCTTGCTAGTGGCTCAATGTGTGTGTGCGTGAGTCCATCCCCTGATGGATGGATGGAGCTAGCTTATATATAGTGTGTAGCTAGCTTAGAGAGTAAGCTAGGTAGGCATGGGCATGGTGGCATTGGTTGTAAGCTACCTTGGGTAGCTTACAAACCATGCCATGTGTGAGGCATGGTGCATGCTATGCTTATCCCCTAGGGTACTTTATAAATCAGTGCCCAGGGGACACGGTACACTGTAGATGACGTCGTGGTATGGCCGTCTCGTCGGTGTCTTGTCGGTGTCAGGGCGGGCTCCAGCCGGCAGCCCTCTGGTTGGCGCAGTCGACAGCCGGCTGGGTAGTGGCCCGTGTGACGAGTCGGCCCGGGCAGTCGGACAGGGGGGCTTTGCTAGCCCCGATGTCTTGAAATATCGTCCTGCCGTCTTCGGGGTACCCATCGCCAATAACTCCGACACATTACTCCCTCCGTTGCCTTGCTTTGCCATTTCTTCTCGCTCCCCCTAGTCGACACTCGCCAGTGCACGGGATGCGTGGCCTTCCAGGCCGTGGTAGTGACGGCTGGCTCAGGCATCGACTTCACACTCTGCCAAGACATGAAGGGGTTCCGGAAGCGATAGTGTACATGGACGCCGGCACGCTCAACCCCCTCCTCCTGCTCCCGCTAGCGCCGGCGGCACCCAGCTCCGGCTGGGGACACGAGAAGCTTGTCGACCGCTGGCTCGCCTATGTCTGGTCCAGGCTGGCCAGATTGAAGAAGGTCCGAGCGACGGTGCCGATGGTTGTGAAGGAGTTCATCCGGTGGCGTATCGCTCCACTCCAGCGCCATTCTCACCCAATGTGGGCCTTTACTGGCAGCACGGACCCCATGATGCTCCGGGTGCCTGCGCTTCCTTCCAAGACACTGTGCGCGATGCTCGAGCTTCTGATGGCTGACCCAGCGCTAGCCGCGCTTGTTGGATTCGGGGTTCTCCAGACCCTTGAGAGGTTCGAACACTAGGGTGCATGCGAAGAACTCCATCTTTCCAACCTGCCGGCTCAACGATTCCATAGCCTAGATCGATGAACCCAAGGGACAAGAGACACAACAGAGTTTGAACCTCGAGGGTTTTGTCGAAACCCAAAATCCGACATTTGGTGCACCCCAGAGTTCGAACCTCAAGGGTTTTGCCGAAACCTGAAATCCGACATATGGCGCACCAGGTAGGATGTGCGCTGAAGCTTTCCTTCCGTTGATCCACGCTCCGCCACCTCCGCGCCTTGTCCCCATGGCCGGCGTTGCTCCCCCGACTGGGATGATGGACGCCCACGACAGCGCCAGGGGGCTCAGGGCCTTTGCCCCCGCCTTGCGACAGGTACAATGGCCGCCCAAGTTCAAGACGGAGATGCCGCCGCGCTACGATGGTGCGGCAGACCCATCAGGCTTGGCATATGAAGAGGTCGTCCTGAAGGCTGGGGGTGATGACAAGGTCATGGCCAACTGGCTTCCCATGGCCCCCACTGGTGCGCCATGTGCCTGGCTGCTCGCCCTCCTAGGATCCTCAGTGGCATCTTGGGAGGAGCTGTGTGGCCTCTTCGTCGCGCGCTTTGCGGCACCGGGGCCCCTCGCTGTCGCGGCCCTCCTTGGCGGCTCGCGAGAACCGCCCTCCGACCGTCACACCAAGCCGTTCTTCTGCCAGATTGGTGCCGCTTTCGCGCGGCAAGGAGTTCCCCTAGGCTGGGCGGAGCCCAAGGCCGACGTCGCCTTTGACTCGGGGGATCACCCCGTCACCACCATCGACTCGGGCGTGCTTCCAATGCTTTGCACACCCACCATCTGCTGCGTAGCCGTCACCAAGACCCTCATCGACGGTGGCACGGCCTCAACATGCTCTCTATGGAGGCTTTTATCCATCTTCATGTACCACTTGAACGGCTCCGCCCCAGCAAGCCCTTCTCCGGGGTCGGCGGTGGCTCCACCAGCACCCTGGGGCAGATCTTCCTTCTCATGACCTTCGGCACTCACGACAACTACCGCACCGAGCCGATCGACTTCGACATCGCCTGCATCGGCCTCCCATATAATGCCATCCTCAGATACCCGGCTCTGTCTCAGTTTATGGCAGAGACACATCCGGCCTACAACCTCATGAAAATGCCCGGGAGCAAGGACGTCCTCACCATAGTAGGAGACACCAAGGAAGCCTTGGCGGCGCTCAAGTGTGCCCTCAAAACCACCGCGGCAGTGTGACCGGCCAAAGAGGCGACCCCAGGGGTTAAGGAGGCCACGCCAGCAAAGAAGTAGTTGTTCACTCAAGATTGGGCCAAAACCAATTAGGTGCTAGTCGAGGAAGATGGTTCCTCAGGCTCCACCTTCACCATAGGCGCCAACCTGCCAACCTCGACCCGGATCAAGAGGAGGCATTGGTGAGGTTCTTGCGCGCGAACAAGGATGTATTCTCCTGGGAACCAAAGCAGCTAGTAGGCGTCCCTAGAGGGGTGATCGAGCATCACTTGAGGGTGTGCCCCAATATGCGCCCTGTGAAGCAGAAGGCGCAGCGACAGTCCACAGAGAAGCAGTCCTTCATCGTCCAGGAAAACCGCAAGCTGGAGGCAGCAGGTGTCATTCACGAGGTTTGGTATCCTGAGTGGCTGGCGAACCCCGTCGTCATACCAAAGAAAGATGGGAAGGAGCGCATGTGTGTTGACTTCACCAACCTTAACAGGGCCTGTGCCGAAGACCCATTCCCGCTCCCTCGCATCGACCAGATTGTCGACTCCACCACCGAATGCGACCTGCTGTGCTTCCTAGACGCATTTTTAGGCTATCACTAGATCAAGATGGAAGTGGAGGATGTGGAGAAGACGGCCTTCCTGACCCCGAGTGGGGTGTACTTCTACACTTGCATGCCATTCGGGCTGTGCAACGCAGGCGCGACCTTCCAACGGCTGATGCACATCGTCCTGGGTCAGCAGCTCGGGAGGAACACTTAGGCTTACGTCAACAACATTGTGGTAAATTCTCGGGAGGCAAGAACTTTTATTCAAGACCTGGAGGAGACCTTCGCAAGCCTGCGCCAGGTAGACCTGCGGCTCAACCCAGAGAAGTGCATGTTCGGTGTCCCCTCTGGCAAGCTGCTGGGCTTCCTCGTGTCCCATAGGAGATAGAAGAGATGAGCCCACCACAAACTCTCAAAGAGATGCAGAAGCTTGCAGGCTACGTGACCTCGCCGGGGCACTTCATCTCCAAGCTGGGAGAGCACGCCCTGCCATTCTTAAAGTTGGTGAAGAAGAAGAGCCTGTCCGAGTGGACCCTGAAGGCTGACCAAGCATTTCAAGACCACAAGAGATACCTGACCAGCCCTCCGGTGATGGTGGCGCATCACCCTCTCGAGCCCCTAGTGCTTTACCTTGCCGCCACTCCCTACTCCGCTAGCGCAGCTCTAGTGGCGGTTCGGGAAGAGTGCCGGGCCAAAGGGTCTGCTGCGGCATGGCGCGCCCCCAGACGGGGCAACAGGACCGAGAGGGCACCGCTAAGGCTGCAGCAACGCCAATGATTGACCAGGCCCAACAAGGCGGTGTTCGCGGGCCAGCAGAGGCCCCGGTGGGCGGCCAAGCTCTTGGGGTCCCGTCACCTCAGGAGATGCCCCAACTTCCGGTAGGCACAAGTTCTGTCGATGCTCCAGCCCTCGTCGAGCACCCAGTGTACTTCGTCAGCACGGTAATGCGGTATGCAAGGGCACGGTACCCTATGCCTCAGAAGCTCTTGCTCGCGGTCTTGGTGGCCTCACTTAAACTGCAACACTTCTTCCAAGGTCGCCCATTCAAGGTCGTCTCGGCCTAGCCGCTGGAGAGGGTACTTGAGGGAGTCCTGGATTAGGGGGTCTCCGGACAGCCGGACTATATCCTTTGGCCGGACTGTTGGACTATGAAGATACAAGATTGAAGACTTCATCCCGTGTCCGGATGTGAGGTTCCTTGGCGTTGAAGGCAAGCTTGGCAATACGGATATGTAGATCTCCTCCATGGTAACCGACTCGGCGTAACCCTAGCGCCCTCCGGTGTCTTTATAAACCGGAGGGTTTAGTCCATAGGACAAAAACAATTATACCATAGGCTAGCTTCTAGGGTTTAGCCTCTACGATCTCGTGGTAGATCAACTCTTGTAATACTCATATCATCAAGATAAATCAGGCAGGAAGTAGGGTACTACCTCCATCGAGAGGGCCCGAACCTGGGTAAACATCGTGTCCCCCGCCTCCTGTTACCATCTGCCTTAGACACAAAGTTCGGGACCCCCTACCCGAGATCCGCCGGTTTTGACACCGACATTGGTGCTTTCATTGAGAGTTCCACTGTGCCGTCACTGTAAGGCTTGATGGCTCCTTCATTCATCAGTAACGATGTGGTCCTGGGTGAGGTTTTCCTCCCCGGACCGTATTCGGTGGCTTCGCACTGCGGGCCAACTCGCTTGGCCATCTAGAGCAGATCGAGAGCTACGCCCCTGGCCATCAGGTCAGGTTCGGAAACTTAAACTACACTACCAACATCCGCGGAGACTTGTTGTTCGACGGATTCGTGCCCATGTCAGGTGCGCCGCACAATCAGGACGAGCATGACGTAATTGTGCCGTCAAATAGTGTTCGAGAGATAACACCTGCAACTACTCCCACCCTCAATCTGGAGCAAATTGGGCCATCCGAGGACGGGTGGATAGACCCCGCTATGGAGGCCATACTCTCAGTGGCGATGAAGTCGGATACTGACTTCACACCTTACGCGAGCCGTGTAGCCGAACCACTTGATTCGTCTCTGGCCATGGACTTCGAGCCGCCTCCGTCCGTTCCAATCAAATCCGATTGGGCGCCAATCACGGAGTTCACCTCCGCGGATATCTTTCAGCACTCACCTTTCGGCAACGTGCTAAATTCATTAAGGTCTCTCTCCTTGTCAGGAGATCCTTGGCCGAACTATGTCCGGCTAGAATGGGCTGCGGACGACAAAGAAATTCGCTGCCCACCCACCACCCACTTAGTACCCTCTGTCGACGATTTAACCGACATGCTCGATTTCGACTCTGAAGACATCGACGGCATGGACGACGATGCAAGAGAGAAACAGGAACCAGTGCCCACAGGGCGCTGGACATCCACTTCTCCACATGACATATACATGGTGGATACACACAAAGAAAACAATGATGAAGAACGGCAGGATGCAGCGAAGAATAGTTCCCTAGTGAAGCATGCAAAGCGTCGGCATAGGCGCCGCTCAAAATCCTGTCTTGGCAAAAACAGTGATAACAGCGCAAGAGAAAATAACACTCCAGTCGACTCCAGAGGAAACGACGACCACATTGACCCAGCGGCAGAGCATGATGAAACTGCAAACGGCGAACATAGTACGGATCCGATGTCCGAACACGGCGCCGCCGAGGGTAAACCTCATCAACCCCCCTTGGGGGAGGAAAACAGTCCAGACGAAGATGCACACATCATCCCAGAAAGGCACTTGGAACAAGAGAACCTCCGCAGAAGGCTTATTGCCACATCGAGGAGTCTGAAGAAGCAGAAGTAAAGGCTTAAGGCCACACAAAATACGCTCAACAGCAGGTGGAACAAAGTGCTCGACAACGAAGAAAAGTATGGTGGAAGTTACCACACAAAGAGCTATCCAAAGCGCAAGCTATTACCTGAATTCGACAATGAGGCCTTAGAGCCCACACAGCCGAAAAATAAAATGGCCAACCGACGGGATCAACCACCTTGTGGCCGTGATAGAGCAGCTAACAAGGCTGCACATAAGTCAACAAACGATCTACATGAGGACTTACGCCAAAAATCCAGCATGACCAGATCCATCTATGGATCTAGGAAGCGCGCTCCGACACAAAATCAAAATCGAATACTACAACCGTCCGAACGCCATGATACATCCAAATACAGGGGTGCCGCACACCACCTATGTTTCACCAATGAGGTGCTGGACCACGAATTTCCAGAAGGATTCAAACCAGTGAACATAGAGGCGTACGACGGGACCACAAACCCTGGGGTCTGGATTGAGGACTTTATCCTCCATGTCCATATGGCTCGCGGAGACGATCTCCACGCCATCAAGTACTTGCCCCCTCAAGCTTAAAGGACCAGCTCGGCACTGGCTGAAAAGCCTCCCTGAAAACTCAATTGGAAGTTGGGAGGAGCTCGAGGATGCTTTTAGGGCTAATTTTCAAGAGACCTATGTCCGACCTCCGGATGCAGACGATTTAAGTCATATAATTCAACAACTCGAAAGCCTTGGAATAGGTTTCTCACTAAGAAGAACCAAATCATCGACTGCCCGGACGCCGAAGCCTTAGTAGCTTTCAAGCACAGCGTCCGAGACGAATGGCTCGCCACACACCTCGGCCAAGAAAAATCGAGAACAATGGCATCCCTGACAAGCCTCATGACCAGATTTTGCGCGGGCGAAGATAGCTGGTTAGCCCGCAGTAGCACCAGCGACCCAAGCACATCCGAAGTCAGGGATGGCAATGGAAAACCACTACGCAGCAAAAGCAAGCGTCAAAATAAAGAAGACAATCCAGATAATACGGCGGTAAACTCCGGATTCAGGGGCTCTCGACCAGGTCAGCAGAAAAAGCCTTTCAAAGGCAGCACAGATGGACCGTCCAGCCTAAACAAGATTCTAGACAAACTATGTCAGATTCATGGCACCCCCGATAAACCTGCAAATCACACCCACAGAGAATGTTGGGTCTTCAAGCAGGCCGGTAAGCTAATCGCCGAACACAAGGGGAGGGAGACACCAAACGAAGAGGAGGACGAACCTCGCCATGAAAGCATTGGAGGACAAAAAAAATTCCCACCAGAGGTTAAAATAGTAAACATGATCCACGTGACGAAGAGGAGAAGCAAACATGCACTCCAAGACATACGCGCCGTAGAGCCTGTCACCCCTAAGTTCAACCCCTGGTTGGCCTGCCCGATCACTTTTTATCATAGGGATCAGCCCACAAGAATCTGGCATGAAGGATTGGCTGCCTTGGTGTTAGACCCAATAATAAACGGATACCATCTCACACGAGTCCTTATGGATGGCGGCAGTGGTCTAAATCTGATATATCAGGACACAGTCCGCAAAATGGGGATAGACCCAACAAAAATCAGCCACAGTAATACTACCTTCAAGGGAGTAGTACCAGGCCCAGAGGCCCGCTGCACGGGCTCTCTAATACTAGAGGTTGTATTCGGTTCACCTGACAACTACCGAAGTGAGAAGTTAGACTTCGACATTGATCCATTCCCAAGCGGCTATCAAGCACTACTCGGAAGAACAACTTTCGCTCATTTTAATGCGGTACCACATTAAGCTTCTCTTAAGCTTAAGATGTCGGGTCCACTTGGCACCATCACAGTTAGTGGAAACATTGAGTGTTCTCTACGCGCGAAAGAATGTGCGACGACTTTAACACCGAGCACTAGACGGCCTCACCAACCAGAATAAATGACAGGTCGTCAAGACCGCGGACACGGTTAGACAAGTCCGGCGCATCACTACATATACCTGAGATTGTTCTTATGGTTAAAATCTCATAGATGGTACCAGGGGCTTCCCGCGTGTAATCTGGGCTAGTTCGGGTCAACTTGACTTATCTTGAATTTTAATGGTTTATTGAGAATAACCAATTTTTTTGGCACGACAACTTTCACCTAAGTTCTTCTCTTTTACAGATGACAATCGTGCTACACCCATCCAGGACACGACACAACGGAGACATAGGCGCACACGTGCAACAGGGACCTGCTCAAAGGTTTCTTTTCAGATTAAGACCCTACGTAATCCTTTTTTACTATCTCTTGTTGTTCACATCCTCGGGATACTCAATACAACCAAGAAGGATGCTGACATTATTGGCATTTCACCACGTCAGAATATTGCACGTACCTGGACACTCGGGGTTTATTAAGGGCATTGTTCAGCCCGGCATATGTTATAAAGACTGAATACCTTAGGGAGTTTTCGGCGTCGCGAGTTTGGCCTTGTATGCATCACCTCTGAATCATGTCTTTGGTCAAATGTTGGGTTTGCCCAGCTCCCGTGTTTTGCTACCTTACGTTCCGCTCTATCGGCTAAGGCGGCACCGGGAGAACTACTGCGATTGTGCCCTGGTTCATCCGGATGAGCACCTTAGTAGAGAAAGCCGAAAACTGACTATCACGATAAAGCGTGAGACTGGTCAACCACTCAATGACTTAGCGGAATCTTCGGGATACCTCCACATTAAAGAAGGGCCGTTTCCCGGCCATGTACATACGTGCACCGTATTCGGACGAGCCCGGAGGTAGCAGGGGCTATATTATAGTCCCACCGTCAAACTCCTATGGCTAAGTGAAAGTGTTAAAGCAATATAGTCCGATTGCCTCGTTCGCTGTGCTACCACCTCCGTAATGGACCAAGACGTTGGATCAAGTGTGAATACACGTTTTTTGCGAACACCCCCACATTATATGCGTGGGGGTTGAAGCCGACGACTGCAAACTTTCAGGTTATATACATATATACATAAACGGCCACACAGGAGGCATCATAATACTTTCAGGAAAAAGTATAAACACAACTTTTCAGGTAAAACATTGTTTTTACGATGGGAATACATGTCACTAGAACATAATATTCTTCGAGCACTGAGCCTCTATTAAACGAGCTCCTTCAAGGACTTCTTCAAAGTAGTGCTCGACGGATACTCGGCCTACGGCCGAACTCTGGGTTGCAATAGTGGTGGCCTCCATCTCTGCCCAGTATGTCTTGACACGGGCAAGTGCCATACGCGCACCCTCTATGCACGCCGACCTCTTCATAGCGTCGATGTGCAGCACCGCACCAAGGAACTGTTGCACTAAACTCAAATAATTGTTCGGCCTTGGCCCTTCAGGCCACAGATGATCCACAACAGACGTCATGGCAAGCCCGTACAACCTATGGAGATAGGCCCATTCGTCCATTCGCTCATTCAACAGCAGTGGACGCACTGGAACATGGAACTGTGACCAAAATAGCCTTTCCACTACACGATCTTTTTGATCCTTGAAGTACTCGGCCGCATCAGCAGCAATGGCTGCCAAATCCATGTATGCGTCTGCAGAACTACATAGTTGATCAAGAGGGGCATACTTTGGATCTCCGAACTTCGTCCGCAACAAAAAGGGCTTCCCGGCCACGATATCTCCAGCTTGACGCAGCTCCTCCTTCGCCGCTCTGATTTTAGAGCGGGCTTCCTTGGCTGCTACCATGGCCTTCTCCATGTTCGTTGCTTTCGCTCGGCTTTCTTTTTCAAGAAGCTGGTAACGGCCGGCGGCATCGTTCAACTCAACGGCTATCTTGGCTATTTTTTCTTTGCTTTGGAAATGCGCAGCCTGTTCGACCCTTAGCTCTTCGATCACCTTTAGAGCGGTCAGATCACTATTCCTAGCTTGTGCCTTGGCTCGGGTAATTTCCGCCCGAAGGGTCTCCACGGCGGCAGCTCCATCAACAGTAACAACATATTAAAGATACTAGCATCATGCTCCTCTTACTATGTGTCGATCACCAGAGAAATCACATACCCTGTGCCTCGTCGAGCCGCTTGTTGACAAGCATGATGTCGGCATCTGTCGCATCAAGTTGCCACTTCAGCTCGGCAAACTCACCAGTCCGGCTAGCCACCGGACCTTCAGCCACCTGCACATGAAGGCGGCGTGATTATTATCTGGGACTATGATCCTCTGTTTGCCGCCGTCCTTGAAGGCAACCAGAGTCTTAGGGGCTACTATCTGCATAGGGCACACCTAACGTGTGCGGTACTGTCAAAAACATACACTATTTCACGTACCTCAAAGCCTTTCAGCAGACTCATAAAAGCTTCATGCAACCCGCTTTCGGCGGATGAAATCCTCTCAATCACCATACCCATTAGTGTACGATGCGCTTCTGAGATGGCCGCTTGCTCTAGAATATCCTTCAGTGTGTCCGATCGCACACCGGACGGTTCCAGACTCTTTCTGTTGATCTCTTTAGGAGCCGAATACTGAGGACTTCGGGTGGCCGAAGGATTACCCTCTAGCCTTGGAAGATCAGGAGAAACTGAAAGTGCGTTATATCGACTAGAGGGGGGTGAATAGCCGATTTTTATGAAAGTCTTCAAAACATGGAAGTTATGAAGACAAACGATAGAAATAAACCTATTACCATGCGGCGGAAGGTAGACTACACTAGACAAGCCATAGTCAAGTATTCAATGAAGTGAAAGCACAATGACTTAATAGCAGAAATGTAGTAAGGATCAGGTAGGAAGATATTATGAAGCCATACAGAACATGCAGTCACTCAGTGAAGACAAAAGATAGTGCAATCATACAATGACTTCACAAGGAGCAACAGTAAGTAAAGGGGAGGGAAGATAAAACCAGTGACTCGTTGAAGACAATGATTTGTTGGACCAGTTCCAGTTGCTGTGACAACTGTACATCTGGTTGGGGCGGCTAGGTATTTAAACCTTAGGACACACAGTCCCGGACACCCAGTCCTGAACACGCAGCTCAGGACACCCAGTCCTCACCATATTCCCCTTGAGCTAAGGTCACACAGACCTTGCCCAATCACTCTGGTAAGTCTTCAAGGTAGACTCCCAAACCTTCACAGACTTTGTTCACCGGCAATCCACAATGTCTCTTGGATGCTCAGAACGCGACGCCTAACCGGCTGGAGGATGCACAGTCCTTAAGTGTAATAAGTCTTCAGATCACACAGACAAGAAGACTTAAGTGATGCCCAATTCTCTCTGGCTCTGGGTGGTTAGGGCTTTATCCTCGCAAGGAATTCTCTCTCAAAGGATTCGAGGTGGGTTGCTCTCAAACGACAAAAGCCGTACTCTCAATCTGAGCAGCCAACCGTTTATGGTTGTGGGGGTGGGCTATTTATGGCCACTTGGCAAACCGACCTGATTTGTCCGAAATGACCCTGGGTCACTAAGGAACTGACACGTGTTCCAACGGTCAGATTTCAAACTCACACGGCAACTTTACTTGGGCTACAAGCAAAGCTGACTTGTCCGACTCTGGACAAGATTCGCTCTCATAGTCTTCACTCGAAGACATAGGTTTTTGGTTAGGCATCACTTCAGTCAGTCTGACTGGTTCTCTTGGACCCCACTTAACAGTACGGTG
The DNA here is from genome assembly GCF_003073215.2 of Triticum urartu. Classification (NCBI taxonomy): domain Eukaryota; kingdom Viridiplantae; phylum Streptophyta; class Magnoliopsida; order Poales; family Poaceae; genus Triticum; species Triticum urartu. Next base: position 275,040,173 of record NC_053025.1, read on the forward strand.
GTTCCTATGACCCAACACAAAAGAAAAAAAACTACGAAAGATCTAAGTCTTCGAGCTCCATAGGCTTCATGTGGTGTCTTCTCTTGTCATAGTCTTCAAATGTGAATATCTTCATATACCACCTTTGACTTCAATGTCTTCATACATTTTTAGGGGTCATCTCTGGTAGGAAAACCGAATCAATGAGGGACTTCTACCTGTGTTATCCTGCAATTCTCACAAACACATTAGTCCCTCAACTAGGTTTGTCGTCAATACTCCAAAACCAACTAGGGGTGGCACTAGATGCACTTACAATCTCCCCCTTTTTGGTGATTGATGACAAACTAGTTGATGTTTTCAACGGGGAATATAATCTGTGAAATTGTAAAGGATAAGGAATTGTCTTCATAAGTTGCAAGGGCTCCCCCTGAAGATGTGCATATAGGTACTTTGCTTTTGGAATGCAAATGCACATGGCAGGTTGTACTTGTGGAGATCCACTTCAACTTATGATGACAATCCACTATGCATGTGAAAGTATATGAAGATAATGACATGCATAATGGAAAATGGACGTCTGCAGAATGATCTACGTGCGGAATTTGTCGTCGCACATGCGGAATTTATCATCGCAAAACAATGTGGCACATAAGTAGCAGACGACCATCGAGTTTAAGTGTTACAACTCAAAGAACCAAATGTAGCAAAACGAGAGTTGTAAGCACGAAGCAAAATATAAAGCACCCGCCCATATGGACCCGCTTTAGGACTATCAACCTCATATTCTTCTCCCCCTTTTGTCAGTAAGGACCAAAAAGGTTTGAAGACATAGAGCATCTACTCGTTCCCATGCGGAGTAGGTGAAGTAGCAGGATCGTTGGTGGTGTTTGGCGGTGCTGAAGAGCTTGGAGCAGAGTTGACGCGTGCTGAAGGAGGTGGTGGTGAAGTAGCATCATCTTCATCCTCGATAACTCTGGCAGTCACTGTTGCAGTAGATGAAGAGAACTCAGAGTCTTCAAGGGGTGGAGTTCCTAGCAGCACAGCTCTTCGAGGAGGTGTGGAGTCAAACTTGAATCGCTCAGTGAAGCCATCCTCTTGGAGATCATCTTCAGAACACATCATCGTTAGCCCTTTCCATGTACGGCGACAGGTTTCATGGGCAACGAAAGCATTCTTGGTGGCAAGATTGCGAATGCGATTAACTTCCACCAAGAGGCTTTTCATGTGACGCTTCAGCCAGTCATGATGCCTATCCTGTTTCTGATGAAGAGCCACAAGAAGCTCTCGGTCGTTGAGAACACGAGTGCGCTTCTTGGGTCTTGGAGCAATTGTACTATCAGTGGCTTCAGTAGACGCAGGGTGTGGTGCACGTGTAGTGCCAGCCAAAGGATACACCCGAGTGACTGCTTCAACTCCTTCAATGTTCTATGAGAAACTCTGATGCTCTGCATTCTGAAGACTTAGAGGTTCCTTTGCAGGCTCAGGATAGATGGCTTCAGTAGAGATATCCACATCGGGCAGAAAAATCCTATGATTGCAAGCAGATGGCTGATATGACATATCGGAGTGAAGTTTAATTATCCGCATTAACCATGGGGCGTAGAACTTCAAGCCAAACACATCAGAGCCCGATGCAACAAGTTGGCGGATGAATAAGTCCTGTGCATTGAAGCATTTTCCATGAAGAATATAGAAGACCAAAGTCTTCATTGCACCCTCAAGCTTGGCATTTGGAGAGTCCCCTTTGATGGGCCAGAGAGTTCGCCTGACGATGTGATAGATGGTTCGTGGCAGATACTCAAGGTCTTCAACGATGAACTCTGTTGTATAAGCAGCATCTTGGGGCAATGGCTTCATCATGCTGAGCATGTGACTCATATCAGGTTCCGGCCTCTTAAAGATGCTCTCAATAGCTTCACTATGCAGCTGACAGCCATGCTCGTAGAGATCGCCAGGAGTGGGCAAACCAGTAAGCTCAATGATGTCAAATGCATTGGCTTCGTGATGAACATTTCCGGTCATCCACTCTAGGACCCAAGTCTTCGGATCTCTATTGTACCCACGGATGTGAAGTGTGGCATAGAATTGGAGCAGCAGCTCTTCATTCCAATGCTCTTGGTCAGTAACGAACGGCAGCAGTCCAACTTCCTTGAAGCAATCCAAAGCTTCTTCCAGACAGGGCAGACCAGCTATGGCTTCAATGTCAAGGCGCTTGTGTGGGAAGATGCGACCTTGGTTGTAAAGAATGCATGAGTAATAGCTTCGCTGAGGATATCTCCAGAACCGATCAAATGATATCCTTTCCCTTGAGTAGGGGTTCCTGGAGCTATCGAAGAATGTGTTGTCTGCCCTGAAGCCATTGATATTGAAGGAGCCAGGTGCTGATGCAGGACCTGGGAACCTTGGCAATCTTGGGATTGGCTTTTGTACCTGAGGCTTGTGCTCAACATGATAGTCGAACTGTGGACCAGCAGCAGACTCAGGAACAGAAGTGATGGGATCAGTGGCTTCATTGTCTTCTTTTTCCGTTGGGGAGGGCTCCACATTAGCTTCATTGGTGGTTGTGGCAGCCGCAAGATTTTCAAGCACGTTCTCCTTGAGAACTGCTTCTTGGTGGGACAGTGGAGTGGCAACTTGTGGGACTTCATCTTCCGCGGCTGATGCAGCCGGATTGTCTTCAGCAGAGACTTGAGGCCTTGGACCTTTGCAAAGCCTGCGCAACGCGGGCGACGCCTGTGGAGTTGGAGTGGGTTGGGCCTCATAGTCTTCTTCCTCTTGTGGGCGATCTGCCCATGAAGCATCCTGTGCAATTGGCGTCAGTGGACGACCAATGCTGATGAGTTCGCTGTTCTGGGGAAGGACTGCACCATCTTCTACATTGTCATGTTGACCAATGTCTTCAGCAGCAATGGGATCAGCTGCTGGAAAGTCTTCAGCTTCATGAGCCTCTGTGGAAGCAGGCTCATGGATAGTCAGTTGGCGTTCATGGCGTTCAGCTTCAGGATAGACCATAGAAATGGGTTCAACTATCAAGGGCTCTGTGGGAGCTGCCCGATCTTTCTTGGTCTTCCTCTTCTTCTTGGAGGGGTAGTTGGAGAGGCTTCAGAATGTTTCCTCTTCCTGGCTTCAGCCTCAGCAGTCCTTGTCTTCTTGAGCTCTGAAGCTATTGACCGGCTTTTTGGCTTCGAGCCAGTCATTTTAGTTGTGAAGACAATAGGAACTGCTTCCTGCCTTGGTGCGTCAGGTTCAGCCGTAGCAGGCTTCTTCTTCTTCTTTGCGGCCATCCTGGGGTCGATGCCAGGACGCCCAAGGGCCTTGCGCTTCTCAGCCTCATTGTAGGCTTGCACACATCTGTCAGCCAGAGTCTTCATGCGCTCACGCGAACCCTGAGCTTCTGCACGTTTCTTTACAAAGGCTTCCTTGAGCTCGTGCATCATACTCTTGAAGTTCTTCACTTCCTGCACGCTGAGCTTGGCCATATGCTTCTTGAACTGAGCCTTTTCATAGTCAATCTTTTGCTTCAGTTCAACAATGCGCTGGGCAATAGCGAGTTCTGAAGCAATGGCGCCTTGGAAGGCGACACCGAGGCCAATTGGTAGCTGCAGATCCTCAAAGCTGATGTTTGGCGTGTCAAACCACTCGTCAATGAAGTTGTGGATGATGGTCACATCAAAGAGAGGCAAATCATTGAAGATTTCTGCTTCTTCTTTGCTCTTGATGAGTTGCTCAAGAGCGTCATCTGCTAGATCTTCATCACTTGACAGATTAATGTCATCATTGCGCAGAATGGCAGTAGCAGTTAGCTCTTGTCCGGTGTGAGGCAGAGGCATATTGACTTTCTGGGGTTTGGAGATGCGAGATAAGTCTTCAGACTGCACACTGTCTTCAGGAGGTGCAGTTGCCAGTGGCTTTGCCCTTGAGATTTTTTGTGAGGGGCAAGCTTTGAAGCTTTAGGCTTCTTCATCTTCTTTGTCTTCGGTGCTGCAGGAGCTTCTTCTGATTCAGCGTCAGCTGCAGGCTCATTCGTTGCAGTCCCTTGAACTAAGATGCGGGTGATGAGGCCTTCAAGGTTGTGGAAAGGACCGATGACATTGGGTTCTGCATCTCGTGTGCCATCTGCCCTTGGTGCTGAGGGACCAGGGTTGAAGTCTAACCCCAAAGTCTTCTTGTTCTGCTTCGCTGAGTTCTGGGAAAACTGGAAGTTGCGCTTGAACAGATTGTCGTCACGACACCATAGTAGTGACGATGGGTGTGCACCAGCTGGCTGTGGCCCACGGACCATGCAGGGATAGAAGACTTGAGCAATGGCTTCATCTCTGGACCTGGGTAGAAGATTCTTGTATTGGATGTCTCCCCACGGTCTCTTGATGGCATTTTTCTCAGCATATTCTTGGGTTACAAATCGGTATTTGAACCATTATTCTGCCCAATATCTTCGAATCCATTAGATTCGGGTCTTGCGCTGATTGTAATCCTCTTCAGGATCTGTCTTGTACAGTTCTGAGAGTTCATCTGGTAGATCTCTAGATGTTTCTCCATGATGCTTTCTGCCACCCTTCCTTGCTGCTTTCTCTGAAGCCATAAACTTTAACCTGAAAGGCTTCAACACGTTCAAAGGCTTCAAAGATTTTCGCTTGCTGGACCAACAGGAACTGGCTTCGGGAGAATTAATGTGATGTTGTAAGAATTCTGCAAATGAATGCAGACTATGAGAACCAAAGGATTCTCCCACGGACATGTACCTGTGACAGCATTAAGGTGCGAGGGAAGGGGAAGAGGTCATATGCATTCTCAGAAGATTTTGAAGATAAATCAGTTTAGAAGACATTGACCTCATTTTGCGAAGACATTCACTCATAGATAAGGAGTTGGTTCTAGATTTGTACGAATCCACAGATCAGTACAAGTGAGGAATCTAACTACTTTGTGAAGCATAAGTGAATATACTAGGCATGTTATGAGATGCAGTATGAGAGAGATCTAACTTGTGTGAATAGAAACTGCTTGTGGTAGAAAGTGACAAATCCATAGGATCAACGGTGCTGTAAAAAGGAAGTTTTATTTACCACACTAAGAACTGCTAGACTAAGTGGAAGATGAGGCCGAGCAGTTCGATCTTCCGTGCCCTAACTTGGCGACGGAGGACACCTACGGCGACGGCGGAGAGGACGATGTCCGCGCTCGGCGTGAAGACGGCGTCGGAGAGGTTGCGGCAGCGAAGCGCTTCTTCGCCGGCATCGTCGAGGGCTAGCGGTGGCGCTAGGGTTCGTGCGAGAGTGGAAGAAGATATAATGACCGCTGTGAAGTGTGTATTTATAGGTACATCGGCGGCACTGCACTATTACACAGGTGCCCCTGGTGATTCGCATCTGAGGAACACGTGGCCATTATGCGGAATTTTGGGGTTTGTTCCACGTCCCACGCACGCCTTGATTGTCGGGTGGTCGTTCCTACTTCTCCGGGTTTCATGTGGAAGAATGAGCATTGAAAATGGACTTAATGGTTGTCTCTGTATCTTCTGCTGACAAGGACGCAGAGAAGACATTCGACAGTTTCAATAGAATGCATATGATTTGGAGAGATAGAATTTAAGATAGAAAGCATAGAGAGGTTAGGGTCCGATCACATTCACTTAGTTCAAAAGATTCAACAATGAAGACATAGCTATAAGTGAATGCTGTAGAGGACAGAACACTAATATATATATATATAATCAACATAGTGAAGATAATCATGAAGATATGTTGAGATCGAAGCCAAACCAATTGTGAAGACATTGCAAGGTAACTCCATGAGTGAAACACTTCAAAATAGAACATTTGGTGGTGGCGTTACCCACCGTATAGGAAGTATTAGACCCAGACACAACGCACAATTATCGTGGCGCTCCGAAGTCAAATTCCACATTAATGTATTCACACTTAGAATGTATGTCTTCATTGATTGAAGATATACTTTACTTCGTGTGTTGCACATCTAAGTCATCAATATGCATAAGGGTTAGGATGTGTCCCTGATCACAGGACATTTGAGGATTCCAGGATATTTAGCTCACACCGTAACTTGCAAAACCTCTTCTCATCCAAGGGCTTGGTGAAGATATCTGCCAATTGCTCTTCAGTGTTGACATGTATGATATCAATATCTTCCTTCACAACATGATCTCTGAGAAAGGACGAATTTCAATGTGCTTTGTCTTCGAGTGCTGAACTGGGTTGTTGGCGATCTTGATGGCGCTTTTGTTGTTGCAGTAAAGTGGCACTTGCTTCAGATGAATGCTATAGTCCTTGAGTGTTTGCTTCATCCACAGAAGCTGAGCGCAGCAAGATCCAGCAGCAATGTATTCAGATTCAGCAGTGGAGAGAGATACACAGTTCTGCTTCTTTGAAGACCAACATACAAGTGATCGTCCTAGAAAGTGACATGTGCCTGATGTAGACTTTCGATCAACTTTGTCACCAGCATAATCAGCATCTGAGAATCCAACCAGATCAAACTCTGAGCCCTTTGGATACCATAATCCTAGAGTTGGGGTGTGAGCCAAATATCGAAGAATTTGCTTCAAAGCTAAGTGATGCGACTCCTTTGGTGCCGCTTGAAATCAAGCACACATTCAAACACTAAGCATAATATCTGGCCTAGATGCACATAGATAAAGTAAAGAACCAATCATGGAGCGGTATACCTTTTGATCAAACTCTTTACCATTGTTGTCGGGACCCAGATGATGTTTGGCTAGCATTGGTGTTATGAAGCCTTTGCAGTCTTGCATACCGAACTTCTTCAGGCAATCTTTGAGATACTTCTCTTGAGATATGAAGATGCCGTTGCGTTGTTGTCGTATTTGAAGACCGAGGAAGAACTTCAGCTCTCCCATCATGGACATCTGATATTGCTCTTGCATCATATATCCAAACTCTTCACTGTACTTCTGATTGGTGCAGCCGAAGATAATGTCATCCACATATATTTGGCACACAAACAGTTCACCATCATATGTCTTCGTGAAGAGAGTGGGGTCTAGGGAACCAGGTATGAGCCTTTTCTCTTCAGGAAGTATTGGAGTGTGTCATACCAGGCCCGAGGGGCTTGTTTGAGGCCATACAGTGCCTTGTTGAGCTTGTATACCATGTCAGGATGTTTTGGATCTTCAAAGCCAGGCGGTTGTGCAACATACACTTCTTCTTCAATCTTGCCATTGAGAAAAGCACTCTTCACATCCATTTGATATAGAAGTATGTTGTGATGATTTGCATAGGCCAGCAGTATGCGTATGGCTTCAAGTCTAGCCACAGGAGCAAATGTTTCATCGAAGTCAATGCCTTCCACTTGAGTATATCCTTGAGCAACGAGACGAGCTTTGTTTCTGACAACTTGACCATGCTCATCTTGCTTGTTGCGGTATATCCATTTGGTGCCTATTATATTGTGCTTCCATGGATCAGGACGCTTAACTAGTTCCCATACATTATTCAGCCCAAACTGTTGAAGCTCTTCTTGCATAGCTTGAATCCATTCAGGTTCCATGAAGGCTTCTTCAACTTTCTTTGGTTCTGTTATTGAGACAAATGCGAAGTGCCCACAAAAATTTGCTAGCTGAGTTGCCCTTGAACGAGTGAGTGGACCGGGTGCATTGAAGCTATCAATTATTCTTTCAATCTGCACTTCATTGGCAATGCGAGGATGTACAGGGCGAAGACTTTGCTCTTGCTGATCATTGTCGTTGTTAGAAGGAATGTCTTCAGGCTGAGCATTGTCTTCATGTTGATCAGGTGCTGAGATGATAAGTTCTTCTTCAGGATGAGCTTCAGAAGGTATAATTTTTCCAGTTCCCATTAGCTTGATTGATTCACTGGATGGAACTTCATCTAGCACATTTGGCAGTTGCTCTCTTTGTGAACCATTGGTCTCATCGAACCGCACATCCACTGTTTCAACCACTTTGTAATGAAAGAGATTGAAGACTCTATAGGAGTGCGAATCCTTTCCATATCCAAGCATAAAACCCTCATGTGCTTTTGGTGCAAACTTTGAGGTGTGATGTGGGTCCTTGATCCAGCACCTTGCGCCAAATACTCTGAAGTAACTGACATTTGGCTTCTTGCCAATAAGGAGCTCATAAGATGTCTTGTTCAGAAGCTTGTGAAGATAAACACGATTGATTGTATGGCATGCAGTATCAATGGCTTCAGGCCAGAATTTTCTTGGGGTCTTGTATTCATCTATCATCGTTCTGGCCATCTCAATGAGTGTTCTGTTCTTGCGTTCGACGATGCCATTCTGCTGTGGCGTGTACGGGGTTGAGAATTCATGTGTGATGCCCAAGGTATCAAGATATGTATCAAGGCCAGTGTTCTTGAATTCAGTGCCATTGTCACTTGTGATGTGCTTTATCTTGGCGCCATAATTGTTCATAGCTCGATTGGCAAAGCGTCTGAAGACATCCTGCACTTCAGTCTTGTAAAGGATTATGTGCACCCAAGTGTATCTAGAGTAATCATCAACAATAACGAAGCCATAGAGGCATGCAGTAGTAGTAAGAGTTGAGTAATGAGTGGGACCGAAAAGATCCATGTGGAGTAGTTCGAAGGGTCGAGTAGTGGTCATGATTGTCTTCGAAGGATGTTTGGCCCTCGTCATCTTCCCTGCTTCACAGGCACCGCATAAGTGGTCTTTCTTGAACTTGACGCCCTCGATGCCTATGACATGCTTCTTCTTCGCAAGGGTGTGGAGGTTCCTCATGCCAGCATGCCCAAGCCTCTGATGCCAGAGCCAGCATTCTGAAGCTTTTGCTAGAAGACATACGGCAAGCTGTGGTCCTGCTGAGAAATCTACTATGTACAGATCATCTTTTCGATACCCTTCAAACACTAGAGACTTGTCAGATTCCATTAGTACAAGGCAACGATATTTTCCAAATATTACGATCATGTTCAAATCGCAAAGCATTGAGACAGACATTAAGTTGAAGCCAAGGGATTCAACAAACATGACTTTGTCCATGTGTTGATCCGTTGAGATTGCAACTCTACCTAGACCCAATACCTTACTTTTACCAGTGTCAGAAAATGTGATGTGGCTCTTGTCGGATGGACGTAAGGTTGAGTCCATAAGAAGACTTCTTTTGCCAGTCATGTGATTTGTACACCCACTATCAATAATCCATTCTGAAGACGCTGCTGTCGTACCCTACAATGCAGTTAGGGGGATAGGCTTCACCAAGAGCATTGTGAAGCAAAAACATTTGACGAACCAATGGGTTATGAAAGCTTAGATCCAGATTAGGACTAATAGGGAGAGTAGCAAGAGATTCAGGAACGAAGTACATAGTAAGACCATTCGGGCATTTGATCTTGCGCCCTACAAGATGTTTAAGGTCCCCAGCAATGGTGTCAGACGATTTTGGTTTTCTGCTGGAGACCTTTCCCTGCAAAAGAGAGTTAAGCTTTCTTAGCCACCCACATCTTCAAGGGTGGCTGAGAAGCAATAAGTCTAAGTGCAGCATCTGAGAATTTTGGCTTTGGAGCCCTAGCAAACAGTCTTGCAGGCGGACAATAGTACTCATAAGAATAAGCAGAATAGTTCTTGGTCTTATGAACATGGCGGTTTGATGAACCGCTCTCATATTCATATGCCTGAGTATGGTTTCCCTGCAAAACATTTGCGTTAGTGCGACTCAGGTGAGTCCTCTGTCTGTATGAAGCCTTTGGATAGTATGAAGCCTTTGGTCTGATGTTTGTCTTCTTCACCTGAGGTGTCATGATGACATTCACAGGAAGATTCTCCAGACACCTTTTCAGAACCCAGATCTTCTTCATAGGCGGTCCATTCCTGCAGTTAGTACCAATGTACCTGGCAAACACTTCACCATTCTGATTCTTAAACAGTATATAGTTTGCATCAAAGGATTGATCAATGATAATGGGGTTAGCATAGGTGAAGCCAGATAGATTGGATGGGTCTGCTGAAGGTTCCTTTGCAGCAACCCACATGGTTTTGGGGTACTGCTCAGGTTTCCAGTAAGAGCCATCAGCATTCATTTTCCTTACGAACCCAACACCCTCTTTCCTCGGGTTTCGGTTCAGAATCTGCTTTTTGAGGACATCACATAGTGTCTGATGCCCTTTATGACTTTTGTACATCCCTGTTTCAAGCAATGTCTTCAACCTAGCATTCTCATCAGCAATAGCAGTGGTATCCTTAGCAGAGGGGTTAGTTACCACATCAACACTTGAAGATATTGCAACAGTAGTAGTAGTAGAACATTCAGCAACAGAAGTAGCATTATCACGCTCAATGCATTTAAGACATGGTGGTTCAAATCCTTCCTGAGTGGGACTGATCTGTTTGGAGTGAAGTGACTCGTTTTCCTTTTGAAGATATTCATGAACCGCTCTCAATTTCTCAAGATCTTGCTTCCTTTGAAGATAATCATAGGAAAGCTTTTCATGAGTTGTTGAGAGAGTTTCATGACGACTTTCAAGTTCCTGATACTTAACGTGAAGATTTTTTATGTCTTCAATTAAGGATTCAGATCGAATCATTTCAGCACCTAACAGATCATCGCTTCTGTCTAACAGTTTTTGAATATGTTCCATAGCTTTCTGCTGTTCGGTTGCAATTTTAGCAAGTGTTTTGTAGCTGGGTTTTGAATCACAATCAGAGTCATCGTCACTAGATGTTTGATAGTGAGTAGTGCGTGTGTTTACCTTGGCACCGCGTGCCATGAAGCAGTAGGTAGAAGCAGAGTAGTCCTTGTCAATTGCATCAGTGTCGGTGACGAGGTCATTGTGTTCAGTATTGAAGATGGACTTGGCAACGTATGCTGTAGCCAGACTTGCGACGCCTGAATCGGACTCCTCCTTAGACTCCACCTCCGCCTCCTCAGAAGCGGACTCCTCCTCTGAGTCCATTTCCTTGCCAACAAATGCACGTGCCTTGCGAGATGAGCTCTTCTTGTGTGATGAAGACTTTGAGGAAGACTTGGATGAAGACTTTGAGTATTTCTTCTTCTTCTTGTCATCAGAGTCATATTCCTTGCTCTTCTTCTTCTTTTTGTTCTCATTGTCCCACTGTGGACACTCAGAGATGAAGTGGCCAGGTTTCTTGCACTTGTGACATGTTTTCTTCTTGTAGTCGTGAGCAGAAGCTTCATCATTCCTTGAGCTTGATCGGGAAGACTTTCTGAAGCCTTTCTTCTTGGTGAATTTTTGGAACTTCTTCACAAGCATAGCAAGTTCTCTTCCAATGTCTTCAGGATCATCAGAACTGCTGTCCGATTCTTCTTCAGATGAGGAGACTGCTTTTGCCTTCAAGGCACGAGTTCGCCCATAGTTTGGACCGTAGATATCTCTTTTCTCAGAAAGCTGAAACTCATGTGTGTTGAGCCTCTCAAGTATGTCAGATGGATCGAGTGTCTTGAAATCAGGACGTTCTTGAATCATCAGGGCTAGGATGTCAAACGAACTATCAAGTGATCTCAGTAGTATCTTGACGACTTCATGTTTGGTGATCTCAGTAGCGCCGAGGGCTTGAAGCTCATTTGTGATGTCAGTGAGTCGGTCAAAAGTGTGCTGGACATTCTCATTGTCATTTCGCTTGAAGCGGTTGAAGAGGTTGCGAAGGACACTGATTCTCCGATCTCTCTGGGTTGAGATGCCTTCATTGACCTTGGAGAGCCAGTCCCAGACCAGCTTAGATGTCTTCAAAGCACTCACACGGCCATACTGTCCTTTGGTCAGGTGACCACAGATGATATTCTTGGAAGTAGAGTCCAGTTGAACAAATTTCTTGACGTCAGCAGCAGTGACACCTTCTCCAGCCTTGGGAACACTGTTTTCTACGACATACCATAGGACGACATCAATGGCTTCAAGATGCGTGCGCATCTTATTCTTCCAGTAGGGATATTCAGTTCCATCGAAGACGGGGCATGCAGCGGAGACTTTAATTATCCCTGCAGTCGACATAGCTAAAACTCCAGGTGGTTAAACCGAATCACACAGAAAAGGGGAGCACCTTGCTCTGATACCAATTGAAAGTGCGTTATATCGACTAGAGGGGGGGTGAATAGGCGATTTTTATGAAATTCTTCAAAACATGGAAGTTATGAAGACAAACGATAGAAATAAACCTATTACCATGCAGCAGAAGGTAGACTACACTAGACAAGCCATAGTCAAGTATTCAATGAAGTGAAAGCACAATGACTTAATAGCAGCAATGTAGTAAGGATCAGGTAGGAAGATATTATGAAGCCATACAGAACATGCAGTCACTCAGTGAAGACAAAAGATAGTGCAATCATACAATGACTTCACAAGGAGCAACAGTAAGTAAAGGGAAGGGAAGATGAAACCAGTGACTCGTTGAAGACAATGATTTGTTGGACCAGTTCCAGTTGCTGTGACAACTTTATGTCTGGTTGGGGCGTCTAGGTATTTAAACCTTAGGACACACAGTCCCGGGCAACCAGTCCTGAACACGCAGCTCAGGACACCCAGTCCTCACCATATTCCCCTTGAGCTAAGGTCACACAAACCTCGCCCAATCACTCTGGTAAGTCTTCAAGGTAGACTCCCAAATCTTCACAGACTTCATTCACCGGCAATCCACAATGTCTCTTGGATGCTAAGAACGCGACGCCTAACCGGCTGGAGGATGCATAGTCCTCAAGTGTAATAAGTCTTCAGATCACACAGACAAGAAGACTTAAGTGATGCCCAATTCTCTCTGGCTCTGGGTGGTTAGGGCTTTATCCTTGCAAGGAATTCTCACTCAAAGGCTTCGAGGTGGGTTGCTCTCAAACGACAAAAGCCATTCTCTCAATCTGAACAGCCAACCGTTTATGGTTGTGGGGGGTGGGCTATTTATAGTCACTTGGCAACCCGACCTGATTTGTCCGAAATGACCCTGGGTCACTGAGGAACTGACACGTGTTCCAACGGTCATATTTCAAACTCACACGGCAACTTTACTTGGGCTACAAGCAAAGCTGACTTGTCCGACTCTGGACAAGATTCGCTCTCATAGTCTTCACTCGAAGACATAGGTTTTTGGTTAGGCATCACTTCAGTCAGTCTGACTAGTTCTCTTGGACCCCACTTAAGAGTAAGGTGGTTCCTATGACTCAACACAAAAGAAAAAGAACTACGAAAGATCTAAGTCTTCGAGCTCCATAGGCTTCATGTGGTGTCTTCTCTTGTCATAGTGTTCAAATGTGAATATCTTCATATACCACCTTTGACTTCAATGTCTTCATACATTTTTAGGGGTCATCTCTGGTAGGAAAACCGAATCAATGAGGGACTTCTACCTGTGTTATCCTGCAATTCTCACAAACACATTAGTCCCTCAACTAGGTTTGTCGTCAATACTACAAAACCAACTAGGGGTGGCACTAGATGCACTTACAGAAACCCTCCACAACGACAGTTCAGGGTTGCCCGCCTCATGAGGCGGGGTGGCACGGGAAGGTGTTTCGCTCTCCATCCTCTCTGGAAGAAGATCCCCCGAAGACGAACTATATCGAGAAGGGCTACGATCCGAACTACAAGATATATGCTTCGGTTATTGTCTTCAGAAGTAATGTAGGATATTTTTACTATTAAGTACTTTTTGTTTACTTTCAGCTCGGTAGAGGGCTGATCCCCTTGCGGGCACTGTGCGGCAAGAATACCTCCGAGGCAGGACCCTCTGGCGAAGATTTCTTCCCCCGTTTGGAAACCTTTGTTTCCGGGTCTTCAGAGGTGGTCCTCTTCCTTCCTTGGGGAGAGGGAATTTCAGATTCTTCTCCCTGGTTATCCTCCTTCTCAGAGGCACTAATTCCCCCCCCCGGTTTGGATGAATAATGAGTGAGGCCTGCTTTCAGCCTCTTTCTTCCCCCTTTGTCTTCCGCTAAGGGCGCCTGATAAGGTGCCGGCTCGATCATTCGGGCTACTACTGGATCGGCCGAGCCTTCGGGAAGGGGGGCCGAACACCTGATCATCTTCGCCTTTGTTACCCAGTCCTGGTCAAAGAGCAACTTTTCAGAATGATGTTGTGATAAATAAAAAGACAACGTGTTCGGCCACGGGATTACTTACTTCGGTATCTGGGCGATTACAGCTCAGACCCGCATCCTCGGTGGTGTCCGGACACTTTATTTGTGGTCCGAAGAACAATTTCTACATGTCTTCGAGCGTCATGCCGAGGAAGTGCTGAATAGTTCGCGGTCCTTCCGGGTTGAATTCCCACATACGGAGTGGTAAACGTTTGCAAGGCAGGACTCGACGAACTAGCATGACTTGCATTACCGTGACAAGGCTGACATCTCTCTCATGGAGATCTTGGATGCGACTCTGCAATATCGGCACGTCGTTTACTGGCCCCCAGTCCAGCCCCTTGTTGATCCATGACGTCAGTTGTGGTGGGGGGCCCGAGCAAAAGGCAAGGGCAGCCACCCACATGGTACCCCGGGAAGCTGTGATATAAAACCACTCCCGTTGCCATAAACTGGACACCTCTGGGAAGGAACCCTCTGGCCATGGAACATCAACGCTTTTGCTTATTACAGCACCTCCACACTCTGCGTGTCGCCCCTCGATCATCTTCGGCTTCGCATTGAAAGTGTTGAGCCATAGGCCGAAGTGTGGGGTAATGCGGAGGAAGGCCTCACACACGACGATGAACGACGAGATGTGAAGGAGGGAATCTGGGTGTCGGTGTCAAAACCGACGGATCTCGGGTAGGGGGTCCCGAACTGTGCGTCTAAGGAAGACGGTAACAGGAGGCAGGGGACACGATGTTTTACCCACGTTCGGGCCCTCTTGATGGAGGTAAAACCCTACGTCCTGCTTGATTATTCTTGATAATATGAGTAGTACAAGAGTTGATCTACCACGAGATCAGAGAGGCTAAACCCTAAAAGCTAGCCTATGGTATGATTGTATGTTGTCCTACGGACTAAAACCCTCCGGTTTATATTGACACCGGAGGGGGCTAGGGTTACACAAGGTCGGTTACAAAGGAGGAGATATATATATCCGTATTGCCTAGCTTGCCTTCCACGCCATGTAGAGTCCCACCCGGACACAGGACGAAGTCTTCAATCTTGTGTCTTCATAGTCCAATAGTCCGGCCAAAGGATATAGTCCGGTTGTCCAGAGACCCCCTAATCCAGGACTCCCTCAGTAGCCCCCGAACCAGGCTTCAATGACGTCAAGCCTGACACACAGTATTGTCTTCGGCATTGCAAGGAGGGTTCTTCTCCAAATTTCGAATGTTTGTTAAGCAGTGTCCGGCCCCATAAATGTTGGACCTCTTGGCTTCTGCGCCCAATAAGGGCTATCTTCCACGCGTCGAATAAATACGAGGAGCCAGGGCATTTTTACAATCGCTCCCCTAGCCAGATAAATAAATTATCTATTAAAGGGATGGGGATTCTTAGATCCAATCCATCTCATCCTCCCCCAGCGAGAATCCATCGGAGCGCGCTTCGGAAAAATCCACTCCAGCATGGCCGACCTCCGTAGCTCCTCCTCCCGCCCCCGTAGCCCTAAGCCCGGTGATTGGGAGAGGTGTTCTGTCCCAGACAGTCGATTAGTCGAACTGCAGACCAAGGGATTTCTCCCTCCAGCATATATGGTTCCCGTCCGAGCTGAGCTCGCCACCTACAATGGCGGGGAGCAAGCGGAGAGCTTCCCCAGCCCCTCTACGGGGGAGCGGGTATGCCTTGTTCCATACTTATTAAGGGGACTCGGATTTCCAATTCATCCTTTCCTCCGTGGGCTCCTGGAGTTTTACGGCCTCCAACTGCATAATTTCACCCCTGCTTCCATATTACACATCGCCGGCTATGTTGCCCTCTGCGAGTTATTCCTGGGCTGCGAGGCTCATTTTGAGCTGTGGAAAAGGTTATTTTGCCTCGTCCCCCGCACACAGAAGGGGTCACTTTATCAAGAGGGCGAAGCCGAAATATGGCGCATCGACGAAACCGGATACTTGTCCGGTTCTCCAAAAAAGACGTCCGAAGACTGGCCTTCAGAATGGTTTTATATGGAGGACGTCCCCCTTCCGGACCTTGTTCGGCGGGGTCTTCCTGAGTTCAAAAATGCTCCTATGAAGAAACGCCGAAGTTTGCGCCCACGGAGCCCACAGGAGGAAGACAACGGAGAAGTTCTTTACCTGATGAACCGGATTAAAGCGCTCGCTCAATCAGGATTGACAGTAATCGAGGTTATGTCAATATGCATAATGAGGGGAGTGCAGCCACTTCAATATCGAGGTTACCCCTTGTGGTGTTTTAACGGGGAAGATGATGCCACCCGTTGCGGGCGTAAGGGTCCGGAAAACGCTGCTGCTTTAGCAAAAAATTTGTCCGAGTTGTTCAAGGAAGAGGAAGAGGAGTTCATCCGCATCAAGCCACGGGATGGATTCTCCATGTACAACCCTCCAAGCTGGGTAAGTTATATCTCCTTACTCCCATTCTTCCTGCATTCTTTGTCGTAGGAACTCACCTTGCCATTTTGCGGCAGGAACTACGAAAAGCCCATCTCCGCAACCAGAGGACCCTAACCGGGCCCTCGGTCCCGGACTCGAAGAAGATCCGGACATATTCGTGGAGCTGATAGACCAGCAGTTCTATCAATTAAGTTGTGATGACGCCAAGGTGGCCATTACGGCCGACTATCCCGGACTGCTTCCTGCGTCGCATGTAAGAAAAACCAAAAATCCCAACTCCAAAAACTAGGATCCCCTTTTAGACACTTCACCTACCATATACATATGGTGTTTTACAGGGAAGGCATTCGGGACACCGTGCCGAACCCGCAGCAACTCGCCAACAAGAGGCATCGAGGCCGGGCAGGCCAAAAAGGAAGGCGGTCAGGACGGAGACGCCGGTGCAGAGGTATGAAAAAAACCCCGCTCCGTGGTTGTCGTCTTTCTCAAAATGTAATGACTTCCATGTTTGTTTAGAAGAAAAAACGCTCGCAGGAATATGTTCGGTGAGGCTGCCGATCATGCTTCCACTAGTCGGGCTCTAGGACCGGACATAGAGGTGGAAGCCGACATGGGGCGGACGCCGGATACTCCCCCTACAGAGGATGCGGATAGACTATCCGCTACAAATTCAGAAGTGGAGGTCGCCATGAATCATAGGCGTCGCCGGGCCGTACTCCGTGACGCTTGCTTCTCACCCGAGGCATTTCATGCCTTCAATTCTGGACACGCGTACCTCCGTGCTGCTCAAAATGGTCTAGCCAGAGCCACGGACCAGTATGTAAGGGATGTACGGGTAAGCAAATCTGACGATTATATGTATCAGTAGCCCCTAAGACTTGAAACAGTTAGCAGAACTGATTTAAGGATCATCTATTGTGCAGGTTCTTACACAGAAGAGTACTCGACTATCATAGGAGCTAGAGGAATGCAAGACCCAACTTCGGGCCACCGCTGCCGCATTGAAGGAACCCAAAAAGTCCCCAGCTGGTAACATTTGTTTCAAAGAATGATAGGTACCATATAGCGTGCGGCGTGGCTGCAGATCTAAAAATAGATATTGCAGATGAATCCAGAGAGAATCCGGAGGACCAGCATGTCGCACGACAGCTAAAGGCTGGCGAACGCGTGCTGACTGAGGTCAGGCGGGAGAAAAACAATCTCCAAGATGCTAATACCAAGATGAGCATGGAAATGAAAGATGTTCGAGCCCAGCTTGCGGACTCCAAGAAGGAGAATAAGCGGCTTCAACGCAGAATTTATAGCAAGTGCTTGAACGAACCCTTAAAAAGGGGGTGGCGGAGAAGCCGGCTAACAGAGTTATGTCTGCAGGTATGCTGACGGGTCGTCCCGTGGAGGAGATGCCCGGGTCTGCGGGTGATCTTCTATCCGATCTCTCACAACTGCACGAACAAGTTCGGCAGGTGATGCATGGTATTGCCCAGGCCTTGTGGCCATCAGTCTCCCTGCCAGAAAGCATTGGAGAGCTTGCGGAGAAGCTCAAGGGAGCACGGCGGCGCTTCTGATTATAGAAGATATCGGCCTGCCATTAAGGTGCCAGGGAAGCCACATGGCCGAGGTCGGACCTGTGGGGCCCGATGGGAAAGAGATACCCGTTAGCTTAGTCTATGGGCAAGTAGAATTAGCCGCAAAGTATTCCCAACAGGATTGTAGGCTAGACCGCCTGTTGGATGGTATAGAAGAGGAATTTAGTCAGTCTACATGACTATGTAATTAAAGTGACATGTATAATGCCTTCTTGCCGGATTGTAAATCATTTGTCATGGCGGACCTTTTCGCTTCAACCTTGGGACCCGATAGTCCGGAGTGTGTCCAAATACCCGCTCAGTTATATAAGAACCGGTGTATGTGTGGAAACCAGGCGTAGGGGTCATTAGTGCTTGAACAAACAAGTACCCAACTAGTTCTGTTATCTTTCATGGGTAGTAAAAAACATCTTACAGGGAGAATAGTTCCGTTAGGGGTTCCTTTCTCTAGGTACACATGCCCTAAAGTGCATGTCCGGACTGCGAGCAGAGACGCAGGCAAAAACATCTGGGGGCATATATGGAAAATAAATAAAAATCATCTTTTGTTCGCCGACCGAATATTCCCTTAAGAACGCTAGCTTTCGGCTTCACCCAGTCTGAGGTACATATCAGGCTGACTCGGCAGTAACGATCGCAGAGGTGCTCCCCTTATGCCCTAGCCGAATTAACGGGAACGTAGGGGATAAATATAAGAGCCAGGCAACCCAGCTTGGCCAAAACTTAAGTCATATCGATGCATATAATGGCGAATAAAAGGTACATGCGGAAGAATAACACATGTGTGGGGCATGAAGCCCAGATAGATAATTAAGCTTCTGTGTAAGAAGCCCCGAGGTATAATGAGCGCGGTTAGCATGTCTATAGTGTGCAAGCGAGGCACAAGTTGGCCCTTGAAGGTCTTGAGAAAGAATAAAAGAAAGAAAGAGAAAAAAAGAAAGATAATGTATATGCAAAAAGTGGACAGAGGAAGGAGACGAACATAGAGTCCGGCGCTAGGCATAGAATCTTCAGAGCCTGGCTGCGTTCCATGGGTTCGGCTCAAGTCGATTATTCGATGCATCCTGCAGACGATATGCTCCACCGGTCAGAACTTGGTCAATAATGAAGGGACCTTCCCATTTGGGCTCGAGCTTGGTCTTTTTCTTCCCCGGCAGGCGTAGAACTAACTCGCCAACGTTATAAGTTTTGGCCCGTACTTCTCTGCTTTGGTATCTGCGAGCCTGTTGCTGATAGAATGCGGAACGGGCTTTTGCCACGTCGCGCTCCTCCTCCAGGGTGTCCAGACTGTCCTGCCGATCGAGCTCGGCTTCTCTTTCTTCGTACATGCGCACTCGAGGTGAGTCATTAATTATCTCGCAGGGCAGAACTGTCTCTGCGCCGTACACCATAAAGAAGGGTGTATATCCGGTAGTACGATTCGGCGTGGTCTACAGCCCCCAGAGTACAGAGTCGAGCTCCTCTACCCAGTGCATGTTAGACTCCTTTAAGGACCGCACTAATCTGGGTTTAATGCCGCTCATGATAAGACCATTTGCTCACTCAACTTGGTCCTTGGTTTGTGGGTGATAGACGAATGCATAATCGACCTTGATGCCCATGTTGTTGCACCAAAGTTATACCTCGTCGGACGTGAAGTTTGTGCCATTGTCAGTGATGATGCTGTGGGGGACGCCATAACGGTGTACAACCCCGGATATGAAGTCTATCACCGGTTCGGATTCAGCTGTTTTAACAGGTTTGGCTTCTATCCATTTGGTGAATTTATCCACCATGACCAGTAAGTATTTTTTCTTATGGGTTCCCCCTTTAAGGGGTCCAACCATGTCAAGCCCCCAGACCGTGAAGGGCCAAGTAATGGGGATTGTTTGGAGGGCGGTGGGTGGCATGTGGCTTTGGTTTGCAAAAAGCTGGCAACCGTAGCAGCGTTGGACCAAGTCATGTGCGTCTACCCTGGCCGTCGGCCAATAAAAACCTGTACGGAAGGCCTTGCTTACAAGGGCCCGGGCTGCAGCATGGTGGCCGCCGAGTCCGGCGTGAATTTCTGCTAAAAGCTTCCGCCCTTCCTCTTCGGCGATGCACCTTTGAAGGACTCCGGTAGTGCTTTTTTTATACATCTCTCTCTCGTGGACCCTGTAGGCTTTAGATCGCCGCACTATGCAATGTGCCTCATTTTGGTCCTCGGGAAGTTCCTGCCTAGTTAGGTAGGCCAGGAATGGTTCTGGCCACGGGGCAATGATGGCCATTATTACGTGGGCTGAAGGTGTTATTTCGGTGGCAGAGCCTCCGATTATGTCAGAGTGTTCGGTATCGGGCATTTTGGCCGGGTCCGGACTGTTGTTACCGGTGTCCCCTTCCCATACCACGGATGGCTTAAACAACCTCTCCAAAAAGTTGTTGGGGGGACCGCATCGCGTTTTGCACCGATGCGGGCGAGGATATCCGTCGTCTGATTGTTTTCCCGAGCCACATGGTGAAATTTGAGCCCCTCGAACCGAGCTGACATCTTTAGGATGACGTTTCGATAGGCCGCCATCTTCGGATCCTTGGCATCGAAGTCTCCATTTATTTGGGATATTGCGAGGTTCGAATCCCCACGCACCTCGAGGCGTTGAATGCCCATGGATACTGCCATCCGAAGACCATGTAACAGGGCTTCGTATTCGGCTGCGTTGTTGGAGTCTGTATACAGTATCTACAGTACATATTGAACTATATCTCCGGTTGGGGACGTGAGGACGACGCCAGCCCCCAGACCAGCCAGCATTTTGGAGCCGTCGAAGTGCATGATCCAATTGGAGTATGCGCCGTACTCTTTAGGTAGTTCGGCTTCTGTCCATTCGACGACGAAGTCGGCCAATACTTGCGATTTAATGGCTCGCCGAGGTTTGTATGTTATGTCGAACGGGAGGAGCTCAATGGCCCAATTGGCAATCCGGCCCGTGGCATCGCGGTTATTTATAATATCAATAAGTGGCACTTCCGAGGCTACTGTAATGAAACACTCTTGAAAGTAGTGTCGCAGCTTCCAAGATGCCATGAATACCGCATAGGCTATCTTTTGATAATGTGGGTACCGTGATTTGCATGGAGTGAGGATAGTGGATACATAATATACCGGCTTTTGAAGAGGGAATTTATGTCCGTCCGCTTCTCGTTCGACGACGAGCACTGCGATTACAACCTGATGAGTTGCCGATGTTTCGCACGGCCAGGATTTGGTTGGTTGCCAGTATGGCCTTTATTTCTTCCAATCCGGCTGTGGCAGTGTCCGTCCACTCGAAGTGTTTGGTGCGCTGAAGGAGGCGGTAAAGGGGTAATGCCTTTTCTCCTAAGCGGGAGATAAAGTGGCTTAGAGCCGCCACACATCCAGTTAATTTCTGGATTTGTTTAAGGTCTGTTGGGGTAGCCAACTGTGAAAGAGCTCGGATTTTGGCCGGATTAGCTTCAATTCTTCTACTGGAGACAATGAAGCCCAGGAGCTTTCCGGTCGGTACGCCAAAAACGCATTTTTCCAGATTGAGCTTGATGTCGTATTGTCAGAGGTTGTCGAATGTTAGCCTCAAGTCGTCTATTAGAGAGTCGACGTGTTTGGTTTTGACGACCACATCATCTACGTATGCCTCTACTGTTTTGTCGATCTGTTTCTCCAAACATGTCTGAATCATGCGCTGATATGTTGCACCAGCGTTTTTGAGCCCGAAAGGCATTGTGTTGAAACAGAAGGGGCTGTATGGTGTGATAAATGCCGTTGCGGCTTGGTCGGACTCCGCCATCTTGATTTGGTGGTAGCCGGAGTATGCCTCGAGGAAACACAATGACTCGTGTCCTACGGTAGCATCGATAATTTGATCAATGCGGGGGAAGGGAAGGGATCCTTTGGGCAGGCCTTGTTGAGGTCCTTAAAATCGACACATAGGCGCCAGGATTTGTCCTTCTTTGGTACCATCACTAGGTTTGCTAGCCAGTCCGGGTGTTTTATTTCTCTAGTGAAACCGGCCTCTAATAACTTGGCTAGTTCTTCTCCCATAGCTTGTCTCTTAGGTTCAGAGAAACGCCAAAGAGTCTGCTTGACCGGCTTGAATCACTTTAGAATATTGAGGCTGTGCTCAGCCAGCCTGCTGGGATTCCTCGCATGTCTGAGGGGTGCCAGGCGAATATGTCCCAATTCTCGCACAGGAACTCTCATAGTGCGGCGTCCATGGCGGGGTTTAACTGTGCCCCGATGGAGGCTGTTTTTGTAGGGTCCGTTGGGTGGACTTGGAATTTGACTATTTCATCCGCTGGTTTAAAAGAGGTGGACTTGGATCTCTTGTCAAGTATCACGTTGTCCCTGTTCAATGTGGAGCATAGCGCAGTTAATTCCTCAGCCGAAAGGGCTTCGGATAATGCCTCAAGGGCCAATGCGGCTGTTTTGTTTTCGGCGCGGAGTGATGTGTCCAGATGACTAGCGAGAGTGGTGATTCCGTTGGGCTCGGGCATTTTGAGCTTCATGTACCCATAATGGGGTATGGCTTGGAAGATCGTGAACGCCTCCCGCCCTAGAAGGGCGTGGTATCCACTACTGAATGGGGCCACTTGGAATGTAATTTCTTCGGACCTATAGTTCTCCGCCGTGCCGAATACCACATCTAGTTTGATTTTAACAGCATAGCGTGCTTTCCGACTGGGGATGATTCCTCTAAAGGTTGTGCTACTTTTCTCAATGCGGTTCCAGTCTATTTCCATTTTTTGAAGAGTTTCCTCATGGATGAGGTTTAATCCACTACCACCGTCCATGAGTACTTTGGTGAGTCGAAAGCCGTCCACAATTGGACTGAGGACCAGTGCAGCTGGTGCTCGGGATGTTCGGAATTTAGGTTGTCACTTGCATTGAAGGTAATAGCCATGTCGCTCCATGGATTTATTGCTGCCACGTGGCAGATTTCGGCAATGTTGCGGAGTGTTCACTTGCGCCTATTATTTGATGCGAAGGTCTCAGACTATTAATACCGTATTGTTATCCCTGGGATGGTGCTCTGTGGCATCTGGGATGAGAAGATCCTCGCCGCTTTTGGCCACCTGCCAAAGAATCCAACATGCTCTAAGGCTATGTGTTGGTATGGTATCCGCTATACTATGAATTTTGCAGGGTCCGTTGAGCCATCCCTCCAATATGGTTCCATGCCCTGTAAAGGGTTTTTGCTTCTTTGTAATTAACTCGGGTGTATTATGATAGTGCACCCTTTTACTTTGGACTGGGTGTATATTCGGAGCTGGATTATCCCAGGCACTTTCCATCGCATAGTACTTTCATACTATGGACGCCAAGTCGGTGAAGCGTGATATGTCACGCCGACTTATGGCGTTAAGGATTCCCTTGTCCGTGCAGTTATTGCCGAAAAGTGAGACTGCGTCTTCCTCGCGGCAGTCCTTAACCTTGTTCATCACAAGGAGGAATCTGGCCCAATAATGATGTATTGTTTCATGGGGCTCTTGCCTAATGTGGGAAAGATCATTTATGTCTGGGTGGGTGGGTGTATTTGAGTTCGAACCCTTACCCGATCTGAGACCCAGGGGCCGAGGTGTTTCCCATCTTGGAAGTTCGGATTCCGGGATGTTGCCCAATGAGTCTGGCCCGCTGCCTGACTCTAGGTTCAGGGCTTGGGTGATGTCCTCCCGTAAATGGGTATCTGGCTCGGAGAGCTCAGGAATCCGGACATAGTTAGTCCTCAAGATAGAGGAAGAATCACCGCATTGTTCCTCCACCACCGCAATATGATGGGTGACCGGTGGAGAGTTAATCTCCCTTTGATCGGGTTTAAGCCCAATCCGATCATAGTCCGTAGCGACTCCCAAGGCGGCAATCCGATCCAAGAGCTCGTTTAGGGAAGAGAGCTCCATTGGATCCATCTACTCGGCGAATTCCGAGCCGATGTGGAGGCTGTTTTCGATGACCCGAGAAGTCATCGTCGGTGCAACGGCCGAACGGGCGGTCATGATGAAACTGCCAAGCCGGAGAGTTTGGCCGACAGCCAGGGCTCCCCCGGCAGTAATGTTGTTTTTAACAACGAGATGAGGCATCCTTCCTTACGGCGACGACACGGTGGAACTCTCAATGAAAGCACCAATGTCGGTGTCAAAACCGGTGGATCTCGGGTAGGGGGTCCCGAACTGTGCGTCTAAGGCGGATGGTAATAGGAGGCACGGGACACGATGTTTTAGCCAGGTTTGGGCCCTCTTGATGGAGGTAAAACCCTACGTCCTTCTTGATTATTCTTGATAATATGAGTAGTACAAGAGTTTATCTACCACGAGATTAGAGAGGCTAAACCCTAAAACCTAGCCTATGGTATGATTGTATGTTGTCCTACGGACTAAAACCCTCTGGTTTATATAGACACCGGAGGGTGCTAGAGTTACACAAGGTCGGTTACAAAGGAGGAGATATACATATCCGTATTTCCTAGCTTGCCTTCCACGCCAAGTAGAGTCCCACTCGGACACGGGACGAAGTCTTCAATCTTGTGTCTTCATAGTCCAATAGTCCGGCCAAAGGATATAGTCCGGTTGTCTGAGACCCCCTAATCCAGGACTCCCTCACCGGGGCCAGGTCATGGAAATCCAGCCCATAGTAGAACATGAGCCCCCTAACAAAGGGATCCAGAGCGAGGCCTAGCCCTCAGAGGAAGTGAGAGATGAATACCACACTCTTGCTGGATTCGGGAGTGGGAATGACCTGCCCTCGAGCAGGTAGCCCGTGTGAGATTTTGCCGGTCAAATACCTGGCCTCTCTTAGCTTCTTGATGTCTTCTTCTGTGACAGAGGAAGGCATCCACTGACCTTGAAGGTTGGAATCCGGACATGGTTGAAGGTCCGAAGTGCCTGACCTGAGCCTTGGAAGTTGGAACTCGAGGCATGGGAAGGATTCGATTGAGTACGAGAGGGAAAAATGGACAGGCCTTGGCCTCTTTATAAAGAGGGTGAATATCAAGAGTCCTCCTCGGGGCCGTTTGGGACTTGCCTAAAATCAAGGAGTCATACCAATAGGCACGATTGGGTTACCCACGTCCATATTGATGAGAATCCCGATATGTGTAGTGCTGGTTGAGAAAAATGGTTCGAATAATGACTGGGCCATGACATGATGTCATGTTGCTAAACGTGTCTGCAGATTAGATTTGTGGAAATATTATTCTCTCTACGGTGGTATGTGGAACTTGTTTTGCAGAGCCGGACACTATCCTTGTGTTCAAAATCTTCTATGGAGTATCCGGAAGAAGAACCCGCCTTGCAATGCCAAAGACAAATCTGCGGGCCGGACTCATCGTCATTGAAGCCTGGTTCAGGGGCTACTGAGGGAGTCCTGGATTAGGGGGTCTTCGGACAGCCAGACTATATTCTTTGGTCGGACTGTTGGACTATGAAGATACAAGATTGAAGACTCCGTCCCGTTTCCGGATGGGACTTTTCTTGGCGTGGAAGGCAAGCTTCGCAATACGGATATGTAGATCTCCTCCCTTGTAACCAAATCTGCGTAACCCTAGCCCCCTCCGGTGTCTATATAAACCGGAGGGTTTCCACCGTAGGACAACAACAATTATACCATAGGCTAGCTTCTAGGGTTTAGCCTCTACGATCTCGTGGTAGATGAACTCTTGTAATACTCATATCATCAAGATCAATCAGCAGGAAGTAGTGTATTACCTCCATCGAGAGGGCCCGAACCGGGGTAAACATCGTGTCCCCCGCCTCCTGTTACCATCCGACTTAGACGCACAGTTCGAGACCCCCTACCCGAGATTCGCCGGTTTTGACACCGACAGTACTCAGGTACCCCAACGCTACTGGAAGAGTCACTGAATGGAACATCAAGCTGCAAGCATTCCAGCTGGAGTTCAGCACAACTAGGGGCATCAAGGGAGCTATGCTCGCCGACTTCGTGGCAGAATGGACTGACGCCCCGGGGTTTGAAGCAGGCGAGGACCAATCCCTCTAGCCAGGAACTGAAGCACCAGATGGCTGGGTCATGTATTTCAATGGTGCGTTTGCATGCCAGGGCGTGGGAGCTGGAGCAGTGCTCATCTCGCCCACTCAGGATAAGCTCTACCACACCGTGCAGCTCTGCTTCCAGCAAGGCGAGAAAGTCTTGATGTCTACTACACAACCTTCTTCTTGTAGACGTTGTTGGGCCTTCAAGTGCAGAGGTTTGTAGGACAATAGCAAATTTCCCTCAAGTGGATGACCTAAGGTTTATCAATCTGTAGGAGGCGTAGGATGAAGATGGTCTCTCTCAAGCAACCCTGCAACCAAATAACAAAGAGTCTCTTGTGTCCCCAACACACCCAATACAATGGTAAATTGTATAGGTGCACTAGTTTGGCGAAGAGATGGTGATACAAGTGGTATATGGATGGTAGATAATAGTTTTTGTAATCTGAAATTATAAAAACAGCAAGGTAACTAATGGTAAAAGTGAGCGTAAACGGTATTGCAATGCTAGGAAACAAGGCCTAGGGTTCATACTTTCACTAGTGTAAGTCCTCTCAATAATACTAACATAATTGGATCACATGCAACAAAGAGTCACTCCAAAGTCACTAATAGCAGAGAACGAACGAAGAGATTATGGTAGGGTAGGAAACCACCTCAAAGTTATTCTTTCCAATCAATCTGTTGGGCTATTCCTATAAGTGTCACAAACAGCCCTAGAGTTCGTACTAGAATAACACCTTAAGACACAAATCAACCAAAACCCTAATGTCACCTAGATACTCCAATGTCACCTCAAGTATCTGTGGGTATGATTATACGATATGTATCACACAATCTCAGATTCATCTATTCAACCAACACAAAGGACCTCAAAGAGTGCCCCAAAGTTCTACCGGAGAATCACGACGAAAACGTGTGCCAACACCTATGCATAGGTTCCCAATGTCACGAAACCCGCAAGTTGGTCACCTTAACATACATCAAGTGGCACGTGGTATCCCATTGTCACCACAGATATCCACGGCAAGACATACATCAAGTGTTCTCAAGTCTTTAGAGACTCAATCCGATAAGATTACTTCAAAGGGGAAACTCAATTCATTACAAGAGAGAAGAGGGGTGGAGAAACATAAGATCCAACTATAATAGCAAAGCTCGCGATACATCAAGATCGTATCATCTCAAGAACACGAGAGAGAGCGAGAGATCAAACACATAGCTACTGGTACATACCCTCAGCCCCGAGGGAGAACTACTCCCTCCTTTTCATGGAGAGCACCGGGATGATGAAGATGGCCACCGGTGAGGGTTACCCCCTCCGGCAGGGTGCCGGAATAGGGTCCCGATTGACTTTTGGTGGCTACAGAGGCTTCTGGCAGCGGAACTCCTGATCCATCTTGCGTTCTGGAAGTTTTAGGTCATGTAGGTATATATGGGTGCAGGAGGTACGTCAGGGGAGCCACGAGGGCCCCACGAGACAGGGGGCATGCCCTAGGGGGGTGCCCCCCACCCTTGTGAGCACCTCGTTCCTTCCTTGACGTGGGGTCCAAGTCCATCGGGTGTATTTCCTTCCAAAAATAACTTCTCCAGTTGATTTCGTTCCGTTCCGACTCCGTCTGATATTCCTTTTCTTCAAAACACTCAAATAGGCATAAAACAGCAAATCTGGGCTGGGCCTCCGGTTAATAGGTTAGTCCCAAAAGTAATATAAAATTGGATAACAAAGCCCAATATTGCCCAAAACAGTAGATAATATACCATGGAGCAATCAAAAATTATAGATACGTTGGAGACGTATCAAGCATCCCCAAGCTTATTTCCTGCTCGTCCTCGAGTAGGTAAATGAGAAAAAAAGATAATTTTTGATGTGGAATGCTAGTTGGCATAATTTCAATGTAATTCTTCTTAATTGTGGCATGAATATTCAGATCCATAAGATTCAAGACAAAAGTTTAATATTGACATAGAAACAATAATACTTCAAGCATACTAATAAAGCAATCATGTCTTCTCAAAATAACATGGCGAAAGAAATTTATCCCTACAAAATCATATAGTCTGGCTATGCTCCATCTTCACCACACAACATATTTAAATCATGCACAACCCCGATGACAAGACAAGCAATTGTTTCATACTTTTGATGTTCTCAAACTTTTTCAATCTTCACGCAATACATGAGCTTGATCCATGGATATAGCACTATAGGTGGAATAGAATGGTGGTTGTGGAGAAGAAAAAAAGGAGGGGAAGATAGTCTCACATCAACTAGGCGTATCGACGGGCTATGGAGATGCCCATCAATAGATATCAATGTGAGTGAGTAGGGATTGCCATGCAACGGATGCACTAGAGCTATAAATGTGTGAAAGCTCAACAAAAGAAACTAAGTGGGTGTGCATCCAACTTGCTTGCTCACGAAGACCTAGGGCACTTGAGGAGTCCCATTATTGGAATATACAAGCCAAGTTCTATATTGAAAGATTCCCACTAGTATATGAAAATGACAAAACAAGAGACTGTCTATATGAAGAACACGGTGCTACTTTGAAGCACAAGTGTGGAAAAAGGATAGTAGCATTGCCCCTTATTTTTTTTGGCCTTTCTTTTTTTTATTTGGCCTTTTTTGGCCTTTCTTTTTTTGGGGACAATGCTCTATTGAATGATGATCATAACACTTCTATTTATTTACAACTTGATGATACAACTCGATACTAGAACAAAGTATGACTCTATATGAATGCCTCTGGCGGTGTACCGGGATATGCAATGAATCAAGAGTGACAAGTATGAAAGAATTATGAATGGTGGCTTTGCCACAAATACAATGTCAACTACATGATCATGCTAAGCATTATGACAATGATGAATGTGTCATGATGAACTAGATGGTGGAAAGTTGCATGGCAATATATCTCGGAATGGCTATGGAGATGCCATAATACGTAGGTATGGTGGCTGTTTTGAGGAAGGTATATGGTGGGTTTATGGTACCGGCGAAAGGTGCGCGGTACTAGAGAGGCTAGCAAGGGTGGAAGAGTGAGAGTGCGTATAATCCATGGCTCAACATTAGTCATAAAGAACTCACAAACTTATTGCAAAAATCTATTAGTCATTGAAACAAAGTACTACACGCATGCTCCTAGGGGGATAGATTGGTAGGAAAAGACCATCGCTCGTCCCCGACCGCCACTCATAAGGAAGACAATCAATAAACACCTCATGCTCCAACTTCATTACATAACGGTTCACCATACGTGCATGCTACGGGAATCACAAACTTCAACACAAGTATTTCTCAAATTCACAACTACTCAACTAGCATGACTCTAATATCACCATCTCCATATCTCAAAACAATCATCAAGTATCAAACTTCTCTTAGTATTCAACACACTCATAAGAGAATTTTATTATTCTTGAACACCTAGCTAGGATTCTAAGAAAATTACCATGCTATTTAAGACTCTCAAAATAATCTAAGTGAAGCATGAGAGTTCATCTATTTCTATAATACCACCACCGTGCTCTAAAAAGATATAAGTGAAGCACTAGAGCAAACGACAAACCACTCCGAAAGATATAAGTGAAGATCAATGAGTAGTCGAATAATTATGCAACTACGTGAAGACTCTCTAACATTTAATAGTTTTAGATCTTGGTATTCTATTCAAACAGCAAGCAAAGCAAAATAAAGTGACATCTAACAATAGCAAACATCATGTGAAGAAGCAAAAACTTAGGATCAACCAATACTAACCGATAATTGTTGAATAAGAAGAAAGGTGGGATGCCAACCGGGGCATCCCCAAGCTTTGATGCTTGAGAATTCTTGAAATATTATGTAACGCCCTCGATGCGGCTATATCTCCCACGTGTCGAAGCATGACTTAGAGGCATAACCGCATTGAAAGCAATGTCGCAAGTGAGGTAATCTTCACACAGCCCATGTAATACATAAGGGAAAGAGATACATAGTTGGCTTACAATCGCCACTTCACACAATTACATGATTAAAGCATTACATCAACCAGATACAATCAAGGTCCGACTATGGAACCAAAATAAAAGAAGACTACCCCAATGCTACACAGATCCCCGATCGACCCCAACTGGGCTCCACTACTGATCAACTAGAACGAAACAACACAAAGGACAAGGTCTTCATTGCGCTCCTCCTTGAGCTTGGTTGCGTCATCTGCACGGTATCATCGGCACCTGCAAACTGGTTTTGGAAGTATCTGTGAGTCACGGGGACTCAGCAATCTCACCCCCTCGCGATCAAGACTATTTAAGATTATGGGTAAAGGTAAAGGTATGAGGTGGAGCTGCAGCAAGCGACTAGCATATATGGTGGCTAAACATACGCGAATGAGAGCAAGAAGAGAAGGCAAAAGCTCGGTCGAGAATTTATGATCAAGAAGTGATCCTAGAACAACCTACGTCAAGCATTACTCCAACACCGTGTTCACTTCCCGGACTCTGCCGGAAAGAGACCATCATGGTTACACACACGGTTGATGTATTTTAATTAAGATAAACTTCAGGTTTTCTACAGCCGGACATTGACAAATTCCCATCTGCACAAAACCGTGGGCACGCCTTTTGAAAGTTCAAATACCTGCAGGGGTGTCCCAACTTAGCCCATCACAAGCTCTCATGGTCAACGAAGGATATTCCTTCTAGCGGGAAGACCCGATCAGGCTCGGAATCCCGGTTACAAGACATCCTCGACAATGGTAAAACAAGTCCAGCAACACCGCCCGAATGTGCCGACAAATCCCGATAGGAGCTGCATATATCTTGTTCTCAGGGTACACTTATATGAGACTAGCTACGAGTAAAACCAACCCTCAAGTTTCCCCGAGTTTGCCCCGCAGGTAACACAGTTTGGACCAACACTCAGAGGAGCACTGGCCCAGGGGGGTTAAAATAAAGATGACCCTTGAGTCTGCAGAACCCAAGGGAAAAAGAGGCTAGGTGGCGAATGGTAAAACCAATGTTGGGCATTGCTGGAGGAGTTTTATTCAAGGCGAACTGTCAAGGGGTTCCCATTATAACCCAACTGCATAAGGAACGCAAAAATCCAAGAACATAACACCGAGATGACGGAAACTAGGGCGGCAAGAGTGGAACAAAACACCAGGCATAAGGCCGAGCCTTCCACCCTTTACCAAGTATATAGATGCATTAATTAAATCAGAGATATTGTGATATCCCAACAAGTAAACATGTTCCAACAAGGAACAACATAACCATGTACCAACAAGGTACAAACTTCATCTTCACCTGCAACAAACAACGCTATAAGAGGGGCTGAGCAAAGCGGTAACATAGCCAAACAATGGTTTGCTAGGACAAGGTGGGTTAGAGGCTTGGTTCACAATATGGGAGGCATGATAAGCAAGTGGTAGGTATCGCAGCATAGGCATAGCAAAAGAGCGAGCATCTATCAAGCAAAGATAGAAGTGATTTCGAGGGTATGGTCATCTTGCCTGAGATCCTGCAAGGAAGAAGAACGAGTCCATGAAGAAGACAAGCGGACGTAGATGAATGGGTCCTCACAAACACAATGTTATCGGAACCAACCCGGAGAAGCAAACACCGGAAAGAAGCACACAACATAGTAAACAACCAACACATGAACACGGTATGATATGCGGGATGCGGTATGCGATGCATATGCATGATTTGCAAGGGAATGAATGAACCTGGCCTCAACTTTGGAATACAAGAGTGCCACTGGAAAGGTGACATGATTTCGGTTGAAATCGATATAAAGATCACCGGAATCGGATGCACGGTTTGGAAATGGCAAGCAAAACAAATATGGCATCGGTCTGCGATAATCAGCAAGTAGCCATCTAAAAGCATCAAGATAAATATGCTACAGCACTCAAACATGACAACAAAATACATGGCAGGGAACCACTCATGATGCTTGACAAAATATGAACACTGATGTACGGCCAATTCATCCATTAACAGATTCAAACAAGCATGGCAAAAGTGCAAATGATAACAGGTTTCAGACTTAGTGAAATTAACACAAGTCTGGAATTTAACATCTGGTAGCACACTTTAGAGCATGCAAACTACATGCTACAGGTGCTTAACATGGCAAAGCAAGGCATGGCATGAAGCTACTCAAAGCACATAACAAAAGTCCCTTAGTGGCCTTGAGCCAAAAGGGATCAAAAAATACAATTGCAAGCATGTGAACATGGCAAAAACATGATCAGATTACAGACTTAGTGAAAAACTGGAGCATGCAAATCAGTTAACGAGTAGGCATGTTCACGAGCTCGATGCACTCACTACAGAGCATGGCATGACAAACTAAGCATACACCCATTAAGAATACATGCCCTGGAAGCTTGACATGGCAAGAACAACAACATAGCATGCACGGATCAATAGCAACAACCTCGGCGAAATCGCTAACAAGTCAACAATCTGCCAGGATTCACGAAATAGCAAAAGTAGAGCTCGATTGACTCAAGCTAGGTTGCTCCATAAATGCAAACAAAGACATGGATGGATAGAGCACCACAATGTTAACAAATCATCCTTACAGATCATCCTCAAAAGAGGCACGGGTCACTAGGAAACAACATGAACATATGGCATAACCGCATTGAAAGCAATATCGCAAGTGAGGTAATCTTCACACAACCCATGTAATACATAAGGGAAAGAGATACGTAGTTGGCTTACAATCGCCACTTCACACAATTACATGAATAAAGCATTACATCAACCAGATACAATCAAGGTCCGACTACAGAACCAAAATAAAAGAAGACTACCCCAATGCTACACAGATCCCCGATCGACCCCAACTGGGCTCCACTACTGATCAACTAGAACGAAACAACACAAAGGACAAGGTCTTCATCGTGCTCCTCCTTGAGCTTGGTTGCGTCATCTGCACGGTATCATCGGCACCTGCAAACTGGTTTTGGAAGTATCTGTGAGTCATGGGGACTCAGCAATCTCACCCCCTCGCGATCAAGACTTTTTAAGATTATGGGTAAAGGTAAAGGTATCAGGTGGAGTTGCAGCAAGCGACTAGCATATATGGTGGCTAAACATACGCAAATGAGAGCGAGAAGAGAAGGCAAAAGCATGGTCGAGAATTTATGATCAAGAAGTGATCCTAGAACAACCTACGTCAAGCATTACTCCAACACCGTGTTCACTTCCCGGACTCCGCCGGAAAGAGACCATCACGGTTACACACACGGTTGATGTATTTTAATTAAGATAAACTTCAGGTTTTCTAAAACCGGACATTGACAAATTCCCATCTGCCCATAACCGTGGGCATGACTTTCGAAAGTTCAAATACCTGCAGGGGTGTCCCAACTTAGCCCATCACAAGCTCTCACGGTCAACGAAGGATATTCCTTCTAGCGGGAAGACCCGATCAGGCTCGGAATCCCGGTTACAAGACATCCTCGACAATGGTAAAACAAGTCCAGCAACACCGCCCGAATGTGCCGACAAATCCCGATAGGAGCTGCACATATCTTGTTCTCAGGGTACACTTATATGAGACTAGCTACGAGTAAAACCAACCCTCAAGTTTCCCCGAGTTTGCCCCGCAGGCAGCTCAGTTTGGACCAACACTCAGAGGAGCACTGGCCCAGGGGGGTTCAAATAAAGATGACCCTTGAGTCTGTAGAACCCAAGGAAAAAAGAGGCTAGGTGGCGAATGGTAAAACCAATGTTGGGCTTTGCTGGAGGAGTTTTATTCAAGGCGAACTGTCAAGGGGTTCCCATTATAACCCAACCGCGTAAGGAACGCAAAAATCCGAGAACATAACACCGAGATGACAGAAACTAGGGCGGCAAGAGTGGAACAAAACACCAGGCATAAGGCCGAGCCTTCCACCCTTTACCAAGTATATAGATGCATTAATTAAATCATAGATATTGTGATATCCCAACAAGTAAACATGTTCCAACAAGGAACAACATAACCATGTACTAACAAGGTACAAACTTCATCTTCACCTGCAACTAACAACGCTATAAGAGGGGCTGAGCAAAGCCGTAACATAGCCAAACAACGGTTTGCTAGGACAAGGTGGGTTAGAGGCTTGGTTCACAATATGGGAGGCATGATAAGCAAGTGGTAGGTATCGCAGCCTAGGCATAGCAAAAGAGCGAGCATCTATCAAGCAAAGATAGAAGTGATTTCGAGGGTATGGTCATCTTGCCTGAGATCCCGCAAGGAAGAAGAACGAGTCCATGAAGAAGACAAGCGGACGTAGACGAACGGGTCCTCACAAACGCAACGTTATCAGAACCAACCCGGAGAAGCAAACACCGGAAAGAAGCACACAACATAGTAAACAACCAACACATGAACACGGTATGATATGCGGGATGCGGTATGCGATGCATATGCATGATTTGCAAGGGAATGAATGAACCTGGCCTCAACTTGGGAATCCAAGAATGCCACTGGAAAGGTGACATGATTTCGGTTGAAATCGATATAAAGATCACCGGAATCGGATGCACGGTTTGCAAATGGCAAGCAAAACAAATATGGCACCGGTCTGCGATAATCAGCAAGTAGCCATCTAAAAGCATCAAGATAAATATGCTACAGCACTCAAACATGACAACAAAATACATGGCAGGGAACCACTCATGATGCTTGACAAAAGATGAACACTGAGCTACGGCCAATTCATCAATTAACAGATTCAAACAAGCATGGCAAAAGTGCAAATGATAACAGGTTTCAGACTTAGTGAAATTAACACAAGTCTGGAATTTAACATTTGGTAGCACACTTTAGAGCATGCAAACTACATGCTACAGGAGCTTAACATGGCAAAGCAAGGCATGGCATGAAGCTACTCAAAGCACTTAACAAAAGTCCCTTAGTGGCCTTGAGCCAAAAGGGACCAAAAAATACAATTGCAAGCATGTGAACATGGCAAAAACATGATCAGATTACAGACTTAGTGAAAAACTGGAGCATGCAAATCAGTTAATGAGTAGGCATGTTCACGAGCTCGATGCACTCACTACAGAGCATGGCATGACAAACTAAGCATACACCCATTAAGAATACATGCCCTAGAAGCTTGACATGGCAAGAACAACAACATAGCATGCATGGATCAATAGCAACAACCTCGGCGAAATCGCTAACAAGTCAACAATCTGCCAGGATTCACGAAATAGCAAAAGTAGAGCTCGATTGACTCAAGCTAGGTTGCTCCATAAATGCAAACAAAGACAAGGATGGATAGAGCACCACAATGTTAACAAATCATCCTTACAGATCATCCTCAAAAGAGGCACGGATCACTAGGAAACAACATGTACATATGGCATAACCACATTGAAAGCAATGTCGCAAGTGAGGTAATCTTCACACAACCCATGTAATACATAAGGGAAAGAGATACATAGTTGGCTTACAATCGCCACTTCACACAATTACATGAATAAGGCATTACATCAACCAGATACAATCAAGGTCCGACTACGGAACCATAATAAAAGAAGACTACCCCAATGCTACACAGATCCCCGATCGACCCCAACTGGGATCCACTACTGATCAACTAGAACGAAACAACACAAAGGACAAGGTCTTCATCGCGCTCCTCCTTGAGCTTGGTTGCATCATCTGCACGGTATCATCGGCACCTGCAAACTGGTTTTGGAAGTATCTGTGAGTCACGGGGACTCAGCAATCTCACCCCCTCGCGATCAAGACTATTTAAGATTATGGGTAAAGGTAAAGGTATGAGGTGGAGCTGCAGCAAGCGACTAGCATATATGGTGGCTAAACATACGCAAATGAGAGCGAGAAGAGAAGGCAAAAGCACGGTCGAGAATTTATGATCAAGAAGTGATCCTAGAACAACCTACGTCAAGCATTACTCCAACACCGTGTTCAGTTCCCGAACTCCGTCGGAAAGAGACCATCACGGTTACACACGCGGTTGATGTATTTTAATTAAGATAAACTTCAGGTTTTCTACAACCGGACATTGACAAATTCCCATCTGCCCATAACCGTGGGCACGGCTTTTGAAAGTTCAAATACCTGCAGGGGTGTCCCAACTTAGCCCATCACAAGCTCTCACGGTCAACGAAGGATATTCCTTCTAGCGGGAAGACCCGATCAGGCTCGGAATCCCGGTTACAAGACATCCTCGACAATGGTAAAACAAGTCCAGCAACACCGCCCGAATGTGCCGACAAATCCCGATAGGAGCTGCACATATTTTGTTCTTAGGGTACACTTATATGAGACTAGCTATGAGTAAAACCAACCCTCAAGTTTCCCCGAGTTTGCCCCGCAGGCAGCTCAGTTTGGACCAACACTCAGAGGAGCACTGGCCCAGGGGGGGGGGGTTAAAATAAAGATGACCCTTGAGTCTGCAGAACCCAAGGGAAAAAGAGGCTAGGTGGTGAATGGTAAAACCAATGTTGGGAATAGCTGGAGGAGTTTTATTCAAGGCGAACTGTCAAGGGGTTCCCATTATAACCCAACCGCGTAAGGAACGCAAAAATCCGGGAACATAACACCGATATGACAGAAACTAGGGCGGCAAGAGTGGAACAAAACACCAGGCATAAGGCCGATCCTTCCACCCTTTACCAAGTATATAGATGCATTAATTAAATCAGAGATATTGTGATATCCCAACAAGTAAACATGTTCCAACAAGGAACAACATAACCATGTACCAACAAGGTACAAACTTCATCTTCACCTGCAACTAACAACACTATAAGAGGGGCTGAGCAAAGCGGTAACATAGCCAAACAATGGTTTGCTAGGACAAGGTGGGTTAGAGGCTTGGTTCACAATATGGGAGGCATGATAAGCAAGTGGTAGGTATCGCAGCATAGGCATAGCAAAAGAGCGAGCATCTATCAAGCAAATATAGAAGTGATTTCGAGGGTATGGTCATCTTGCCTGAGATCCCGCAAGGAAGAAGAACGAGTCCATGAAGAAGACAAGCGGACGTAGAAAAACGGGTCCTCACAAATGCAACGTTATCAGAACCAATCCGGAGAATCAAACACCGGAAAGAAGCACACAACATAGTAAACAACCAACACATGAACACGGTATGATATGCGGGATGCGGTATGCGATGCATATGCATGATTTGCAAGGGAATGAATGAACCTAGCCTCAACTTGGGAATCCAAGAGTGCCACTGGAAAGGTGACATGATTTCGGTTGAAATCGATATAAAGATCACCGGAATCGGATGCACGGTTTGGAAATGGCAAGCAAAACAAATATGGCACCGGTCCGCGATAATCAACAAGTGGCCATCTAAAAGCATCAAGATAAATATGCAACAGCACTCAAACATGACAACAAAATACATGGCAGGGAACCACTCATGATGCTTGACAAAAGATGAACACTGAGTTACGGCCAATTCATCCATTAACAGATTCAAACAAGCATGGCAAAAGTGCAAATGATAACAGGTTTCAGACTTAGTGAAATTAACAGAAGTCTGGAATTTAACATCAGGTAACACACTTTAGAGCATGCAAACTACATGCTACAGGAGCTTAACATGGCAAAGCAAGGCATGGCATGAAGCTACTCAAAGC
Organism: Triticum urartu; assembly: GCF_003073215.2. Lineage (NCBI taxonomy): Eukaryota > Viridiplantae > Streptophyta > Magnoliopsida > Poales > Poaceae > Triticum > Triticum urartu. The sequence continues at coordinate 275,077,774 of NC_053025.1, forward strand.
ACTTAACAAAAGTCCCTTAGTAACCTTGAGCCAAAAGGGATAAAAAATACAATTGCAAGCATGTGAACATGGCAAAAACATGATCAGATTGCAGACTTAGTGAAAAACTAGAGCATGCAAATCAGTTAACGAGTAGGCATGTTCACGAGCACGATGCACTCACTACAGAGCATGGCATGACAAACTAAGCATACAACCATTAAGAATACATGCCCTCGAAGCTTGAAATGGCAAGAACAACAACATTGCATGCACGGATCAATAGCAACAACCTCGGCAAAATCGCTAACAAGTCAACAATCTGCCAGGATTCACGAAATAGCAAAAGTAGAGCTCGATTGACTCAAGCTAGGTTGCTCCATAAATGCAAACAAAGACATGGATGGATAGAGCACCACAATGTTAACAAATCATCCTTACTGATCATCCTCAAAAGAGGCACGGATCACTAGGAAACAACATGAACATATGGCATAATGACAAAATCAGGACAAGGACTTGGAGAAATTCTAAGTCCCTGAAATCAGCATTACCGTGTATGCTACTTTGCAAGCTTGTGCTAGTCACCGCACATATCACAAAAATACATGGTAAGCACCTTTGTAAAGATGGCATGGCATATAACAAAACACATGTAGAGCTCAGGATCATAGCATGCACACATTAATCATGGAAAAAATGACAAAATGCCCTTTGCTGAAACAGATCTGACAAAATACTCACATAGCCCTCTTCCAACAACATTTACCGCATCAAGATGCACTCAAATGAAAATGATGCAGTGAGATGAAATGATGTACTCGTTGAGACGAACATTTTGATATGCTACACGCTCAAAACGGAGCCATGGATGATGAGTTATGATGCGATGAAAATGCCCAAAAATACTGGAATCTAGGGGACTTAGTGGAATTTTACCCCGCGGGAAAAGTCAACCCGGGACGAGGAGATCCAGGACGGGGTGGATCCGGTTCGGGATGGCGCTGTTTGGTTCATCTCCCGGTGGATCTCATCCACCGGGAAAGATCTGGCCGGGACGGGCTCCGGCGAGGCAACCCCGGCGAGAGGCGGCTCGCTAGCGTGACGAGGCAGGGCGCCGGATGGCGGACAGTGGCGGTGGTGCGAGGCGCGGCGCGCCGTCAAGAGAGGAGCGGAGGAGCGGGGCGGCAGGCGGCGAAGCTCGCAGAGGAACGGGGCGGCGTGGGCATCTCACGGGCAGGGCGGAGCAAAACGCGGCGGCGGAGATGGCGGCGCTGGCCGGCGAGCGGGGCGGCGGAGCATGTCGCCGGCGGGAGGCGGCGCAGCGAGGCGCTCGGGAAGAGCCAGGCGGCGGGGCGGGGGCTTGCGGCGGCGGGGAGGATGGGCCTGGGCGGGCCCGTGACGGGCCTCCCAGGCCGGCGGTGCGCGGAGTGCTGTGGCGACAGGTGTCGGCGGCGGATTGGCTGAGGCGGCGGCGGCAATTTCGTCCGCTAGGAGGTGGACATGTCTGGCGGTGGCGTGAGCGTTTTTTAGGGTTAGGGTGGTTTTGGATCCGGAATTTCGAGAGGGTGACCTTTATATAGAGGTAGAGGGAGCTAGGAAGCTCCAAATGATGTGCGGTTTGCGGCCACGCGATCGTGATTGAACGCTCTAGATGATGGAGAGGGTTTAGGTGGGTTTTGGGCCAAATTGGAAGGGTGTTGGGCTGCAACACTCACGAGGCCTTTTCGGTCCCTCGGTTAACCGTTGGAGTATCAAACGAAGTCCAAATGGCATGAAACTTGACAGGCGGTCTACCGGTAGTAAACCAAGGCCACATGGCAAGTCTGGGTCCAATCCGAAAACATTTAACACCCGCACACGAAAAGAGGTAGAAAGGGACACCGGATGACATAGGAGCGCCGGATTGCAAAACGGACAACGGGGAAAATGCTCGGATGCATGAGACGAACACGTATGCAGATGAAATGCACATGATGAAATGATATGCAATGCATGACACGCAAGCAATGACAAGGCAACAACAGCGAATAACTGGAAGACACCTGGCACATCGGACTCGAGGCGTTACAACACTCCACCACAATGAGAGGATCTCGAACCGAGATCTAGAATGGCACCGGAGGGACAACGAAAGATAAAGAGGAGAGGTAAAGCTAAGTTGCTTCTTTGACAAACGAGTGAAACCACGAACCTTGCAAAGATTAAACCATATAAAGAAAGAATGCAACGAAGAAGAACGAAGTTGAAAGCACTCCGGTAGGGAAGAGGAACAAGGAATTACAAATTCGGACAACACTTCGGTTGAAAAGAGATGAAAGACTTGATAAAATGAAAGAGCTTGAGCAAAGGGGCACAACACTCTGGTTAAAAGGATAAGCATGACAAGGACAGGTAGAAGGTTTGAAGAGAGCAGCAACACAATGCCTCCGGTAAAGAGAAATAGAAGATAGATGATTAAAATAAAAGAATGGATAAGAAAATGCCAACTTCTGCCACAAAAGAGTTTGAAAAGGCATCTTTAGGAGAAGGGTCGAACGGAGTTGTTGGAACACCAACAACGAAAAGAATACGCTTGATATGGTCTTATGGAATACATCTCAAATTATGAGGTGACAACCTGCCATTCACGGGAAAAAGAATTGGATTGGTATGAACAAGGAGACAAGCAAATATTTCACCGAGAGGATAAATGAAGAACTTGGATCATTGATAAACACCATAAGAGCGACAATCCTTAAAGGAAAGCTTTAGGTGAAATATAGCCCAAGATAACTCCAATGACGCGATTGCTGGATTTAATATATGTCATTTCGATAACTTGTGAATCCCGGAGCACGAAGGGAAATTATCAAGAAAGACATAACACCACCTCAAAAGATATGCGTGAAAGAGTAGCACTCCAGACTGCAAGATGAAGAAAACTTGAGCTCCTTAGAAAAGAATGTTGATGAACACTTCGAGAAGGAATTAAATCCTTGAAGAACCATCATGAAGAACCTTCATGAAGAACTCCGGTAACAAAAGGATGATGAAGAAGGAAGGAAAAAGAAGTTGAGAACACAAAGTGAAGCCTTGAAATGATTTAGATGGATCTCCGTGATGAAAAAATAATAATAATGAGAGAGCTTGGAACTCCAGGAAAAGAAAGATGAACAAATGAGATCAATAATTTTTATGAACCTCCGGAATAAGGAATTAAATCACTTGGATGAAACAAAAATAAGAATTACCTTATGCTTATCCTTCATCAATTTAAATTGATGACGAGCAAACGGATTTGGCATACTACTTATTCTCGTAAAGAAGATTAAGAGAGATATGGCGCCAACTTGAGAAGGTCTTCAACGAACCACCGGTAGAATTTGAAAAGCACGAATGCATAGATACGATACACGAAGGAAGAAAACTCTTGAACGAACCACCGTAAGAATTGAAATGACCGAAGGGAAGATAAAGAAACACCGGGAAGAATTAAGCAAATGAACGAAGATTCTTGAGAGAATTTAGATACATGAGAACGAAGAGATCACGAGCTGATAAGAGAATAATTGAATGATGCACCGGTAAGATTTTGAGTATGAGAGCTGAAAGCTGGAATGAATAAATCTTAGATGATGGGCTCCGTATAATCAAACTGAACAGAATCTTGAATTGCTCCGGATGGGTGAAAATCTCACAAACAAAAACAATTATGAGAGGATGGCAGAGAATGGGGCAATATTTAAAAGAAACTCTTCTTCGGTCTTCAAAATCTGAAAATGACGATGAGGAACACCACCAAATTGTTGAGATACTCCAGAATGAAAAATGGAAAAGGTTGAGTCAACGGTGAAAAGAATTTGAAAGATCTTGGAGAAAGGCATTAGACTGATGATAACTCATTCTTACGTCAAACTTTGAAACGAATTTTAAGGATATCTCTGGGAGAATTAGAAGCGTCAGGTAAGATCCTGGGAAAAGACCTGTGGGTTAGAGCCCACTCAAAAGAAACACCATTGAAATGATTTAAAAGAGAGGTTGCACCGGTTGAATTAAATGACTTGAATGAGATAACAACCTCGAAAGATCTTGAACAAATACAGAGTGGAAAACACGAATCTTCGAGATATCTTGAGCACTCCGGAACAATTGAATAGCGAGAGGTCAACGATTAAGAATTGCACCGGCATGAGAAGGTATTTGAAACGAGGAAAAAGGATATGAGCCACAAAGCTTGAATTGAATCCACCGGAGAAGAAAAATGAGCGAGGAATGACGAACTAGAAGAGCATCTTCATGTGAACCACCGGGTAGAACATTCAAAGAAAAGAATGAAGAGACTTCACAAGAATAAAAGGATGCTTGATTAGGAAATTCGAGTCCTTGAGGAAAAAGGGTGGGTGGGCGGGAAAAACAAAGGCAACTTGGAGACGGATGAAACAAACACCGTTGAGAAGAAGTGACAATTGATCTTGCGGAAGTTGAAATGATCGGATCCACTTGAAGAGAGACACACCGGTTGAAAAAGGATTGACATGTCAATCTCGATTATCATGAAGGATTAGTGTTCACATTGGAGTATGAGAACACCGTTTAGAGAAGGTATGGAATCAACACTTGACTTCAAAGCAACTCGAATACCACAACTCAAAACAAAACAGGTATGCTTGCAGAATAAGCCAGAACAAACATATGATAGAGATTTCGTCTGAAGTTTTCGTGGTGGGGCCTACACGGGATCGATCGTACAACACCATCATGTATAAAGCAGTGCACATGACATACGAAGCGTCCCCGAGTCAGCATAGCTAAGGACTCTTTAAGACACAATGAGACCATTGTAAAACCAACCGTGGAAAGGCGGGCCACTAGACGTCGAACCCCAATTTCATATCATACATCTGTCGGAAAGATATCCTAATAGCTACTTGAATTCCCACTTATAAATTCCCGAAATTTTCCGGTTATGAAATCAGATGTTGGGGATACAGGGGAAGCATAATATCTCACCCAAAACTAGCAAATCCTACATCCAGCTGTATCCATCCTTCAACACATAATCAAGAAACCTTCGAAAATCGTTTACCTCAACCTTCGAAAAGCATCCGTTATACGAGTTATGGCAATACTCCCGAACTCCCGCCCTAGTACTGGGTGGCGTCAAGGTTATCTCACCAACAACTGCATAAAAAAGATTTTCGATGTCGGTGAAACGAAACTCAGGTATTCCAGAACTGCAACAATAAAATTGTGACGACAACACCTCAGAGCTCAACTCCCCGGGACACTGCCACAACCCCTAAATGTCAGTAGGCACCAAGAACAATGTTCTTGTCACAAAACCATCGGAACGATTCCAATATACCCATGTGATCCTAAAATATTTTTTAGTGAAATTTGAGAAGATAAGAGTCAAAACTCTACGTTAGGATGCCTCACCAGAGCGACGAAGGGACTGAGGAGTAAAAAGAATTCCTAACTCTCCGATATATATAATTCCTAAATGACTCAAAACATTTCTAGACTCAATAACACCAGCGATTCGATCAAGCAGGGGGCTCCTAAGGTCGGGGAAGGCTCGGATACCAACATGTAACGCCCTCGATGCGACTATATCTCCCACGTGTCGAAGCACGACTTAGAGGCATAACCGCATTGAAAGCAATGTCGCAAGTGAGGTAATCTTCACACAACCCATGTAATACATAAGGGAAAGAGATACATATTTGGCTTACAATCGCCACTTCACACAATTACATGAATAAAGCATTACATCAACCAGATACAATCAAGGTCTGACTATGGAACTGAAATAAAAGAAGACTACCCCAATGCTACACAGATCCCCGATCGACCCCAACCGGGCTCCACTACTGATCAACTAGAACGAAACAACACAAAGGACAAGGTCTTCATCGCGCTCCTCCTTGAGCTTGGTTGCGTCATCTGCACGGTATCATCGCCACCTGCAAACTGGTTTTGGAAGTATCTGTGAGTCACGGGGACTCAGCAATCTCACCCCCTCGCGATCAACACTATTCAAGATTATGGGTAAAGGTAAAGGTATGAGGTGGAGCTGCAGCAAGCGACTAGCATATATGGTGGCTAAACATACGCAAATGAGAGCGAGAAGAGAAGGCAAAAGCACGGTCGAGAATTTATGATCAAGAAGTGATCCTAGAACAACCTACGTCAAGCATTACTCCAACACTGCGTTCACTTCTCGGACTCCGCAGGAAAGAGACCATCACGGTTACACATGCGGTTGATGTATTTTAATTAAGATAAACTTCAGGTTTTCTACAACCGAACATTGACAAATTCCCATCTTCCCATAACCGTGGGCACGGCTTTCGAAAGTTCAAATACCTGCAGGGGTGTCCTAACTTAGCCCATCACAAGTTCTCACGGTCAACGAATGATATTCCTTCTAGCGGGAAGACCCGATCAGGCTCGGAATCCCGGTTACAAGACATCCTCGACAATGGTAAAACAAGTCCAGCAACACCGCCCGAATGTGCCGACAAATCCTGATAGGAGCTGCACATATCTTGTTCTCAGGGTACACTTATATGAGACTAGCTACGAGTAAAACCAACCCTCAAGTTTCCCCGAGTTTGCCTCGCAGGCAGCTCAGTTTGGACCAACACTCAGAGGAGCACTGGCCCAGGGGGGGTTAAAATAAAGATGACCCTTGAGTCTGCAGAACCCAAGGGAAAAAGAGGCTAGGTGGCGAATTGTAAAACCAATGTTGGGCATTGCTGGAGGAGTTTTATTCAAGGCGAACTGTCTAGGGGTTCCCATTATAACCCAACCGCGTAAGGAACGCAAAAATTCGGGAACATAACACCGATATGACGGAAACTAGGGCGGCAAGAGTGGAACAAAACACCAGGCATAAGGCCAAGCCTTCCACCCTTTACCAAGTATGTAGATGCATTAATTAAATCAGAGATATTATGATATCCCAACAAGCAAACATGTTCCAACAAGGAACAACATAACCATGTACCAACAAGGTAAAAACTTCATCTTCACCTGCAACTAACAACGCTATAAGAGGGGCTGAGCAAAGCAGTAACATAGCCAAACAACGGTTTGCTAGGAAAAGGAGGGTTAGAGGCTTGGTTCACAGTATGGGAGGCATGATAAGCAAGTGGTAGGTATCGCAGCATAGGCATAGCAAAAGAGCGAGCATCTAGCAAGCAAAGATAGAAGTGATTTCGAGGGTATGGTCATCTTGCCTGAGATCCCGCAAGGAAGAAGAATGAGTCCATGAAGAAGACAAGCGGACATAGACGAATGGGTCCTCACAAACGTGACGTTATCGGAACCAACCCGGAGAAGCAAACATCGGAAAGAAGCACACAACTTAGTAAACAACCAACACATGAACATGGTATGATATGCGGGATGCGGTATGTGATGCATATGCATGATTTGCAAGGGAATGAATGAACCTGGCCTCATCTTGGGAATCCAAGAGTACCACTGGAAAGGTGACATTATTTCGGTTGAAATCGATATAAAGATCACCGGAATCGGATGCACGGTTTGGAAATGGCAAGCAAAACAAATATGGCACCGGTCTGCGATAATCAGTAAGTAGCCATCTAAAAGCATCAAGATAAATATGCTACAGCACTCAAACATGACAGCAAAATACATGGCAGGGAACCACTCATGATGCTTGACAAAAGATGAACACTGAGCTACGTCCAATTCATCCATTAACAGATTCAAACAAGCATGGCAAAAGTGCAAATGATAACAGGTTTCAGACTTAGTGAAATTAACACAAGTCTGGAATATAACATCAGGTAGCACACTTTAGAGCATGAAAACTACATGCTACAGGAGCTTAACATGGCAAAGGAAGGCATGGCATGAAGCTACTCAAAGCACTTAACAAAAGTCCCTTAGTGACCTTGAGCCAAAAGGGATCAAAAAATACAATTGCAAGCATGTGAACATGGCAAAAACATGATCAGATTACAGACTTAGTGAAAAACTGGAGCATGCAAATCAGTTAACGAGTAGGCATGTTCACGAGCTCGATGCACTCACTACAGGGCATGGCATGACAAACTAAGCATACACCCATTAAGAATACATGCCCTAGAAGATAGACATGGCAAGAACAACAATATAGCATGCACGGATCAATAGCAACAACCTCGGCAAAATCGCTAACAAGTCAACAATCTGCCAGGAGTCACGAAATAGCAAAAGTAGAGCTTGATTGACTCAAGCTAGGTTGCTCCATAAATGCAAACAAAGACATGGATGGATAGAGAAGCACAATATTAACAAACCATCCTTACTAATCATCCTCAAAAGAGGCACGGATCACTAGGAAACAACATGAACATATGGCATAATGACAAAATCAGAACAAGGAATTGGAGAAATTCTAAGTCCCTGAAATCAGCATTACCGAGTACGCTACTTTGCAAGCTTGTGCTAGTCACCGCACATATCACAAAAATACATGGTAAGCACCTTTGTAAAGATGGCATGGCATATAACAAAACACATGTAGAGCTCGAGATCATAGCATGCACACATTAATCATGGCAAAATGACAAAATGCCATTTGCTGAAACAGATCTGACAAAATACTCACATAGCCCTCTTCCAACAACATTTCGGGCATCAAGATGCGCTCAAATGAAAATGATGCAATGAGATGAAATGATGTACTCGTTGAGACAAACAATTCGATATGCTAGACGCTCAAAACGGAGCCACGGAAGATGAGTTATGATGCGATGAAAATGCCCAAAAATACTGGAATCTAGGGGACTTGGTGGAATTTTACCCCGCGGGAAAAGTCAACCCGGGACGTGGAGATCCGGGACGGGGTGGATCCGGTTCGGGATGGCTCCGTTTGGTTCATCTCCCAGTGGATGAGATCCAGCGGGGCAGATCTGGCCGGGACGGGCTCCGGCGAGGCAACCCCGGCGAGAGGCGGCTCGCCGGCGTGATGAGGCAGGGCGCCGGACGGCGGACAGTGGCGGTGGTGCGAGGTGCGACGCTCCGGCAAGCGAGCAACGAAGGAGTGGGGCGGCGGGCGGCGAAGCTCGCAGAGGATCGGGGCGGCGCGGGCATCTCGCGGGCGGGGTGGAGCAAAACGCGACGGCGGAGACGGCGGCGCTGGCCGGCGAGCGGGGCGCCGGAGCAAGTCGCCGGCGGGAGGCGGTGCAGCGAGGCGCTCAGGAAGAGCCAGGCGGCGGGGCGCGGGCTTGCGGCGGCGGGGCGGACGAGCCTGGGCGGGCCCGCGACGGGCCTCCCGGGCCTGCGGCACATGGAGTGCGGTGGTGACAGGTGTCGGCGGCGGACTGGCTGAGGCGGCGGCGGCGATTTCGTCCGCTAGGAGGCGGACATGTCCGGCGGTGGCGCGAGCGTTTTTTAGGGTTAGGGTGGTTTTGGATCCGGAATTTCGAGATGGTGACCTTTATATAGAGGTAGAGGGAGGTAGGAAGCTCCAAATGTGGTGCGGTTTGCGGCCATGCGATCGTGATCGAACGCTCTAGATGATGGAGAGGGTTTAGGTGGGTTTTGGGAAAAAAAGGAAGGGTGTTGGGCTGCAACACTCACGAGGCCTTTTCGGTCCCTCGGTTAACCGTTGGAGTATCAAACAAAGTCCGAATGGCACGAAACTTGACAGGCGGTCTACCGGTAGTAAACCAAGGTCGCATAGCAAGCCTCGGTCCAATCCGAAAACGTTTAACACCCGCACACGAAAAAAGGTAGAAAGGGACACCGGATGACATAGGAGCGCCGGATTGCAAAACGGACAACGGGGAAAATGCTCGGATGCATGAGACGAACATGTATGCAGATGAAATGCACATGATAACATGATATGCAATGCATGACACGCAAGCAATGACAAGGCAACAACAACGAATAACTGGAAGACACCTGGCACATCGGACTCGGGGCGTTACATATTATCTTGGGGTGCCTTGGGCATCCCCAAGCTTGAGCTTTTGTGTCTCCTTAATTCCTCTCATATCACAGTCTCCCTAAATCTCAAAAGCTTCATCCACACAAAACTCAACAAGGACTCGTGAGATAAGTTAGTATAAACCATTGGAAAAAAACTTATCATACTCTACTGTAGCAAATCACTAAAATTATTATTCAACATTTCATACTAAATGCCTCTGCATATTTAATAGTCCTATCCTCAAATAGAATCATTAAAGAAGCAACCATATGCGAACAATGCAAACATAACAGCAAACTGCCTAAACAGGATAGTCTGTAAAGAATGCTGCAACATCCATACTTCCCTAGCTCCAAAAATTATGAAAGAAAATTCCAACTGTAGTAAATTTATCAGAGCTTAATATGCAAAAAATTTCAACATTTTATCACATTCTCACTTTTCTAGGGAATTATTGCAACAGCGGTAAACTTTCTGTTTTCAAACAGCAACATGTATACTTGTAACATAGGCATAGTAAAGGCTATCAATGCCACTTTTATTGAAATAAAAGATGCAAAACATTGTTCTAAATAACAGCAAGAAAATCCTAACAAAATAAATTGACGCTCCAAGCAAAACACATATCATGTGGCGAATAAAAATATAGCTCCAAGTAAACTTACCGATGAACGTAGATGAAAGAGGGGATGCCTTCCGGGGAATCCCCAAGCTTTGGATTTTAGGTGTCCTTAGATTATCTTTGGGGTTCCATGGGCATCCCCAAGATTAGGCTCTTGCCACTCGTTGTTCCATAATCCATCAAATCCTTACCCAAAACTTGAAAACTTCACAACACAAAACTTAAAGTAGAAAACTCGTAAGCTCCGTTAGTATAAGAAAATAAATCACCACTTCAAGGTAATGTAATGAACTCATTCTTTATTTATATTGGTGTTAAACCTACTGTATTCCAACTTCTCTATGGTTTATAAACTCTTTTACTAGCCATAGATCCATCAAAATAAGTAAACAACAAATGAAAAACAGAATCTGTCAAAAACAGAATAGTCTATAGTAATCTGGATCAAACGTATACTTCTGTAACTCATAAAATTCTCAAATAAATTGCTGGACCTGAGGAATTTATCTATTAATCATCTGCAAAAATAATTAACTAAATATCACTCTCCCAATAAAAATGGAAGCATTTCTTGTGAGGGCTAAAGTTTCTGTTTTTTTACAGCATGATCAACAAGACTTTCCACAAGTCTTCTCAAAGGTTTTACTTGGCACAAACACTAATTAAACACATAAAAACACATCTAAACAGAGGCTAGATGAGTTATTTATTAATAAACAGGAACAAAAAGCAAGGAACTAAAATAAAATTGGGTTCCCTCCCAACAAGCGCTATCGTTTAATGCCCCTAGCTAGGCATGATGATTTCAACGATGCTCACATAAAAGATAAGAATTGAAACATAAAGAGAGCAACATGAAGAATATGACTAGCACATTTAAGTGTAACCCACTTCCTATGCATAGGTATTTTGTGAGCAAACAACTTGTGGGAACAAGAATCAACTTGCATAGGAAGGTAAAACAAGCATAACTTCAAAACTTTAAGCGCATAGAGAGGAAAGTTGATATTATTGCAATTCCTACAAGCATATGTTCCTCCCTCATAATAATTTTCAGTAGCATCATGAATGGTTTCAACTATATAACCAGCACCTAAAGCATTCTTTTCATGATCTACAAGCATAGAAAATTTACTACTCTCCACACAAGCAAATTTCTTCTCATGAATAGTAGTGGGAGCAAGCTCAACAAAATAATTATCATGCGAGGCATAATCCAATTGAAAACTAAAATCATGATGACAAGTTTCATGGATATCATTATTCTTTATAGCATACAAGTCATCACAATAATCATCATAGATAGCAACTTTGTTCTCATAATCAATTGGAACCTCTTCCGGAATAGTGGATTCATCACAAAATAAAGTCATGACCTCTCCAAATCTACTTTCATCAATATAATCATCATAAATAGGAGGCATGCTTTCATCATAATAAATTTTCTCATCAAAACTAGGGGGACAAAAAATATAATTTTCATCAAACATAGCTTCCCCAAGCTTGTGGTTTTGCATATCATTAGCATCATGGATATTCAAGGAATTCATACTAACAACATTGCAATCATGCTCATCATTCAAATATTTAGTGCCAAACATTTTATAGATTTCTTCTTCTAGCACTTGAGCACAATTATCCTTTTCATCATACTCACGAAAGATATTAAAAAGGTAAAGTGTATGAGACAAACTCAATTCCATTTTTTATAGTTTTCTTTTATGAACTAAACTAGTGATAAAACAAGAAACTAAAAGACTCGATTGAAAGATCTAAAGATATACCTTCAAGCGCTAACCTCCCCAGCAACGGCACCAGAAAAGAGCTTGATATCTACTACACAACCTTCTTCTTGTAGACGTTGTTGGGCCTCCAAGTGCAGAGGTTTGTAGGACAGTAGGAAATTTCCCTCAAGTGGATGACCTAAGGTTTATCAATCCGTAGGAGGCGTAGGATGAAGATGGTCTCTCTCAAGCAACCCTGCAACCAAATTACAAAGAGTCTCTTGTGTCCCCAACACACCCAATACAATGGTAAATTGTATAGGTGCACTAGTTCGGCGAAGAGATGGTGATACAAGTGGTATATGGATGGTAGATAATAGTTTTTGTAATCTGAAATTATAAAAACAGCAAGGTAACTAATGGTAAAAGTGAGCGTAAACGGTATTGCAATGCTAGGAAACAAGGCCTAGGGTTCATACTTTCACTAGTTTAAGTTCTCTCAACAATACTAACATAATTGGATCACATAACTATCCATCAACATGCAACAAAGGGTCACTCCAAAGTCACTAATAGAGGAGACCGAACGAAGAGATTATGGTAGGGTACGAAACCACCTCAAAGTTATTCTTTCCAAGCAATCCGTTGGGCTATTCCTATAAATGTCACAAACAACCCTAGAGTTCGTACTAGAATAACACCTTAAGACACAAATCAACCAAAACCCTAATGTCACCTAGATACTCCAATGTCACCTCAAGTATCCGTGGGTATGATTATATGATATGTATCACACAATCTCAGGTTCATCTATTCAACCAACACAAAGGACCTCAAAGAGTGCCCCAAAGTTCTACCGGAGAATCACGACGAAAACGTGTGCCAAACCTTATGCATAGGTTCCCAATTTCACGAAACCCGCAAGTTGGTCACCTTAACATACATCAAGTGGCACGTGGTATCCCATTGTCACCACAGATATCCACGGCAAGACATACATCAAGTGTTCTCAAGTCTTTAAAGACTCAATCCGATAAGATTACTTCAAAGGGGAAACTCAATTCATTACAAGAGAGAAGAGGGGGAGGAGAAACATAAGATCCAACTATAATAGCAAAGCTCGCGATACATCAAGATTGTATCATCTCAAGAACACGAGAGAGAGAGATCAAACACATAGCTACTAGTACATACCCTCAGCCCTGAGGGAGAACTACTCCCTCCTCGTCATGGAGAGCACCGGGATGATGAAGATGGCCACCAGTGAGGGTTCCCCCCTCAGGCTGGGTGCCGGAATAGGGTCCTGATTGACTTTTTGTGGCTACGGAGGCTTCTGGCGGCGGAACTCCCGATCTATCTTGCGTTCTGGAAGTTTTAGGTCACGTAGGTATATATGGGTGCAGGAGGTACGTCAGGAGAGCGACAATGGCCCCACGAGACAGGGGGCACACCCCCCACCCTCGTGAGCACGTCGTTCCTTCCTTGACGTGGGGTCCAAGTCCATCGGGTGTGTTTCCTTCCAAAAATTACTTCTCCAGTTGATTTCGTTCCGTTTCAACTCTGTCTGATATTCCTTTTCTTCAAAACACTGAAATAGGCATAAAACAGCAAATCTGGGCTGGGCCTCCGGTTAATAGGTTTGTCCCAAAAGTAATATAAAAGTGGATAATAAAGCCCAATATTTCCCAAAACAGTAGATAATATAGCATGGAGCAATCAAAAATTATAGATACGTTGGAGACGTATCAAGTCTCCAACAACATCGCGGAGTACGGAGGTCTCATCGCTGGCCTTAAGGCCGCGGTGGCCCTGGGGTTGAAGTGCCTCACCATCAGGGGCGACTCACAGCTCCTCGTCAACTTCTACAACAAGGTATACGAGCTGAGGGACGAGCACATGGAGGCATACCTCATGGAGGTACACAAAATGGAAAAGAATTTCCTCAGTCTAAAATTGCAGCACGTGCCCCGTGGCACCAACAAGGAGGCCGATGACGCCGCCAAAAGGGTGTCCAGGCGACAACCCCAAGAGCCTGGCGTTTTGAGTGGTGGCTCTTCAAGCTGTCGGCAGCACCTCCGCTTTTGGGGTCGGCGCCGCCTTGGGAGGAGCTCCCCCAACCACCTGCCTTGGGAGCCCTGGCCTGCGGCCCTACCTCAGGGGCGTGCCTACTCCTGGCGCTCGAGCCTCAGGATGGGTGCTGGACCAAGGAGTTCAAGGAATACCTAACGCAAGGGACGTTGCCGGAGAAAAATGAGGACCCGGAGCGCGTGGCCTGACGTGCTACGACATACTGTATCCAGGATGGTGAGTTATACAGGAAGCGGCCAAATGATGTTTCTTTGCGATGCATCTCCAGGGAACAGGGGAACGAGTTGCTAGCTAACATACACGGCGGAGACTGCGGGCACCACTCCTCGTCACGAACCCTCGTCGACAAGGTGTTTCGTAGCTGGTTCTACTGGCCTACGGCGCTCAACGATGCAACCGAGCTAGTGAAGTCCTACGAGGCCTGCCAATTCCACGCCAGGCAGATCCATCAGCCAGCTTAGGGCCTCCAGACCATCCTGCTCTGGTGGCCGTTCGCAGTCTGGGGGCTAGATATCTTAGGGCCGTTCCCTCGAGCGCCTGGGAGCTACCGCTACCTCTACGTCGCCATCAACAAGTTCACCAAATGGGCAGAGGTAGAAACTGTCCGCACCATCCCGGTGAGATCTCCGGTCAAGTTCATCAAGGGTCTTGTCGGATTTCGGGTTCCGGCAGACCCTTGAGGTTCGAACACTGGGGTGCGCATGGAGATTTCGCCTCCTACCTACCTGCACCCCTCCGCCTCACTAAGATCTAAGCTATGGAAAGAACAACACGAGAGACACAGGGTTTATACTGGTTTGGGCCACCGTTGTGGTGTAATACCCTACTCCAGTGTGTGGCGTGGTGGATTGCCTCTTGGGCTGATGATGAAGAACAATACAAGGAAGAACAGCCTCGCGAGGGTCTGTTCTTGGCTGGGGCGATGAACTGCTGGGAGGAGTTCAGTCACCCCTCTCTCTCTCTCCGATTGTTGATGCCCCAACCTCTAGCCTCTCTCTCTCTCTCTGATTCTTTCTCTCCTCTGATTCTCTGATCTCCTCCTTCTCCTGTGGGGGGCTGGTCCTATTTATAGAGGCCCTGGTCCTCTTCCCAAATATCGAGCGGGAAGGGAGCCAACAATGGCGGGCTAATTTGAAGGGGGACAGCTAGTACCAGCTATCCTGACAAAAGTAGTCTTCGCCTGCACAAAGCTCTGGTGGTGATGCCATCTTGGGCTCCACAATGACCTCCGTCTTTCAGTCATGCTGGCCTTGGTCTTGTTGCACCGAAATGGCAACCTTTGCATGATGCCTCGGTACTCCGCGGCTGTGCTTGCCCCCTTTGCACCAAAGAGGAAAGGAGGACACTGCGCGGGCTGGCGCCCGCCTGGCGCCCTTGGTCGCCATGGCTTGCGTCACGGGCACCTCATGAGGTACCCCGCCTTGATCTCTCCACCTCCTAGCGAGCCAGCCTGATGAGGCCGTGCCTGAGGAAGCTCCGTGTCATCTGCCCCGCGAGGCTTGGCCCCTCACGAGGGTCTTGGGTTTGTGTTGGTGAAGATGGGCCGTGCTGGGCCCCCCTTTGAGCCACGCCGCAGGCCGCAGGCAGGCAAGTCTGGGGACCCCCGTTCCCAGAAGGCCAACAGTAGCCCCCGTGCCCAAGGCGCGCCCGGACTTGGCCGTGCAGGGAGGCGGACGGGCAAGAGCGAAGCGCCGCGGGCCCTAACAGCCTGCGGCCTTGGGCGTCGCGTGGCGGTTGATTGGATGTGAGCGCCTTAGCAACCGCTTGAGTTGATAAAGGAGCGGCATCTGCCTAGGCTTTGCTTTTTGCTTTTTCCGGTTGCTGCTCAGATCCCTTTCTTGCGCCTCTCCTTCCTTCCTCCAAAATTTCCAGATCTACTCCGACCGCGTGACCTAGGAAGCCATGGCGCCTCGTCAGCCCCCGGCCGTAGCTTGGTACTCGTCTGCCCTGGACTCGCCGAACGTGTCGGAGGCGAGCCTCGCCCGGTTGCGCCGGATGGCGGCGGCGCGGGGCATCGACGGGGCGAAGGTGTTCAAGGCCGGCTCCGCCACCCCTGAGGGTCAAGGGAGCACCTTCTATCTGTTCTTCGTAAGTGCCATTGCGGCTGGCATGGTGCCTCCCTTCTCCGAGTTCTTCTCTGTCCTCCGCCATTACAAGCTACAAGCTCTGCATCTCCACCCCAACTCCGTCCTTCTCCTGGCAATCTTCGCCTATTACTGCGAGGCTCACGTAGGGGTGCAGCCCTCAGTGGCCTTGCTGCACCACTACTTCTACCTCCGGACCTCTCACGGTCCTGCTTCCGCGTGCGCGAGCTTCATCGTGTACGGTGGAGCCATTGCCATCTCCAACCTTGGGAAAAGGATTGAGGGCTTCAGGAGCAAGTGGGTCTTGGCGGATGCTGGGCGCATTAACCCTCGGCTGATCTTGCCCACGGAGCAACCCACGAGGTCCAGCGATTGGGGTCGAGCGGAGCTCGCGGACCCCCGTGCGAAGCTGGTGTTGGAGAAGATGGACGCGGATCTGAGGCCGGCCAACATGGCGGCGGCGAAGCTGACCGGCGCGTCGCTGCTGATGGAATTCCTTGAGCACCAGCTGGCTCCGCTTCGGCAGTACTCACTTCCGATGTGGAGGCCCCATTCGAGCCCCGCGGCCTTGGCCAACGGAGATCTGGCTGCGGTCCTCCAATCTCTGGTCGGGGGCGATGTGGCGAGGTTGGAGGGCGCTCCTACGCCCTTGTTCCTCCGCGACGACTGGGAGCAGGTAGTGGAGTCCATGCCCGTCTTCAACGGGGATGGGCCCGTGCCCATGGAACCTCCCGAGGAACCGGTGGACGTGCCCTCCGACGACTCCAGCGAAGAGGAGGAAGGAGGGGAGTGGGAAAAAGGGCCTGACTCCGAAGCGACTGACGGAGAGTCGAGGGCTCCCCTCCCCTGGCGCTGGTCCCGTGTCCTCCGCCTCTCTCCGAGCGATGACGACGAGGCTGACGACGAGGATGACGACGAGCAGGACGGCGGGAGCTTGCCCCCGATCCTGAAGAAGGACAGGACCGAGCTGATCTCCCGCGGGTCTGCCCCGGCCCCGAGGCGGACCGCAAACGCACCTTCCGCTTCCAAGCTTCCCGAGGTTGACCCTTCCAGCCAGCTTTCAGGCTTCAAATTTGGCCGGAGGCCGCTCGAGCTCACTGCTGACGACCCGTAAGAGTTTGATTCTTGTCTTTATTTCTTGTTCTGCTTCTGAGGATTAACGCCCGCATCTCTTGGATAGGCTGGCGCCCGCAGCAAAGAAGTCGAAGGGAGCTCCCGAGGTTCCATCTGTGGCAGTGCCTCTGCCCGCGAAGGAGGGTGATCGCAGCGCACGGGCTTCTCCTACATGGTCGTCCTCGTGAGGCCTGGCTGAGCTGGCTAGGGCGAGCTCAGCCCCCATGGCCCAAGCGACTCCCGAGGTGCCTTTGCCTGTTGCCGCAACTACAGCCATTGGGGCGCAGCAGACTCCGCCTCAGGATGTTGTGGCCGTGCTGCCGCCTTCTCCTGCTACTCCACCGGCTGCTGTCTCTCTGACTCCTTCTGCCGTTCTAGATCGTGTTGTTGCTGAGCTGGACCGACTGCGGCAGGATCTTCTTGGCGCCGACCCTCGCTTGGTGGCCGGGCGCTTGGAGCTGGCTTCAGGATGGGTTCGCTCCGATGCTTTGATTCAGGCGGCGCTGGTCCAGGCCTTGACGGCTTGCGATGAGGAGAAGCAGGCCGTCCTTGAGGCGAAGGCTGCTCGTGACGCAGCCCCGGGGGAGGTGGTCGACGTCCGTGGTCGCTGCAAGGCGCTGGAGGACGAGCCGCAAGGCCTGCGGGACCAGCTCGCGAAAGAGGTCCGCCTTCGCCAAGAGCAGGAAGAAGGCGTGAAGGCTCGCGAGGCGGCCGTCAAGGAGAGGGAGGTCAAGCTCAGGAAGCACCGTGACTGCCTAGGTGCGCTAGAGCAGGAGTTGGGGGCGAGGAAGGCCGAGCTGGACGACAAGGCCCTGGTTCTTGCCGAGGACCGCGTGGCCTTCACGGAGATGGAGGCGAAGGCTCGCTCCTCGCTGAGGATGCTTTATGACAGCGGACTGGAGAGCCCGCTGACTGGTGCCGAGGACGGCCCTGCCAAGCTGCTTCCCTTCCTGGTTCGTGCTCTTGAAGATGTCGCCCTTGGCCTTGGCCCCACGGCCGAGGCCGAGGTGCGTGTCCTGTCTTCTGCAGCACTGACGCGGGTGCTCACCCACATCTACCTTCGCGATCCCGACGTCGACCTCGACAGCCTGCTGGAGCCAGTAAGCGGCGAGCGTGCCGCTGCCGCTGCCGAGGCCATGAAGGGTCACGCGGAGGCTCTGCTGGGGAAGTTCCGGGCCTTCAGCACCAAGCCGAAGCAAGGCGCTGCCGACCCCACTACTCCATAAGGCGAACCCACTCCGCGCTGCTCCACCGCCGACAAGTGACTCCGTTGTGGCTCCTGTCCTGCCTTTAATTCCTGCACATGTATCATGCCTCAGGGAGGCGTTTAAACATGCGTTTGGCATTGAGATAACAGTGTGGACTGTAATATTTGCTTTTGAATTCCTTGAAATTTGCGCTTTTCTTTCCTACTTGCTTATGTTCTACGCTGGCTGAGCCCGGCCCCGCGCATACCTCACCCAGCGTTAGTCCCGACCGGAAACCAGGACGGGGCCAAGGAGTGAGGGGCTACGTGACAAGTTAGGCTCTTGAGTCGTGATGCTCAGGAGTCCCCCTTGGCGCATGAACAGCAAGTAGGGAGGTGTGATGTGGGTGGATCTACCGTTCTACCTCTGCAGAGCCCGGCCGCGCGCATACCTCACCCAGCGTTAGCCTTTCGAAACTAAGGAGTGAGGGGCTACGTGACCAGTTAGGCTCCTGAGTCGCAATGCTCAGGAGTCCCCCTTGACGCTCAAACGGCCTTCCTACCTTGGCTCCGCTCGGGGAGAGACACGCGACAAACCAGGCCCGGGGGGGCCTGGCTGGGCGGCGTGCGTCTGGGCGTGACCCAGGCGCAGCCCCCGTGCCCAGCCCCCTCGTGCGGCACTCCCGAGGGGAGGCGTTACGATGAGGCTAGACACTGAGCTCTGGGCTCCCTGAGGTTGATGCGGCCCGGGGGCCACCCTCAGTTGTTTATTACCAGCGCGGAGCATAGCGCTTCCGTATGTGTACGGGCATAGCCCCTCCTCGGCAGTGTCGTCAGCGAGCGCGGAGCATGGTGCTTCCACTGGTACGTGGGAGGGGGGCCCCCTCCGGGAGGAGCCCCCGGGGCGTGTACAGCCCCGCCCTGACACGTGGCTGGCACGGTAGGGCCTGGCGAGGTGTATCTGGGCACCCGTGGGCCAGCGCGGGACTCACGGGGCCCTACCTCTAGGCGGGTTGCGCCTGGCACTAGGCCTTATCTTGTGATGTGTCCCTGGAAATTTGGTTAGATGCTGGCACTCTACGTCCTTGGGTCCCGGCCCTCGAGCTGGTCTCAGCCGTCGCTGGTATGCCAGGTCGCGATGCCGTGGACAAGGCTAGAGGGTGAGGGCTGGAGAGCCAGTCAGAGCCCTGAGTCGCGATGCTCAGGTACCCCCCCTTTAACGTGCAAGTGGTCGGCATGGAGAAGAAGAGGTTCCGTGGACCGGCATCAAATAATCAAGCATCATGGGTATAATGCATAACCGGAAATAACTGCAAATGAGATACATGCCGCTGGCTCTGGCCCGAGCGACTTGGGGATCATGCAGCCCGAGGGGCGCCCCCGACAAGGTAAGCTAACAACATGAAATAAAAGGGATACATGCCGCAGGGACGGACCCATGCGGCCTGGGAATAATGCATCCCTGGGGGGCGCTCCCAGCTGGAAGTGAAACTTGAAAGATGTCACCTGATGACGTTGAGGTCGAAGGGGTGTTGGTGTAGCAGACTCAGTGGGCTGCGGAAGCCGATCCTCACGCGCCCCCAGGCCCGGGGGCCTCGGGAGGCTCCGGAGGTGCTGGTGGCTCCCCGCGGACCATCTCCATCTCCGCCAGGGTTGTGGAACGCCTGGCCTCTTGTGCCTCCATGATGCCCCTCATGAGGCGCTGGTATGCGGCAGCCGGGTTCGGCAAGCCGTAAGGCATGCGAACATAGCTGTGGGGTGGACCTCCATAGCGCCCCACTCGCGAGGGCCAGAGGCGCTCCAGAGAGGCGACTCAGTTGAGCCCCGGTATGTCGATGCAGACGTGCAGCCCACCATCCTCGGCTGGATGGGGAGCCACTTCTGGTAGACGGCGGCCGCCTTTCATGACCCTTGACTCTTGTAGCTCCTGAATGGCCTTGCTGATGAACTCCTGAGGGTCTGGCTCTCCTTGCCTTACTTCTTCTTGAGGGAAACGTGCTTCGAAACAAGCCTCTATGTGGTGCCCAAGCACCTCCCTCGTGACCCTAGCCAGGTCGGTGGCCCTCCAGGGGAGAGCCCCCGAGCCCTGCCTGAGGCGGGCGCCGTGCGTGCTTTCCTATGCGATGGAAGGAGGTTCCCCCTGGGCAGGCACGGGCCCAGAGGGGCCTGCCTCCTGAGGGGCCGGGCCGGACAATGTCTTCTTCTTCTTGGGGGCGGTCTCGGGAAGCCTCCTGCTTCCGCGATCTGGGTCTTCCAGTGACGCGGCCTGAAAGGCTCGTTCCAGGGAACACACCGCGTCCTTCTCTTCACAGGGCACCGTGATGACTCCGCCACTTCCTGGCATCTTGAGGACGTTCTAGCCATGGTGAGTTACGACCATGAACTTGGCCAGCGCTGGGTACCCAAGGATGGCGTTGTACGGCAGGCGAATGTGAGCGACGTCGAAGTCGATGAGCTCGGTGCGGTAGTTGTCGCGTCCCCCGAAGGTGACAGGGAGGCAGACCTGCCCAATCGGGACCGTGGAGCCGTCGGTGATTCCGGAGAAAGGCTTGGTTGGCTGAAGCTGGCTGTAGGGCACTTGGAGATTGTTGAATGTTTCCACGGACAGGACGTTGAGCCCTGCCCCGCCATCGATGAGGGTCCTGGTGACCACCACGTTGCTGATGATTGGGGAACAAAGCATTGGGAGAACTCCGGCTGTAGCCGCACACTTGAGTTGATCTGCTGAGCTGAACGTGATGGCGCACGCCGACCAACTGAGAGGGCGCGTGGCTTCAAGCCTGGGGAGGACTGCATTCACTTCGCGGGCGAACTGCTTGAAGACGCATTGAGAGGCTGGGGCCTAAGCCCCGCCTAGGATGCAGGCGATCGCGTGCGGCTCCTGGAAGCCCCCAGCCCCCTCGTCTTGGTGGCGGTCCTTGTTTCTCCTTGGCTGCGGCGGCAGCGGAGGGAGGCCTGCGTTTCCATGCGGGCGATCCTTGCGAGGCTGATCCCTCCAGTCTCCCTCGCGAGGCGGGTCGTGCCAGCAATCCTCGCGAGGTTGATCGCGCCACCCTTGGCGCGGGCCATGGTCTTCCCAGGGTCCTGCGTTCCTTCCTCCTCCTCGACCGTAGCCCCAGTCACCGCGGTCGGGGCGACGGCCGATCCTTCCTTCTCGCACGACTCGGAGCTCTTGACATCCGTTGGTATTGTGGGTGTGGAGGTCGTGGTACACACAGAACCGGCTGCCCTTGGAAGGTTCGGGCTGATCTCTGCCCCGCTTGGTGTCTGGTTCTGCCGCGAGCACGGTAGCCCCCTTGTGCTTCACATCCTTGGCCTTGGGCTTCTTCTCTTCTGGGTCTGCGGCAGGCAGCTCGAGGAGGGAGAGATGCCCTTCCTCAGCCCTGGCGCACTTGGTTGCCAAGTTGAACAGCTCCAAGGAAGTGCACAGGTCTTCATGCACCGCCAGCTCCTCCTTCATCTTGACATCGCGCACGCCGTCGGAGAAGGCTGAGATGATGGCCTCCTCAGTCACCTTGGGAATCTTGAGGCGTGCGTTGTTGAAGCGCTGGATGTACTTCTGCACGGTCTCCCCGGGTTGTTGCTTGATGCGGCGCATGTCGCTCACGGCGGGTGGCCGGTCACGAGTACCTTGGAAGTTGGCGATGAAGCGGGTGCGCATCTCGTCCCAGGAGGAGATCGTGCCTGGAGCCAGGTTTAGGAGCCAGGTGCGGGCCCCGTCCTTGAGCGCCATGGGAAACCAGTTCGCCATGACCTTCTCGTCTCCGTTGGCAGCTTCGATGCCCAGCTCGTGGAGCTGGAGGAACTCCGCAGGGTCAGCCGTGCCATCGTAACGAGGAGGCAGGTCTGGCTTGAACTTGCTGGGCCACGCGACGCTGCGTAGCTCGGTGGTGAAGGCACGGCAGCCTGCTGTGGCAACGGGAGGCCTTGGGTGACGGAGAGCTTGGTCTTGCATGTCCCCACACGCTGCAGCTGGGAGCAGCGCGGGGTCTTGACATGCTGGAGCAGGAGCATGGTCGCGACGTGCTGGAGCAGGGAGTGCCCGGGCAGCTTCTTGCGGGCCAGGGACTTCCTGGCAGCTCTACTCTTGCTGCGCTGGCACCTGACGGAATGGGTTCCACCCAGGGGCCACGCGCCTTGGATCCATGGCGCCTTCTTGTGGAGGAGGCGGCCGGGGCGCCGCCGGAGCTTCGTCGCCCGTGCGGGGCGGGGTGCGGTGCAGCGGAACGGACGGCGCAGGAGAGCCCCCTGTGGCACAGACGAGCTCGGTGATGCGGTCGAGCCATTCTTCATAGACATCGTCGATGGGACGGTAGCGCAGGAGCTCGTTTGCCGCGATGAGCGCAGCTCGAGCCTCCATGGGTGCGCGGAGCGCGCGGGACGAAGAACCAGCTGGGGTGAGCGAGGGAGTTGCGGTGCGGCCGTCTTGCCACACGGACGGATGTTGAGACGATGCTTGCTGCTCGTCCCCCACCGTGCCGGTGGCGGAGTTGACGGCAGGTGACGGGGAACGGCGAGGACGCCCGCCGACAGGAGCCGTCTGGGCGACGCGGGAAGCAAGAGCGGCCCGGCGCTCGGCGCGGACCCGACGAGCGTCAGACATGGGCGCGATGTTCGGAGGAGAACAGGGTGGTGGAAGACGAATTCCGGCGCACCCTTACCTGGCGCGCCAAATGTCGGATTTCGGGTTCCGGCAGACCCTTGAGGTTCGAACACTGGGGTGCGCGCGGAGATTTCGCCTCCTACCTACCTGCACCCCTCCGCCTCGCTAAGATCTAAGCTATGGAAAGAACAACACGAGAGACATAGGGTTTATACTGGTTCGGGCCACCGTTGTGGTGTAATACCCTACTCCAGTGTGTGGCGTGGTGGATTGCCTCTTGGGCTGATGATGAACAACAATACAAGGAAGAACAGACTCGCGAGGGTCTGTTCTTGGCTGGGGCGATGAACTGCTGGCAGGAGTTCAGTCACCCCTCTCTCTCTCTCTCTCTTCGATTGTTGATGCCCCAACCTCTAGCCTCTCTCTCTCTCTCTGATTCTTTCTCTCCTCTGATTCTCTGATCTCCTCCTTCTCCTGTGGGGGCTGTTCCTATTTATAGAGGCCCTGGTCCTCTTCACAAATATCGAGCGGGAAGGGAGCCAACAATGGCGGGCTAATTTGAAGGGGGACAGCTAGTACCAGCTATCCTAACAAAAGTAGTCTTCGCCTGCACAAAGCTCTGGTGGTGACGCTGTCTTGGGATCCATAATGACCTCCATCTTGCAGTCATCCTGGTCTTGATCTTGTTGCACCGAAATGGCAACCTTTGCCTGATGCCTCGGTACTCCACGGTTGTGCTTGCCCCCTTTGCACCAAAGAGGAAAGGAGGACACTACGAGGGCTGGCGCCCGCCTGGCGCCCTTCGTCGTCATGGCTTGCGTCACGGGCACCTCATGAGGTACCCCGCCTTGATCTCTCCACCTCCTCGCGAGCCAGCCTGATGAGGCCGTGCCTGAGGAAGCTCCGTGTCGTCCGCCCCGCGAGGCTTGGCCCCTCGCGAGGGTCTTGGGTCTGTGTTGGTGAAGATGGGCCGTGCTGGGTCCCCCTTTGAGCCATGCCGCAGGCCGCAGGCAGGCAAGTCTGGGGACCCCCGTTCCCAAAACGCCGATAGGTCCCTAATGGCATCATCACCGACAACGGCTCACAATTCACTAGCAATCTCTTCAAGACATATTGTGCTAACCTTGGAATGCAGATCTGCTACGCTTCGGTGGCACACCCTAGGAGCAATGGCCAAGCCGAACGCGCCAGCGCGAAGGTCTTGAGAGGCCTCAAGATCAGGACCTTCAAGAAGAAGCTCGAGGCCTGCGGCAAGGGCTGGCACGATGAGCTCCAATATGTGTTGTGGTCCATCCGCACCACAGCCACCAAGCCAACATGCGAGACCCTGTTCTTCCTCGTCTATAGAGCAGAAGCGGTTCCTGGCGTTGATGAGACGCAGCAGGACGCCATGCGAGGGATGGTCCTTATGGTTGGGGAGGAACCCTGCCGCGAAGCCATGCTTCGAGCGGCAAGATACCAGCAGGTGTTGTGGCGGTATCACTGCAACAGCGTCCGCTCTAGGACACTCGAAGTGGGTGACCTCATCATAAGGAGGGTGCTCTCCAGGGAAGGGCTGCATAAGCTTTCACGCATGTGGGAGGGCCCGTTTAGGGTCACCCACGTCTCCAGTCCTAGCGCCGCGCGCATGGAGACGCAGGACAGGCCCCCATCCAGAATGCATGGAACATCCAGCATCGCCGGAAGTTCTACCCATGTAGCAAGGCCCAGCACCTAATGAGTGGGGTTGTACATGCCCCGGAGTCTCAGGAGTGCCTCCCTCTGGCCTCGGGGGCTCCCTGCCATGTCCTAGTGGTAGCACTTAGCTCCGCACTGGTGAGAAGAATAGACTAGGTTCCGGACGCGGCTTTCATTTGATTTCCGTAGTTGGCTTGCCCCTCTTTAATGAAAGTTCGCATTCTGGTGTTTCTTGTCACCTTGCTTCGATCGCCTTTTTCCTTTGTTCTTCCCTCGGTTCTTTGTTTTGGCCTTTACTCTGCCTCACATGCCTCGCGAGGGGGCTGGACGGGTGCACTCGTGAGCGTTCATTTTTCTTGTTCTTCGCGAGGCACCCTCTCCGGAGCTCGCAAGCTGGCACTCGCCCCCTTAATCCGTGCCCCTCAGGTACTGCGATGCGGAGCTCTGGGTGATGGCCGGCCATGCCTACGACCCGTGCTTGGAAGAATAAGAGGTTCTTAAAAAAATTGCAGTTCGTCGACACCTCCCAAGCCAACGGCAAGGAAGTCTCACTAGGTACTAGGAGAGGCGCGGCTCACGAGGCGGAAACTACTTCAGCCACATCAAGCTAAGTTATCTCTACACGCCTACATAAAACGCCCATACTTGAAACATGACATAGGAATGATAAACATAAAGTAGCAACTTGGAAATCACGGTTCCTTGCATGCCCCTGCAAGGCCCCATACTTGTTTCTTTTTTAAATGCAGGAAGAAAGGAAAGAACAAAACGAAAGCAGTGCACACCCCCATAGAGGCTCGCGAGGGTGGGCCCTCGGCACTCTCCTGGACTCAGCCAGACCCCTCCTCGCGCTTCACTGGGGCACGGCGACGAGACGACACACTATCGCCCTTGGAGCGGGCACGGCAGTATGGCGGCTAGTCATAGCTGCCACTGCTGGAGCTGTCGCCGGAGGAAGACTAGCCATAGCTGGACGAGCCGCGGGAGGCGCCTGAGAACTTCAAAAATTCATTAGGGGATCCTTATTCTTCCGGACCCTGGTCGTAGGCACTCTCGGCCGTAACCCAGTGCTCCACATCATGGTACCCGGGGGGCACGGATTGAGAGGGGAGCGCTAGCTTGCGAGCTCGAGCGAGGGTGCCTTGCGAAAGACAAGAAAATGAAAAATGCTCACGAGGGTGCCTATCCAGCCCCCCCGCAAGGCACGCGAGGGAGAGGACGAGTCAAAAATGGGGGACCAAGGGCAGAAAAGGAGGCAATAAGGACAATGGATCTAGGCCAGCAAGGAACACCAGAAAGCAAATTCCCACTTAAAAGAAAGGGCAACCAACTGCGGAAAGAAGCCGCGTCCGGCACCTAGTCTTGTCTTCTTGTCTTCTCACCAGCGATGAGCTAAGTGCTGCCACTAGGCGTGGGAGGGAGCCACCGAGGCCCGAGGGCGGCACTCCTGAGACTCCGGGGCGTGTACATCCCCACTCATTATTACATGAAAGTGTCACGAGCAGAGATTCTACACAGGCACAAGGCCTTGCTTCACAGGCACAAGGCCTTGCTTCATGGGTAGAACTTCCAGAGGTGCTGGATGTACCAGGCGTTCTGGATGGGGATCCCATCCTGTATCTCCAGGCGTGCGACGCCAGGCCTGGAAACGTGGGCGACCCTAAACGGGCCCTCCCACATGGGCGAGAGCTTGTGCATCCCTTCTCTGGAGAGCACCCACCTCAGGACGAGATCACCCACCTCGAGCGTCCTGGAGAGGACGCTGTGGTAGTGGTACCGTCGCAGCGCCTATGGGTACCTCGCAGCTCGGAGCGAGGCTTCTCGGTGGCATTTTTCCCCTACCATGAGATCCGTCTCCCGTATGGCATCCTGCTGTGTTTCAGCAAACGCCAGGACCCGCGCGGAGCGATGCCTGACCTCGTGTGGGAGAACCGCTTCTGCTCTGTAGACGAGGAAGAACGGGGTCTCGCCTGTCGGCCTGGTGGCGGTGGTGCAGATGGACCATAGCACAGATTGGAGCTCATCATGCCAGCCCCTACCGCATGCCTCTAGCTTTTTCTTGAAGGTCCTTGTCTTGAGGCCCCTCAGGACCTCCGCGTTGGCACGTTCGGCATGGCTGTTGCTGCTAGGGTGTGCAACGGAGGCGTAGCAGTTCTGCGTTCCAAGGATAGGACAATATGCTTTGAAGAGATTGCTAGTGAACTCCGAGCTGTTGTCGGTGATGATGTGATTAGGGACCCCAAATCGGCTTACGAGGCCGTTGATGAACTTGACTGCTGACCTGGCGGGGATGGTGCGGACAGCTTCCACTTCCGCCCATTTGGTGAATATGTCAATGGCGACGTAGAGGTAGCGGTAGCCTCCAGGTGCTCGAGGGAATGGGCCCAGGATATCCATCCCCTAGACCGCGAACAGCCATGAGAGCGGGATAGTCTGGAGGTCCTAAGAGGGATGGTGGATCTCCTTGGTGTGGAACTGGCAGGCCTCGCATGATTTCACTAGCTCGGCTGCGTCGTTCAGTGCCGTGGGCCAGTAGAACCCACTGCGCAAAGCCTTGCTTACCAGGGTGTGCGATGACGAGTGGTGCCCGTAGTCTCCGCCATGTATGTCGGCCAACAGCTCATTCCCCTATTCCCTGGAAATGCATCATAGAGAAACATCATTTGGCCGCTTCCTAAATGTAGTACGATGTAGCCTATCGGGCCACACGGTCCGCGTCTTCCTCCTTCTCCGGCAACGTGCCTTGCATCAGGTACGCCTTGAACTCCTCAATCCAGCACCCCTCCCGAGGCTCGAGCGCTAAGAGGAGGCGTGCTCCTGAGGTCGGGCCGCAGGCGGGGGCTCCTGAGGCTGGAGGCCAGGGGAGTTCCTCCTGAGATGGCACCGGCTCCACAGGCGGAGGTGCGCCTGAAGGCTTGAAGAGCCGCTCCTCGAAGACGCCAGGATCTTGGGGAAGCTGCTTGGATGCTCTTCTGGCGATGTCATCGGCTTCTTTGTTGGTGCCACGAGCCACATGCTGTAGTTCCAAGCCTAGGAACTGCTTCTCCATTTTGCCCATCCTTTGGCTCGTACACCTTGTTGGAGAACTTGACGAAGAGCTGCGAGTCTCCCTTGACGGTGAGGCGCTTCACCCCCAGGGGCCACCGCCGCTTTGAGGACAGCGATGAGACCCTCGTACTCTGTGATGTTGTTGGACACCTTCTCGCCCCGCTAGAGGCAGAGCTGCACGGCATAGTAAAGCTTTTCCTGAGTGGGCGAGATGAGCACGGCTCCAGCCCCGCACCCTACCGTGCGAACGCTCCATCGGAGTACATGACCCAACCATCTGGCACTTCACTTCCTAGTGAGAGGGATCAGTTCTCGCCTGCTTCGCGCTCCAGGGTGTTGGTCCATTCAGCCAAAAAGTCAGCGAGTGCAGCCCCCTTGATGACCCTAGTTGTGCTGAACTCCAGGTCGAACGCTTGCAGCTCGATGTTCCATTCAGCGACCCTTCCGACAGCATTGGGGGTTCTGAGCACTCTCTCCAATGTAAGCTAAAACGACCTTGATGGGGTGGCCTTGGAAGTAGTGGCACAGCTTGCACGAGGCCACCAGGAGCGCGAGCAAGAGCTTCTGAGGCATAGGGTATCAAGCCCTCATATCTCGCAGGACTGTGCTGACGAAGTACAGTGGGTGCTCGACAAGGGTGGGGGAGCTGACGGAGTTTTTGGCTCCTGGGGACTGAGGTGTTTCCTGCGGGCTTCCCGCTCCTAGAGCTTGATGACCTGTCGGGATAGTCGTTGTCTCAGGAGCATCGCCTTGGTACTAAGCTGCCTCATCCGGCTTGGCGACTCCACTTGGCGGTCCTCGACCTCGGGCCCCTCCCTAAGGGCCACTAGCGCCACGCTGGTGGAGTGGGGCTTGGCAGACAGGTAGAGTACCAAGGGCTTGCGAGAATGAGGCGCCACCATCACCGGCGGGCCGGTCAAGTATCTCTTGAGGTCTTGAAATGCCAGTCGGCCTCAGGGGTCCACTCGAATGGACCCTTCTTCTTCACCAGCTTGAAGAACGGCAATGCGCGCTCCCCTAACTTGGAGATGAAGCGCCCCAACAAAGTCACGCAGCTTGCCCGAAGGTTTTGTGGTGGGGTCATGTCTTCGATTGCCTTGACCTTGTTCCGGTTGGCCTCGATCCCCCTGTGGGACACGAGGAATCCCAGCAGCTTGCCCGAAGGGACACCAAACATGCACTTCTCTGGGTTGAGCCGCAGGTCCAACTGGCGTGGCTCACGAAGGTCGCCTCTAGGTCCTGAATCAGAGTTATTGCCTCCCGAGACTTCACCACAATGTCTTCAACGTAGGCCTCAGCGTTTCTTCCAAGATGCTCCCCCAATGTAATGTGCATCAGTCGCTGGAAGGTCGCTCTGCATGGCGAAGTCCGAATGTCATGCAAGTGTAGTAGTACACCCCGCATGGAGTCAGGAAAGATGTCTTCTCCTCATCTTCCACCGCCATCCTGATCTGGTGGTAGCCTGAGAACGCATCCAAGAAACATAGCAGATCGCACTCGGCGGTGGAGTAGACAATTTGGTCGATGCGCGGCAGCGGGAACGGGTCTTGAGGGTGGGCCTTGTTGAGGTTGGTGAATTCGACACACATGGGCTCCTTCCCTCCTTTCATCGGCATGACGACCGGATTCGCCAGCCACTCTGGGTACCGGAATTCATGAATGACACCCGCTACTTCCAGCTTGCGGGTTTCCTGAACAATGAAGGATCGCTTCTCCGTGGATTGCCTCCTTGCCCTCTGCTTCACAGGACGCATGTTGGGGCATACCCTCAGATGATGCTCGAGCACTCTTCTCGGGACCCCTGCCAGCTGCTTGGGTTCCCAGGCGAATACTTCCCTGTTCGCCCGCAAGAAGTCCACCAACTCTTTTTCTTGATCTGGGGCAAGGTCGACGCCTATGGTAAAGGTGGCGCCAGAGGCCCCGTCCTTGTCGACCAGTATCTGCATCGTCTAGGCTTGACCATGGGTGAACAACTGCTTCTTCTTGGTCGGTGCAGCCTCCTTGGTTCTTGACACTGCCTTGTCGGTCATGCAAGCTCCCGCCGTGGCCCTGAAGGCGAGCTTGAGGGCCACCACGGCTTCCTTGGCATCTCCGACCATGGTGAGGACGTCCTTGCTTCCTGGCATCTTCATGAAGTTGTAGGCAGGATGAGTGGCTGCCATGAACTGGGCCAGCGCCATGTACCCGAGGATGGCCTTGAACGGCAAGCCGATGCGGGCGATATCGAAGTGGATCAGCTCGGCACGGTAGTTGTCGCGTGTGCCGAAAGTCATGGGGAGACGCGTCTGCCACAGGGGGTCGGAGGAACCGCCGCCGATCCCGGAAAAAGGCTAGCTGGGGTGGAGCCGCTCAAGTGGTACGTGAAGGAGGCTGAAAGCCTCCATGAAGAGCACATTGAGGCCGGCGCCGCCACCAATGAGGGTCTTGGTAACGGCTACGCTGGAGGGGGTGGGCGTGCAAAGCATCGGAAGCACGCCCGAGCCGACAGTGGTGACTGATTGATCCCCTGAGCTGAACATCAGGTCGGCCCTGAGCGCTGCCCAACCCAAGGGACCCCGTGCCGCATGGAGACGGTGCTGGACTGGCGAAAGAAGGGCTTGGCTTGACAATCCGAGGGGGCGCCTGCGAGCCACCGAGGTGAGCCGCGACGACGGGGGGTGCTGGTCCTCCGAAGCACGCGATGAAGAGGTCACACAGCTCTTCCCAGGAGGCCACGGAAGACTCCAGAAGATGGAGGAGCCAGGTGCGCGGCACACCAGTCAGGGCCATTGGGATCCAGTTGGCCATGACCTTACCGTTTCCCCCGGCCTCCAAGACGGCCTCCTCGTATGCCAGCAAGAAGGCTGCTGGATCCGCTGCACCATCGTAACGGGGTGGCATCTCCGACTTGAACTTGTGCGGCCACTGCACCCGCCGCAAGGCGAGGGTGAAGGCCCAGAGCCCCACGGCGCTGCGGAGGGCCCCCATCGATCCACTGGGAGAAGAGGCGGTGTCCATGAGAGTCGGTCAAAGAGGCGAGGCCGTTAGGGGGTGGAAGCTTTGACACACACCTACCTGGCGCACCAAATGTCGGATTTTGGGTTCCGGCAAAACCCTTGAGGTTCGAACACTAGGGTGCGCACATAGATCTCTCCCACTCTATAGCTCGCACACTCTATGATCTCACGACCTAGCTTGATGAACCCAAAGAACATGATACACAAGATTTATACTGCTTCGAGCCACCGTTGTGGTGTAATACCCTACTCTAGTGTGGTGTGGTGGATTACCTCTTGGGCTGAGGATGAACAGTTACAAGGGAAGAACAGCCTCACGTGGAGAGGTGTTCTTGTGCTTGGTGAACTTGTTTGGTGGCCTAGGTGGAATGGATCTAGTCCAAGATGAGATGGATCCCTACGATGGCGGCTAGTCCTATTTATAGATGCCCTGGTCCTCTTCCCAAATATTGAGTAGGAAGGGATCCCACAACAGCCAAATTCGAAGGGAGACAACTAGTCCAAGCTATCCTGACAAAAGTAGTCTTCGCCTGCCAAAGGATCTGGTGGTGCCGCCGTCTTGGGCTCCACGGTGACCTCCGTCCTACTGGTCTTGGTGTTATTTCACCGATATGGAAAGCTTTGCCTGATGCCTCGGGAATCCTCCTCTGCGCTTGCCCCTTTAGCACCAAAAAGGAAACGAGGACATTGCGCGCGCTGGCGCCCGCCTGCCACCCGCCTGGCTCCAGTCATCACGGCTTGCATCACGGAAACCTCGCGAGGTACCCTCACCTTGATCTCTCCGCCCCTCGCAAGCCAGCCTGGGGAGGCTGCCACTGAGGAGGTCTTGCATTGTCTGCCTCGCGAGGCTTGGCCCCTCGCAAGGGTCTTGAATGTTTGCTGGTGAAGATGGGCCGTACAGGGCCGCTGGTGGAGCCACGTTGCGGGCCGCAGGCACACAAGTCAGGGGACCCCCGTTCGCAGAACGCCGACACCGACCACTAAAGCAGAGGAAGTACATAGCCGTAGACAAGTAAGTACCTTTATCTCAGTGGTTTCCCACATGCCACGTCATTTCCTAACTATGGTTCTTCAGGATCTCCCCGGCTTTGGCAGCGAAACCTCCTTTGAAGCGGCCTCCGGAAGTCCACGGTCCACTCGTGGCTCCGACCCCCCGCGCCGGATGCCCATGTGAGGCACGGGGCCAGTTCACAAGGCAGACGCGCCACTGGGGGGGCCGTGAGTCGGTGCTCCTGGCATTCTTCCTTCATGGCCAGGCCTGGGGCGCAGGATGCGTGCCGAGGGCTCCCCTGCTGGTCATCTCTGGAGGCTGGGTGGCCCTAGCGTCAGCTTCATCTTCAAGCCGCGAGACCGTGCCTCCCGACGCCTCCGCCTAGACCAGTAGAGCGACCAGGAAGGCACCGACCTGTAGCCCCCTGAGGGAGGTAGATGAGCTTGGCCGCGCATTGGGGCTCGCGCGTGGGTGCAGTGCCGTCTGTCATGAGGTTTTCCGCGAGGCGATGGGTGCATTGAGTCGGCATGGAGAAGAGCTTGTCGATGTCGATGCCCGCCTTGAGACGGAGGACTCCACTTGGCGCACGAGTGGCATCAGCTGGAGGTCGCCATCAACCATGGGCATCTTGATCACGAGCGTTGTGGTGTCCCTCACAGACTCTCGCGAGGCTGCGCCCGGCCTCAGGAGGAGGCTAGGCATGCCGACCGCCGTTGTGAGGCGGCCGAGGAGTGGCAGCGGGAGATTCAAGCTTTGAACGCCGCCCTCGAGCGGCAGATCTAAGCGCGCAATGCCGCCCTGGCAGCATCACTAAGTGAGGCCTCCTCGGATGAGAAGGAGGTCCGGGAACGCAAGAAGGCTCTAGCGCTGGAGGTCTTGGAGCGTAGGCTGGAGCTTGAGAGGTTGGAGGTGAGGGAGCACCAGATAGCCATGGCTGAGGATGTTGTCGCCACTCGAGAGGCCAGGATCCAGCAGGAGGTCCGCTAGAGGGTGGTGAAGGCTCGCGCGGCTCTTTCCGATGAGCAACACCTAAAGTTGGAGCTCCTGGAGGCCGAGCCTAAGGGCAGGACCACCGCCCTCAAGACGAAGCTGAACGCGGCGGAACAGTGCGTGAAGGCTGCCAAGGAGGCTTTGGCCACTGCCCAAGCCGACCTAGACTCCGCTCGAACTGACCTGTCTTCAGTTCAACAGCAAGTCGAAGCCATTGTGTCTTGTGTGGAGCAAACCGAGAACGAGGCGTGCCGCCTTCGGACGATACAGCGTGAGCATTCCTCGATGCTCCAGGCCCTCAGGGTTTGGGCCAACCAGGCTTTGGGCACCATCTGCGAAGAGAGCGTCACCCATCCGAATGACGATGACGACGCCAACCATTTGCGCCTCATCACCCAAATCGTGACCCGCCTGGAAGACCGAGCTGATTTGGCTCGCTAGCTCATTGAAGAGAGATGTTGGGGCCATCTCGGGCGTGCCTTCTCGCAAGTCTTCAGTCACCTCCTCAACCTTAACCCTCACTTCTACTTCGATGTTGCGATAGACCCCGTGCCCCGGGTCATCCAAGAAAGTCTGGCGGGCTTGGTGGATGACCATGTGGACGACCTGGGCGCGAAGTATGCTCCCGAGGATGACGCGGTCGTGATTGGGGCCGATGGGGGTGGTGGTGATGGCGACGATGAGGACGATGCCACCGACCACACAAGCAGCGCGGATGGAGACGATGAAGACGGCTTTGGAAGCAGCGCGTCTAGCTAGGCATGTATTTCCTTCTTTTTGCTCTGACCTGTATGGAAAAACCTTCGGGCATGGCCCTACAGGGTGTGAAAGCATTTCTGAAGGGGCCCCATATAATTTATGAAATGACAATATGCCTTAAAATATGGCTTGGAATTTGTCACCGTGGACCTGGGAGGGGAGTAGTTGTCGTGATTTACCTCCGGTCTTGTGGGTCCCGAGGGTGCCCTGTCGTTGTAGAAGCACCCTCCTCCTGAGATGAGCCCTCCAGGGGCTCACGAGGTTTCGTCCCTCCTGAGGAGACTGTTGGACAACCCAAGAGAGCCTCGTGAGGAGCCAATTGCTAGATTACGTCAAGGTGTGCGCGCGGTGGCCTTGAGGCGGATGCATCCTTGACCGCGGGTGCGAGGGGGGACTTGGCGCCACCCAGGCTAGCCTGAGCGCACTAGATGTGCGCATTCCACACCCAGCCCCTGCTCGCGGTGTGCTCGTAGGGGGGGTAGGCGTGAACCTCACTGTTAAACACTAAGAAATCATCACGAGACAAGAAAACTCCCCTTGTTTTTTGACAAACGCAAGAAACTCCAAATCTCATTCCAACAGACGACAAATTGGTTACAGAAAGAGGGCAAAAGCGAACAGCCGTGTCCGACGTCTAGCTAGTCTTCTTGTCTTCTCACCAGCGTGGAGCTAAGTCCACTAGGCATGGGCATAGACATTGGTGGACAGTGTTGACCGGCAGCACGGAGCATGGTGCTTCCACGTGGATGTGGGTGGGAGTCCCCATGAGGACCGAGGGCGGCACTAAGGAGTCTCCAGGGCATGTATAGCCCCACTCATTATTACGTGAGAGTGTCACGAGCGGAGACCTTCACAAGCATGGGACCTACTTTTTGGCCACCATTGGGGCATCCAGAAACCGGGACGAGACCAGGGCAAGGGGGACGCTGGCAGTGCCCTCGATGACCGCAGGCCCTTCGCCCAGGGGGAGTGCTCGCCGGCGCCTTCCCCTGCAGAGGACCTACCTCCGTGTAGCGCCTTCCTCCATGTGGTGCGGGGGAGGCCCTGGCTCTAGGCTCCCCTCGCAGCCTCTAGTGCACCGCGCGTGTCGGCAGCGGGGCCATTGCCCTGGGGTCCCTAGCTGTCGCCATGGCTTGGTTCACGTGCGGTCCATGGTTAGCGTAATCGTGCGCCTGAGATATTGGCTGTACCTAGTGGTTATTGTCGTTAGAGATGTTGGTGAAGCTCCGGGGCGGCTTGTTGAGAACCTCGGCTTCATGTGCCCCGGACACGCATCACATCGAGGGGAGCTGGCCGGGGCTTTCTCCCGACGTGTACTGCAGGTCCACCATGGAAGGCACGTAGGCATCTGAAATTACGAGGCCAGGCTCCCCGCCTGGCCGTCCCGTTTCGTTGGCCACCAGGCCAGGCGCCGGGTTTCGATGGGAATAGGATGGCACCCCGGCGCGGCCCCAAGAGGGACCGCCCGAGCCTGCCTCGCCCGGGGGGCACAACTTGGGTAGGAGGAGCGGCGCTACGAGTTGGGTTGGTACCATCGGGCTCCCTCGGCGCTCCAAGGAGGGGCGCGCGGACGTGACGAGCAGCTCGGTGAACCGCTCGAGCAGGGCATCGCGGCCGCCTTATGCCAACCTGCATCGTAGCGGCGAGCGTGGCCTGCATGTTCGCTTGATCCCTCCGAGTGTGTGACATTGTCGCCGCGGCGTAGCTTGAAGATCGGGTGGTGGCGCGAGCACATCATGGCGTGAGGGCTGGCGGCGGCGGTCCACGCCGCCCGCGACTGGTGACGTTGGGCGGAGCACGGGCCGCCAGGATCAAGGAGTGGAGATCCTCTTGGGCGGACGGCACTGCTTGGGAAGGTCAAGCAACCCAGAACTCAACATGAGCCCTCGAATCGTCAGCCATGGTAACGGTGCAGTGGTGGCAAATTCACCGGTGGAAGAGAGGCTCCACCGCAACCGTACCTGGTGCACCAAATGTCGGATTTCAGGCTCCACAGACCCTTGAGACGTTCAAACTCTAGGGTGCGTGGGAAGAACTCAACCTCCCCAGTCTGCCTACTAGCCAATCTCTCGGCCTAGCTCAATGAACAGAAAAGAAACGAGACACGGTAGTTTACCCAGGTTCGGGCCACCTTGCGGTGTAAAACCCTACTCCTGCTTCGTGGTGGATTGGCCTCGAGGGGTTGAGGATAAACTAGTACAGTGGGAGAACAACCTCAAGATGAGGCATGTTCCTGTGCACAAGTGAGCTGGCGGCGGAGAGGATGATCTCTCTCGTGTTTGGATCCGGATCCCCCTCTAAGGTGGTGTCTAGGCCGTATTTATACTGCCCTTGGTCCTCTTCGCAAAGTGAAGGTGGGAAGGGTTCCCACAACGGCCCAATTTGAAGGGAGACAATTAGTACATGCTATCCCGATGAAAGTAGTCTTCACCTGCAAAAGCCGCTGGTCGTGACGCCGCGCTGGGCTTGGTGATGACTTCTGTCTGGCCGTATTGGCGGTCTTGGTCTTGTTGCACTAGACTGGAAACCTTTGGCTAATTCCTCGGGACTCTGCGCCTATGCTTGCCTCCTTAGAACCAAAGAGGAAGCTGGTACACAACGCCCGCTGGCGCCTGCCTGGCGTTGGCCGTCATTGTTCACATCATCCGAACATCACAAGGTGAGGTTTGCATAGGAATCTCCGCTCCTCGCGATCCAGCATGATGAGGCCACTCCTCATGGAGGTCTTCGTGTTGTCCGCCTCGCGAGGCTCGGCCCCTCGTGAGGGCCTTGAGTTGTCGATGCAGAAGGTGGGCCGTACTAGGCCATCGATGAAGCCACCCCGTCCCCAAAATGCTGACAATCATTAATCTGAAGTGGGATGCTAATAGCATCTCCAATAGATGATCTAAAATACATTAACAAAAAGTGATAGATGTAAAATTTACATCACCAAAAAACACCTGACTACAACCGTTGACTCTAGACTTAACTGTCGAAACTGAAATTTACTGTGGAATCTGAATGTTATTGTCAAAACTAAACGCACTGGTAGCACAGAGGCACTTCACATGTACTTTAGGCTGCTCGAGCACTAGTCATAGAGAAATAGTGATGTAAATCAGCAGGCGGTCAATGAGGAACACAATAGCACATAGCAGCCAGAGCAACAATGCCTGGAGGAGTAGCGCGAACTAGAGCCAGCGCAGCAACTCATGTAGCTACGACAACTCATGGACCAGCATCATTATCACGAGCGAGAGCAAGAGCACAGAAGCAACACCAGCGAGGGGGAGAGCAGAGCAGTAGTGCGAGCATGCGAGTGAGAGCCGGAGCAGCAGCAGCATCATGAGCGAGCGAGCAAAAGCCGAAGCAGCAGAAGCAGTGCGAGAGAGCGACCAAGAGCCGGAACAGCAGCAGCAGATCCGGCTAGTATGGACGCCGCCGCCGAAGGGGCCTCGCACTGAGCAGTGCCGCCTGCGGCATCGTCTTTGAGGTAGCCGCGCCATGGGGGTGCGGAATGGAGCACCGTCGGTGCCGGGATGTCGAGTTAAGGAGAAGGTGCTATGCGATGATTGTACAACCTCTTTGGTGGCGCCGAGTATGCCTCGGCTTCATCCGAGGAGTCGGTGAGGATGTTGTAGTTCCAGTAGAGCAGGTTAAGGCAGCGCTGTGGGGATGGAGCAGCCATGATAGACGAGGCAATCATTGGAGCAGCTCCTTGGAGGTGGAGGACGGGTGGCTGACCCGGCAAGAAAACGAGATGGACGACAGATGCTCATTCGGGAGGTGGATGAGGGACGTCGAGCTGTTGCGATGGACGATGTCATCGGGGAAGAGGCTCTGGCTGGGCAACGGTGAGGTGGTGGACGAAGGAGGGTGGGGTTTCTCGTTTGGAGCAGAGAGGTTATGGTGGCCTGAGATTTTGAATGGCGAAAAGGAGGCGACGGGAGGGGGAACCCTGACTTAGGGACACGCTTGTCCAAAATGTGGGGTGTATTACAAAAGTACCCCCACCAATTTGAACTAGCGTCCCTTTCGGCTCAGGGTTAGAAGGGGGATTTCACGTGTCGTGATTTGCCAGCTGGAGGGAGTTTTCGTGCATGTTGTAATTTCGGGATAGCAATGCGCGGGTTGTGAAGGCGCGAGTTTTGGGAGCACGTTATCTGAATTTTCGGGATATAACAAGGATGTGGGTTGAATTTTAGGGATAAGCCTAACATGTAATGTTGTACGTAACAAATCAATTCACACTGCCCTCAATGAAAAAAACGAAAAAATAAAACTATTCACACCACACAAAGTGAGTCTTGTCTCGTTTTACTTTAAAAGTTCTATTCAAAGCTATGAATCCATGTTATGTCTAATTAAATTTTTTCTCTCGCTAGATAATGCATGTAACCTACTCATACCAACATTTTAGGGCATTCCCAATGTCTATACTACCACTGCAATTCGAACTAAACTTGAATTCATTTCTCCATTTGAATAAGAATCTACAATTATGATTGTTGCCAACTTAAACCATCATCAGTGTATTACCTTAACAGCACA
Source organism: Triticum urartu (assembly GCF_003073215.2). Lineage (NCBI taxonomy): Eukaryota > Viridiplantae > Streptophyta > Magnoliopsida > Poales > Poaceae > Triticum > Triticum urartu. The sequence continues at coordinate 275,116,104 of NC_053025.1, forward strand.
CCACATGATTACTATAGAGATAGATATGAACTACATGTACTATATGAACTCGAATTCAAATTTTTTTAATACACTTGATGTTGATTCCAAATAATAGTACATTTGATGTACTAACTAGATATTCATAATCTAAACCATGTTCCGCATATACACCATGTTTATCACACAAAGTATAGTGCCCCGCCGCCTACATTATGACAAGTATTTAGGCCTGAGCTACAAAAGCCACACATTATCCCAAATTAAATTCAATATTCAATATATTATATGTAGTATAACATGTTCATAACCAAACCATGCGTATCACCATTATATATATATATATTCATTCATGCATGCGTCAGTTTAAAACACTATGATTTCTTCTTCAAATATCTGAATCCACTTTTTTATAATGAACTATGATCTCTGTTCATCTTTTACACTTTTACGATCCTCTTCTCTTTATAGCTAGCTAGCGCTAACTTTCTATCATGCATGCACACGCCCGGCCCCCTCTCACCCTCCCTCAGCGCCCCCTCCATCGCGCACATTCGTTATTTCTCTTTTGGTCGTTCATCCACAGTGTGTGTAGGCCCACCGGCTCCTTCTTTCCAGCACACACCGGTCGATATACCTCTCTAGCCAAGTGTGCCTACCACAAACCCACACTTCCCCTATTATCTTCTCATCGTCCATGCCCCCCTATGTCCAATACAGTTCCACACAGGTGCACATTCCCGCCCATCTTTTCATCGATCTCATACTCGCACACTCCTCTCCCCCCGACATAGTAGCCCTCTTGCACCACCTCCTAGCCGCACCCCTCTCCCCCTATCCGTCTCTTCGGACCTTATTTGCTTCTAACACATTCATGCATGTATACGTACCGATCTCCCTACATATAGCTAGGTCGACTATAATTCTCCCCCCCCCCCACACTGATCGACTTACCTCGCTAGATAACTCTCTCCCTTTCTCGGACAGACGACGATTGATCTTCCTATGTAGTTACGTCTGCTTACCACAACCATATTGCCCCCCACATCATCCTTGCATACCTACCGACCCATCTCTCTCACACACGCGCATAGACAGGCAAACATCCCCTCTCTTATTGATATTGCACTCGTACCCTCCATTTGTCTAGCAGGCCTCTCCCACCATTTGTGAGAAGCAACTCCAACACCAACCATCCAACACTCTACCTTTGTCTTTCTCCCAACCTTATTCCTGTGCTACAGATATGCATGGATGTTGATTGATCTCCCTCAATACATATCTAGGTCTCTCTCCTTCTCCACACGTATACTAGTTGATCTACCTCTCTATAGTTAGGTCTCTGCCCCCCCCACACACACTGATAGTCGGACGTTGTAGGTAGGTACCCATGCCACAGAGAAAAACTGCACCTTTGCCCTCTCACATTCCAGTAGGCCAGCGACCCTGTATCTTTGACGTGGGCTAACACAAATTTGATGGCACTCTTTATCGATCGCGCACCCACACACTTCATCCCTATTTTCGTATCTATCGATATCTCACGACGATGATCCCTCCACTCTCTTCTCGTGGATCTCTCTCTCTATATATGATATATGCATGACTCTGTTTCACACACATTGCATATGTTATGTTTTTTTGTTTGAGATATCATCGACATATTGCCTCTGTTTCGCACATACCATCTGTCTCACACCCACCCACGTATGTACCTGCACCTAAAGAAGAGGTGCACACACGACACAAGTACTCATGTCTCTTTCCCGGCCACACCCGCGCGGGTACACGGTGGAGTTCAGTTCTGTACAAAAAGCCAGCCCACGTGATAACTTGATGCGTGTAGCGGTTGTTTACTTGAAGGAGAGTCGTCTACCATGCATAGATGGAACAAAGTCCGACTTGATGCATTAGTATTAAATAAAGTTATATTCCTCAATGGCACGTACAGAATATAAAACGATTGTCGTGAGGAAAAAAGAAAAATCCGCTCCACTATATACAATGGAGCCTGCTTGCCGGGGTTTGTCTTTCGTCACACTATCTCACACAAGGCAGCGGCGGCCTCTCTCTCTCACCATAGGTCATTGATCCGGCCGCATCCCGTCCACCGGCGGAAAGGGAGGATGTGCATCGTTTCTCTGTTCGACAGCATTTAGGTAGCATGTCCCGATCTATGGTACCCGCCTTTCTCTTTGACCAAGCTTTGGCGCAGTAGGGCCTTCGCCACTTGCTCGCTGCCGCGGTGTGGGCAGATCTCGGCCGTCGGCGCCCTCCTAGTTACATCCCAACAACCCTCAGGTACAGCTTCCTCCGGCCTTGCTCCACTGCCCATCTTCCCACATTGCTGCACATGGAAAATCCTACATGTGGATCTTCTTTAGTTGTTTGCTTAAAACGTATGTCGGTCAGTGTACTTTCCATCTTGGAATCTCATCCTCAAACCGTTTTTGATAAACCACCGTGCTCCTATATTTCCCTTATTACATGGAATATGCTTCTTTTTTGTTGGCATATGTCTCTTCAACTCGTGTTATTGGGCAGTAATTGTTTCCTTTCTACCTCCTTTTGCAAACAGGGCTATCCATTTCACCTTGTTGCTATTGCGACCTTTTGGTGAACTGCACAAATCAATTCTGTGGGACTGCCAAAATGTCACACGAGCAACGTTTTTACATTTCTGTGGGAGCAGAAAGGGAGATTGGTTTTGCTATTCTCCTCATCCAACTCTGTACCTAATCTTCTCCAACAAGTAGTTATTCCTAAAGAGAGATCACATAGGTGATCAGCTTCTATTTGTGTTTGTTATGTTTCATCATCTAGTTCCACTATTATTGTAATCACACTGACTTAATATATTTGCAAACAGGGATGATCAGCTCAATTTCAGTGGGGCTGCACAAAATGATCGGATTGTGATGTCCTCCATACACCTCTTTTTTGGCTACAGAGCTGGGTGAGACTAGCTGCCAACCAAAGAACAATGTGCCCAAGAAATGGAGCCATGCCTACGAACTTGATTGATCAATTATATTTTTGTTTATTTGTACACCTTCTCACAACTTTGTCTTAAGTTGTGGTGTGAATATTGGCGTTTATCTATGAACCATTGAGATGCATTAGCAGCCATGGTAGTTTCATATGTATTTGATGGAATGTTGTTACTAGACAATCTTGAGGCAAGAGGACACATGAATCCTAAGTTGAAACCTTTTTTTCCTGTCGGAACTGAAGTTGAAACCTTCATAGCATCATAATACAATTTGATTATGCTGGAAAACTATGCGTACATATAAACAAATCCTGAAGAATTGATAGCAATGCCATAAACAATTCAACTTCGTTTCACCGACATGTGGGACATCCTTCATCCGGCTCCACCTGCCATGCATCAATTTTGAGTGCACAACTGCAGGGAGGATTCACCCCGGTCGTTGCGTCACAGTAATAATTACTAGTCAGCAGTAAAATCACAGAGCCCCACCTTCACCACAGTGAGTTTCTCAGACAAAGCAACCATCATTTATCTTTTCTATGAATCCGCTGGTACTCCAATATTCACAGAGTAATAAGTTGCTCGGGCGAGGCAACCATCACCTCACCTTTCCCACAATAAGTACTACCTCCTTTTTTATTCTAGAAAAAACCAAACACGAATATTGGACGGTAGAAGCACAACAACTAAATCAAAAATTGAAACCAACGAATGAACTACTACTAATGTTGATGGTTTGCTAGTATCATGTACTCCTACTTTCCATGTATATAGGGCTTAATGTGTTTTCTAAGACTAACTTTGGCCCTGTTTGGATCGATGGGTTAGAGTTAGTTTGAGTTAGTTGGGGCTCAAATAGCCCTAAAGTATCCAAAAATGAGGGTTAAATTGGAGCAAGTTGCACCAAACCCACCAAAAAAAACTATCCCACCCAAGAGGTTCTAATTGGAGATAGTTCTCATTGGGCCCACTAAAAATCACTTTTCTCTCTCTATCCTGCGAGCCAAGTGTTGCTAATTGGAGCTAGTTCTCATGGGGCCCACTAAAAAATCACTTTTCTCTCTCCATCAAGTGCATTTATTGTCAATCTAACCCTGTCATTCAAACACCTCTTTGGCTAGAGTTACTTATGCGTTAGTCATGAGTTAGTCTAACCTCTAGCTAAGTTAGAGTATCCAAATAGGGGCAGTATAGGACATGCAAGTTGCTCAAAGCATACCATCAAATTCGTACGTGAAATGATCTTTCTTTTAAACGGAACATGAAAGGATCTTTGAATGATATAATTTTCAAATTATATAAAATCTTATCAATAGTCAAAGGCAACCTCGAAGATTAGATTAGGCACTATATAAAATCTTTTCAATAGTCAAAACCAAGTGTTACTATAACAGGAAACAAGTTCAAAGCGAGAAACTGTACCCACTCACGTGGAGAAGCAGCGAGCCCCCACCCCCATCCAGATCTGAGGAACCCGTAGAATCTTCGGTTGACCGCATCAGCAATCTCCAGATGACATCCTTGGGGCATCATCTTGCTTCTCCCCAACAAGGATTGCTGCCGCACACAAGTCCTCTCAACTCGGTGGCGTCGTCTATGGAGCACCGCGCCCCTCAATCTCAACTATCATTAGATATCTGTCCTTCCTGAATTTGATCTCCTCAGAGCCATCGTCTCCTCTCACCTGCAGGGCCCCGTTCAATGCCTCTGCATCCCAACACGCTACCTGCTATCCATACCCTACATAGTGGACGCTTGGCTGACATCCCCTAAATTCGAAAAACTCCAATAGTTTGAGTTCTACCATTACCACAAAAGTTTCATACCACGAACAGACCACCAAGAATTTGTGCCGACACCACCGTTGTCCATGTCGTAGTTTTCCTCCTCTCTTCCACACCGCCACCTTCGCCCTGTGCCATCTACCAGACGATCTGGCATAAATTCTTTGACTCCCACTGCTAAAAAAACTTCCGCTTGTGCTGGTACATTTGTCGGAGGCCTCACTGCACAACATCATCCACTCCAGCTGCCTACCCTGGAGCGCTTGTTGATTGTTTTGGGAAAAGAAATCCTTATCAGTTGTCTCCACATAAAGTCGCCTCACCTTAAAATAATTGGAATTTGTTTTGAAGGATAGCAGCTCATCATCGAAGATGCCCCTTTAGTTCAAAGGTTGCTCCTTGATGATTTTTATAAACCTTCGCAAATAACTGTCATCTCTGTGCCCAAACTAGAGACCTTGACAAGTTGGTGTTTGGCTCCTCGCTTTTTTAGGTACCGTATATTATCATCTAAACATCTGTAATAATAAGTTGCATTTTTCATTTGTGCGCATAAGTTTTATATCATCTTGGAGTACACTTTGTGTAGTAACAAGTTTTATGCTCAATGAAGAGTTCGTCCATGGATAGCCTATCAATGCTGTTGGATTCTTTCAAGATCTTATAAATTGGAATGTCTAGTTTTGATCTGAACATAATTATTGGCTTGCTTCGATGCTTTCGATCTCTGGAGAATTTATATATAAATGTGATGATTTCATGCACATTGAAAGCCCATATGTATTGTACTATAATTAACTATTCAGCTGTCGCTCTTTTGACATACTCTTTTTTCAGACCTTAACTTTTTTCAGTCTTCATGTCTACTTAGGAATTGCTAACACATGGAGAAAAATATATAACCAATCGATGGTGTAATCAGCACCAGCATTTTGTCAGTTCTCATGACATTCGTTTGAGGAGAATAATGATGGATGGATATGCATCCAACCAGGAAAATATAAGCTTTGTGACATTATTCCTATTGAATGCGGGGTTACTGCTTACGTTTTTCAACAAGAGATTTCTCACGGACGGACATGTTGAATAGCAAAAAAAGAAGTTTCAGGTGCACAAATGGGCTTCTGAACATGCTCGACTTCTATTTACAACAACTTGTAGTCATCCTCCAATATTTTTTGTTGCACAAGATGGTGATTTTATGGATTAGACCGATCCATTTGTTTGTGACTGCAAAAAATATTGGTTGGGTTAGATGTTATTGTCATGTTCAATCTGGGTTTTGTCTAAATTTGATGAACAATTAATTCTTGGGCTTTTTTACCATTTGTAAGCTTGAGTTACATGTTGTTGCCCACATACTCCCCTCCACCTGCCACTACACTGCCGCATCTTCCATGGCTCCTGTTCGATCCTGTCCGAGGCCTCGCCGTCGTTCTCCGTCTTGGTTCGCTCATTGTGCCCACCACCGTCTGGTGTTGTCAACATGGTCAACAATTGAGAGGAATCAAGAGATGAATGTACATGGAGAGGCTCACAGTAGGGACCCACCAGGGTCATTACATTACGCAAGCAGGTGCCTCATTATTACAAACCAAAAAAACTTCCTCCTAATTGTTTGACAACTAGGTTCCACGCCATTGTCAATGTTGTCAATAAACGTGAAAATTACACAACGAGCGGATAACACCGGGGACCCAATAGCTTGCCCAGTTGTTTTTTAGTTTTAGAGACGGAGCGCGCTGTGCGGGAGCTATGTCCCATCTAGCCCATGCTTACACTTTTTATTTAGGCACATGACGAGCCCAGTTGATATCTTTTTTCTTTCTGAAAATGGCTAGCCCAGTTCTTCTTTTCTGGAGAATACAAATGAGGCCTTCTTGCATTTCCTAGCCCTACTGGGCTGCAAATCTTTCAAGACGAGGAGGGATGTAAGTAGTAAGAAATGGGCTTCCGCAGAAAATGGGCTATAATTTGTAATAAATGGGCTATAAATTTTTAAACCAAAGACAACCGGCAATGACATTCAAATATCATTTTTTCTTGATTTCTCTACTCTTATAAAAAGCTGAGTTGGTGATGATGGTGTGCCTGCCATCCTGCAATATAGGTCGTACGATCTATATCTAATGGATACGAAGGAAACTATGACAATTTACCCGCACTCCTCTGCACATTTGCAGATACGGCCTTCCCTCGTTCATCCTTTTCTCCCACAAGATAAACTACACATACAAATGCATCTTGATGTTCCGTGCAACACATGAGCATCTTCCTAGTAAAGATTATAATTTCATCAATTTTTTGCGGAGAATTTTTTAAATTTTCTTTTTATAAAATTTTTAAAATTATTTTTAACGTGACTCGAAATTTCGTGATTAAAAGAGTTCGAACCCCACCGAAATATGCAATATTTTGTTGATTTTTTTAGCAGTGCCCAGAATATGGTCTATAATGGTAATAAAAATAATATGGTCTCCAAAATATCCTTAAAAATTAGCAAATGGGCTGCAAATTATTGACAATAATGGCTAATGGGTTGTATGCTGTTTTCCACAGATTCGGAGGCTAACTTCTTGGCCTACAAGGTTGACGATGACGCTGTCCTAAATTTTTTTTGATGCGTACGCAAGGCTTTGTCAACTTAGTCAACACAGAGCAGTGACTATTGGATGTCCATCCAACAGCCGTTGTGCTTCTTCAATCTTTGATCTACCTGCTACAGCTGCCCAAACCAGCGCCGGCGGGACTGCCTAATCCCTCCTCCTGTGGCCGGTTGTGTTGCCGCTAGGCCGTCCCTCTACCCACCTGCACAACCTGTTATTTTCTTGCGAGGTCAGCCTCACCCCGTGGCCGACCAGTCAGCACTTGCACTCCCCTCAGCGTGGGCATCCGCTGTTTTAGCTTTGCCGTCTCCTGGTCATTCCCTTCCTGGTCCTCTCCCTCGTCCGCCGCATTTGTGCTCTCGGTGCGGCGTGGTCAACATGGTCAACAAACGAGAACCATCGGAGGAGCAATGTAAGTGGAGAGGCTAACATTAGGGACCCACACAAGAAAGTGCCTCCTTATTACACGCAAAATAATGATTCATGCATGTGACTGTAACACCCCGGATGTAACTTTCCATATTTGTAACTCCGACTCTTGCCATTTTCGGCTATGTGTTATGATATTCCCTTCGTGGTTGGGTTTTGTCTTTCATTTTGTATTTTTTCATATCATACATTTCATATCATGTCATCATGTGCATCTCATTTGCATACGTGTTCGTCTCATGCATCCGAGCTTTTTTCCCGTTGTCTGTTTCACAATCCAACACTCCAACATGCACCCGGGGCACCCCTCTTGTCTCTTTTCGTGAGCGGGAGTTAAATGTTCTCGGAATGGGTCGAGATTTGTCGAATGGCCTTGGTACATCACCGGTAGGCCTCCTGTCAAATTTTGTTCCATTTGGAGGTCGTTTGATGCCCCAACGGTTAACCAGGTAACCGCAAAAGCCTCTTTTGTGTTGCAGCCCAACACCCCTCCAAAACAGCCTAATAACCCATCTAAACCACTTCCATGCTCTCCGTCGTTGGATCACGATCGTGTGGGAGAAAACCACACCTCATTTCGTCTCTCCTAGCTCCCTCTACCTATAAATAGACATCTCCCCCGAAATTTCGCAGACGAAACCCTAAAAATCCTCCCCCGCAGCCACCGGACACGTCCGACCTTCACCGGACGAAATCGCCGCCGCGTCCGCGCCAAAACTGAAGCGCCACGTGTGAACCGCCGCACCCCGCCGCCGCCGGCCCGTGCGGCCCGGATCGGGCCCTCCTCGGCCCGCGCCCGCGCGCCGCCTACCCTGCCGCCGCGTCCCTCGCCGGTCACCTCCTCGCCTCCAGCCTCCGCCGCCCCAAGCTCCTCTCGCCGACGCCGGCACCTTCGCCCACCGACCTCGCCGCTTCGCTGCTCCGTGCTGCGCGCCGTGCCGATGACGACTCCAGCGGACCCATCGCACCGAGAGCCGCGCCGCCTCGACGGAGGTCGTCGGCTTCGCCGGCGACCGCCCCCAAGCTCGCCGGGGTCTTCTCTCCGGTGGATCTAGAAAAGGTGGACCAGATCCACCCATCCATCGAACCAAATGCCCGGCCGTCCCCGGATCTCGTCATCCTGCTCCATCCCGTCCACGTTCTCGGTGCTCCGAATCTGCATATTGTGATGCCCTGTTCAGCATGCTACATCTCCGTTCTCGGTGCTCCGAATCATGCATATGATATGTCGAAATGTTCGTATCGTTAAGATCTTAATGTTAGTGCCTTTTGCATACATGTTACTGTCCATATTTATGCTATTATTATCGTTGCAAGAGTGCTATAAAATGTTGTCTGCTGGAAGTTGACAGAAACTTGATGATTTGTCATTTTTGTTGCATTTTGTGTGTTCATCCTATGAGCATGATGTCTATATGTTTTATGATCTCCATCATGCCATCTTTACAGAGGTGCAAGTATTGTATTTTTGTGATATATGTGGTGACAAGAACAAGCATACAAATTACGCTTCATAATGTTGCTGATTTCAGCCACTTAGGATTTTGCCAAGTCCTTTTTCCTGATGTTATTTTGATGCCATGTAAACTTGTTTCTACCATGAGATCCATGCAAATTTTGAGGTATTTCAATAAGGATGTTTTGAACATGTGGTTGTTCTCTATCCATTCATGCCTCTGGTTGCAATTATTGAGTGCTCTAGATTGTCATTACCATGCTCTATTTTTGCTATATATTGTTCCTAGTAGATTATTAACATGTTAATCCATATAGCCATGTGTTTTGCTAGTGGTCCATGCATCCTATGAACTTTCTCTTTCCATGTTTAGCTTCATGAAAATGTCTTCTTACTGTTGGTATGTTTGTGTTGTCATGTAATGCTTTGTGGTGAGTGGCATGAGCTTGCAAAGTCTGGATCCGTTTATAAAACTTGCTATGTTTACATGGGTGCCATCATATCTTCTGTGCCTTTTTGGCTCATGTTTAGTAAGGGAGTTTTGTTCTATGCATTTAGTATAAGGATGACGTGCCTTTGTTTTCCACGGTATTATCCAGTAGAATATTGTTTGCTAGCTCCAAACTATGCTTCCTGATGTTCTTTTAGACATGTTAGTATTCTCACTAAGTCTGTGAAGGTGATATCTTTTGCACTTTTGCCATGCTTGTTTGAACCTGTTCTAGTGTGTGATTTAGCCATAGCTCAGTGTTCATGTTTTGTCAAGCATCTCTTGTAAATCACTTCCATATGCTTTTTTGCTATGTTGGAGTGTAGTAGCTTAGTTTCTTGTTGCATTGTATGTGCTATCATGCTGTTAATCACAGATTTGCGTCATCCTTGTATTGCTTGTCCTTTGCAAACCGTGCATCCGTTTCTGGTGATCCTTATATCGATTTCGACCGAAATCACCTCATCTTTCCAGAGGAATACCTGGTTTGCCAATTTGATTCCTTGATCATTCTTTCCCTTCCGGAGCACGCATATGCATTGCATATCATATCTTGCATATCATGCCATGTATTGCATCATGTTGCTTGTGCATTGCACCATGATTGATCGTTGTTCCGTTGCTTGTGTTCTTTCTTTGGGTAGAGCCGGGAGACTAGTATGTGAATGAAGAACCAATTGAGTATGCTAACAAGGAGCAAGCTTTCAACAACTCTAAGTACATTGCAGGCAAGATGACCATACCCTCGATATCACTTCTATCTTTGCTTGCTAATTGTTTGCTCTATCGCTATGTCGCCCTACCTACCACTTGTTATATCATGCCTCCCATATTGCCATGTCAAGCCTCTAACCCACCTTCCTAGCAAACCGTTGTTTGGTTATGTTACCGTTTTTGCTCAGCCCCTCTTATAGCGTTGCGAGTTGCATGTAAAGTTGAAGTTTGTTCCATGTTGGAACATGGATATGTTGGGATATCACATTATCTCTTATTTAATTTAATGCATCTATATACTTGGTAAAGGGTGGAAGGCTAGGCCTTATGCCTGGTGTTTTGTTCCACTCTTGCCGCCTTAGTTTCCGTCATACCAATGTTATGTTCCCCGATTTTGCGTTCCTTACGTGGTTGGGGTTATGGGACCCCCTTGACAGTTCGCTTTGAAGAAAACTCCTCCAGCAAGGCCCAACCATGGTTTTAACATTTGCCACCTAAGCCTTTTTCCTTGGGTTCTGCAGACTCAAGGGTCATCTTTATTTTAAACCCCCGGGCCAGTGCTCCTTTGAGTGTTGGTCCAAACTGGGCGATGTCCGGTGCCCACTGGGCAACCAGGGTCTATGCCAACCCGACGTCTTGCCCATCCGGTGTGCCCTGAGAATGAGATACGTGTGACCCCTATCGGGATTTGTCGGCTCATCAGGCGGCTTTGCTGGTCTTGTTTTACCATTGTCGAAATGTCTTGTAACCTGGATTCCGAGACTGATCGGGTCTTTCCGGGAGAAGAAATACCCTTCATTGATCGTGAGAGGTTGTGATGGTCTAAGTTGGGACACCCTTGCAGGGTATAAACTTTCAAGAGCCATGCCCGCGGTTATGTGGTAGATGGGAATTTGTTAATATCCCGTTTTCAGAGAACTTGACACTTGACTTAATTAAAATGAATCAATCGCGTGTGTAGCCATGATGGTCCCTTTTCGGCGGAGTCCGAGAAGTGAACACGGTCTTGGGTTATGTTTGAACATAGGTAGTCTCAGGATCACTTCTTGATCACTTACAGATATTCGACCATTACGTAGCTTCTCAACTTACTTTTTTTTGCGTATGTGCTTAGCGCTTGCTGCAGCTCCACCTCACTACCTTATCCTACCCATAAGCTTAAATAGTCTTGATCTCGCGGGTGTGAGATTGTTGAGTCCTCGTGACTCACGGATACTTCCAAACAGTTGAAGGTGCCGATGATACTAGTGTAGGTGATGCTACCGAACTCAAGTGGGAGTTCAACGAGGATATGGATTGTTACTATGTTTCATTTCCTGATGATCAGTGGTGCAACCCAGTTGGGATGATCGGGGATCTAGCTTTTGGGGTTCTCTTCCTTTATTTTGGTTCCGTAATCGGACCTTGATTGTCGACTGGATGATGTATGTTTAACTTTTTATTTGTGTGAAGTGGCGATTGTAAGCCAACTCTTTATCCCTTTATTAGTCAGTACATGGGATTTTGTGAAGATTACCCCTCTTGCAACAAAACCACCATGCGGTTATGCCTCTAAGTCGTGCCTCGACATGTGGGAGATATAGCCACATCGTGGGTGTTACACTGACAGCTGGGACCCACCGGAAGGGCCTCTGTATTTCATGAAACAAACGTTCCTCCCGCTAACAGCTCGGACCCACCGGTTATATCTTCACATGCAAGGAAGTGCCTCCTTATTACGCACAAAAAATGAATACTCCCCCTACTATGTGGGACCCACCATAGTGGGAGGCTCACTTGTGGGCCTACTAAGTTGACGCGAACGGAGGGATTTGTCAACTTAGTCAATATAAATGATTCTAGCTCTAGTGACCATCCGATGTCCATCCAATGACCATGGTGCTTCTTCAACCTCTGGTTTTCTTGCTCCAGCTGCCCAAACCAGCGTCGGTCGTGCCGCCTGCTCCTACCTCCCGTGGCCGGCTCTGCTGCCGCGCAGGCCTGACCGCCCCAGCCTACTCCATCCTCTGGCCAGGCCATCCATCTACTCACGCACATCCCTTGTTATTCTGCAGCAACGGCGGCCTCACACCGCAGCCGAACCAGTCAACCCACATACTCCTTTCCGCGTGGGCATCCACTGCCATGTCTTCCCTAGCTCCGCGTCGTCCCCTTCCCAGGCCTCGCCGTCGTCCACCGCCTTGGTGCTCTTGATGCGGCGTGGTCAATGTGGTCAAGGAACAACTTCCATCGGAAGTGTACTGTACGTGGAGAGGCTGACAGTTGGGTCCACGGCCGCAACAATGAAGTGTCTCCTATTACGCGCAAAATAATGATTCCTCCACCTGACAGCAGGGACCCACCAGACGGGCCACCGTATTTTCATGAAAAAACTGTCCCCCTGACTGCTGGGACCCACCAGCTACATCTTCGCACTAAAGGAAGTGCGTCCATATTACGGGCACAAAATATGATTCTCCCCCTGATAGCTGGGACCAACCAGCTATATCTTCGCACGCAAGGAAGTACCTCCTTACCTCACCGACAGCTGGGACCCACCCGGTCGAACCATAAGTAGGGTTGTCTCTTGTCTGTCTGATCGCGAACGTGTACATACATCCTGGTCGATCGTTCTGGCTGCGGGTTGCAACAATGAACCGTGGCCAAGTAAGGAAGGGCACGGGTCGTCCTAGAGGCGTGGATGTAGCATGTCACACAGTCCCGTCAATATTGTGTACACGTACAAACATCTAGGGTGCAAGAAAGTAAATATGGCCACGTACATACGTACGGGCGGGGTCTCGAACGCCTACTGGTGCATTCGTACGGCCAGCGCTCATGTACATGGAGAGATAGCGGAGAGCAGCGACGACATCTTGTTCATAGGCAGCCAACCGGCTGGGTCGGAATGGAGAAACTGCGGCGAGTTCATCCGGAGGCAACGAAATGCGTGATGTTCATCAGGAGCCAACTGGCTTGGACGGAACAGCCGAAACGAGGCCTAGCGTATCGTAGAATGGAGGAAACAGCGTTTTTTTCGACCGCCTATGGTCGAAACGGGATCCCGTTCATAGAGAGGGGTCTGGCGTACCTCAAAACAGAGGAAACAGACTTCTCTTCGACCTACTACGGTCGAAATGGGGTCCTGTTGATCAGGGGGGTTGTGGCGTACCGCAAAACGGGACTCCACGGGCTACTGTTCATCCACCGTCAACCTCCTCCAGCCTCCAAGGGCTACCGTCAACCTCCTCCAGTCTCCACGGGCTCCTGTTCATCCAGCCTCCACCGCGCGCTACTCCACAGGGTACTGTTCAACCATCCCTCCATCGTCTACTGTTCATCCAGCCCTCCACACCACGGGGTCCTGTTCAACCACCCCTCCACGGGCACCCCTCCACCATCTACTGTTCATCCAGCCCTCCCCCGCACCACGGGGTCCTGTTCATCCAGAGCAACGCCACCGCTCACTGTTCATCCATGAGAGGTTGGGGGCCGAGCGATGCGCGTTTCTCTCGTACACGTACGCGCTTATGTGCGAGGCATTGGCTCTAACTGAACCCGACTGAGGCGTTGGGCTCTAACTAAACCCAAGCGATTGCACTGCAGGCTACACGTTGTTGAACCCGAGCGATCGATCGATGGCTGTTAACTGAACCCAATCGAGCGATTCCTTCGCTACTGCTGCTAACTGAAGCCGATCGACTGGATGAACAGTGAGCGTTGTGGGGGGGTTTGGATGAACAGTGAGCGGTGGCGTTGCTCTGGATGAACAGGACCCCGTGGTGCGGCGGAGGGCTGGATGAACAGTAGACGGTGGAGGGGTGCCCGTGGAGGGGTGGTTGAACAGGACCCCGTGGTGTGGAGGGCTGGATGAACAGTAGACGATGGAGGGGTGGTTGAACAGTAGCCTGTGGAGTAGCGCGCGGTGGAGGCTGGATGAACAGGAGCCCGTGGAGGCTGGAGGAGGTTGACGGTAGCCCTTGGAGGCTGGAGGAGGTCGACGGTGGAGATGAACAGTATCCCGTGGAGTCCCGTTTTGCGGTACGCCACACCCCTCCCAATGAACAGGACCCCCGTATCGACCGTAGCGCTCCAACACAAGACTTTTTAGTCCGTTTTGTGGTACGCCACACCCCTCCCGATCAACAGGACCCCCGTTTCGATCGTAGGAGGTACGTTTCATCTGTTTTGCAGTACACCACACCCCTCCCGATCAACAGGACCCACGTTTCGACCGTAGGAGGTCCGTTTCCTCCGTTTTGCGATACGCGAGACCCCTCCCGATCAACAGGACCCCGTTCCGAACGTAGGAGGTCCGTTTCCTCCATTGTGCGGTACGCCAGGCCTCGCTTCCATCGCCTGTTCCGTCCAAGCCCTCCCGATGAACACGACCACGCATTCCGTTCTGACCTAGCCGGTTGGCTCCCACGTGTTCCGTTGCCTCCTGATGAACACGACGCATTATGTTGCCTCCCCATGAACACGACGCATTCCGTTGCCTCCCCATGAACACGATGATGATGCTGTTTCTCCGTTCCGACCCAGCCATGTACACGAGCCCTGGCCGTACATATGCGCGAGTAGGCGTTCGAGACCCCGCCCGTATGTACACATACATGGCCGTATTTTCTTTCTTGCACCCTGGCCGTTGTACGTACGTGTACATGCTACGTGCGCGCTTCTACTATGACACGTACGCGCCTCTACTACGACACGTGCGCGCCTCTACATCCACCAGTATATATGTACGTACACGTTCACGGCCAGAATGACAACGCTACGTATGCTTCGACCAGGTGGGTCCCGACTGTCAGGCACTTCCTTGTGTGCGAAGATGTAGCTGGTGGGTCCCAGCAGTCAGGGGGAAACGTTTTTTTCGCGAAATATGGTGGCCCGTCTAGTGGGTCCCCGCTGTCAGGTGGAGGAATAATTATTTTGCACATAATAAGGAGGCACTTCCTTGTTGCGGCCGTGGACCCAGCTGTCAGCCTCTCCACGTACAGTCCACGTCTGATGGAAACCGTTCCTTGACCACGTTGACCACTCTGCGCCGAGAGCACCAGGGCGGTGGACGACGGCGAGGCCTACGAAGGGGACGACGTGGAGCCGGGGAAGACGCGGTAGTGGATGCCCACGCGTAGAGGAGTACAAGGGTTCACTGGTTCGCTGCGGTGTGAGGCTGCCGTCGCCGCAGAATAACAGGGGGTGTGGGTGAGTAGAGGGATGGCTTGGCCAGCGGTGGGAGTAGTAGGGGGCGGTGAGGCCTCCGCCGCATCGCAGCCGGCCACGGGAGAGAGTAGCACGAGGCACGACCGATGCTAGTTTGGGCGGCTGGAGCAAGAAGACCAGAGGTTGAAGAATCACTATGGCCGTTGGATGGACATCATACGGTCACTGGAGCTAGAATCGTGCATATTGACCAAGTTGACAAAGCCCTCCGTCCCCGTCAACTTAGTAGGCCCACAAGTCAGCCTGCCACTATACTGGGTCCCAGCTATCAGCGGGAGTATTCATTTTTTGTGCGTAATAAGGAGGCACTTCCTTGCGTGCAAAGATATAGCTGGTGGGTCCAAGCTGTCAGCGGCGGTAACGTTTTTTTTGCGAAATACAGAGGCCCTTTCGGAGGGTCCCTGATGTCAGGTGGAGGAATCATTATTTTGCGCGTAATAAGGAGGCATTTCCTTGCGTGCGGCCATGGACCCAGCTGTTGGTCTCTCCACGTACAGTCCACTTCAGATGCATGTCGGTCGTTGACCATGTTGACCAGGCCGCACCGAGAGCACCAGGGCGGTGGACGATGGCGAGGCCTATGAAGGGAACGACACAGAGGCAGGGAAGACTCGGCAGTTGTTTCCCATGGGGAGGGGAGTATGACTGTACGAGGGTTTACTGGTTCTTCTGCCGTCGCCGGAGAATAACAGCAGGTGTGGGTGAGTAGAGGGATGGCTAGGCCAGCGATGGGAGTACGGTGGGGCGGTGAGGCCTGCGCGGCAGTAGAGCCGGCCGCGGGGAGGAGGGAGCAGGCAGTCACGCAGACGCTTGTTTGAGCGGCTGGAGTAGGAAGAGCAGAGATTGAAGAAGCACGACGGCCGTTGGATGGCCATCCAACAGTCACTGCTTATGCGTCAACCTTTTTTAGGAAAGCCTCAAATCTATGGAAAACAGCATACATCCCATCTGCCATTATTTCTAATAATTTATAGCCCATTTGCTAATTATTAAGGTTTTTTTGGAGCCCATATTCTTTTTGTTAGCACTATGGCCCATATTGTGGCCATAGTTAAAAAATTATACGAAATTTTGCATATTTCGGTGCGGTCCGAACTATTTTTAATACCGAAATTTTGACACACATTCAAACTGATTTTAAAAATAAATGTATATCAATATAAAATCCAACAAATTCTCCACGCATAAAAATTAATGTAATTTAAAATCTCGAAATGAAAAAAAGATATTTGAAACTAATTGCCGGTTTGATGTGTTTTAAAAATGTACAGCCCATTTCTCATTACTGATGGGCCATTTTCTTGGCCAGCCGAATGAAAGCTCTCCTCGTCTTGAAAGATTTGCAGCCCAACAGGCCTGACAAAGCGACTTACTTGGCAAATCACAAAAAAACTAGGCTGTTGCCGTGGACCCACCTGTCAGCCTCTCCACGTACAGTACTCTTCCGATGGAATGTCATTGACCATGTTGACCACGCCGCACCGAGAGAACCAAGGCGGTGGACAACGGCGAGGCCTAGGAAGGGGATGACACGGAGCTGGGGAAGACACGGCAGTGGATGCCCACGCAGAGAGGAGTACGAGGGTTCACTTGTTCGGCTGTGGTGTGAGGCTGCCGTCGCCGCGAGGCCTGGCTAGCGGTGGGAGTAGTAGGGGGCGATGAGCCCTCAACGGCAACACAACCGGCCACTGGAGGCAGGAGCAGGTGGTCTCCCCGGCGCTGGTTTGGGCGACTGGTGCAAGAAGAGCAGCAATTGAAGAAGCAACAGGACCGTTTGATTCAAATCTAACGGTTACTGCTGCTAGAATCGTTTGTTCACTAAGTTGACAAGCCCTGCGTACGCGTCAACTTAGTTGGCCCATAGGTCAGCCT
The DNA here is from genome assembly GCF_003073215.2 of Triticum urartu. Lineage (NCBI taxonomy): Eukaryota > Viridiplantae > Streptophyta > Magnoliopsida > Poales > Poaceae > Triticum > Triticum urartu. Next base: position 275,133,637 of record NC_053025.1, read on the forward strand.
CCCAACCGGTGCGCCCCAGATGTCAGTGGGAGGAATCATTTTTTCGCGTAATAAGGAGGCAGTTGATTGCGTGCGGCCAGGCTAGCGGAGGGAGTAGGGTGGGTCGGGGAAGCCTATGCGGCATCACAGCGGGCCACAAGAGGAGGGAGCAGGCAGTCCCGCCGGCGCTAGTTTAGGCGGCTGGAGCAGGAAGATCAGAGATTGAAGAAGCACGTCGGCCATTGGATGGACATCTAACAGTCACTGCTGCTAGAATCGTGTGTTCACTGACAAAGCCTTGCGTAAACAAGTCAGCTTCGAAATCTGTGGCGTGTACAGCCCATTTGCTATTATTTTTATAATTTTTACTCATTTTCTAATTCATATGGAATTTATTGTAGCCCGTTTTCCATTTTTGGAATTGCTGGCCATTTTCTGTTCAGTACCAGGGTCAAAAAATTAACTAAATATGTGGGAAAGTTTGAAAATTCGCAAATTTTTGCTGGGGGACGAAATATTCTTAATCCAAAAATTAATAGCCATACTAAAACAAATTTAAAAATAAATTAGTACTATGTCATGTTAAATCCAATGAAATACGTATAAGATATCAGTGAAGAACAAAAACAAAAAAGAAACTTATATCCCATTTGCTATAAGTTTTTTGGAATTTTCAACCCCTTTTGATATTACTTTTAACAGACATTGACCATGCTCTTAAGACAGGCCAGAATGCATCCCTCCTCGTCTTGAAAGATTTGCAGCCCAGTAATTCGGAGAAAACAAATAGGCCTAGCTTGGGTATTCTTCAAAAAGAAATACTAGGCTACCAATTTTCCCAAAGAACTGGTGCATGAGCATTTAGCTTTATTTATTTATTTCTTTACTTATTTATGTTTAGGAGACCATGAGCATGTACCTGGGCCGGATTCATGTGAGAGCCTCCCTTCCAGTTAATTACGGGCTTCTCTATTGGGCCTTCATCAGTGGGTTGCATGTTCTCAAGAAGTGGAAAAGGTGTTCTGTACAAAAAATAGTATGCGCTATGTACGGTACGGGGCACTAAAGGATCGAACCGTGCAACCACTTCCAAAACATTGTGTTTGTCATTCTAACAACACATTTATTCAACCAACAGACGAAATATACTACTGATTGTACATTGAAAATAGCAGCAGCAGCAACCAGGGCTGGGGGTGCAACAGAAGCAGTAACCAGGCCAGAAGAGTGAAGACGCATCTCTCTCTTCCAAACCAAACATCAGCCATCATTACAAAAGGGCTACCAAAAAAGAACAAGTGTATGCATCAAACTAAATAAATATCCTACTACACCAAGTGTACGCATCTAACTAACTGGCTCAGTTAGATGTTACTATTTATTAAGCTGTGGAGATTGGCTAACGGCTTGAACCAGATGGGTGCCTGACGGGGGAAACTCCAGCCAGCAGGTCAAAGTCTGATACTTGCGATACTCTCTCCTACTTTGGGCTGTAGAGTGTGGCGGCACATATCAGGGTATGGTGCATGCAGAGACGCATGGTACACCGTGCACACACAGTTTTGCCTGATGAACGAAACCACGCTGCCATCATGATCCTTGCCGTCGGTTATCTCCTGTTTAATCGGATAATTCAGTCCGACAAACAGAGAGCGTGTACCAAGGCTACTTACCGGCCTCTAGTCAAAACTTCCTGAAGGCCCAGAGAAGCTGGGATCCTACTCATAGACCTTGCAGTGACTGTGATTGTATTCCGCAAAACAACACGACCGGTACGTGCGAATGATCATCAATCTTTCGCCATTGTTTGATCGAGCCAGGAACCACCTGCAACTTCGGTGCCGCTTTTCTTTGAAAGGTTCTGGGATTAGGAAGGGTAGGGACACCAGGCGGCCTACAACATCATATGAAGTTGGAGTCAAATAAAAAAGGGCTCTTGATTTAGTCAAAGTTAAGAACAACATGTTATGAGCATGAATATTTTTTCAGCAAATGTTGACACTAATATAAGCAAGCCATCATGATATCATAGGAAAGTAACATACTGTTGTAACAGCCGTTTGTAGCGATGACTGGAGTAGGCCAGCAATACGTCCAGCCATAGAAGGAGTCGACAACGTAAATGAAGCCCTTGTGTTCAATGGCATCAGAGAACCATGGAGGATGTATGATCCTGCGATGGACGTGCAGATTTATCCACTTACCGCAGTGACCTATCAGATAGGCGAGACCGCGGTTGAAGAACGCAATTATCCTGAAGTCTTTATAATTCGCAGATCTTGTGGGCACTTGGCAGATAATAATCTTTAGCAAATCAAACTTGGTATCATGTTGGCTACTGTAAGATTCCGAGTATTCTGGGCCATGGTGCCAAAGCAGTGCAGTGTTAATCAAAGGAAAGGGGTCAATTGCCGGGTGTGGACCTCCACGAGCATCCAGCTGCCGCGACCGTCGACGAGCACCATCCAAGACGTGTTCATGCCGACCCAGTACATACCGTTAATGTAGTTGAGGCTGACGGGGATCGGATCACAGTCAAGGGGGTTGATGCTCGCCACCCTATGATCGTTATGCTGCATGACACGCCGTTTCTGAAGATCAGGCGGCATCAGCAAGCAAGGAGTTGGCTTAAAAAGCTCCGGCCTGAGGGCTTTGAGTAAACGGTACAACCCCGACGAGCACGCGGTGAGCGGTATGGTACTGAGATTGTCCACACACGAAACAATGAGCTTGATTACCTCTGTGGGGAGCGAAATCCAGCCACTCTTTCGGCGGACGCTGCTCGGTTCTGCCATTGTTAGTGCTTGGGTTTCGGACAAGGGGGGGAGGCGCCTTAGCGGGGATGGAAGATTGGACGATATTATGTGCGGACAAAGATGGAGAAGCGAATATGTGCTGTGGGAAGTGGACAGGTGATGATGACTACAGCACACCGCTTGACATACGAGACACATACCTGCGGCGTAGGGTCATGTCGATGCCAGACAACTTGCTTGAGTGATCACAATACTGGTACTCCCTACAGTGTTATGCCCTATCTTACTTGAGTAGAGTAGTAGAGTAGGACTCTGCTCTACTACTAGCACCAGAGGAGTAGTATATTCTAATCTCAAATAGTTACAAACTTCAATGCAAAAGCATGGAACGACTACGAACCGTGCTCAAAGACCGTGTCTACGTGGTGTTTGGACATGGGCGACAACCTCAACGCCAACGGAGCTGCTCCCGTTGCACCGTATGTGTTTCTGTCCTTCCTGTTCAAAATCCAAGGAGGTTGACCTGGACATACGCATTATCAAGTTAAATGTTGATCATTAGTCTTCTCTCAATGTAATCCGCTGTCTAAGCATGTGGAGACTTCCATGCAGGATCTTGCTCTATTGGAGTATCGCGCATGAATAAAAGTGTATCCGTTTATGGTTTAGTCTAGAATCTTCCATGTATGAATTTTTACTACAGTACTGGTGAAAGACTTACGATGAACCATTTCTTACATCTCCTCTGCCCACTTGCAAGTCATCCTGATTTAATCCCTCCGTCTAGGTGTATAAGGGCATGGTTAATATTACTTAATAATATAGCCAAGTGTTGACTATAAGAAAGTGTCATGTCATCTGTAGCCAACATGTATAACAATCGTTACTCAAAAACTAATTCTTAAAGATCATTTCTCGCAAAGCACAATATGTGTTATTTATTCACAAGTTTTGGATGTAGGTTGAACAATTGAACGCTTTTGTTTTCAAAAGATACCTTTTTATCTATTTCACCCAGATGTTTGTGAGCTCTAGAGATGAAATAATATCGGAAGAAACCTATCGATACCCATTACACATGAGATGACCCCCACATCCTTTGTCAAAATAAACAACTCCCCAATCAATGCATTTCACTCTTCGGTGCAACACACAGGCACCTTACTACTCCCTCCAGTCCTTTTTAGTCTGCGTTTAAGAAAAATCCATTTTTCCCGCAATGCTGTGTGTATTAGCGTGTTGTGGCTGTTCTTTCCAACTTTACCCCTCCTTTATGCACGCTCGCAAGCATGTCCTTCGCGCCTTCCCAAGGCAGCCAGCCGCCTACCTCTTACTCTCCTCCCCAGTCCCCACCGGTCCCATCTCACCTTCGCATTCTCCCATCTCTGCTACATCCCGTACATCTGCATGGATGAAATGCACCCATCGTGGTTGTGGTAGGATAGCCAACCCTAGTGAGACCATGGATTAAACCTTGCTTGACGTGGACGACATTGAGCTCGCGTACCGAAGCATGCTCCCCTCGTGGATGATGACGCACTTGTGGAAGACGGGGCACTAACTGACGACAACGTGTTGTAGCTAGGCGATGTGTTCCAGGGGTGCGGCGTGCCCGCGGACGGCGACGCACTCGTGCAAGGCGGCGCGCTCGCAGACTGCAGCATGCACCTAGATGACGGTGGTGTCCACGCGCTTGAGCACGTCCTACCAGTGCTGGTCAAGCTGCTAATCTATGGCGGGCAATTCAGTTTAGGAGGGAGTTAAAAAAATTGGCGGAAAGATTTCATCTGCCAAAATTAAACGAATTGTTTTGGCTCCAATTCCACCAGTATCAAGCGACGATGCTGTTCTTCTTGCCTCGGCGTTCTTCATGCTCAAACGCCATACAATGGGTGAGAGATTGGCGCGGATGCTGAGAAGATTTTGCACAGAGAGAGAGAGAGAGACGCATGCGCCTGCATACAGGGATTGAGCAGAGAGAGAGAACCCGCATGCATGCAGAGAGGTGGACAAAGGAGAACGTGGGCGCGAGAATACAAGGTGTCGAGCCAATCGTTGCATGCGCGCAATAACTACCCATCGTCCCTTCTGTAGCAAACCAGGGGCAAAACAGTTCGATTTTTGCTGCTCTCTCCTCTCCTTGGTATGTGGGCTGAGCATAGAACGCAAATAAAAAAGGACCGGAGGGAGTACTATAGATTAGTACGACCAAAAATTGAACTAACATTATATATAGTACGATAAATGCTGATGCATGTCACCTAAAATTATATCATTCAAAACTATGTTCAAATACGAATCCAACGATATAGTTTTTGTTGACATGCACTAACATTTTGTTAGTTAAATCTTTAGTAAAATTCAATGGGGGACTAATAAACCACGACCGATGTAGTACAAGTGTAGAGGGCGGCACTGCACGAGAGTTTCACCTCTCACCCCGCTCGTGGCGCGGCAGTAAAGCCATCATATCACAAAACCCAACCACTGCCATTAATAAGTGGCCTGGTAAAATAAACGGACAAGCAACCATCACATCCCTCCGTGTTTTTTGCATTTCATCTCTCTGCATTTACTTTCTCCGGTTCATCTCGCACACTTGATCCCTAGCTACTACTCCTAGGGCCAGTTCTTTTGGTGGCTTCCCCAACTATTCCCACAAGGCACCTCACTCATTTATTTGGGCTTCTAAACTACTACTCCGTCCTGGTTTATTCCTCACCATTGCAATTTGTGCTAAATTTTGACCAAAGATTTAACTGGTTTATTCCTCACCATTGTAATCCCTCCGTGTAGGTGTGTAAGTCATCTTACGAAAACCAAATGATCCCAAAACACTTAGGCGCGGTGCATTAACTTCTACCTCGTTTCTTGTTTCTTGACATATCAGCCAATAAGAGATAAAGAGTGTGCATGCTTTTAATGACTTGAGATATCAAACACGACATGCAGTGGTTAGTTCATTGCATGCAATACTATTAATTAGAAAATAAACATTAACATTTCTCGCTTTCTCCTCCTCCTTGGTCATGGTGCACAGCCTAAGATGACTTACTCACCTAGACGAATGGAGTAATGCATGTGACATGCACTAACATTTGGGAATTTGCATGCCTTTCCAACCAGTGAGATACTCCGTACAAAGTACGACAGAGAAATAACCACAGATAAGGAAGCTAAAAGTAAACAATCAAACGAGCATTTTTGCATTTATTTTGCATTGAATCGTTTCACAAGCTTGACTAGTGTTGTTTTTCTACTTTTACAAAAAATGCATCATGATCTTAAAATGTGCATTTGCATGTACATAAGTAATAGTAATACTCCCTCCGTCTAGGTGTATAAGTATTCCCTCCTTCTTGGTCACGGTGCACAACCAAAGATGACTTATTGACCTGGACGGAGGGACTAGCATAGTCTTCAAGCATATATCGAGAGAGACGTGTAGTGCGATAGTATATAGTAAAGTTTATGCTATATGCACGTACTTGCAAAATGTTTATGAATACACAAGGTTTCCAAACTTTCCCTTTTACATACTTAATTATGGACGCTAAAAATTCTTGAACGTTTGGGATTTATCATTTGCGTCCCAAAACTAATGAGATCGCCTTACGAAACAAAAATTATATTCCTAAAAGCCACGGCGCTCGCAGGAGCGCTTGTGCCGCACCACGAGTGCCCTGGTGCACGGCCATTTCCCAGTGCGCCGACACAACGCCTCTTCCTTAGCCTCGCAACTCGCGAGGTGCTGATTGGCGGCTTGCCAGCGGACGAGCGCGATCTCACCGGTGTGGTTATTCGGCGCCAATAGGTACACCTCCTCGCTAGAAGCGTGCACCCAATCCACGTGCCGCCAAGCGTAGATGAGGCGCTTGGGCCCGACTACACTCAGGGCTTCGGCACGGGTGTCTTCGGCCACCCTCACGGCCCTCACACGAGCCTTTCTGCCAAAGAGCCAATCATCTGACTCTATCGGACGCGACATAGGCCTCCCAGGCAGCTTGTTCCGTGGTGCGCTTCTCTTCCTCGGCCTTCTTCTGCGCCTCTATTTTGGCGCGCTCTGCTGGAGGCAAAGCCTCCCACAAGGCGACATCCATTTCTTTCCAAAGCTCCTTAAGGCTGGGGGGCTCGGCGGGTGGCACGGTGTTCTCCTCATAGCGGGGAGCCGACGCGTCCTCCGGTGCGCGTGCTGGCGAGATTGGGAACACCGACACGTCCACCTCGACGCGTCGCGGCGAGGAGCGGAACGCTGACGTGTCCTACTCGACTAGTGACGGCGAGGAATGGAACGGTGACGTGTTGTGTCGCGGCGAGGAGCGGAACACCTATGCGTCCTCCTCTACTAGTGGCGGCGATGAACGGAAGGGCGACGCGTCGCATAGCGGCGAGGAGCGGAACACCGACGCGTCCTCCTCAACTAGTGGCGGCGAGGAACGGAACGGCGACGCATGACCGTACGTGCGGTGCAGCGAGGGGCTCCTAGGGCTTGGGAGGGGCGATGCCATGGTGGTCGACGTGAGAGGGAGGGGGAGGAGATAGCGATGAACGAGAACGTCAGGGGGACGAGCTAGCGATGTCGTGGGAGGCGCAGTATTTATAGCGAGTAATGGCACACCTACGTAAGATATGGACTGAGCTGCACTGACTTAACTGCAGGTCCAGTTGCGTCACTGACATGTTGGCCAGACCCCTGTTGGGCCCATATGTCAGTGACCCAATGCACCTGAAGTTAAGTAACATCTACGTGGGCATATTTGTTGGAGTAAATTACGGGGGAGCGAAGGGGTGGAAATATTGCTGGTCACAACGGATTGGACGAGCATGGGGGGAGGAGAGTCATGCATGCAGAGTTTTTCACACGGGGTGGAGTGGTGGGACCGCCGGAGGGAGAAGGAGAGTTTGGCAGGCATATTGTTTCCACACATGGAGAGGAAAAGATTTGGAGGCGAACGGGCTTCCTGCAGGTATGGGGAATGGTGCATAATAAGTCATCTTGCATGTCGGGCTAGGTATGGTCTCAAGTCATTAAAAACGTACACGCCACACACATGTTCATGTTTCAAGGTGCACTAAATTATTGCATGCGATGATTAAGGCTGGCCATAATGGTGGTATCTTAGCTGGTATCATGCACACGGGAATAGCAAACATGCTGATGTGGCAAAGAATTAAAGCAGAGAGGGGGGGTTAGAGTAACTAGTGTTCATCCATGCATCTCATTTTCCATTCACATTTTACAAGTAAAATTCGTGGACAAACTTTGACCCAAAGTACGATGGGGACTAGTAAACCAGAATGGAGGTAGTAGTTTTTTTAATCAAAGAAGGGTTTCCCCTTCTGGTTTTCATTTCTGAAAGCCAGCATCTAAATCTAAACCATGGTGTTTGCCCTAGAACTACCAGGTTCAACATCTCGCAACATAAACCCATACAACCTCCATCGCAAAAAAAACCAAACAACCATACGCCAAGGAGGTACGTAGTACTATGAATTCCATTTTCGCTCCATACCAATCGTTCTAAAAACTACTTACTACTTATAACGCGCCATTGAAAATCGGAACTCTTAACCCCGCTAAAAAACGATATTTTAAACGTGGCTACTCGATCTGTGGCAACTGGCGAGCCACCGCGCTCCAAGTCGTTCACCTGTGGTCCCGACCATCAACTCCTACGGATCAAATTATCATGCGAGCTGACTATTCCTACAAAGGTGCTCCACCACGTACCCGGTACCCCCGAATGCAGCAATCGTGCACCTAGGGTTTTAGGGTTTATTTGTTAACGTTGCCTTTACGAAACACTCATGTGTGCGAGACAGCGAGAGGCTGACTGCATGCGTGCGCCTCTTCTCTTCGTATATGTATTCCACCGTTTGTCTGGTGTCCAAAATATTATAATAACTACTAGCAATGTGCCAATGCGTTGCCACACGATCAAAGTAGATTAATACATATTCACCGATTTGATAGAAATAAGTCGAGTTTTGAAATACGTATATCACTAAAAATATGTTATGTTTCACTCAAAATATATTCCTTGGAGGTTTTGATGAGATTAGGGAGGAATGTTGTTGGTTTCAAGATTTGAGAAGTGGTATATGTCTAATTTCTATTCTTACTAGCAAGATGCATGTGCGTTGCACGGAACATCAAGATCTTGTGGGAGAAAAGGATGAACGAGGGAAGGCCTTATCCGCAAATGTGGTGAAGAGTGCGGGTAAATTGCCATATTTTCCTTCCTATCCGTCAGATATAAATTGAACGACCTACATTGCAGGATGGTAGGCCCACCATCATCACCAACTCTATTTTTTATCCCAACTCTTATAAAAAGCATTGTTGGTGATGATCATGTGCCTGCCATCCTGCAATATAGGCTGTCCGATCTATATCTGACGGATAGGAAGGGAACTATGGCAATTTTGCAAAAAGATACCCACACCTCTCTCCACATTTGCAAATAAGGCCTTCCCTCGTTCATCCTTTTCCCCCACAAGATAAACTACTCATACAAATGCTTGATGTTCCGTGCAACGCATGGGCATCTTTCTAGTTGTTGCCAAAAGCCCATGTGTGTGTGAGAGAGGGAGAGTGGAGGAGGACGGAGTGCATGTGTGACAAAGACACAAGGAGTGTGTGTGCGATAGGTATCAGCTTAAAATGTGGCGATAGTGTGTGTGTGCACGATTGAGAGGGAGTGTCTCAAGAAGGGAAGAAAAATCTACATAGATACAAGGAGCGGGAGGGAGACATGTATGCGATGGTGGAAGCACGAGTGTGCGGGTGTATAAACCTATCTAGAGGCTAGCTAGTCGATAAATGTTTGTGAGAGAAATATGAGTCGGGGTGCGAAAGCGAGAGTTTTGTGAGAGAGAGAGAGACGGTAGTCGGGAAGGGGAGTGGAAGCAGGAGTTGTGTGTGTGTGTCTGTGTGTGAGAGAGAGAGGAGATGGTAGTCGGGGTTGTCTGATCGGTAAACAAATGAATAATGTCAGTCTGGGATGGAGATGAAAAGGAGACCACAACAAATGTTGTGTCTACGGGAGAGAGAGAGAGAGAGAGAGTAATTTTAGTGGTATGAGTCATATGTAGAGACATATAGGGTGTGTGAGAGAATCCCATAGAGAGAAATACAAAGTGAAAGATGAGTGGAGACTATGTGTGTGGCGGTGAAAAAGAAAGCTTAGGTACCGAGTGATACCAGAGAACAGTAGAGACGTGAGAGATAATGAAAATCATGTAATGTATAATGATAGGGAGAGTGTGACACTTCTCAAGGGGGACGTCGAGAGACCATGTTTGCGAGGATAGGAGAAACATGAAGTGAGCGTGCGGGTGAGCTGGAGAAAAGAGAGTGATAGCTACCTGAAGGAGCATGCATGCGAGAGAGATGGGCATGAAAGGGGTGAACAAAAAAGGAATTCAAATATTTGAATTCGAGATGATGATACATGTAATCCATACTCGAACCAAAATTGATCTATCAAACATGCATATGCATACGAATTCACGCACATCTATGTTATTTAATATGTAGATATTACTGATCCATACAATTTAGTAGAACATAATTTGATTAAATTTTTTCGAATTCAACCTTAAGATTTCGAGATCGTTGTATTTGTAAATCATATTATACATATAAAGGAGCAGAATTCTTTGTTGTGCTTTTGAAAGTATATATAAAAAATGATGTATATAGAATGTAATTCCAATTGAAAATGGATCCCGCCCGAAAAAAATAGAATACAAACGGGATTCGAATTGAGTTGGCACGGTAAACGTGCACTCTGCAAAATTTGAACGAAGCGGGGAAAGTCGCAGTAACCACCCGAAACAAAAATCTGCAAGATGGAAAACACTACTGCCTATCCCTTCCACACAAAGCCTATCTGCTGGATTTCTATAGGTTTTGATATGGGTAGGTTTGTAATTTCACCCAAACGTGACGTAACTGCCTCTCACCCGGATTCATACACGGTGGGCGCCAAAACACAGTGTGTCCCCATCCAAAATCGACTCCCTCCCCGATTCATATTCATACACGGTGGGCGCCAAAAACAAACTCTAGTCAGCAAATATTCGGTGTATGCGAGATTACCATCCTATCCCCAACAGACTAATGTTGTTGTGATGTAGTAGAAATTTTAAACGGGTGCTAAGTTTGTAAATTTCCTCGCATTTGAGACAAGCGCGCCCTGAATACACGGTCCCCCCCTTCCTCTCTACCTCCCTTTTCCCCATTCGTACTCCGTGGGCACCAAAACGCCCTCTCCACCCCACCCTCCTCCGTCCGCCGCCGTCCGCCACCCCATCCACCGCCATCCTCCTCCACCATGCCGGAGCTGATACCCCGACGCCGCCGTCCATTACAGGAGATCGACGTATCTCATCCATGGCTTCGGACCAGGATCCTTGCATCTCGTCCTCTCGCTTCATCCCCACCGTCGTCCACCTTGCCGGCGCCGCTCCTACAATCGTCTCATCCACCGCGCCCCGCCGCCACCGTCTACCCTCCTAGATCTGCTTCCACGCCGCCGACAGCCATCACTACCGCAGCACCGTCAAATTCTTAGTAGATGCGTACACGACGACGCACCAGAGGCGGTACTCTTTCATATCTGCTCAACTTATTTATCGCAGCAAGAAAATAGATTACCATTGCTTTACTCTGATTTCTTGTCTTGGTTTCGAAGTTGCCTTTGTCCGGGTTGCACCTTTAGATCCGCCATGGCACGCTCAACACTATACTCCCAATGCTTATGGTTTTCCCCTTTTATATTCCACACTAGTTAAATCACAGTAGATTAAATTTCAAAATTGGGTCAGTCAATTTTTCAGAGCTCGCCGGAGTTCGCCGGTGCGATCGAAGGGGCTCGGGTGGTTGTGGGGCCTCGCCGAACGAAGAAAACTCGACGCGGGTGGGGGTTGGGGCGGGGGAGGGGGTGGGGTGGCGGAGGAACACAGGATGTGGGGGCCGGTGGCCCGTGCGGTGTTCTGTATGGGAAGAATCAGAGACGAGGAAGAAGAAGGGTTAGGAGACGTAGGATCTTCATCCAACCGCCTAAAATGGTTGAGAGACAGCTGGGAGATGCATTCTTAATGCGCTCTGGTTCATCATGTGTGGGTACTGCGCAACCAAAATTTTATTGTCCAAAATCTGCTTGCTCTTCTGTATCATGTTCCTCTTTCGTTCTTCTTTAATATGTACTCTCTCTGTTCCGAAATACAAGTCTTTGTATAGATTCCACCATGGACTACATATGGAGCAAAATGAGTGAATCTACACTCTAAAATGTATCTGGATACATCTGTATGTGATCCATAGTGGAAATCTCTACCAAGACTTATATTTTTTAACGGAGGGAGTATGATAGTAGTACAGTATGTTCCTTGTACTGAAGATGAGCAGGGACATTTGCAGTGTAGAGGTCTATACGGTCGGTTGTGATGGACACTTTGATCCTCTTTGATTCGTAGGATCTTGTAAACATAGGAATAGGATTTGTAGTGGCCTGCCCACTTGAATCCTATAAGAATAGCAAGGAAATGCGGGGAGCTGTGTCGCCTTTGAGAGTTACACTGATATTAATAGTACCGCACCTTCACTTGAAGAGAGATGGTATTCGAAGCCTTTCTAGCCGTGCCGGCAATACTAGCACATATATTCCAGCAAGTTCCACTTTGCTGATTTTACTCTGATGCTTAAGGTTTTACCATTATATCTACACTATGATCTTTCACTACAGGAATCAACTATTTTGCCGTCTGCCACGGCGGACGGCAAAGGCATGAACGGCGGACGACAAAGGCCTTTGCCGTCAGCCGCGGACGGCAAAAGGCTCCGGCAAAGTAGGCTACGGTAAACAGCTACTTTGCTGTCTGCTTCCTGGCGGCTGACAGCAAAGGCCCTTTGCCGTCTGCGGCGGACGGCAAAGAGAGAGGACGGCAATAATTGCGTTGTCAGTCCGTTAAGTGGCTAACGGCAGGCCTTTGCCGTCCGCCGCTGACGGCAAAATTTCTAGTGTCTTTGCCGTCCGCCGTATGATGTCATCTACACGTCACTACATGGCAGGTTCTTTGCCGTCTGCCACTGATGGCAAAGTGCAGGTTCTTTGCCGTCTGCCACTGATGGCAAAGTCTTTGCCGTCTGCCACTGTAGGCAAACTGACCAAATGGGTCAGCTCCCAGGAAGCACAGCTGGATGCCACGTGTCTTCTTTGCCGTCCGCGGCAGACGGCAAAGAGCCCGTTGCCGTCGGTGGCAGACGGCAAAGAGCCTGCATATTGGCTCTTTTATCTGTTTTTTATTAAATCCAACAATTTTCATCACAAATATATATGACATATATAGATATATTTCAAAAGGCCATTACAGAGCAAACATATAAGATATCCAACACATAACTTCATCATCCAACCATATATATTACATGCATAGTTCCATCATACATAACAAGTTCAACATAGAGGCATCCAACCATATATATTACAATAGTTTCATCCAACGATACATGCATAGTTCAACGATACAAAAGAAACAGAGAAAGGGATAAGGAGCACTCCATCTATGCAAGCTTTCGTCAAGTGAATGAAATCTGCAAAATGAAAAAATAGAAAGTTAAGAAGAGTAGAACAAGAAGAAAGTAGGAACAAGAAGAAGACTAAGAGAACACAAGAAGAAGACTAGAACAAGAAGAGTATGTCATTTATGAGCTAACTTACGTGAAATTGATCATATATGAGCTAACTAAGTTGAATGGGTCGTTTTATGAGCTAGCCTAAGGTGGAAATGATTCATTTATGAGCTAACTTAGTTGAAATGGGTCGTTTATGAGCTACTAAGGTCAAATGGGTCGTTTTTGAGGTAAAAGGATGAAATGGATCGTTTTTAGCTAACTTAGGTGAAATGGAATCATTTTATGAGCTAACTGTAGTTGAAATGGATCGTTTTTAGCTAATTTTGGTGAAATGGATCATTTATGAGCTAACTTAGTTGAAATGGATCGTTTTTGAGCTAACTTAGGTGAAATGGATCATTTAAGAGCTAATTTAGGTGAAATGGATCGTTTTTTAGCTAACTTGGTGAAATGGATCGTTTATGAGCTAAATTAGTTGAAATGGATCGTTTATGAGATAACCTAGGTAAGATTGGTCATTTTGGAGTTAACCTAGGTGAAATGGGTCATTTTAAAGCTAACGTAGGTAAAATGGATCATTTAGGAGCTAATCTAGGTAAAATGGGTCATTTTTGAGCTAACTTGGATGAACTGGATCATTTATAAGCTAACCTAGGTAAAATGGGTCATTTTAGAGCTAACTTAGGTAAAATGGATCGTCTATGAGCTAACTAAGCTAATTATGCAATTTTTGACATAAGTAAGCTAAGTACAGATCGTTTTAGAGCTAACTTAGGTAAAATGGATGGTTTTGGAGGTCAGTAAGCTTATTAAGTCATTTTGGAGGAGAAGAAGCTAAGTCTAGGTCATTATGGTAAGCATTGGAGGAAATAAAGCTAAGTCTAGGTCTTTATGCATGTGTTAAGCAAAACACTAGATAAACTTACCAAGATCCAGGAGGTGTAGGAGCGGGGTGGCTCGTGTCGGTAGATGGAGAAGGATCGTGCGATGCTTGTCTGGAGTTACGCTGCACCAAAGATCATTTCCAATGTCTTGTTAGCATGATGACACTCAAATGTTAAGACTAGCAAGTAATGTCCATTCAAATAAAACTCACCGTGGTCCCAGGAGCAATCACTGGCATCGGCGGAGCGGTCTGACCTGTCTTCTCGCACACAGACTGCACATTTGGTTTTGACGACTCAGTCATACTAGTTAGTAATGAGACAAACACTACATGAATGTTTTGGCTAATCTGCAGAAGAAACTTACCACAAGGAGCTCGTACATGGCCCTTGCCTGCATGTCATTCCGTGCCCTCTCCTCCTCCATCATCTTTGTCGTCCTCTCCTCCAACTCCCGCTGCCTCTCCGCCGCCTCCGCCAGAAGTTTCTCCGTTCTATCTCTCTCACTCTGTATAGCAGCCTGCAACACCACTCACATGACCATTTGTAATCATTGATGGAAGCGCACACAATGTAATGGAGAAAGATAACTGAGTACGTATCACTAACCTTGATGGCGAGTTGCACTGGCCGTTCACGAGGCCTTATCTCAGGAGCGGAGCTCGACTGGCGCGCCTTGATCTCCGGGAGAGTGCTAGGACAACGGATAAGTCCATCTCCAATGGCTATGGAGCCATGGGACCTCCCGCCACCAGATATCATCACCAGCTCTGGATCAATGGGACCCTGGCTCGGGTTAAAGTCCTCCCCTTTCCTCGCCTTCCCCTCATCTCTATATCTCACGAGCTTGTTGTGGGAGGAGATGTTGGTGAAGTTGTTTGCATCATCGAGGTCAGACTGAGAGAAAGCCTTGACTTTCTTGAAAGAGGCAGTGTGGGCCATGGCATACAGGTCGTACACCTCTGGCACCTTATCCGCCTTATTGTAGCGTGCCTGAAAGAGAGAAACAATGAAAATTAGTAATTAAAGGGCTCAAGCTAGCATGATGAATGAATTGCATGAATCATGAAGCAAACCACATACCCAGTTGCGCCCGAACTGATATAAGTTGGAGCTGCCTTGATGGTGTGGCACACCTTCCATTTGGGCACGTTTGTCCTTGGCCTCGTTGTGGAGGGCTAGCCATTGTTTTGAGCACCACTCATCGACCAACACCTCCCAACAATCCATCCGATCCGCACACCATCTCGGAGGCGCCTAAGTTAGCAAATAGAAACTTGAGCGCTATGGCTAAGAATTACTAAATGAAGGAACTTAAGTAGAGAAGGCCTTAAGAATTACCTTCATGTACTGCTCCTTACTCAGGAACTTATCGCGGAACGCCGGCTTGGTCTTCTTGATACCACGCAAGGCGTAGTAGTCTCGAACAGCCTGCACCCGAGCCTCGTGCCGTAAGTTCTGGAGTAGGCGCTTGCAGACATTCTCGATAACATGTGCCGCGTCCTCCTCGTATCCCTCCTCACACCTGTAGAATGTCTGCAATCAAATGAGACAATATTGATTAGTACAATTAATAACTAGCTAGTTGAAGATTTTTAAATGTGTAAAGGAGAAATTACCCAGAACTTTCTGATCACCATGTCTGCCCTCGTGTTGCACACGACACCGTCGATAATCTCATCCGGCGGGGCCGGGGCAGGCACGGGAACCTTCCATGCACACACCAGCCAACGAATAGCGCATACGCCGGCAAGTCATGCGTCGAGTACATGTACCAGACACGCATTATGAAGTTCCGTTTGCTAAAGGCGTCGTATGTCTTGAACCCATTATCCCAGGCTTCTTGCAATTCGTCCTTAAGCGGCTGCATGTACACATTCATATTTTTGCCCGGATAGTTGGGTCCTGGAATTATCAACGTCAGGAAAATGTTCTTTCTTTGCATAATCTGTCCGGGGGGGAGATTGAGTGGAAAGACAAATACGGGCCAACAACTGTATTGGGCTGCCGTCATACCAAACACACTGAACCCATCCGTGCTGATGCCGACTCGAGGATGCCTCGGATCTGCCGCTTTGTCAGCATGTAATTCATCAAACTTTTTCCACGCAACACCATCCGATGTGTGTACCATCATCAGATTCCCATCTACATCTAGTTCGGTTCTTTTGCCTGTTTTGTGCCATGTCATCTGTCTGGCCGTCTCTTCGACCATGAAAAGACGTTGAAGTCTTGGTACGATTGGCATATACCGAAGAACACTAACGGGGATTTTGGTCTGTGTCTTCTCACCCATACCGTTGTCTACCACAATATACCTGGAAGACTTGCAAATGGGACAATAGTTCAAGTCCGCATAGTCAAGCCTAAATAAGGCACATCCTTTCTCACAGGCATGTATCTTCTCATAGGGCATCTTCAGTGCACGGAGGATTTTGTCCAACTGGTACAGGTTTGCAGGCATTACATGGCCTTTGGGTAGAAAGCGTCCAAATACTGTCATAATTGCGTCATAGCATTCTCTGCCCAAGTTGAACTGAGCCTTCAGAGCCATTACTTCTGAGATGGCATCCAACTGACAAAGCTCAGTGTGCTCGTGGAGCGGACGTTTCGAAGACTCCAACATTTCATTGAAGGCCTTTGCAGATTCCTCCATCTCCTCATCCGAATCCCGAGCATCATCATAGCCTTGCACCATGTTTTCCATCCCGGTACCATGCTCGTCGGTGCGACGACGATCCACCTCAGCTCGGTCACGTTGGGCAGACTCACCATGAAATGTCCACACCGTATAATCGGGCGTAAAACCACTCTTCTGCAGGTGTTTGCCCATTTCAGCCTCTGTCTTCTTTTCCCAATTGCCGCACCGGAAATAGGGGCACCAGGTTTTCTTTTGGCCATTTGCAAATGCGGCTTGCACAAACCCCTTAGTTTTTGTGAACCATTCAGCGCTCCATTTGTTCTGACCAGTGTGACCGGTATACATCCAAGCACGGTCACTCATCTTGACTTTCAGAGCTACTGGACACACAACAATTATATATGTAATTCACCATGTATATATTCATCAGTTGATCTACTTTGTCAATTTTATTACGTCCATGCAACCTACACTCTAATAGGTAATGATAGGTCCTAATCCCACCCGTGTATGTGTAGATTGGGTTTATTTTCCCATGCTACGCTCCGGATCCGACGCAAAATTTCGGCAGCACCTCCCCGCTGTTCTCCTGATACACGTCTCTGCAATAAACAGAGAGGATGTGTACCCGGAGAACAACAGGGGAGGCACTGACGAAATATATGCGTCGGATCCGGAGCAAAGCATATGGAAAAACGAACCCAATCTACACATACTCGGGCTGTCCATGGATAGCGTTGGACAATTCGAAAGAATCAAGGTTATAAATATGCAAATGCATGCATATTTATAACTATGACGCTTTCGAACGGGAGACACATATTGGTTACGCATACTGATGATTCAAGACACATATATAGCTAGCTATCAAGTTTCATCGGAATAGATCAAATAATTAATGGGGGAGGAGGACTTGTCATTTGTGCTCACCCACGAACGCAGGGGGCAGCCGCTCGTCCCACGCCCGGCGACGGTCGTTACCCACCCCCACCATCGCCCGCGCATCGCCCCTTCGCTGCACCCATTTACCTCCCGCTCACCCACTTATATCTGCTGTTTTCGATCCACACTCGCCCGCACACCAATCTCGCCTCCCTACTCCCTTACCCAACAATCCTCTGCCCGTCAGCCGGACCTCCTGCGCCGGCCCCCGCACCCTTTCGGGCCGGGTGTTCGCTGGTCGGCGCGGTGTCACTGATCCACCACCTCCCGGGCACCGATTCCCTCGACCCTGTTCGTACACGAGACACCAACACCCGAACAACAAAACAGCCGAACAGGCAAACAATGCCCCGTTAGTCCACCGCACAACACAGGCTGCGCAGGTGCCTGTCCACGACACTAGACCAGGCCAACCCTACCGTCTTCGCAGAGGATCGCCGAAACCAACAACGCACAATAAAAAATAACGCTAACAGACAACCAACCAAACGCGATAGTCGATCCGCTCCGACGTGTCGACAACCACCGACCATACGCCACCACCAAACCCAACAGCCAAACAAAAAACGATAACCCAACTACACCGGTCCGTGCACACTTTGTCCACCGCCGCTCGTCGTGCGCGCTCTCGTTATCACAGCATAAAAAACACAACGACCCACAAGACTACAAAACTCGCCCAAACAGTGTGCCACATAACGGTGCTCGAGCACGCGCCAGTCCCAGCCGATCACCGCCCCCACACCACACAATGTCGCGGGCCGTCACAGGCGAAGCACAGAGCAACACGGTGTCCGCGGACCGTACGCACAGCAAAAAGGCTCGAAACGAGGCGGCGGCAAAAAACCAACGCCGAAACCCGAACACGGCTGCTCGGGTCACGTCACCACAAAAAGGATCGGAAGCGATCAGGACGTGTCGGTTCCGGCTCTGAAGGAGCTGGCAACAAACCCACGCCCAAAGAAAAAAAAAGTGTCGGACACGGCCCAGGGTTCCCAGGCAGCGGTCGGGGTCTAATCGGTACACGGGGTCGGGAACGCTGATAACGCAAATGACCACACCAAACCCAAAAGGTCGAGCCCAGTAACCTCCGTCCGCGGGTCGGCAGCGCCACACAAACCCGCGTGCCTCACCGCGCCCCGGTCCCCGGCACACCGTCTCGCACCCGCTCCGAGCCCGCGTCTCCACCAGACCACGGAGGTCGCGCACCCAACCGGTGTTCCTCGTCGGCCGGCCCCGGTGCCGCCGCGTCGGCACGGTTGATAACCCCCCAAACCAAGAACCCAGCACGCACCCCGGCAAACACCAACCAGGACCACCAAACATACCCCAACCCACACACCAAGAGGAACCGTGTCCAGCGGTCGGGTTTTCCTTTCTTCTTCTTCTTCTTACATTCACTTTTTCCTTCATATCTTCCTTCCTTCTCTCTTACCTAACCTATACCCTAATCTATTACCCCATCTACTCTTCTTCTACCTACAGTCCTCTGTTTATCATTCTTCATCTACATCTTCTCTTTTTCTTCTCTCCTCCTCTTCTTCTGTCTCCTCACTCATCTCTTTTCTCTGCTTTCTTATTTACCATCACACCTCCACTCCACAGCATAAACCTACACCTCCCCCCCAGCCACCAGAAACCAGACTCCCATCTGCCTACCCCCCTCCCCCTCCCTCTCCCCCCTCCCCCTCACCTCCCTCTCCCTACCCCTCCCCCTCACCCCCCGCCCCCGGCCCCACCAGGCCGACCGCGCCCTCCCTTGCTGCTGGCCGGCGGAGGACGTCACAGAGCCGAGCGCTGCCCGCGCGCGCGGGCAGGTGGGGCGCCCTGGCCCGCGCAACAACACCACGCAACCCACACGCGGCCGCGGGCACAAACCGGGCCGCCACATAGGCACGGCGAGGGGACGACACGCAAGAATGCCGGCAAGCAGCCGTACGGGAATAACAAAACGTGTCGAAAAGGCGCCCCCTCCGGCCGCAACCCCCGGCCGGCAACGGGACCGCGCAACACGGCGCCCACGATGGGCGACGCCGGCGCCCTGCGGAGGACACTCAGATGGCCAAAAACACAAAACACAGAAGCCACGCCAGAACGCCGGGCACACACAGGGGAGCCCAACGCAGCGCCACCAACCCGGGTTGGACACAAACCAATGCGACAGGGCGCCGGGCGGGGCGCGCACAAAACACCAACAATCGAAAAACCAAAAAAAAACACAACCAAGGAAAAAAGAAAACAAAAAACCAAAGAACCAAAACACAAACAAAGATCAGGTGGACGGCCAACCAACCGGATGTGAGCGAATCGGACGGCTAACAACAACAAACAACCCCAAAAAACGGCAAATCGACCCGCGAGAGCTGGGCGAGAAAGCA